>NC_044035.1:177701007-178901007 GCF_901765095.1 Microcaecilia unicolor
ATTTTGCAGCAAATAATAACCAACATTCAGATAACCCCGGCCTGTTCTGGTCGACCAAAGGCGGTGATCAGGGGAGACCTGATAGCATACACTAGCTTCAGAAACCGGAAAAAAATAGCGCAGAAAATTATGGAATTAGAACGGCGGGTTAGGTTGATGAGAAGGCGTTACACCAGGGGCCCCACGCAGGTGTCTTTTGAAAATCTTATAAACGCAAGGACAGAGTTAAATAGCTTACTCCATGAACGAACCATGAGATCTATGGTAATGCGGAAATATGCTCTTAAGCGGTTTGGAGATAGACCTGGGGGGATGTTGGCACGCTTGGTAAAAGGAGCACGAAAGCCACATTTCATAACACGGCTCCGTGGGAGAGCGGGGGGGATTGCTACCCATCCAGCGATATTGCGGAAATATTCCGGAAGCACTTTGAAGAGTTATATAAAGGGGAGCCCGAGAGGGACTTTAAAGAGAAAATTCGAGACTACCTGTTAAGATCCAACATGCCCAAACTCACTGATGCACAGATAAAAGAACTAGATTTACCCTTGACAACTAAAGAGGTGGGGGTAGCGATCCAGAAACTAAAATTGCACTCGGCGCCTGGCCCAGACGGCTTCTCCAGTGAATTTTATAAACTCTTAAGAGTTCAGCTAGAGGGGCCCCTGGTTAACCTTTATGAAGAGGCTGTGGAGGATGGTAGATTCCCTAAATATGCGAATGAGGCTATGATAAGCTTAATACCAAAGCCGGGAAGAGACTTATTAGATCCAGCTTCATATAGGCCCATATCGCTGATCAACGTAGATATTAAGATATTGTCGCGGGTCCTGGCAGAACGTTTGGCGCCGGTGCTGCCATCTATGGTGAGAGCTGAACAGGTGGGATTTGTCCGTGGGAGGCAATCTGTGCTGAATGTACGTCGGTTGATTGCGGCTTTAATAGAAGCCCCTGCCAGGGCACCCTCGAGTTTGGTGATAAGTTTAGATGCGGAACGTGCCTTTGATAGGGTGCTTTGGCCCTTTATGTGGGAAACATTAAACTGGATGGGCTTACAGGGGTGGTATTTCCATGCAGTGCAGATTCTTTATGCAGACCCGGCGGCATGCTGTTAGTAAATGGGGTGAAAACACAAGGATTTAAGATAGAGAGAGGCACGAGGCAAGGTTGCCCGTTATCCCCCTTGCTGTTTGTACTTACCTTGGAACCCCTGATAAATGTCATAAGAGAACATCCGGACATAGCAGGCATTGAGGTGGGAAATGAGGTTTTGAAAATCTTAGCATATGCAGACGATTTGCTACTGGCAGTGGATAAACCGCAAATATCAGTAAGACACCTGATGATGGAACTGCAAAACTATGGGGTACTATCGGGATTTAGATTAAATTACAGTAAGTCTCTGGCACTCCCAATATCAGAGTCCACAAAAACGCAGTGGAAGGGATCATTCCCATTTCAGTGGGTCGTAGGGCAAATAAAATACCTGGGGGTTATAATACCCATTCAGTTGGACACAGTATATGACAAAAATGTGGCCCCCCTGTTGGCAGAAACTGCGCGGCTGCTGGGATGTGGGGGTCTTGCCCTCTGTCACTTGCGGGGCGAGTAGCGTTGTATAACATGGTGGTGGTGCCCAATGGCTTTATAAGTTCCAAATGCTGCCATTATATCTGGGGGGACGGGAAGAGAGGAAATTGCAGGCTGTGTTAAGGAGCTTTCTTTGGAAAAACAGGCGTCCCAGGCTTGCTTTAAACATTTTGTATAAGCCAAAAACGCATGGGGGAATGGGACTGCTTAATATGAGATATCTTACTGTGGCATGTGCCATGCGCCACGCGAGAGACTGGCTAGTGGGCTGCCAGCAGTTCACAAATGTACAATTAGAGGCCTCAATGCATTCCAAAATACACCTTAGCTGGCTACTGCATACGACCAGAACGAGATCCGGAAGTCAGCCACGGAAGAATCTATTTATTAACTCATTGAGGGCAATGTGGCGGTGGCTGTGCCGCAGACACGGATTCTCAGCGAAGGCCACTCCATTCCTGTCCTTAAACTTGAACCCGGATTTCCCAGCCGGAACTTTGCAAGACCTATGTAAGGTGGAGGCAACAGGAGATACACTATCTTTATCAACTCCTAAATGAAGATGGGCAGATAAAGCCGTTTGAGGAGCTGCAGGCAGAACATCGGTGGCCACAGACTGATTACTTCGCCTATCTGCAGGTACGACACTACATAACATCTTTGGGGGCTGTAAATCTCAGTGAAGATGTGCAGGAAGTCCTGCCACGGCACTAACATTGGGTCACAAAATGTAGTGCCTTTACGTTATCACCATAGATACTTACTTGACTCCACAGAGGATATAGACTATCGTGGATTAGCCAATAGCTGGCAGGAAGATATTGGAGCAGAAATTACGGAGGATGTGTTACAGAGGTACCTAAATTCAATACTACAAAGATCAGCTTTATTCGAGACTGGGAACAACAATACAAATTGCGGTGCGTTTTATATAGCACCGGCCCGTGCAAAGAAAGCTGGATTTGGAACTGGCGAGTGTTTGAAATGTGGCGCTGCTCAAGCCTCTCTGGGTCATATGTTTTGGGCTTGTCTCCACGTTCGGCAATTTTGGACTCTAATTTTTGAGGAACTTACACGTTGCTGGAGTAGACGGCTGTTGGCTGACCCTCTGATTTTGTTTGACATTTTCAATCTCAAAAAACCCGCCCCAGCGGGATTAACAGGGTTTCTGCAGAGGACCTCAATGATTGGAAAGAAAGTAATACTACTTCTGTGGAGAGAAGAAAAACCCCCATCGAAGGATTTGTGGCGAACTAAGATGATAGAACTTCTACACACTGAACTTTGCGGAATGAAGGTGGCTACAGCACAAGATATCAGCTCCTTTAGGAAAGTCTGGAGAAGATTTATATACTTTACATCCAAGCGCTCAACGGCGGATCCATCAAAGACTGAGAACTAGACTTGGGCAGCTAGAAAACAATAGACCTTGGAGAAAATAGCCTGTTTTAGATATTAGTATGAACTTGGCTGTTGGGGGAGGGAGAAAAAAGGGGGGGGGAGGAGGGAGATGGGCGGGACAAAAAAGTGAATGTACAAAACTGTGTAGTTACCAATGCTATTGCATTTGCATGATAAGAGCAGTGTTTTAAGAGATGGTTATGATATGTATCTGTTAATAAAAATGATTTAAACATAAACTAGCTCTGGTCTGCAGAAACCAGGTGCCACAACAATAGTACAAAAGATAACAGGGAGAGTCCCAGTATGGGAAAGGGATAACTGTTATTGAATACCAGATAAGTGTCCCAAAGCAGCCATGTTTCAGCAAACATCTGCTTCAGAGGTATGGTACAATCTGTAAAATGTATAATATATAAATGTGCTTGTGTAAGAAATGTTTCAAAAAAAGTCTAAAATCATAGACTAAATTAAAAATAAAGTGATACTGGTGACATGTATAAATGTCTCAACTAATGTAGCATAATACATGTATAAAAATGCAATAAAACTAAAGGTATCTCAACCTTCTATTTAAAAGAAGGTGGCAAAATGTATTTTAGGTATTCAGATAGGAAGTAAAGCAAAAATATCTTATGTCAATCTGTCTATGGTCTCATAGCAGAGGCCAAGCCACAGTTGGAGGATTTAAGCAAGTACCACAACAAGCATATTGGCTATGTGGTTTCACACTGGATGAGTATGAGGCAGCATCAACCAGAACAGTACTTAATGTTAAATCCAGTAGTGTCTCTTGATAAAAGTATTTGGGGTAGGGAGGGTGAGAGGCAAGTTAAGTATGTAGGGAGGTAAATCAAAGTGACCTTTCTGCACACAACATCAGTGCCATCTACTCCCTGACAGAGGCCACCTTATGCCAAAAGAAATCTTCTAGCCAGGTGCAGCCATCCAATAAAGCAATCATTAAGTTGATAGTATTATTCAATTTAGTTATTTAGTTCTCTATATAGAGAGTGAAGCCTGGATTCTATACAGGACATAGGTGTCAGCTCTGTGGGCACTTCAGCACCCCCAATATTATCCAGCTCTTGCCTAGATCAGAGTCTACAGGGGAGGGTCGGCAAGACTTCTTTCTCCTAGCTACTTCTCCATATTTTCCTGCGACCTGTTGGCTGGCTGTGTCTGGCAATTGACTGCGGGGAGAGGAGGAAGCTAAAGCAACCAAGCAGGGTTAATAAGACAGGAAGACGGCATGAGCCTCTCTGGCCCATTACGTGGCTGAAGCTTGCCACAATATTGAGTGACCCAAAACATTTGCAGATGCTATTGAAAACAATAGCAAATTTGTGAGATTATATTGTTTTATTAAACCTCCTTGGTTTTGCATTCCTTTCTGTCAGCAGGGGAGTTGGAAGGGGGGTTGGAAGGTTTTTGAGGGGTTTGTTTTGGGTACACCAATATGGGCGGCTGCTGGGTAAACTGGCTTCAACTTTTTGATATCATGCCATCTCCTGTCTTATTAAACCTCCTTGGCAGCAACCTATTGGTTGACTGTGTCTGACAGTGGACTGCGGAGAGAAGAGGAAGCTGCAGCAACCTGTTGGCTGGCTGTGTCTGACCAATGGACTGTGGGGAGAGGAGGAAACTGCAGAATACAACATTTCTTGCCTCCAGCTGCCAATGCAGGGAGGAAGAGTAGCAGATAAAGAATGAGGATGAAAATGGGCAGAGAAGTGATGGGAGGAATAATAGAGCTTTTACCTGGGAAACAGACTACTGCTGTGAAGAGCCTTGGGTGATGAGGGCAGAGGGTGAAAAACAGTTATTTGGGAAATGACTAGAGGCTTTTAGGAGAAACTAAGGGCCCCTTTTACGAAGCCGCGTAGGCACTTAATGCGCGCCCAGCGCAAGCCAGATTGGAGTTACCGCCTGGTTACCATGTGGCCCTTGCAGTAATTTCAATTTTGGTGTGCATCCAATACACGCATCTGAATATTTTTTATTTTCTGGCTGTGCGTAGCAGATGCGCGCCAAGTAGCATCTGATGCACATAGGTCATTACCACCAAATTCTTTACCGCTAGGTCTATGGCTGGTGGTAAGATCTCCAGACCTAAAATGGACATGCGGCAATTTTGATTTTGCCACACGTTCATTTTCCAGTGGGAAAATAGAGGCCTTTTTTACAGGTGCACTGAAAAATGATCTGCGCGTGCCCGAAACCTGCACTTACACTACCGCAAAGCCATTTTTCATCATGCCTTTGTAAAAGGACCCCTCAGAGAGGTAATATGGGCTATGATGAGAAGGGATCTGGAGAAGGGATCTGCCTATACTTAACAAGAATAGGCAGATGGGATAAGGGAGGGAACTCAAGCTTAAGAGGGAAGAGGCACTTTTGGAGCATAGCTATGTGACTTCAGAAAGGAAGGAGCTAAGAGATTGTGAAAGGAAAGGGGAATCATGGTGGAGAGAAGAGACTTGAAGGCAATATAAGAGTAGTGACAGGAAGGGTGAGAGTATGAGGAGGTAAGAAAAGAAACTGTGGATAGAGATACATATGGGAAAGAAACACGATAAAAATGAAGAAGATGGGAAAGAATTATTAAGAGAAGGATTGTGAAGGCAGAGCAGAGACAGAAGATTGAAATCCACCTACAAACACAAAAGTGATACATTGTGTAAAGATATAAAAATTTCTATGCTAGTAGGCCGAGTCAAGTGAAGGGGCAGGTGGTATTCTACCCTCTCATTTGTCCTGGCCCAGAAGGGGGCCCTCCTCTTATGCTTTTAAGCTTATTTTCTCCACCCCCACCCATGGTCTGGCATATCTCTCGCTCCCCCTCTCTTTTCTGTTCCTTCCCCCCCTTCCCGCACATGGTCCTCCAAATTGCCTTGATCCCTTGGCATTGACAGCAATTAAGACAAGATGCATTTGGCTGGTCCATGGCCAAAGTTGTTGAGGTTTCTAATTTAGATTTTCTTTTATTTATTGGGATTTATTAACCACCTTTTTGAAGAGATTCACTCAAGGTGGTATACAGTAGGTACAGTTTAACATCAAACTTACAATTTTGTTGACAGCATAACAATAGTAAAATGTACAAATATAAACATAAATACAATGAAAGAGGAAATCTTGAAAACAATAAGACTACCATGAAACAGGATAAAAAATATACACATTTAACAGCACTGAATTTCAAATAACAGAGATTTAATATGATGTAAGCATATAGTGATGGAATATCTAATAAGTACACATTGCTATGACACTAATGCTTACATACAGCTTACCATATAGCTGAGGGGCCAAATGCAGATATATAGATGGGGAACAAGATGCGTAGTACAGAGTCAGTTGGGATAAATAAATGGGTGGCTAAACTAAAGGCAAGTTCTTTGTACAGTTAATCAAGATATAAGGAACTGGTAGCAAGCAAGACCAGGTGCAGAATGGGTATATAGTCAGTCACCCTATGCATTAAAGGCTTGGGAGAAGAGCCAGGCTTTTACCTGCTTCCTGTAGTAGAGGTAGTCTCCAGTTATACGTAGCCCTTCTGGGAGTAATTCCAGAGCACGAGGGCTACTCCTGAGAAGGCTCACTAGTGGGTATCACATCGTACAATTTCTTTTGATGAGGGGACAGATAGTGATGATCCTTGAGAGGATCTTGGAGGTGTCAAAGGTGTGTAGAGGCCGAGGCTAACTTGGGAGTCTTTTACTAAAGCTTTAGCTCGAGTTATCTGCAACAGGGCCCATTTTTATTCCTATGGGCCGTGCTGCAGATAACTCGAGCTAAGTTTTAGTAAAAGACCCCCTTATTCTTTAAGTACTGTGACTCATTTTCTCTGAGGGCCTTAAAAATCAACATAGAGTTTTAAATTTAGCTCTGTAAGGTACTGGTAGCCAGTGTAGCTTTTGCAGAAAGGGTGTGATGTGGTCACACTGTTTGCAGCCTTCTATTAGTCATGCTTCAGCCTTCATATCACTGATCTGTTGTTCCTTGTTTCATAATTGTTGAGTCTGTCTGTTTTTGCTCACATGACCATGGTATGATATTCTGCTAGCATGCAGTTTCTGTTTAGAGATTTCTAGCTATCCTGTTGTTCTGTTTTCTCACTAGAAAATGTATTGGTGTTGTAGGGCCTGGTGTACTAATTACAGTGGCACATTTTACAAGTAAGGTTGTTTTTCTTTCAGTCCTGGAGTTAGTGCTGTTATAAGGTTCTGAGTGTGTTTTTGCATGTTTATACATAGTTGGTCTGAGGTAACTTTGAAACTTCAATATAATTTTAGCTTGTTATAATAGACTGGATTTTAGAAAATTGTGCAGGTTTAAATTATGAGATACTATCTCTTCAAGGATCTTGAAATACAATTGAATTGTTTACGTAGATGTGTATGTGATTTAGTGTTGGTAAATGCTTGAAATAATAAAGTTTAAAACATGTAAAGCCCATGATGCAGGCATCCATTTTTAGGTGCACTTGAGGCATTACATGTAACCAGCAGCTCCTCCTCTGGCTTCAGTTCCACCACCAAGGAAAACCAAACAGTCCCACAAAGAGGCAACGTGAGCAAGCACAAGGGTGTGAATGACCAAAGCGATGAATCAAAGGAACAACACAAGTCTTTGTTATATAACAGTTCCGCCACCACCATGCCAAATATTATATTCTGAATGCACTGTGAGAAAAACTTCACCCATTGATCTTTAATCTCACTTATTGTGGTGGTAAATATCGCTCTCTGGGATGGACCATCCTCGGCATCTTTGCACTCCAATCTAGTATCTTCCTTCTCTCCGCTCTCCTAGTCCAGCAGCTTCCTAACAAATCCCCTGCCCCTCACTAGGCCTGCTGCTCCTGGCCGGGGGGGGGGGGGGGGGGGGAATGAGACATAAAGGCATGGAACTGATGTCTAGGCAGTGCCGCTGATGGCTTGACTAGTTTTACCCCTTCTGACATGGCCTTCCTGTTTCTAAGGGGTGGGATCAATGGAGCTATTAGCAGCATGGCCTAACTAGTGGCTTGTGCCTTTATGCGGTATTTTTTCAGTGGGAAGCAGCTTGGCTGACATGGGACTAAGGAAGCTGTGCCACTGTACTGAGGGGGGGAGGGGGCCCTGCTTGACTGGAAGGGGTCACATCCACAAAAGTATGTCCATAGGTGTTAAGGCAGCCATGTTCACCCCTGTGGGTCACCAGTGTAAATAATATAATTTACCAGAAGAACATGGGGCAGTAGGTGGGAGTAGTTGCAATACCCGCCAAGTCGCTCATAAGTACATAAGTATTGCCATACTGGGAAAGACCAAAGGTCCATCGAGCCCAGCATCCTGTTTCTAACAGTTGCCAATCCAGGTCACAATACCCGGCAAGATCCCAAAAATGTACAATTTATACTGCTTATCCCAGAAATAGTGGATTTTCTCCAAGTTCATTTAATAACGGTCTATGGACTTTTCCTTTAGGAAGCCGTCCAAAACCTTTTAAAACTCCACTAAGCTAACCGCCTTTACCACATTCTCTGGCAATGAATTTCAGAGTTTAATTACACGTTGAGTGAAGAAATATTTTCTACATTCGTTTTAAATTTACTACATTGTAGCTTCATCGCATGCCCCTTAGTCCTAGTATTTTTGGAAAGCATGAACAGATGCTTCACATCTACCCGTTCAACTCCACTCATTATTTTATAGACCTCTATCATATCTCCCCTCAGCCGCCTTTTCTCCACGCTGAAGAGCCCTAGACCCTTTAGCCTTTCCTCATAGGGAAGTCGTCCCATCCCCTTTATCATTTTCGTTGCCCTTCTCTGCACCTTTTCTAATTCCACTATATCTTGAGCATGAGACACCTACTTTGGAAGATCACCTCCTGTAGAATGTGGGACACTCAGGAGCCACCACTTACCTTTTTCTATGCCTCTACCTAACCACAAACAGCTTTGGATCTCACAGATTACGTGTCCTGCTGCAAGATTAACAGGCAGGCTGTGAGATTTGAAGCTGTTTGTCACAATCCTGGTAGAGAAATATTTCGGATAGGGACCAACCAAAACTCCTTTTTTTCCGAAACCAAAATTGCTTCCAAAACTGTCTAACCACTTTCTCCCGAAATCAAAACTGCAGCTGAAATTTATCACCTGGTTTCGGCCAAAGTCACAACCGAAAACCTGAAGTTTAGTTGTGAACCAATGAGGCCTACTGAGGATTGTCAGAGCTTGTAGTTGGCAGCCCTGTATTGAACCCACAGGGGATTATTACCATCCAGTCCCAGGAACTGCTAGTACAGACTGACAACTGGGAAAGCCATTTTAGCAAGGACTTCTATTGTCTACAATGACACCTAGATCTTTTTCTTGAATGCTGACTCCTATGGTGGACCCTAGCATCAGGTAACAATGATTTGGATTATTCTTCCCAATGTGTATCACTTTGCAAAGAAAGACATCTTCAAAATCAACAATATACATTAATATCAGAAAAATAAATCAATTAAAATACTCTTGAAACCCACTATGTTTTTCTTTTTTTTTTTGCCACAGTAATGTTTGAGTTGAGCACCTCTAGTTATTTTAAAAGGTTGATTCCTGTGGTACGATATTTGACAATATCAATATAACTCTGTACCTCCAGTTCTTTCATCCATACTCCATATTTCCCCTTGGACCTAGGCTTTTCCCTACTTGCTGTTCCTTAGGTGACATCACAATTTGAATATTTTTGTATACGAAGAACACCCTCTCCTTCCACTGCCAGACATTTTATGAATTAACACACAGACCTGAAAAAGGACAATGGCTATATATCAGTACAGTAAGTTTTCATAATTGCTAGGATTCAAACTGCAACAACCCAGATATGAATAGTGTTCTGTAAATACAGCCTTGGTCTCCAAAAAACTACTGTAGGGAAAAGAATAAGGAGGACTGTTACAGACCCTTACACAGAATTAAATGCTAGCAGAATCCTTTACCTCAACCACAAATGGGCAGACCCTCGTCTAATAGAGAACAAGGGATCACAAATTAGGAAGAGACACAGGCAGACACAAATGAAAACCCCAGACGAAAATCAGACTCCAGAAGCAGTATACTAGAGCCTCTTGTACTGTGCAAAATATAAAAATAGATAAAATGCACAGTTTCCAAAGCCGACACATTCTAATCTCTTAAAATGGAAAGGGTTTTTTTTCTCTATTCTATCTTTATTTGTCTGGGCATTTTATTTTTCTAATCAGATTGGTCCTAGTCTATTTTCCCCACCTTCCTTTATCAGTCTTCTAAGTTCTTTTACAGGGCTCCTATCCATTTCTTCTGTCATGTCCTGTTTTTCTTTCTGTATATTTGTCCAACTCTGATTTTCCCCTTTATCTTTTTTCCTTATCTGTTTTTTCCCCTTTGTCTTTCCACTCAGATTTTTAACTTTCTCCTCTTTTCATCCAGTCCTTAGTCTCTTCTTTAATGTATCATCTACTTATCAGCTTTCTGTCTTCCTCTCTCACTCTCAGCTCAGCTAGAGATGCCAACATTTTGACAGAGAAAAGCCCAACACCTGCCCCTCTTCATGCTCCACCCTTGCCATACCTATTGCCACAGCCTTCCCCTCCTTACCTAGGGACGGACTAACAGGGATCTGGACCCTTGGGCAATAAGGATGATGGCCTCCTAACTACCTATCAAAAGTGGCTAATCTACATAGAGGCTAGGAGAGAGTAGGCCCCCCTACTGATGTGGGCCCTCAGATACTGTCCTGTTGTTCCAATGGTCAGTCTGCCCCTGCCCCCAGCCCTCTACAACCAACTACATTTCTATTTTCCTGTCTTTGCAGGGCCTCCTGTTCATTTAACATTTCTTCTTTTTTCATGTCCACCATCCATCTTCCCTCTGCATCCCTTATTCATCCTGTCTAGCATCTCCTCTCTATGCCCCATCCCTATTCAATCCCCCCCCCCCCCCCCCCCAGTATCTGCCCTCTGTGTTCTTATCTTCCCCCATGTTCAGCATCTGCCCTCTGAGTCCCTGACCTCCCTCTGTTTCTAGCATTTTCCCCATGTCCCTATTCCTCTTCCCCTCCCTCAGTCTGGTTTCCCTCTCTCCCCTCCATGGGCAGATCCATCATTTCAGTTTCCCTTCCACCCCCACCTGGTAGATTCAGTATATCTTCCTTCTGCCTTTCACTGATGAATCCATTTATCTCTCCCTCTCCCTGATGAGTTCAGCTTTTCTTGAGACCTTCCTGGCAGATGTGGAATTTTCTCCTCCCCCCCCTCTCTCTCTCCCCCCCTTCCCCAGCGGATTCAGCATTTCTTCTTCTCTGTCTCTCCCCTTGAATGAGTTCAGCAGCTTTTGAGTCCCTCTCCCTTCCTCCTGGTCCAGACAGCATCTTTTCGGCTGACCTTGTCCTTCTCCCCCCTCCCCCCGTGGGTCCTTCCAGCATTTCTCCCTCTCCCTCTGCACCTCCCAGGTCCTGAAACGTGCCTTTGTTGACAAGTGACAGCCACAGAGATTCAAGCAAGCGGCTTCTACCTGCATCTGGGGCTTTTCCACAGCTGTATCCCACCTCCTATGATGCGACTTCCTCTTGCCATGTGGGTGGCATGCTGCCGAGGGAAGGCCCCGAATGAGGCAGAAACCGCTTGCTTGAATCACTGTGGCTGTCGCTTGTCAGCAAAGGCCTTAGTGAGGAAATCCATTTTTTTTAATAGAAGTCTGTTTATTAAAGTGACAACAGTAAATCTAACAACATTTCCAATACATATTTTGTTGTAACAGACAATAAATCCTTAAGAACAACATAATCCTGCCCCTAACCCTTCCCCCCCCCCCCCAAAAAAAGGTATTCTACTGCGTGCCGTGGGGGTTAAGGAAGCCAAAATGTGTTCCATAATGCACAGAACCTTTGCTGTCTCATAGAGTCCGATTGATCACAATGCTCCACAGAAGCTTGCATAATCATTAAGGAGAGCCATTGAGCCAGAGCTGGAGGCTACATTTGAAGCCACTTCTGCAAAATACACTTGAAGCCAAAAAGTATAGTTTGATATAAAAATCCTGAGTACCCCTTTGGCAGGAGTCGGGCAATATCAAATACAGCAAATAGAGATAGTGGTCGGGGCGTCCAATGCGACCTCCAGAGCCCAGTCACATGAACCCAAGTTTAGCTCCTGAGTGCTGATATTTGGGGAAAACATCTGGTGATGCAAATTTAGCCTTGTATGCACGATGGGGCGATATATACAAACACATGACCACTTTGTATTGTTGCTCCCAGTGCAGTATGGTTTTAGCCAATGAGCAGAAAAGGCATAAACTTTTCAGCAGTTACACGGAAATAACAGTGACCTGTAAATCCAGCATCCATTGTTGCGCCGAAGTAGTCATATCATATGTGGGGAGAATTTCCCAAAGATATTTATGATGAGGCCTCAATGGTACCAGCAGTTGTGCCGAAACTAAAGGCCTCAGCAAATAACTCATGGGTCTCAGCCATTAATGAGGCGTAAAAGGACATCTTGCCAGACTTCACCACCTGGCATAAATAGATCTCCCCCTGTTGGTGCCAACAATTAAATCATGCCTCCAACATTCCCACAAGGATGGCACTATTACCATGTGTAGATAAAAGGAAGACACCTTATGTGACTGATGTAGAGTGCAGCATACCCACTGTCAGGTGACCATTGCAGGTAGAAAAATCAGGTAATTGCACAAAAAGGAACCCAGCTGTTGAGGGTGGGCATGGAGTACTGTCACAAAATGCCTAGCCACCTGCCTGGGGCTAACCCTGCGGTCACTTATAAGGTCTATCCCCAGCACAGCTCAGGTTCACCTGTCACGTTTTCCAAGCTGGAACTAGGTTTGTGAGCCCTTGGGCCACTGCCGAGGAGCGGCAGTGGCAGGCAAAAACACCCTACACCAGAGACAGGGCAGAACTCTGACAAACAGTTAGGCTTCACCTGCACATGGCCACCTTTCACCAGGAGTTGAGTTGAGCCCCTGGATGCAGGCGGCCGGCAGGACTTATAGGACAGGGCAGGAACAGGATCACAACTAGGCTGAACAGGGACTGAGGGTCAGAGGGGAAAGGAATAATACAGGGGCAGCAGGGCAAGGAAGGGAAAGCTAAAGGGCAGGACTGAAAGCTGCAAGCAGCCACTACAACAGGAAACAAAACACTGAATAACAAGACACAGAACTGAAAGCTGCAGAGCAGCCACAAAGACACAAACAGACAAAGACTAAACACAAAACTATAACCCAGAAACAGGACTAGCAAACAAACAACAACCTAATCTAACTACCCACTGACTAACTAAAACAGACAAGAAGCAAGGCAAGGAACCAGACTGAGCAGAAGTGCAAACAGCACCCCAACAAACCTCAGGGCCTTAGGCGATGCAAAGGCAAAACAGAAAGATTTCAGAATGGCTAATAAGCCCAGCAGCAGCTGAGGCTCAGCTGCAGCAATCACCAGGCAACTACGGGAGCTGTGCAGGTTCAAACAAAAAGAGCAAATCTGGCAGTCTGGAAGATCCGGACCGGGCTGAAATCTAGAACGGGAAACAGCACACAGACAATCCAATGCAGCCACCAGGCCTGGCCACCAGGGGGTGAGATGACTGAGAGCCTGAAACCAGGGCACGACCGTGACAGCACCCTCCTCCCACCAACTGGGCTCCAACCACCTCTAGGCGACTCTCCTGCTCTCAAGTTATCCCCGGTGATTTCTAGGTTACAGGGGCCACACTCCCAGTTCCCACAGGTCCTAGAAAATACTCACAGACCCAACACACAAACCGCCAGGATTCTTAATCAGTCCAGACAAGCAGAGTCAATAAACTAATAAAGGTTTATTGTCATTAAAATATTGAACAATGAACCATAAAATCAGATGAAACAAAAACAGCACACAATAACAGGTAACTGAATATGGATCAATATTAAAACTATCTAAACATTTAGTCACTACCTTGATAGTGCCTGGGGAGAACAGAATATAACTGCTCAAGGGTCTCAGTGAAAAGATTTTTCTCTCTTCTCTCCCTGGCTGAGACTAGAGAAAAATCCAGTATTTCCGGTCTGGATTAGAACTCCTGGGCCAATCAGAGCCCAGAACAGCATTTTTTAAAAGTAGCTGGCCACATCATTGTAGGTTACTTCTTCTTTGTGTTAAACTAAAGAAGGAACATTCATTTCTCTGTAACAGCTTTAAACATAAAACATGCACCACCTGCTGGCTAAACTAGAGAAATATACTTCATGAAATATTCTTATATTCACATGTTGGAAAATTCACCATTTCGCCAAAAGTACAAAACTGAAATGGAAGGGGTGTGGCAGCCAAGTCTCAACTGGGGTATAAGAAAAATGCAAGACTGAATGGTACCATGGTCTGTAGGCAAATATGCTCTAGTCAGATGCATACTGGCTCACTTTCCATTCCATAAATAAAAATTGAGTAGTCTGGCAAGTGCTTTTTCTTGAGGTCTCTTAATAATTATTGGTTTTCATTTGACAAATATACAGCCAATGTGGCAATATTACCATATTATATAACACCACTTTCCCTGATAATGAAAGGAGACATGTTCATTTTTATTTTTAAGAAAACTAAGGAGGATCCAAAAATTGTTTGCAGTAGAACATTTTCAACTCTTAGTGCAGGCTTTCTTGCACTCCTAGTAGGATTACTGTAAAATTAGTTATATAGGTTGTACTATATTTTTGTTAAAAAAATTGCAAACAACACAGAATATGGCAATTCGACTGATCTCCATAGGAAAATTCGATAGGATTTCACATTTCTATAAGAAATTATATTGGCTCCCCATAGAAGTGAGGGTTTTATTTAAACTCTTGTGTATTTTACATAAAATATATATGGTTTGTTACCATTGTATATATATTTTTGTTGATTCATCTAGGCCGAGGGGAAGGTGTAGCAATAATCCTTTTGCTTTTCCATCTTTGAAGGGTGTAAAGAGACTACAACTAGGCGAGATGTGGTTGGCTTTTCAAACAGCTAAAATTGGGAAGGAGATCTCCAACCTTTTGTGGCAATTCCCTAATTATAATTGTAGAAAAATGTTGAAAACACTGCTCTTTCAGAAATCCATTTTAGCAGATTTAGGGGCCCTTTTACTAAGCCGTTTTAAAAAGTGACCTGCAGTAGCGTGGGCGCATGTTTTTGGTGCCCACTGGGCCAGTTATTACCACGTCTGGGGAAAAAGGGCTTTTTTTCAGTGGGCTGGGAAAAGGGCCTGTGGTAAAATTGAAACCAGCACACGCCTATTTACAGCCTGAGCCCTTAACGCCACCTATTGATCTAGCGGTAAAGGCTCACATACTACACGTGTAGTGACCGGTCGGTGCACACTAACTGCCAATTAATGCCAGAAACACTGTGCGCGTTAGGAAATATAATTTGTAGCAGTGGTATGGACACATGCCAAATATTACTGCCAGGAGGGCACGCTAGCCTGGTGGTAGTTTCATTTTGGCACATGCTGCATGCGTGTAGAGTCTACCATGCCTTTGTAAAAGGGCCCCTAATTGATAGTATTGTGTATTCCCAGAATTAAGTTCTGCTTTTCTTTTCTTTAATTTAACTGTTCAGGACTATGAGGTTGTAGCGGTATATAAAGCAATTCTTATGTTGTGTTATGTACCAGGAGAGGAAGAGAGCGTGGGGGATGCCAAAGTGCCTCGGTGTCAGGGACAAAAAAAACTCCAGCTTTTCTATTGCCAGTTTTGAGGATCTGCTGGCAGCCGGTCTGGCTATTTAAATACTGGCCAGGCCAGCTGAAAACTGGCTAGTTGGCAACCCTAGGCTCAGCCTCTTCACTGTTCTCATCTCTGTCTCCTTTTTCAGCCTTCTCTTTCCCCTCTGTCTTCAAACCACTCCCTAGTCCTCCATTTCCATCCTCTGTACTTACACCTTACAAGTTCTCTTTTACTTTTCTCTAGCCTTGTGACTGTCCTTCAGCCACAACTGTTCCCTGCCACTTAACCCTTTCTTTCTAATTCCATTCCAGAACATTGTGCCAGAACAATTCCCTAATGCTCAACGCTAAAGAGATGCAAATATAGCCACGCTCATAACATTGAGCATTAGGAAGTTGTTTGGACGTTAGGGGGTGGATGGTGCCTGGAGCATGCACTCAAGAGTTGTGCATTAAGCAACCTCAGAGGGGAGAGGAAGGAAAGAGGAGGAAGAGGTGCTATGTGCTCTTCCAGTATAAGAAATTTCATGTAGCTGATCTGCCCAGCGTCTAATGCAGCCTCTGTCTCTCCTTGCAAAGTTGTTTACTCAAACCAGTCACAACCTTTATTCAGAATATCCGTGGATGTAAACAAAATTCGCCCTGTTTCTATTTTGTAAAATTCGTCCCGCCTCTTTCAGCTACTGAAGTTTCTCTGGCTGTTTAAGATGTCAGTGAGTTTCAGTTGTTGCTTTTCCTGGTGGTTGGGAGGGTAGGATATATTCCAGCTCCGGCTCTTCCCGCAGTAATGGGCTGTTAGACACCCTAATTCCAGCTCCGAACTGGTGTACGGTTTACAGCGTAAATGTGTCCTTGTGAAGTGTGCTGTTCTTTAAGCATTGGGGGAATAGGAAATGACCTCCTTTTGACTACATTAGCATGCGATTTGCGTTGATTTGGGCTGGGGCGAGCTCCTTATTTCCTGTGGTAGGCACCTCTGAGCATTGCGTGCCACAAACACGGGCACTAATCCAGCGCTAATGGCCTCTAGCGCCTGCATTTGCTCCTGAGAATTGGCCCCTCAATGTGGAAACTCTCCCTTGTCATGTCAAAGGTTCTTCCTCCCGCATGTTAAAGCCTTCTCCTTCCAGAACATTTCCACCTTTAACCTTCAACCTTTCCATAAGTAATTCCACCTCCCTCCCTACTTTTTCTGAAACTTATGCTGCTGCTGAAAGTAGCTTTGCAAGTATTTGCCCTCTGATCCTCCTCCACCGACAGCAGAAGCATTTAATTGAATTGAATCTGCTGTTGCCATGGGCCTGTTTCATAAGAGCCATGAGATCTCACAGCCACAGGAGATGCCATTCAATTAAATGTTTCTCCTATTACCAACTGGGTGGTGGGGGACGGAGGCATAGAGAGTGCGTGGTGAGGACATGGTCAGACCAGGACTGCATCCCATAGGATTTGGAAAGTGATTAGGTTAACCTGGGCTCGATCTGAAGTCTGAAATTAGGGTGGCAGGCCTTTTTTTGAGGGGGGAGGGGCACACTTATGGTTAAATCCAAGCTGGTGGTGCTAGGGCTATGCAGGAAGAGACAAAAATATCACTGTGGCAAGGATACTACAGCGACAACATGGCACAACGAAACACAAAAGGAGAAACTATAGAGACAGCCACATTGACCTGGGCTGATTCAGAAGACATAAGCGTTTTTCATTGTTATGAGAGCCAGAGATGGTTGTAACTACAAGAATGCCCCACTATCACATAGTTTTCCTATGTATGGTACATTTTATACATGTTCTTCCTCCTTCAGAGAAACATTCTCACTACTTTTATTTTTTTAACATTCCTAAATCCTGAAAACTTGGACTGGCACATTGCTCTAGGTCAGAGGTTCTCAATCCTCTCCTGGACACACACCTCATGTGCATGAAATAATTTTTGCATATTACAGAGACCTATTACATGCAAATCTCTCTCATGCATATTCATTGTGGTGCTTCTGAAAGGTTGGCCTCCAGGAGAGGGTTGAGAAGTACTGCCAGTTATTCATAACAATATCCTCTGCAGCAAGTACAACAATTTGACAATTATCAGGCATTTATCTGTTTACCAACTGAATATGAATCCTATTTATTATTCTTAAACCCAGGGGTATTCACTCAGTCCTTGAGGGTTACTAGAAGGCCAGGTGTTTAGGACACGCCTAATGAATATGCATGACAGTGATTTGCATGCCTACTGCCTCTATTGTATGCAAATACTGTCATGCATATTCATCAGGGCTGTCTTGAAAACCTGGCCCTTTCGCAACCCTTGAGGACTGAGAGTGAATTCCAAGGCTCACGTCTTTTGGTATTTGAATACCTAAATCTTTTATAGGACTCTCTATCCATTTTGAGCAGAAACGCTCCCTGCTTTCCTTAACTGCAGAATGCAGTGTAAGATTAGCTTTGAGTCAGATGCATTTAGCACAGTCCATTAAGCACAAGCAAAAATTGGTAAGAAAATATTAAACAGTAAACCTCCCTCCTACAAAACACTGTCCAAAGTCTACAATTGAATTATATAATATGTAGACCACAGAAAAGGACAAAGCCTAACACGTCACTAAAGAAGAAGAAAGAATACTATGATTAACAGTACTGTTAACCATGCCAATTCTGATACAACTACTTGATTAGACTAGGTTTAACATCCCATATATAATCAGTATAATCAGATACATAAATCACCTCAAGAGATACCAGCCAACCAAACTGGTGAAGGACCCTTCATAAATTCCTCAAACTCGCAAGGGGTCATGAAAACTCTATTTTACTTCCTGAAATAAGATAGAATCTCTACAAGGGAATGGGAGCAAACATTTAGCTCTGGTTCCTCTTGTACTCAAAACTTTCTCCACCTGGTTGGTTTATCCTGCTCACACCAGTGTGCACATGATTCGGTGGTAAACACTGCTTGGTATTCTCAGAGATGCCAAGTTATCCAGTTCCAGGATGGAGATTTTGGGACAGTCCTGGATTTCTGACCACCCTACCTGGTACATTATGGGTCTTGGTGCCCCAATTTCAATGGGCACTACAAATACCACACTTCTTATGGATGTTAGCTAGAGGCTGACCAAATTTCAGTTCAGTTTCGGTTACGATGCTGAAACTAGAGGACACAAAAAAATAAAATTCCACCCCGCTCGTGCCCCGCAGCCCACCCCACCCCCGCTGCACCATGCCACACCACACAGTCACCTTGACCTCCCAAGAAAGCCAGATTCTATAAGCAGTAAAAATACTGATAAAAGTAGCAGAAATCCATTTTCTTCCATACTCTGCTAAATACAACCCCCCCCCCCCCCAATTTACTAAGCCGAGCGGTAATGCCAACACAGCCCATTCAAAGAGAATGGGCTGTGTCAGCATTACCTCACCGCCAGCTGCTAGTGTGGCTTAGTAAACAGGTGAGAACATTAGAAAAGATGTGCATTTTGAAAAAAGCAAACATCTATGAGCAGCATGTCCTCCTTTCCTTTTCCTCCAATCCATGAGCAGCATATCCCCCCCCCCCCTCCTTTCCTCTCCATCCCCTTCTATCCATGTTCTGTATTGCCCCCTCACAATCTTTTTTTCCAGCCTCTGTCCCTCCCTGCACACACACTCCATCCACATTTTTTTTACAGCCCCCTCCACTCCATCCATCCACGTCCTCTCCCCTCCCATCCTGATTGAGGGTGCGCTCCCTGAATGTACCTTTATGTGCCCTAGTGGTCAGGGCCGGAGCTAGGGTTTCTGGAGCCCCCTACCAATCCAGCATCTCCTCTCTCTCTCTTTTCTCCTCCCAACCAACATCCCCCACCCCCATCTAGCACCTTCTCTCTTCCCTTCCCTCCCAGAGGCAGCAGAATGCATTTTTGTTTGAGGGGATCCAGTTTCACCTTCAGTTCCCAAGTTCCCCCACCAGTTTACATTTATTCAATTTTTTGTAAATCACATATACCCTAATTCTATAACAGAGCTACAGTTAGGTACCATTTGTGCACATATGTTATAGAATGCTAACATTTACATGTATACAATGCACACGTATGTGCATAAGTGCTAAAGCACTATTCTATAATTTATGCACACGTCACTTAACACATAAGTGTAAGGGGCATGTACGTAATAAGTTATATGCTAAAGTGCACATTTAGCTGTGAACAGTTATGCTTGCTATAGACCTGGCGTAACTATTCACACCTACATTTAGCTACATCAATGCCGACTTAGGCTAGTATTCTCTAATGGCATCTTAGTGCACAGATGCCATTATAGAATTTATGCTTAGCGTGTAGCAGCATTAGTACACCCAGATTGTGATGCCAGCTATAGAATTACCCCCATAGAGTATAATTATTCATTTACATGGATTATTCCCAAATCAACCAATAAAATTTGTAGCAACAGGCATTGGTGTCACGTGAAAGAGAGAAACTCTAACTCCTCCACTACCAGACACTGAGAACTAACACAAAACCTTGCAAATAGACACTCAAACTGTACAAATATTCTAGAACACCAGAATACCTCCAATTGGAAAAAGAACACCCAAACATAGACTACATGTTAAAATAATCCTTCTCTGTGATTACAAAAGGAAAACTCACACCGTCACCTAGTTAAAAAAAAAAAAAAAAGAGAGACTACAGATTAGAAACAAATACCTAGACAAAAATGAAATTGAAAACCCAAGAAACCAGATTATGAGCAGTGGAAAACTGAGAAAAGAGAAACAAATGCATTTCCTTCTGTACAAAATAAAGTAAAAGAAATCCACATTTTCAAAGCTGATATCTCATTTCTCTTCATAGTGAGACTAGTGAGAATCAAATTTTTTTTTCAGCCTTTGTTATGTGACCATTTTTTTCCCACTTGGGTTGGTCCTGGTCTTCCTTACTACATCCTCTTGTTGGTGTTCTCCCGAGTCCTTTTTCAGAATTTAATTTCCATATATTGCTTTTCACTGCTCATCTTCTCTAATCTCATATCTACTTCTGACTAGGATCCTTCTGTCTCATTTTTTCTCCATTTCTCTCATAAGTAATGCCACACTGGGAAAAGACCAAAGGTCCATCGAGCCTTGGTCTCTTCTTATCTGCTTTTATTTTTCTTTTTAACCTACAGGTAGTTAAATTTTATTCCTCCTCCCCCCATTTAACATAGTAACATAGTAACATAGTAGATGATGGCAGAAAAAGACCTGCACCGTCCATCCAGTCTGTCATTCCTCCTGTTTACCAGCTTTTTACTTCTTGCATTTACCTCCCAAATTCTCCCATTTCTACCTGTGTCTTATTCTTCCCTCGCTCCTATTTCCAGTATTTCACCCACTTTCAAGCTGCCCATTTCCACTTTCTGTATTCATTGTCTCCCCAGCATATCTTCGCTATCTCTCACCCCTTACCAACCTCTAGCTCCTTCCCTGTCAACTCATCTCCTCTCCATTTTCAGTTCCTTTATGTCTTATTCGGGATCCCATTTCCCATTTAACTTTCTTTATATCCAGCCTTTCTTACTTCCATCAAAGATCTGTCCCCCTTCCTTTGTTCTTCACCCTCTTCACAACTCTCTGCCTTTTGGCCCTTTCTCTATCATCCTTTGCCCCTGCCTCTTCTCCCATACTTCTTTCTCTATCCACTACCTCCTTCTCCAATGTTTACTCTCTTCCCTCCACCATAACCCCCACTGCCCATCCCTCTACCTCTCCATCTTCGCCTTTTCCTGCATGTACCCTTGCTTCTCCCAACCCCCCCCCCCCCCCCCCCCAGTATAGTAACATAGTAAATGACAGCAGATTAAGACCTGTATGGTCCATCCAGTCTGCCCAACAAGATAAAATTATTTTACATGGCATGCGATACTTTATATGTATACCCGAGTTTGATTTGTCCTTGCCATTCTTAGGGCACAGACTGTAGAAGTCTGCCCAAAACTGTTCTTGTACTAAAAGTTCTTAAACTAATGACAAAGTCCCTTAAAATTTATTCTGCAGCTCATCCATATCTATTCAGTCACGATCAGAGCACAGACCGTAGAAGTCTGCCCAGCACTGGATTTGCTTCCCAGTTACCAGTGTTGCCACCCAATCTCTGCTAAGTTTCCGTGGATCTATTCCTTCTAAACAGGATTCCTTTGTGTTTATCCCACACGTTTGAATTCCATTACCTTTTTCATCTCCTCCACCTCCCACAGGAGGGCATTCCGAGGGGCATAATTGAACGAAAACGCCTATCTCCATGGGCGTTTATCTCCGAGAACGGGTCCGTGAAGGGGCGGACCGAACCGTATTTTGGGAAAAAATAGACGGCCATGTTTTATTCAACAATGTGTGAGCTGGGCGTTTTTGTTTTTCAGCGATAATGGAAAATGAAAGCGCCCAGCTCAAAAACGAATAAATCCAAGACATTTATTCGTGGGAGGGGCCAGGATTCGTAGTGCACTGGTCCCCCTCACATGCCAGGACATCAACCGGGCACCCTAGGGGGCACTTTTACAAAACCAAAAAAAACAGGTAAAAGAGCTCCCAGGTGCATAGCACCCTTCCCTTGTGTGTTGAGCCCCCCAAATCCCCCTCAAAACCCACTGCCCACAAGTCTACACCATTACTATAGCCCTAAGGGGTGAAGGGGGGCACCTACATGTGGGTACAGTGGGTTTGGGGGGGTTGGACGACTAATAAGCATTAAGCAGCACAATTGTAACAGGTAGGGGGGATGGGCCTGGGTCCACCTGCCTGAAGTCCACTGCACCCCCTAACAACTCCTCCAGTGACCTGCATACTGCTGCCAGGGAGCTGGGTATGACATTTGAGGGTGAAAATAAAAAGTTGTGAAACATCATTTTTTTGTGGTGGGAGGGGGTTAGTGACCACTGGGGGAGTCAGGGGAGGTCATCCCCGATTCCCTCCAGTGGTCATCTGGTCATTTAGGGCACTTTTTGGGGCCTTATTCGTGAAAAAACAGGGTCCAGGAAAAGTGTCCTAAATTCTAGCTAAAAACGCATACTTTTTTCCCATTATCGGTGAAATGCGCCCATCTTTGTTCGGCAGATAACCACGCCCCAGTTCTGCCTTCGCCACACCTCTGACACGCCCCCATCAACTTTGTCCGCATCCGCGACGGAGTGCAGTTGAAAACGTCCAAAAATCGGCTTTCGATTATACCGCTTTATTTGTTTTTGTGAGATAAACGTCCATCTCCCGATTTAGGTCGGAACTTGGGCGTTTTTCTCGTTCGATTATAAGCAGGTCCATGTATCCACCACCCTTTCCATGAAAAAATACTTCCTGACATTACTCCTGAGTCTGCCCCCCTTCAACCTCAATTCATGTTCTCTAGTTCTACCACCTTCCCGTCTCCAGAAAAGCTTTGTTTGTGGATTAATACCGTTCAAATATTTGAACGTCTGTATCATGTCACCCCTGTTTCAGGTCAGCAAGTCTCTTGTACGGTTTGCAACGCAAATTCCTTACCATTTTTGTAGCTTTTCTTTGCACCGCTTCAAGTCTTTTTACATCTTTAGCAAGATACAGCCTCCAAAACTGAACACAATACTCCAAGTGGGGCCTCACCAGCGACTTGTAGGCATCAACACTTCCTTTCTTCTACTGGTTATACACCCATCTCTGTGCAACCAAGCATCCTTCTGGCCAGAGCCGCCACCTTGTTGCATTGTTTCTTCACCTTCCCTCACTGTGTGCCAAATCGGCGGCACCAGTGCCAGTGTCTGTGAAGGGACTGGAAGGTAATAATCTCATTTGGATTTAGTAGAGGGCTGCTGATTGCAAGTTCTGACAACCCCCAGTGGGCCTCATTTGGTACACATTCGGTTTCTGCTTTGGCTGAAACCATGTGATAAGCTTTTCAGCTACATTTTCGATTTCATGCAATAGTGTTCAGTTTCAGTTTCTTTTTCACATCTTTATTGAAATTTATAAGAAAAGGAACTTTATACATTTAAAACTCAGTTTAGACTCTTTCTGACTTGGGCTCAAGATGTTACAAGTTCTCTTCGGTTCTGGCCACTGGCCATCTCCCTGCAGCACTTTTTTGTTGTCAACAAACCTCTAGAAAAAAACCACATTATCTACGGTATAATTTGAGCTCAAGCTGTAACACAAAAGCAGAGCTGCCAAGTTACCCATTCCAGCAGGGAGACTTTTTGGCCAATCCTGGTTTTATGTTTCAATCTTTTTTATTTAAGAAGCAAACATCTCAAAAAATAACAACACCCCAGCCACTTCATTCCGTGTCCGGGAAAAAGAACCATACTATGTACAAACATTTTCTCAACCACTTTTCCTTTTTCCCATCATGTTAACATTATTTCAACAGTATTGCCTTTTTTACTTTTCTTCCCCCCTCCCTCCCCCCTTCCCCCCCTTTCCCCCGCCCCCTTTTTATAGAGCTAAACTACCTTCCCACTAATCCTTCACATCAACAACATCTTTAGTCTTAACTAATCCTCTTGTTTAATATTTATCCCACAGACTGTCTTTAAAAGTTCAAAAGGTAACTCCGGGCTGCTGGGGTGAGCGTCGACCAAAAGGGAGTCCAGCATTTTTTGAATTTCTTCCCTGTCACTGAGGCCCAGATGCATCAACCAAACGTAAAAAAATCAAAATCGTAAAAGTACTTAGCGAATTTTAAAAAACGAAGAATGCATTAAAAAACAGCTCAGAAATGTTTGGTACGGTATTGAAAAGTACAAGGTATCATACGTCCGTAATCCCCGTCGGTAAAAGGCCCCTAAAGCATGTGCAGAGCAGCCAAGCGTTATGCTGGCTGCTCTGCGCATGCCACTGTCAAAACAAAAAAAAGCAAACACATGGCTCCCAAAATAAAAACAAAACTCAAAAAAGGACCGGGAGGGGGCAAAGGCGCTCGTCAGGAGCGTCCTGTTTGAACGGCCTTGCCCCCCCACCCCGTCCGAGGTCGCCGCTGCTCCCCGCATTATAAATTTAAAAAGCAAAACGAAGAAATCCTTACTTTAGAAGCCCCGGCCGGCCCCCCCTCCATTCCTCTGTACTCTTCTGCCAACCCCACAGCTCCGCCTCCTGACTGACACCCTCCGCACTGTGCCCCGCCTCCTCCGCGGGTCCTCGCCGCCATTCCCCCCCTCCATCGGGCCCCCCTCCCTCTTACCGGGCCCGTGCAGCGCCTCTCACCTCTATGTGAAGGCGCTGCACGGGCAAGAAGATCAGCTGACACCTCTGTCTTCCATTCTTCCTTCGCGTCTCTGTCCTTTTGGGCCCGCCCCCGTCTGACGTTTAAACAGGACTCTCCTGACGAGCGCCTTTGCCCCCTCCCAGTCCTTTATTTTTTAACTTCTGGATTGCTTGCAGAGGGAGCGGGGAGCAGCGGCGACCTGGGGTGTCAATAAAGGACGCCCCTGGCGCGTGTTTTCACCCCCCTTGTTCTTTTTTTTTTTTTAGTTCTACGTTAGAGTTTTTAGCCAGAGAGCCCTAACGAGAGGTACAGACCTCTCGTTAGATTTCTCGGCGTTTTCCTTCGTTAAACCAATCGGAAAACGTTAGTGCATGTCATTTCAAAAGGGTTTCTACACTAATTGCTCATCTGCATTCCATTTTCGTTAGCTGCTATGGTCCTCGAAAAATGGGCTTTAGTACATGAAACGGTTGGCAATTTCTTCGATAAAGGGTGGTTAAAGGGTTGTTAAAGTTTTGTGCATCTGGGCCTGAGTCTAGGTTGCGAATCGCTTGCCATTCTAATCTCATTAAGTGCAACATCTTGATTCTCCATTGTTGTCTCGTTGGTGGTTTGGCTGAGATCCATTCTGTCAGAATGACGTGCTTAGCTATGATGGTAGCTTTAAGTACAAACTCTTTGAGCCCCCTGGGGCTGGGTGTGTTCAGCCGTGGTTGACCAAATAATAAAGTCGCTTCACATATCCAAGTCGTGTTCCATAGCTGCGAAACATAGGTTGTAATGTCTCTCCAAAATTTCCCCACGCTCCGACAGCTCCAAAACATGTGTCCAAGCGTCGCTCCTTCTTCTCCACATTTTGGGCATGAGCCCCACGGGGACACTCCCATATAAAAAGCTCTTCGAGGGGCTATGTATAGCCGCAGTGCGAATTTATATTGTAATTCCCAGTGGCTCGCTGCTTTAGTTAATTGTCTGATGGAGAGGATATGACCTTGTAATTGTGAGGCTTGTATCCTGATCGGCAGGTCCTTATTCCATTGTTCAGCCAGTCCTATATAGTCCAGTTCCGCTGTGGTATCTCGAATATGACGATGATGATATGTGAGTGGGACCTTTTGTTGCGCCTCCATGGAAAATGCTGATGCCAGTTCTTCCTGAACGTCCTCTGCCAACCATTCCCATGGTAAGGTATCCACATAGTGTTTAAGCTGTCTATAGTGAAATTCGTCTGTTGCTGCGAGTCCAAACTCTTTCTGCAGCTCCGAAAACAATTTTATCTTGCCCTCGCGATTAAGCACCTGCAGGAGATATGTCACCCCTTTATTTTTCCATCTGTGGAAGACCGCATACATGTTTCCAGGTGCGAAACTTCTATTTCCACATATGGACCTGAATGGTGTCACTCTAGCTGAGAACTTATGCAGCCGACATATCCAGTTCCACGTGGCTTTGGCTGACGGCACTATCCACAAGTATCTTAAAACTTCTCGTATTGGGCCACCTCCCACATGTAGGTAATTTGTGAAATGAGTCTCTGGCACCACTTGTTGTTCCAAACTCGTGTTAGAAAACTCTTCTGTTCCACGGAACCAGTCGTTAATGTGGCGCATTCCACAAGCAACGGTCATGTGTCGTACACTCAGTAATCCTAGTCCTCCGTATTCCACCGGAATTGTTAAGGTAGACATAGGCAGACGTGCCTTTTTCCCCTGCCAGAGGAATTTCTGTAGAATTTTATTTAAGATCTTTTCATCTTTTTTTCTTTAGGTAGAGTGGGATAGTTTGGAATACATATAGCCATTTGGGTACTATGCTCATGTTGTAGAGGGCAATCTGTCCTAAGAGTGTTATGGGCAGTGATCTCCACATGGCCAACTTCTCTTCAGTCTCTTTTAATAACCTCTTAACGTTCTCTTTATAAAGATCTCCCAGATCCGCAGGTAGCTTTATTCCTAAGTATGTGATTGGTCCCTGAGTCCACATTAAACGTTGCGGGCCTTTCCAGGTTCCCACTGCTTCTGCATTGACTGGGAGAACATGTGATTTAGTGTAGTTTAGCCTGAACCCTGAAAATTCCCCAAACCTCTCTATCCCACTCAGCACCACCTCTAGAGAGTACTTGGGGTTGGTTAGAAATAGTAATAGATCGTCCACGTACGCAAACACTTTCAGCCGGTGGCCTGTCACCTCAATTCCCAGTATTTCTTTATCCTGCATTAAGTGTTTAAATAACGGTTCCACTGCTAGCACAAACAACAGTGGTGAGAGTGGGCACCCCTGCCTGGTGCCTCTCTGTATGGAGAATTCTCTCTCTTTCTGTCCATTTATGATCACACTGGCCCTGGGGTCTGTGAATAGGGTTTTTATTGCTTTGGCGAACCACCCCGTTATGCCCACCGTTGTTAATACCTGGAACAGGTAATTCCAGTTTACTTGATCGAATGCCTTTTCGGCATCTAGACTTATTACCCAAGCTGGGATATCTCTGACTTTACATGTTGCCAACGCTAGCAACAGTTTCCTCACATTGTGGGCCGCTCTCCGGTTTCTAATAAATCCAACCTGCTCGGGACCGACAATGTCAGGTAGACACGCCGCCAGGTGATCTGCCATAATTTTTGTCAGCAACTTTATTTCCACATTTAATAATGATATTGGTCTGTAAGACCCGGGTCTCTCTGGTGACTTTCCTGCTTTTGGAATTAGTGTTACTAGAGCTGTGTTGGCAAAAGCCGGGAAGCGGCCCTCTTGTATCACTTCTTCAAAGTAACCTAATAGGTGTGTCAGGGCTTCAGGGGGCAATAATTTGTAATATTCCCCTGGGAGTTCATCTGGACCTGGGGCTGATCGGAGTTTTTGTGTCTTAATTGCTTTTTGCAATTCTTTTAAAGTCAAGGGTGCGTTTAGCTCTTCTATCTGTTGGTTTTGCATTTTTGGAAGTCTAACTTTTTGAAGATAATTTATGAGTTCCTCCCCTTGAACACTCTCTTGGCCCTTATATAGCATGGCAAAATATTCTGTAAAAATTTGACCAATCTGCTTATGATCATTAGTCATTTTATCTGATTTATCTCTTAAGATAGTCACTGCTCTGGGGCTTCCTTGGTTTTTAATTATATTTGCCAGTAAACGTCCTGTTCTGTTGCCAAACGTATGCAGTCTATACTTATAGAACAGTGCGGACCTACTTTCCTTCTCATGTAGTAACGAGTTGAGTGCTATTTGTGTTGACTTTAAAGTGTCCAAGGTGACTTTTGACGGCCTCCGTGCGTGTGCTCTCTGTGCTTTTTTGAGTTTTTCTTCCAGCATCAAGATTCCCGCTATTCTGCGTTTGTTATGTTTGCTACTATATGCAATAATGTCCCCTCTAAGGACCGCCTTAGAGGCCGTCCAAAATAGGATAGGCTGTGTTTGTGCATGTGCGATGTTGTTCCGTGTGTACTCTTCCCATCTGACCCCAAGGTATTTTGCAAACTGTGGGTCTGAGTATAGGTATGTTGGAAATCTCCATCCTCTACCCCTTTCTTTGTCTGTATGTGTTTCTATGTCCACCCACACAAAAGCATGGTCCGATATTTCTTCTGGACCTATTTCTGCTTTTACCATCTGTGAGAAGACCGTGCGTTCTACCAATATGTAGTCAAGGCGGGATTGTGAGCCATGGGCTCTCGATCGGTGCGTATATTCCCTATCTAGGGGGTGAAATGTTCTCCACACGTCAACTAGGTTAAGTTCCCTGGCAAATAAAGCCATCTCTTTAGCCCTTTTTCCAGAATAGTGTGGTGAGGTGCTGTTTGAGCAGTCTATCTGGGGATCAAGTACCAAGTTAAAATCCCCCACCACTATCAGCTTCTCCTTTCCTTCTGTGACACACTTGCTTATCAATGTCCTTAAGAAGCTCGGCTCGTAGATATTTGGGCCGTAGAGGGCCACTAGTCTGAGTTCCAGACCTGGCATCCACACTTTTAATATAATGTATCTCCGAGAGAAATCACGGGAATTCCAGATTCGAAGAGGGGTGAGACAGGGGTGTCCACTCTCCCCATTGCTGTTTGTTCTGACTTTGGACCCCTTGGTACGAGAGATTGTGTCACATCCGGAAATTGCAGGAATAAAATGGAGAGAGATGGGTTTTAAGATTTCCGCTTTTGCGGATGATATTTTGGTACACATCACGGACCCTAAGAAATCTCTACATGCGCTGCTGGAATTGTTTAAGGAATATGGGGATTATGCTGGATTCAAACTCAACTTTTCCAAGTCTTTAGCACTAACGGCAAGGGATGATGTGAGGGCAGAATGGGGGAGTGAGTTCACCTTAAAATGGGCCAAAGGGAGTTTTACATATCTGGGGGTACAGGTAGCCATGAGGACGACGGAATTTTATAACCTTAATTTTACACGGCTGTTGGAGAATATGCAGTTTAGGCTGCAAAAATGGGCAATTTTGCTGCTGTCGCTGCATGGGAGGGTCCAATTATTTCGCATGGCAGAGTTCCCTAGATGGCTGTACATGTTGCAGGTTCTTCCACTGCGTTTGCGAAATAAAGATATTACGAAATTCAATCAGCATTTACGAAAGTTTGTTTGGGGGGGGGGGGGGGGGGAAGTCTAAGCTGCCGCTGAATTTGTTAATTGGCACCTGGAAAGTGGGAGGCTTTGGCCTGCCAGATATACAAAAATATAATCAAGCCTGCCTGCTAAGACATTTGGGTGACTGGCTGCTGGACAAACAAGATTATACACCGCGGAAACTGGAGCAAGCTTTTTTTGCGCCCTTTCACTTACACTATTTATTACATGGTCTGCAGAGTTCGGTACCGTCACAATTTAGGGGTAGTTTGTTGCTAAGACCCATAAGGGAGGTGTGGCGGGATTTAAATAGGTACTGGGGTTTGGGAGTGGATATATCTGATCTATTACCGTTGCAGGGAAACCCAACATTTATGCCTGGATCTGAGAATCAGGTATTTCGGAGGTGGGCATTACTGGGAATAACAAGGGTAGAACATGTATTAGGGACAAGGGGTGGTCTGCTAAACTTGGGGGCATTGGGGGTAGGAATTAGTGCAAGTCATGAATTTGCATATCAGCAACTAGCTCATTATATTCGGTCTCTCAATATGGAACAGTTGAATTGTGGACATGGGAGGTAAGTCAGAGAGTTCTTTAAGGAGACCCCGGGACAGCGGCCCTCAATATCGAGCCTGCATAAGCTTCTTTGGGTATTAGACCCGCAGAGACATACTGAAGCAATCACCACTCGATGGGCCCGTGACATGCAGAGACCCGGTTTGACTTTAGATTATACAAAGTTGGTGTCCCGAATCCCGGAGATCTCTGTGAATGCGAGTATGCGGGAATGTCAATTTCGAATTCTACATAGGGCTTATATGACCAAGACGCAGCTGTTTAAGATGGGAGGGGTGCCTGTTCCACTCTGCTCTAAGTGTCAGCGGCAGGAAGGCACACTGTACCACTGTCTTTGGGGTTGCACTGCCACACAAAAATATTGGCATCAGATCATAGAATATTTGGAGGGGTTGGTACAGTCTCGAATAAGTTTTACTCCTCTGGGGATACTATTTGATAAATATGAGCTTTTTGTCTTCCAGAAGAGGGGCTCGGGACAGTTGATCCGCAGGGCCTGTTTGATGGGGAAAAAAGTGATTATGCATGGGTGGGTCTCTGCGGACCCACCTGATTTTTGGCATTGGAGGAACGGCTTTCACAATCTTCTATTGCATGAGCGAAGGGCGGTGGGACCCTCACAGAAGAAGAGGACACAGTTTCTGGAGACTTGGGGTCCCTATATCCAGTCTCTGACTCCACGCGCGCGCAGCTCAGTGTTAAATGGTTTATAAGTTTTTTTTTTTTAAGGGGGGAGGGGGAGTTTAAAGGAGGGGGGAAGGTATAGGATGTATTACTTGGATGCAAATGTGCCTTATTATGGAGAATCTTTAGTTGCATCGTTGTGGGTGGGGGATGGATTCATGGGAAGGGGGTGGGGGGAGGGGGACAGGGAAGGAGGGGATTACACCTAAAACATAAATTTACTTTGAATTATTCTTGAGTGTTCTATACATGTAAAAAATCCCATAGAGTATGGACTAGTATTGGAGGGTGTGAACTTACTGCAAGCCTATGTTTGTACTTCTTGTGAATGGTGTAATGTTTGCACTGTGTCAGTTGGATCTTAATAAAAGTGTTGAAACATAATATAATGTATCTCCCATCTTTCCCAGTGGCCAGCAGTGATGCTTTGTACGTTAATCCTTTGCGAAAAAGTATTGCTATCCCTCCTTTTTTCCCTTGTGCAGGCACTGAAAAGACCTCTCCCACCCATGTCCTTTTTAACTTTTTATGTTCTATGTCATTGAGGTGGGTCTCTTGAATGCACGCTATGTCTGCTTGATGTCTTTTCAAAGCAGTCAGTATTTTTGCCCGTTTAATTGGGGAGCTTACCCCCCCCCCCCATATTCCATGTTATTATTTTAACTGGCATGTTGCTTACCCTGAAGGTCCTTTATGTGCGTTTTCTCGTTTTCCCTTCTCTGTCTGTTTCTTTTCTGTTGTGATGTGTGAAGGCGTGTTCCTACCCCCCCTATCTCCCTCCCTTCCCTTCTCTTCCTCCCCCTTAAACTCCCAAACTCCATCCTCTGGTTCTCGAAGATGGAATGTGGAGATCACTTACGCCCATGAGTTCATGCCCTTCTATCCCCTTGTTTTAGTGCGCTTATTGTTGGTCTCGCGTCCCCAAGTTGATTGTCTGCCTCACTCAGCGTTGATTAAACCAGCTTCTCGCACTGCCGCTGTTGCTGCGGTTGCTTCCTTGAATGATTTCCATTGGCCTCCAATTTAAATCCTTAATGTAGCTGGAAACCTCAATGAAAACTGTATGTCTGTCTTCGCCAAGGTTGCACTTAGTGGGTGAAATTGGCGCCTTTGTTGTTGTACCTCAGTAGAAAAATCCTGAAAGATTAAGACTCTGTTCCCCTCGTGTTTTAGGGAGTCTAGGCACATTCGGAAGCCTTGCAGAATCTCCATCTTGTGCCGATAGTTGAAGATTCTGGCCACCACCACTCTCGGGTGTGTATTATCTTCTGATTTCCGCCCAACTCTGTGTGCTCTTTCGATTACTAGTGGGCCTGTGGTATCTGTGAGCGCCAGCTCGTTTGCAAGCCAATCTTCAAGCCAGCACGTTAAGTTTCGTTCCGGAACCTTCTCTGCCAGTCCAACAATCCTTATATTGTTCCTTCTGGAACGATTCTCTAATTCTTCCAATTTTTAATGGCTCTCTTTTAGCTGCTTTGTGAGGTTCGCTATTTCAGGGCTGTAACCTCTGCTATCATCCTCCAGGGCCGATACTCGGGTCTCAAGATCTCCCACTCTCGTCCCTATACCATCTGACTGCGCGGCCAGGGACCAGGGACTCTAACTTCTGCTCCATCTCAGCCCATTTTGGGTCCCAAGCCCTTACCACTGCTGCAGTGAGCTACAGGAGCTGTGCTTCAGAAAATCCTCCGGGTTGCGTCGCGTCAGCTTCCGCCATTTTGGATTGTTCGGGGCTGTCCGTCTTCGCTTTCTCCGGCTTTTCTTTCTTTGAGGATCTTTGCGCCATCGTCCCAGTTGTGTTCCTCAGATATCTGTCCATATGAGGGGTTGTTGTCCCCGTCAATTTTTGGTTTGGGTCTGCGAGAATCACTAATTTCCAGGCATGGGTCTCGGAGCTCCAGCCACTCGCTGCTGTTCAGCTCATGTCTCGCGTGATCCCCAATCCTGGTTTTAAACTTACATCCCAAAGCAATGTAGTATTTGTAGTCCATGATTCTACCCATTGAAACCAGTGCTTGCAGGATCCATACTCTGTGGGTGCTGTGGATGCTTGAGCACCCCCAATATTGAGAAACTTCCTTGTATTTGTCCAGGGAGGGGTTATTTCCACTGATCTGAGCACCCCCAATAATTTTGAAAAGTTGGCTCCTATGACCATGATGAGGTTGGCAAAAATCCAGTATTGGCCAAAAAAAGTCTCCCTCCTGGAATGGGTAACTTGGCAGTTTTGCAAAAAGAAACCGTTAAAGAAATATTGGACAAATTTGCAAGAAGGTAAGGTGAGAACTGGCTGTTTTTTAGGAGGGAGATGGGGAAGGGGAGGAATGACTGCTATCTCAGTGAATTCCATTGCCACCCCTTATCTCAATTTCAAAAGTTGGTTTCCTCCAGAAAGCTCATTTCAGTTCTTTTGAGCACTGTGAGCAATTCCTAAAAATCTTTTTTTTTAATTTCTGCATTGCATAATATTACTGAGAATTTGATCACTTTATTGAATAAGGTAGCGCTACAAGGGGTGAGCTGTCTATGTAAGTGTGCAGCAGTACAGGACGCAAATATGAAGGGGTGCAAAAATTGCTCCCAGCCCTTTGTCTCCTCTCAATGGCAGTGGCGGGGTAGGGAGGGGAGCTGGTGGACAAGTTGCACATGGTGCAGCTATAGCTTGGTACAGTTCTACCCCAGTAATCTTGAAAAATAACTTTTTTTTCTTTTAACTTTGATGCACCAGCTTCTTGGCTGCTCTGTGTATAAGACAGAAGTTTGTCACCATAAGCAGTGACTTCTCTGCAGTTTCTCAGAGGATTTCAGACCAATGTGTTCTTTCAAACTGTACACTAGAGAATGACATGGGGACAGAGATCCGCAGTAAACATAGGGATGGGGACGAGGTCAGAGGCCTGGGAGACGGAGACAGAGCCCACGGGGATGGGGTGGGGACAGAACCCATGGGGATGGGGACAAACTTGGTCCTCGTGTCATTCTCTACTTTGAAGGCTGTTAATGAATTGGACAGTTATTTATGTTCGAGGGATGCAGGCGATGATGTTTTCATTACACAAAAGTGCTGGACACAACTGACTAAATTTTGCATGGGGGATCCTGTACATTCCTGCTACCAGCAGATCTTCTGAGAAGACATCTTCTATTGCAAGAAGGACTGTGGAAGACAGGATAGCTAGACTGAATCCTGAGATTGTTGATGACTTATTAATTCACAAATTAAAAAATCATAACAGTGTTTCATAGGGCATATTTCTTCCCCGCTAGGGCATACAGAATGGGTTGTATTTTGTACCCCTGGACATTTTAACAGGGTGAATTAGGGTTCCTTGGTGTAGTAGAAGTTAGCTATTGTTGGGGTTGGTAGAGGGTGGTGGTGGTGGTGGGGATGTTATAGTTGCTTGTTGTTATTATTGTTTTCTATTTGTGATTTATAAACAATAGTTGCACAGCATATTGTTCCTTTTATTACTTTAATAAAAAGATTTAAATATAAAATTTGTTGAGAATTGGGGGGTCCCGAGCCCCCCCAAGAAGGCTGGAGTGACCTTAAATCTGACTCCATCTCTAAATAGCACTAGTACTGGGGTACTCAAGGAGTTATTGCCTCTAAGGGAGACGTTAGGTCTAAGGAAAAGATACCAGCCTTATGACAAACTGGATTTAGACTACAGGTTATACAATGCAGCGAATGATAGCCTGATGTAGCAAAAGCATTTATACTTACAGCCTTTCATCATTAAGTGAAGCCCACAAATCATCATTTGGAATGAAGAGTTTATTTGCAAATCAGACTTTAATCAGGTACATTCAGCAGACAGATTCTGAGTTCAACTGGCCAGAGCCCTGCCCTCTAGGACGCGTTGGGGAAATCGTTCCAACGAGGGCTTGCATGCACCCTGCTTTTATACAATTTGGTCACTATACAAGTCTATGGAGAGGGATTTTTTTTTCTCTAATCTTGCTTAATCTATGAGTCATGCCCTCCGGTCAGGTGCCCCTCTTTCCGTTTTAGCTATTGCAAGTTATTATGCAATTTCCTTTTTTGTAAACACTTCCCTAGATACGGACATCCAAACATCCAAACATTAGCTATTGCAAGCTATTGTGTAATTTCCTTTTTTGTAAACACTTTGTTCTTATGAAGATATCTAAATATGGATATATCAATTTCATAACATCTTGTGATCTGGGTGCCAACTTATTAAAGACAGACTCCGTGTTATGAACCAAACTTCTTATCATTTCTGTCTTTAATTTCTACATCATGTGTGTTACACTCAATTTGGAAGTTGCACCAGGTTTCATTAGAACTCACCAAGCAGTCCTTGCTCTTGCAGGCTCTCTGCTATAAGGCCATCATCTTGTTATCAGGCCTAGTCAGTGCTTTTCAGCTGTTTAAAGCTATGTAGCTTGGCCCACCACTATTCCAGTGGATAGGTCTCAAAGTAGAACACATATTAACCTGCAGGAAAAGCAAGTCCTTGCTCAGCCAGTCATAGATTTTTAAACCTAGCTGGTATTTTTACAGCCTGAGTCCTAAAATCTGGCCTTCCACCCTTCCGGTGGGCATCCAGTGAGGGCCTCTTGCTGTACTATAATTATACATTCCCCACTTGTCACCCCCTCTGAGGAGGGGTGACACAAAGCTCGTCAAGCTTGTCATCATCCATTCCAGAAGGTGGCAAGCTATCAAACTAGAGGGGGAGTTTTGGTCTTACAAATTGCTAGAAGGTATGGTGCAAGACAGGAAACTTCATTCTTAGGTGGTATATTTTTGGGCATATGGAATTCCCTTTATATTACCCCACCCCTTGGGCTTAATCCTGATGTCCTCTCTCTTGAGGTTTTATGAATGGGACAAATCCATGAGTTCATCTACAAAATCTCATGAAGTATAGGTATGCGGGTACTAGCAATTTCAGGTGGATCATACTAATAAACACTTTCAGGTCTTTCTGTGGCTTCTATTATATCTGTTGCATAGCGCATGGAGAGATAATCTAATGTATCTATCTCAGTGGTCCTCGGAAGGAATAGTGGTTTTGATTAAGCATTGTTATGGTGGCTCAACAACTATATGGTTAGTACTCAGATTGCAGGCTGTTTTAGGTTGTAGGTATTCAGAATCCTTAAACAGGTCGGAATTCCTGGACCTTACCATTACTCATCATTAGCATCCAATAATGAGCACTAAAAAGTGGATAGCAAGTATGAGGTTGCCTCATACAGCAAAAAGGGTCAATCCTAGGAAAATTTATATTAACAAAGATCATGCATGGAGCTTGACATATGCATAATGATCTGGAAGTATGGGAAGCATTTTATATATCCGCTACCCCACTTGGAGCTTAGTCAAACCTACAGAAAGATATGCAGCTTAAGTAAGCCTACACCAAAGTTAAACAATTGCATAACAGGTTGATACTAACAGGGTTTACACCTACATTATGATATCATAGTCAGTATTAGGGTTTGATGTTACCCCTGTGTGTGAGCAATATCAACTTCAATTTAAATTACATAAACAGAAATAACGGGGAAACTCTTAGAAAAACAATTAGAACAATAAAGGAAATAATAGGGAAAATAAAAATAAAACCTTTTCAATATATAGACAGGATTACTGCTAAACTGAAAATAAAACAAAATATGAGTCTATAATGTCCATAAACAGCAACAGTAATTCTCAAATTAAGTATCAGTTCTGAATTCTCTTTCATCGATCATGGTTGAGGCGGTGGAAGTGCAGAAGAATCTGGACGGAGATCTGGGTTTTCAGGCTGGCCTGCTGAAGGAAGTGGCCGATCTTGAGATGGTTAGGCTGGTAACATCTGGTTCTGCAGCTGAGTAAACCCGTATATCTTTCACATGGACCCAAAACTTGTGGTCCAGTAGTTTGCAAGGTGTAAAGATTATTGCCACAACCTTGGGGGATCTAACATCACTTGGGCCTAGATAGATCTTGAAGACGTACTTGTGGTGTACAAACTTGGATCTTTCCATGTCTTTATTCTAGGCATGCACCATCATAATCAGTCCATCAAGAGTCAGAGGCTGGCAAAGGAATAAGCAAAATAACTGTATGCCTGAATGATACATTGCTATATCTTGGTGGGCATAATCAGTGGGAATTGAATAAGCAAAAATAATATATAGATGTCAAGAGACATAAAAGACAATGTAAACATGGAGAAAACAGTGCTAATTAAGTGCAAAAGCAAAAGCGAAACCATAAGGGTTCAATAATGAAAAGCCAATTTACATAAATAGCAATAGTATATATGAAATTATATCTCCTGATTGGTAGGGGTCAGAGCTTCAACTTCAATCCTCTTAATACTAGGAATTGGGATTTGCATAATATATCCCCACTTCTGGCTTGCATAATGTGCAAGACAGATTGGTAAGTATTACGAAGAGATGATCCAATAACAATGGTAAAGTTTATGGAACAAAAGAAAAGAGTATGAAATCTTCACCTGCGATGACTAACATTCACCAAGGGTTGGGCCCTCAGCTGCAGGAGGCCAGCAGGACTTATGAGTTAGATGATTCAGAAAGAAGGGTAGCGTAGGAAACAGTCATAGTCAAAGCAGAAGACTAATGTGCAGAAATTTAAAACTCATAACTAGTCCAGGTGATGGAAGTATCTTCTGGAATCACGGTCGCTGTCTGTTGTAACAGAGAGCTCATATGTAAAGTGTCATGTAAGTTCTGGAAAAGATGAGCCTGCAAAAAATATTTAATACAATAGAATATTTAAGAGCATAACCAAGAAGGTCTAAATTAATGACATCATTTGGACAAAATAAAATTCTCAGTGGAGGAGGTAGCACCTTTTTTTCATGCCAGAGGTCAGTGGCAGAAGAAGTACCAAACTGGAATAGAGGCGGTAGATCAGGATTTGGATTAGCAGTCTTCATTCAACCTACAGAACTTAATAAATAGAGCTGATATAAGAAGTAATATCTAGTAGTCAAATCTCAGTACAGGACCATTAGAAAGAAAAGTCAAAGAATGCATTGTTAGTTCCTTGGGGCACCAGTAGGTGGAGCATAGTCTCAATATATAAAATTACAAGTTACCAGTAGGAATAAAAAAAATGTTCTCTGTAAATTAGATGTTGCTGGCACAGGAAGTCAGCAGAGTCTGAGGAAACATTGTGGTCAGAGTCTGCTCCAGGAAAATGCTGCTTTTAATATGATATTTAGAGAGATAGAGAAAAGCCAATATCAGAAAAGAAAGATGTAAAAACTATATATGTCGATGAGGCCTCACGTGACCTTTACAAGGTTTAAATAGGTCAAATGAGAAGGACAACAACCTATAGTCCTCTGTAATAGCTCAGAACCAATTTGGAAAATGAAAATTATATTAAAATTGAAACTGATCCTTTCTATGCTTTCACAATTTGGGCCCTAAATCATGACAGCATATCAAGATTCACATTCAGAGGGATAGCTAAAAATAAGCTTATATATTCCCAGGAATCAATTTACAATTTAGAGTATATTTTAAATACAGAGGAGGAGCCGCTTTATAAGCAGGAGACAAGTTGGAGCATTTCTTAAAACATTTTAGTAAAATTCAAAATTCAAGGATATAATAATAATTTTTATTAATGCAATAAATGCACAAATTGACCAGTAGGATATGTTCATATAGACCAGTATAATAAATGGAACAGCTTGTAAGCCTACATTGTAAATTGAATTCTAAACAAAGAGTAGGAAGGATAACACAGAATCACAGAAAAACCCATCTAGTTATTAAAAATCCGAAACACGTAATGAATTCCTGTATCATATACTGAGTCCAAAGCTTTTGTAAAAATGAACTTAAGAGAAAATAAGAACTACAAGGGTTAATCTCTGTCATTCGGTCCTAAGGAAATCACGAAATAACGGTGCTTCCTGTGTCTAATTTGAGTTTACTGCTCACTGCAAGCATTGGATATTATGGTGACTGAAAATAGGGCTATACATCAAACAAAAACTGTAAGTTGAAGTTTTTATATTAATATTTCATGCTGGTGTAATTAGTCTTCATAGAATTAATACTTCAGGAGAGGAAAAGGAGGAAAATGGAGGAAAAGAAGGTTATTACTTTATCTGTTTCCAGAGATACGGTTCTCAATGAAGAGGAAATTGGCAATTGTAGCTAGTCTGATCTGAACATAGCTCTGAAATAATAGCAACCTAAATTTCTTTAGTTCTGATTTTCAACTGTGCCATTTGGGGTTTGAGAACCAAAAATGCTGGAACTCTATACAATAATATACAAAACTATAAATCTTTAAGAGGCAGGGAAGGAAGTTTGAAATTAGTAGATAAGACGTGAAAAGAAAAATTAAAACAGTTAATTCATTCTTACGGAACACATACCCAATAGAGAGCCAGGAAGTGAACATCAGCACTAGTTATTTTAAACAACGTCACAAATAAACAGTGTTTTAGATGGCATATAATATAGAACCTTTCATAGGAAATATCTGAAATAATTATGCAATTTTCAATGAACACATACACGGACGCACACCTATAAAATTAAAACTAAAAAGGTGCTTGCATTTCTAGTGAAAGCAATTTACCAGAAGTCAAAAACAATCAGGTATTTAACATCACGTCACAAATCAAACAAACATTGCTCAAATGAAATAACATACAATCCTGAAAAAAACACTCCTTTGAGATTTACTACCACTGCAGTTGATAGGCAATCTCTCAGAGTAACCTTAAAGCACTAATTTAAAACTAAAGAAATGATTCCTTAATAATTAGCTGGTTTAATATATGCCATTTATCACAGGACACACAGCAACATATAGACATAAAATTAAAACAGTAACCTAATCCTGATAAGTAGAAAACTTAAAGCTCAGAAGAGGAAGCAAGATATTTCTAAATGTAGCTCAAAACCAATCATTGGAATTGTGCACAGTTAAGGAATTGTTTAGGGTTTCAAAACAAAAGACATAAAAATAAATATTCCAGTAGCCAATTACAAGTCAGAGCACACAGACAGAAAAGGAAAACCACGTTCATACATATACAAAGTTATTGTCCCACATACAGAGGTGTCCCTGTGTATTGAGGACAAAATCTTAATCCTAAATTTGGTAAAATAAAACATTTAAATTAGAGCTAATCCAACAGGCTATGAAAGTATATAACGGCAAGCTTAATAGCAACACATACAATAAATGAAAATATACTCACGATTCGTGCAATGTAATCTCCAGCGCAGAAAATCAATTGAGAAAGAGAACAGTTGGCGGGATCACTATGCCCTTCCGAACTCTCGGTGGCATAGGGAGGTCAACCGCAAAATAGAAAGGTTTTGTTTCGGACGGAAAGTCCTTACCAGAGATCTGAATAGATGTCAGATCACCAGTATCTGGTGTTGGGTGCGGAGAGGAAGATATGATATAATGGGTAGTGAACAACATCACCCAATATGTATAATAACGGGACCTAGTGAGCAAGTGGTCTACAAATAAGTTCCAGACCTATAATTTGCTATAGAAAAAATGAACTAGATTAATAATAATATATATTGACCAGTCCAAGGTCAGTGGTTGAAAAGGCAGCTTCACAGATTGCAGGGAGACCTAGAAATGATAATGTGCTTACAAAAACATGCAATGATTATCCTGATAGTAGAACATGCAGAGACATAACACAATCATACTCACGCATCTGCCAATGTACTCCAACATAGGGACCCAAAATAAAAATTACCAATTGGCGGGAAGCTCAACGCTTTTACCGCAGATTAAATTAACAGACAAATGACAGCCACAAAGAGAAAAGGAGAGTTTAAGAAAAAAAAGTACAAAAAGTGAATGGTGTCAGCTATTATGTATCTATACTACTCTACCCCTAATTAATGAAAACCACTCCCCAGAGTGTGCTTCTAAAAGCATAAAGAAACCCGGTTTCCCTGCCTGCCAAGAGCTATCCAGGTTACTTGGCCATGAGCTCCAGCCCATGATAGAGCCCCCAAAAAGGGACATTGCAAACACTCCCAAAAAGAACTCAAAAAACCAGCGAATAAGGTCTCATAAGTCGAAGAGCAGCGGTCCAATGGGTTTCCGCTGATTAGGGAACTTCTCGTATACGACTAACCACCCCAAGGGACCTGTGATTTGAGAACTTCTCGTGTACAACAATCCAGTCAAAAATTTGTGATTAGGAAACTTCTCGTTTAAAAGCTAACCATTCTACAACATTGAAAAGTTAGGAAACTTCTCGTTTAAAAACTAACCCTCCAAAAATATTAAAAAGCCCTCGTCAACTAGTCCAAACTCGCAATGAAAGGCGTTAGACGTCTCTTTATTGCCCCCACGCTCATCTGTACTAGGTAACTCATATGTGGGCAATAATGCCGAATCCGCAGGCCACTCCGAAAATGGAATGGAAGTCTGCTTTTACTAATTGAGATACCGTCATCCATTGAAGGGTCACCTCCAATGGGTGTAAGCCCCAGGCATCGATATCAAACCCAATGGTTATAGCGTAACACTGGTACATAAGAAAATAAACAAAAGTATACCATACCCCAGAGAAAAGCCTCTGAAACCTACTTCAGAGGTGGTAAAATAAGAGAGAATAAAAAAGAAACAAATATTTTAAAGCAAAACAAAATACATATAAGCTCATGGGGGAAGGTACAACCATAAAGGAGCCATTAGTTGGAACACATTAGCCAGAACAAAAAATGTGAAAAATTTCACGTTCATCATTCACTAGACAATATATTTTCCACTCAACAAACCACGAGAAGGAAACTCAAGAGCATTAAAGAGGAGCAGTGACAAAAAAAAATGAGCAAGGCCGGGGCGAACAATAAAGACAAATTCATTCATACAGCTATACCTGCAATACAACAGGAAAGCATTTTTATTTAAAGATAAAGTGGAGAAATAAAAAGGTTGTGCAGCTATGACCACAAATTAAAACACAAAACTTGAGCACCGCAGTGCAAGCATAAAAGTCTGAAAAATATCTGACATGCAGAAAATGGGGAAGTGGGTGGGACTTAGAGAGGGAGAAAAAATTAATGTTGATGGACAAGCAGAGCAAACCAATGAACAAACGACTTAGTATGTTCCCCATATCAGAGGAAGAAAAAGCTGTACAACAAAATTGCAATATAAAGTAAATGAACAAAAAAACCTGGAAAAACAGACTGTAAATCATTATTATGGAACTTGCAATATTACACTGCAGAAACAAAGGCCATTCTAGACAAGCAACGATCCAGCGCTGCCACCGCAAAAATGAAACCGAAAGCATTCAAAACACTGCTGTTCGTGGGAGAGGGCACATACAAAGAACCTAGAGAACCGGCAACTGAATTATCAAAAGATAAGTGATGTAAAAAAATATGTACCATTACATAGGAATATCATTATGCATGCTGAGAAAATGTGCCATAAAACAAGGTTAAACTTGCAGAAAACTGAATATATGATTGAACTGAAAACATTGCCGCACACCATTTATTTATAGAACTCGAACACAGTCTCACAGCCTTAACTAAAATAAAAACCCCAGTTTTTCACAGTAGAGCTAATCAGTAGTTTACAATCTAACTTGCATCCTGAAAAGTTACGGGCAGGCAGTTCTACAGGAAATAAGTGGATATTAATCATGCCGTTCAGAAACAATGCCGTAAGCTAACAAGGCTAAGGATACTGAAATTGCTTCTAAGTCATGGTATCATGAAACTACATAACGGGTTGTCACGTCAATTATCCCTTCACTGCTAAACAAATGCTGCATATGTTTGTCCTAATCCAAAAACGGACTCACACAATTACTGTTCCCAACATTACATAGCAAAGTATCAATTCTAAATATAATAACAATAATCAACGGAGGGCCACACATTTAAATGTTACTACTTTTGATATGAGGGACAATTTTGTAGGGAGGAAAATAAATAAAATTATGTAAGAGGAGAGCATCAGAAAGGAGGGCAGGGAGGTGTATCCAAAGTATGGAGCGTCACCAGTGGTTATGTCACAATAAAGCCCCATTTCAAACTACAAATTCAGGAAAACCTCAGCAATTATATATGAAATTATGCACAGCTTGGGAGAAAGAAACATCGGCTGGCATTGTCAACAACAGGAAACCTTAATATAAAAGTGAATTCAGAACCGATTACACAAGCTAGAAGGGACCAAAAGCAAATGTCAAATAGAAAAATAAATGACAAACCTTAAGCATTATTAATTAAAAGTATAACATTGTCCCAAAACAAATTGTAAATTAAAAGGGTGTGATAACAGCTACTAGGACAAGTACAAATTTAAAATTACAACTGAAAATAGTAGCCAAGAGACCTTTTGCAAGGAAAAAGTATAGGTGGAAGTGAGATAAATTTAACAGTCTTACAGCCGAGGCTGTGACAGGAGAGAGTGGGTACAGGAAAAAAAAAGTGGCAAATTCACTCAGAGAAGCAGTAACAACGGGAGCTTAAGGCAGACAACTGTCAGGATTAGTGCAGGACTTTTGGGACTTTTAGCAAAGACAAAATACAAAGGTAGAGGGCTTAGAGCACAGTAACAGTTTCATATATAGTGAGTATGGCAGAAAGGTGCCGAAAGTGGCAGAGACGGGGTCTATGCAGCGAAAATTAAACCCGGAAGTGCAGCTAAAGTGGCTACGGGGAACAGAGACAGAATACAGACCGGGACTTCTCAAGCGGAGATTTCTAATGTCATGAAAGTTTCAGACGGGAGTTCCCAAAGCAGGCAGGCATAGAAATAAGTGTGGTTTATCAAGTATAAAGCTGTATGACAGGAAGGAAGGGGGGGGGGGCAGAAAGAGTTATCAGAGCGGAAGATGGTGACAGTCTATCAAAAGTAATGGCACAAAACATTTACAGCGCACGAACGGACAGCAAGCTCTCAAGGCATGAGACGCACTTGCAAAATAGAGACACCGGTTAACAATACTTAGAACTGGCAACAGACCTGTCATAGGGAATATTTATAATCAAAGAAATAACTGACAAAATGGTATGGCTGAGAAATAACTGACAGAGAAGGAAACGTAACCTTACTGACAGATAGCCTGTATATAGGAGCAGGGAACATAGCCAGAAGAAAAGGAAGGTGCCGTAGCAGTAACCAACGGAGGCAAATACAAAGTACAGGGCAAGACGTTATTACAAAAGATTATGATAGATTCCAAAGCTAGAGATTAGCAGATACGAGAAGGAGAAAATGCAGAGAAGAGGAAGGAAGTGGGCACCACCCAAGGAGCTAGGCACTTACAGAAGAAAAGAGGAAGTTAAACAGCTACGCACTTGTAAATTGAGAGAGCCTTACAGAATCGGAAGAAATGGGACCGCAAATGCATGCAAAGATAGAAAAAAGAAATCTAGATAGAGGAAGGGGGAGGAATTGGGAGAATGACACTAAAATGAGCAAGAGAAAAGAACAAAATAGTGCAGACAAAAACCCACAGCCATAGATAGGAAACAGGCAGAAGTACTATGCCCGTAAGTGGCTAGAATGCTGAGCACCGTAAACCGGAGCTTTCAGACAACAGATTTAGTCAGATGTAGACTATAAGCAGTTGAAGGTCAGACAGAGGTAACAAAAGCGTATAGACGAGAGCGAGCATCTGAGGAAGCAGGGACAGAGGTGGGGGCAAGCCTGCCAGTGTTGAAGCATAAGACAGATACCACACAAACCAGAATGATTTGAAGGGAGAGATAGAAGATTATAGAGAACTACCTTGAGTATCACAGACCAGAGTAGGACCACAATCAAAACGGCCAGGGATGGAGAAGAATATAACGAGAATGAAAATAAGAGGAAGAGGGACAGGAGAACAGGGAGAAAAGAACTGAGTATACGAAAGGACGGACAGAATTCACTGACTGCGATAGGAAAGTATAACGGAAGGGAAATTGGCAGTGGCTTAACCACAAGAAAGAGTGAAAGGTTAGAGAGAGAAAGCAGAATGCTGTAATAAGGGGTATGAAACACCGGGGAGGAAATTCTGGAGCTCTATGAGGGACAGCAATCAATTGGAAGATAAAACAACAGAATTTTAGTCAAGAGCTATAATCAACCCCCACTTTGACAAAAATTCTCATGGCGTGTTGAAATCGAACGGTGGGTCACCAATGTTGAGAATTGGGGGGTCCCGAGCCCCCCCAAGAAGGCTGGAGTGACCTTAAATCTGACTCCATCTCTAAATAGCACTAGTACTGGGGTACTCAAGGAGTTATTGCCTCTAAGGGAGACGTTAGGTCTAAGGAAAAGATACCAGCCTTATGACAAACTGGATTTAGACTACAGGTTATACAATGCAGCGAATGATAGCCTGATGCAGCAAAAGCATTTATACTTACAGCCTTTCATCATTAAGTGAAGCCCACAAATCATCATTTGGAATGAAGAGTTTATTTGCAAATCAGACTTTAATCAGGTACATTCAGCAGACAGATTCTGAGTTCAACTGGCCAGAGCCCTGCCCTCTAGGACGCGTTGGGGAAATCGTTCCAACGAGGGCTTGCATGCACCCTGCTTTTATACAATTTGGTCACTATACAAGTCTATGGAGAGGGATTTTTTTTTCTCTAATCTTGCTTAATCTATGAGTCATGCCCTCCGGTCAGGTGCCCCTCTTTCCGTTTTAGCTATTGCAAGTTATTGTGCAATTTCCTTTTTTGTAAACACTTTGTTCTTATGAAGATATCTAAATATGGATATATCAATTTCATAACATCTTGTGATCTGGGTGCCAACTTATTAAAGACAGACTCCGTGTTATGAACCAAACTTCTTATCATTTCTGTCTTTAATTTCTACATCATGTGTGTTACACTCAATTTGGAAGTTGCACCAGGTTTCATTAGAACTCACCAAGCAGTCCTTGCTCTTGCAGGCTCTCTGCTATAAGGCCATCATCTTGTTATCAGGCCTAGTCAGTGCTTTTCAGCTGTTTAAAGCTATGTAGCTTGGCCCACCACTATTCCAGTGGATAGGTCTCAAAGTAGAACACATATTAACCTGCAGGAAAAGCAAGTCCTTGCTCAGCCAGTCATAGATTTTTAAACCTAGCTGGTATTTTTACAGCCTGAGTCCTAAAATCTGGCCTTCCACCCTTCCGGTGGGCATCCAGTGAGGGCCTCTTGCTGTACTATAATTATACAAATTATAAGTGTTCGAGGCTTCTTCAGATGAGGACAGAATCTGCGGGGATGGGGCAGGGATGGAGACAGAGCCTGCGGGGAAGGGATAGGGATGGGGACATAACTGATGGGGACGGAGACAGAACCTGCAGGGATGGGGTGGGGATGGAGACAGAACCCACAGGGATGAGGGGTGGGGACAGGGACAAACTTAAGTCCCCTTGTCATTCTCTACTGCAGACACATTTGTACCAAGTTGGCCAGGTAACCATGTTTGCAGGAACTTAGTTCCTAATGTTTTACTGTCTCTAGGATTCCTATGAATCACAGGTTACCCTTATGCCTGCAGTTTTTTCAGTGTCTATGCCAGAAACCAAAGGGGCAGCAGCTTGGTCAAACAAACCAGCCTCTGCCCCAGAACTTTTTTGTTGCCAATACTGTGTAAGACCAAATATTGGTGGGCCATAGCCCCTGTGGCCCACTCTATTCTGTTGTCTATGCTCTAGACTTTCACCATTTTTTCAGGTGGAAACTTCTTTTTCTTTTTTTTCTTTGTTTTTTTCCTTCAGTGTTCAGAGGCAGAGCTGAAGTCGGGCAAAGCAGCCAGCACCCTGGGCAAGAGGGGCCAGGGAGGTCTCCCTCAAATGTGGCTGGACCAGCTGTTCTGGGTACATTCAGGGCAACTTGTTCAAAATGAAGTTTATTTCTCCATGCTCACCCACTGTTGCCCTCTCCAACATACACTCTTCCTTCAGCTTATTTTCTCCAACTATTTCCCCCTCCCTCCCAGGGCCAATCCATCCTTTTTGTTCAGTTAGTTTCCACTAACCCATTTCCACGCTACTTCCTCCAAGCCAACTCCCCCCCTCCCCCAGTTTAATTCCCCTTCTCACTTTCTCTGGAAGTACCTCCGGAACAGCTGTTCTGTTTTTGACACCACAAATATCTTAGTGACTTTAAGCGGCACGCTGCCAGGACTCCCGTGTTTCTCACACTTGCAAGACTAATGCTGGCATTTGGCAACTCGGACAAAATGAGAGAGATGTGGTGCTAGAAGAACTGACTGTTCCTAAGGTGGCAGTAGCAGAAGACACCAGTGAAGATGTTGGCAGGAGGAGTATATATTGGAAGGAGTTGCACTTGAAGTCAACAGGAGCCAACAACCAACCCCTAGGCCTTATAATGAACAACTCTGGTTTGTCTGAACCTCAAGGAGTGGCCTAGTGGTTAGGGTGGTGGACTTTGGTCCTGAGGAACTGAGTTCAATTCCCGGCATAGGCAGCTCCTTGTGACTCTGGGCAAGTCACTTAACCTTCCATTGCCTGCCGCATTGAGCCTGCCATGAGTGGGAAAGCGCGGGGTGCAAATTTAACATAAATAAAAAAAATAAATCTACATAGTAAATGATGGCAAATATATACCTACATGGTCCATCTATTCTGCCCAACTGTCACATTTGTTTTTGTTTTTAAATTATGTATTTATAAATTTCAAACAAATATCCAAGCATAACCACTTGTACCAGAAAAAAAAAATTTTCAATGTAGTAGAAATATAATAGAAGAAATATCTAAATAAATCTCTTCCTTAGACCACCATCAATTGAAGGAGTGGACAGAATATTAGGAGAAAATGAAGAACACAATTATTTAAGAAATAGGCTTAACATGATACAACCCACATATATTAATTCGATAGCTTATCTGATGACACAGTTACACTAGAGATTCTCTTTGTCCAGAACGGATCTCAGTCATTCCGGGACATAAAAAATATACTTAAACCCCAGGTATTTGATATTTACATGGATAGGCTAACAGAAAAGAAGCCTCTAATTTTTTCACTTCCTCCCTCATTACCAAAAACTCTTTCCTCCTTTCTTGCGTTAATTGTGTTATGTCTGGGAAAAATCCAGATCCTTTGACCACAAAATTGAATTTGTTGATTCCAAAAGTAAAAGTCTCATTATTGCATTTAGGTCCTGCTCAAAAACAAAAGAGACTAATAATGTTGATATTTCATTTATCTCAGAGAAAGATTCCTCTAAAATAGCAGACACATCCTCGTTAGCATTTTTCCTTAACTAATTGTGTTTGGCTCCCTGCCATCTTCTCAGATTTATTAGAGGAATTAGGTAAATAATAAATCCTATTTAAAGGGGGAATAGCTTCTGAAGGTAACTTCAAATTTGTAACCAAAAAGAGTTCAAGAGGAGATATGGTCAGAGCCTTAAGAAAGTTTAATACATGTAGATAAAGTCTCCTATTAAAAAGAAGCCAGACAGCTGATTTAGGGTGGGCCCAATATCAAAGGGGGTGGGCCAAAAATTTCATGTCTGTCGCCCCCCCCAAACTAAAGCAAACCCCAAATTTAACTTCCGCCTCCCCTCCCGGCGCCCCCATATGTAAATGAAATACCTGTGCTGGGGGGGATCCCCAGGCTCTGCTAACTGAAGACCTCCTTCCTGCCACACAAGCTTACTTCTTGGGTGGCCGCTGACACAGTCCCCGACCTGCTGCCAGAAGCTGGCCTTCGCGTACACTCAATTTTGCACACACGTGAAAACTGAGCATGCGCATGGTGGAGGGGCCTGCAGCTGGCAGCAGCAGCTCAGGGACAGTGCTGGCGGCTACCCAAGAAGTAAGCTAATTTGGCAGGAAAGAGGTCTTTAGCTGGCGGGGCTTGGGGATCCCCACCAGCCACATTTAGAGAGATGAAAATTTGGGTGAACCTGAGCCTAAATTGGCTATGCCACTGCTATTAAAATTCTCCAACTGTTCAGGCTTATGTTGAATCAAAATCGTATCCTTTACAACAACCAACATATTGTCTTTAAGATCTTTAACTTCCAATTGAACCTGTTTAACTAGCCCTTTCATTGGAGACGGTTAGGAAAGATTCAGCTAAGCAAAAGAGTCCACTTTACTCACCAGGTTTGCCACTTCTTATGTAGATTTTCCAGCTGTAGGGTCCAACCTGTGCAGGACCTTCCAGACAGAGTCACCACCATGGGTACTGCTAGTTCTTGAGCAGTTCGAACACATTCAGCAACAGCGGAACCTCCATCGAGTTTGACGCCCACTGGTTCTGCCTCCAAAGAAACTGCAGCCAGATTCCTAGCATCCACTGGACACAGTGATGGGCTGACCATCGCGGAGACGGCGATGCATCCAAACCTAATAAGGTAGGTGCTTCTCCGCCCACACATGCAGAAGGGCCTCCACTCAACATATTCTCTGGGAGCTTAATGTCATACCACTGCAAACTCTACTAGACTGGCAAGGAGGTCGTCGCCAGGGGGGGTACAGCCATTACCACCCCCTTTTTTTTTCTTTGTGTGAGATTTCAAGGAAAAGGAGACAAACGCCAGCAAAAGAAGAAGCATTTAACACCAGCAACACTCTCACTGCCATATTGGCCAATCTCTCCCCCCTTCCTCCAACAGTCACCTTTGTTATCAAATTGTTATTGAACCAACTCATTAAGGGCCTCTTCTATCAAGCTGCACTAGTGGCTCCCAGTGCGGTAATGCCAACAAAGCCCATACACATTGAATGGGCTCCATCCGCATTGCCGCACGAAAACCGCTAGTGCGGTTTGATAAAAGAGGCCCTAAGTTCCATTTTACGATGTCTTCCTCTCCCCCACTGAGTTATACAAGACCCACAGTCATAGCATATGATATGAACGTGGCATAAAATATGCATATTTGATCCTGATCTGTCCTTGCCATTTTCAGGGCTCAGACAACTAAAATATCTGCCCTGCACTGGCCCTACTCCCCAACTACTGAAATTACCATCAAACCCCACTCCAGCCCATCCTGATCTGTCTTGCCATATGCGGCATTGGACTTGGTTTCCTCTTGTACTCTTATCAATTTCTGCTTTTTTTCTTTCATATGCAGCTTCTAATCCTCCATTCTTGCTCAGATTTCTTCCATGGGATTTTATGATTTACTAAACCTTTCATTGCAAGGCTCTTAAGTATTTCCTCCATACCTGAATATGCTGCTTTTGTGAGCTTGCTGCCAGGCTGACTTCTGATATTTTTGATTCTTTTCTCCCAGGGCATATGTCAATTTTGTCATTGCCTCGTTGCATTTAATCTTTTTTTTTTTTTTAATTTATTTATTTATATGATTTCAATAATACAAACAAAACAATCATTTGTAAGGCAATACAGAGAAATTATATAAGCGGAAAATACTTCTAAAATTAAATGAAACATTTGTATTTACTCTTCCTCAGACCACCATATGGAGGGGGGGAGAGTGGTTTTATAAGTACAACTCAGGGAGCATGTAACACAGAAGTAACTTTTTCCTCTAAGGCTAATCCTGATCTTCATCCCTTTACATCATCGCTGAGAATTATTTATATCATTCAACTGGAAGGTCTTTTAGAGTCCAGAAACGTCTTTAATTGGAGTGGATCAAAAAAAATATACTTGATTCCAGATAGGCGAATTAAGCATTTACAGGGATAGGCCAACATAAATGTTGCTCCCAGTCCCTTAACATCATTCCTCATAAGTAAAAACTGTTTCCTCCTTTGTTGTGTGATCTTTGCTACATCTGGAAACATCCAGACTCTCTGGCCACAGAATAATTTTGAGGAATATTTAAAATAAAGTTTCATCAACAAATTTATATCTTGTTCAAAGACTAAAGTCATAATTAAAGTTCCTCTTGTTGTAACATCTCCCATAGAGTCTTCCAAAATAGCAGTTAAATTCTGAGTATCAATATCCAAAGTAACCTTCGCTGACTTGGAGACATCTCTCTCTTTTAATACATTTGGCAGATAGTATACTCTATTACAAGGGGGAATATCTGTTGAAGAAAAATTCAATATTTCTAGAAGGTACTTCTTAAGGAAATCACGAGGTATCATAGTTGGTAACATTGGGAAATTCAGCAATCTCAAAGTTAGTCTTCGATTATAATTTTCTAACTGCTCTAACTTTCGAGCCAAAAATATTTTATCTTTGACCAGAGTGTCCATCACACTTTTGACGGAGTTAACATCCGTTTCCAATTGCCCAATCTGTTTAGTGTGTTCTTGCTTTATATTATCTAAGGAATCAGACATAGCCGTCAGTTTACTCACGACTGTAGACATTTGCTTAGTAGAGTTTGCCACCTCAACCGTCAGCCTCTGGACTGCTTGCCAGATAACTTCCAATGACGCCTCCTTGAGCATTTCCTGCTCCTCGGTGTTTCCAACCGCCCCTCCAGAAATAGAACCGCCAAGCAGGCTCAGACTCGACACATCGGACGCTGTCCGGTCTGCTTCTTCAAATCTGGAAGCGGCTGGGCAAGGAGGTGGTCTCAGCATAGGCGGCGATAGAGTAGTATCCAACCCCTGAGTCGATGCCGCTCCCTCGACATCGCTCAATGCGGGGCACGCCGGTCCTGGTTCGGGAGGTAAGCACCTTACATATCGATCAAGTGTTAGCTGGGCAGGAGACGATGTTAAAGGAAGCGACGGTTGCCCCCTTGTTGTCCCCTTTCTCTTTGTATGCGGCATATCAAGTTTGAAGGATAAAAAGCTGAATCACGAAAACACCCGCTAACACTAAAAACGCTGTAGGTCTAGCTAGGACGCCATCTTGCCACCCGTTGCATTTAATCTTAATAGTTTTGTCAATAAAAATGTCCCTGGTGCTTTCTTATAACTATTTATCAATTATTTGAACTGTAGCGGGCTTTTAAAGAAAAGAGGGACCAGTGAACCAGGAGCCTCTTTGGAACATGTTATTGCCATAGCTTTTAATCAGGATGTGGCTCATCCAATATTTGTATTGTAGAGGTTTATAGAACTCTTGATATTTTATCTTACTTTTTTGATGTAAAGTTTCATGTTTATTAAGAATTTACTATCCCGCCCTTTGGAGTACCTTCAGGGCAGCTTACAATCTACAATATATAAGAAAAGGGAACAACACAAAGAAAGACAGGATTTATTTATTTATTTGTTGCATTTGTATCCCACATTTTCCCACCTATTTGCAGGCTCAATCTGGCTTACATAGTACCGTGATGGCGATCGCCAATTCCAGTATGACAAATACAGAATGGTATAGTGTTAAGGTTCATGAGTAACAGACACATTAGGGAATCAAGGAGGAAGAGTTAAGTTTTGTCCAGTTTGAGTATTAGTTTCGTTGTGTTGCAGGGTTCAGGCGTTTAAGTTGGATCATTATGGTATGCCTTTTTGCAGGGCCGGTGAAAATGATCGCTCACCACGTGCCACACTGACAGGAATTGTCAGCAATATTCTTAGAAACAAATCGCTATACATTGCAAAATAAGATAGCAGATGTAAATTCTCAAAGTGGACATATTCCAAAAACTAAAATGAAAATAAAATGATTTTTTTCTACCTTTGTTGTCTGGTGACTTTCTTTTTCTGATCATGCTGGCCCAGTATCTGATTCTGTGGCTATCTGTCCTCTTAACTCCGTTTCCAGAGCTTCCTTTCCATTTATTTCTTTCCTTTCCTCCTTTCTTCTTCATTTCTGGTCCTCAGCTTCTGCCTATTTTCTTCATCCATGTGCAGTTTTTCTCCTCTCTTCCTTTTCTCTCATTTCATCTCCTTCATCTCTCTTCCCTCCCCTTTATGTCCAGCAATTTCTCCTCTCTCCCTGAGCCCTGCCCTGCAATCCATATCCATCCATGCCCATCTGTCCCCTGCCTCCTCCATTCATCCCTACCCAGCAATTCCCCTCTCTCCCTGAGCCCTACCCTCCCATCAATCCATGTCCATCTGTCCCTTGCCCCCTCCATTCATCTCTGACCCTATCCAGCAATTCCCCTCTCTCCCTGAGCCCTGCCCTCCCAATCCATGCCCATCCATACTCCTCTGTCCCCTGCCCCCTCCATTCATCCCTATCCAGCAATTCCCCTCTCTCCCTGAGCCCTGCCCTCCCAATCCATGCCCATCCATGCTCCTCTGTCCCCTGCCCTCTCCATTCATCCCTATCCAGCAATTCCCCTCTCTCCCTGAGCCCTGCTCTGCAATCCATATCCATCCATGCCCCTCTGTCCCCTGCCCCCTCCATTCATCCCTATCCAGCAATTCCCCTCTCTCCCTGAGCCCTACCCTCCCATCAATCCATGCCCATCTGTCCCTTGCCCCCTCCATTCATCCCTGACCCTATCCAGCAATTCCCCTCTCTCCCTTCCATGAACCCTGCCCTCACATGCTCCTCTCTCCCCTGCCCTCCCGCTCCCATGTCCCAACTGCCCGCCCTCTTCTCCCCCCCCACCTTCCAACATCCCTTTCCCTTTTTTTCCTTTAAATTTACCTCAATCCGGCAGCGCAGGTGCATTGTCAGTGAAGGAGGCGGCGCTCCCGATGTGTCTACTGTCTAGCCTTCGCTTCACTCATGTTCCGCCTTCTTCTGATGTCAAGGAAATGACGTCAGAAGAAGGCAGAACATGAGTGAAGGGGAAGGCTAGACAGTAGACACGTCGGGAGCGCCGCCTCCTTCACTGACGCTGTGCTGCCGGACGGAGGTAAAATTAAAAGAAGAAAAAAATGAAAGGGATCTTCTTGCTGCAGGAGTGGGAGGGCGAGGTAAGCATGGTGCGGTGGCGCCCCCCAAAGAACAGCGCCCCCTGCCATGCTTACCCCGCTTACCGTATTGGCACGGCTCTGCCTTTTTGAACAAGTTGGTTTTTAATGATTTCCAGATTAAGACATGAACTGATGTCCACATGTACTTGCAGGGAAGTTCATGACGATTTTAGGGTGGTGCATTGGGTAATGAATTTTGCTCTGATCTGGTTATGGTCTGATAAACTTTGGATCTTGCTGCCAGCACACTTCTCTTTTGATATCTGAGTTGCTTATGGCATAGTAAATGATAATATGGCCCTGTATTGAGTTGAAAGGAACTCTGCTTAGTTAGTTCCTCTGTGTTATAGGATGGTGTCCGAGTCAGCTCTCTAGGGAAGGAACTTATTTCTTCCCCTCCTAAAAAAGAGGCAGGATGCTCATGTCCACAGTCACAAGTGATACTTCACCACTTGTATCCAGTAAGAATCTGTAAAACAGGGGTGTCAAACTGCAGTTCTGGAGGGCTACAAACTAATATCTCTAATGAATATTTGCATGTGTGGCCTTTATTGTTTGTAGTATTCATTAGTATTATCCCCAAACCCAGACTGCAGTCCTGGAGGGCTGGTTTTCAGGATAATAATGGGGTTCAGGCCAGGGCAGGAGAAAATGAGGTTCTTTGAACAATAGCTGAGCAGGAGTGGAGGATGGAAGGAGAGTTTGTGAGCTTTCAGCCTCTGCTAGTGTTACTTTTTCCATAGCCACCACAGCAGAGAGCTTACACACTCCCTTTCCTGACATATGAGAATAGGTCCTGGGTGTGGGTGGGAGAAGTTTCTCGGGGGGGGGGGGGGGGGGGGGTCCCCTTCCCCCATTCTCTGAAGGCCAATGGCCAAAGGTTAAATTAAGGATCAGACTATACTCCTTATTTTGTGGATTCTGCTCTGTCCACACCAACCTCACCCCCTTCCTTCTTGCCCCAGAACAGGAGAGGAGGGGGCAAATAAGAGAGGAATCACTCTGTTCTGTTCTGGGGTGCAACAAGAAAAACCATAGCTATAGCAGCAAAATAAGCTATATCATGTTGCTGACCAGAGATAATATATAGATACAACATCAGAACATAGAAATTTACTGTTGCCATTATTCTCCCTTTAATTATTTTTCTTACTGCTATTGCTGCTCTTACGCATATTTTCCTTTTTACTGTAATTGCTTTTATATATCACTTTCATAATATGTGTACAAATTGTCATGCCAATAAAGTTATCTGAATCTCGTTGCTCCAGCCTCAGTCTCGCCCTTTTCTCTCTTGTTGCTATTTGGAGGAGGAAACAGAGGGCTGTTTGATCCCAGTGAACTCTCCCTTGTTTAGGCATATCACTGAGCAGGAAAGGGGAATAATGCTGGGATAACCCTATGTTTCTAATGTATGCAGGTGTCTCTTGCGAACTGATTAGGGATATCTGCAATATCTGGCCGATTGGTAGCACTAAAGGATTGGAATACCCGCACCTAGGGTTATGAACTGAATCCAGATTCTCCTGACGATGATGCGGATTAAAATTAAATGTTGTTATTATTATTATTATCTCACAATTCTAAGCGGAGTATACTTTTTATATGCATGTTAAAATTACAAAAAACAAACCGACAATCAAGCAGTAATACACCAACATAATAAAATCATTAACTACCCTGATTTATTCAAATACAGAATAGCTTATCCCTTCTGCATCCCATAAGCTTGGTGGAAAAAATACGTTTTTAGCCGCTTCTTGAGTAACATTTTGTTCCCCAATTTAAGGCCAATAACAGAAAAAAAATAGATGACCCGCACTCATCTGACCTTACTATGAGGTAGGAGGGCATATCAAGCATCATCTGAGAAGATCTCAGCACACTTGCTGGTTGCTAAAGCCGTAGTGAGGCATAAAGAGTAGGAGAAACATATTAAGATCAATGGTTCCCAAACCTGGTCCTGGAGGCACCCCAGCCAGTCAGGTTTTCAGTATACTCGCATAGAAGATTCATGAGAGAGATTTGCATGCACTACCTCTATTGCATGCAAATCTCTTTCTCATGAATATTCATTGTGGGGGCTAAAGGGCAGGGATGCTGGACAGATGCTGGGCATGGGAGCAGGGCTGAAGAGAAGGCGAGATACTAGACACCTTTGTGGGGGGGGAGGTTTGGGTAAGCAGAGAAAGGAGAGATGCTGGGCACCTGGTTGGGGAGGATAGAAAAGGGAAGGGGAGTTGCTGGCCACCTTGGGAGGATGGAGAAGGAGGGATACTGAACTTGGGGTGGGCATACACCTGAAGGTTCGCCTAGCGTGTCTGATACCCTTGTGCTGGATCTGGCTGTGGTATGTTAAATCAGGACTGGATCAGTCTGTTTTGGCCTGGGAACGATGGTAGTGCAGCCTTTCACCTGACTCTCATCACATTAAAGCATCTCTTTTTGCTAGACTGTTAAATGTGCAGACTTCTGCCCTGCACCAGTCTCGTATGTACTCTGCAGCTCTGAAGATGGTTAGGAAGTATCTGCCTGAATGAAATCAATACATATGAACCTTTGCATGCAGTGGAGAGCATGTATTCCTCCAAAAGGGATATCTGACGCCAGATGGCATTCGATATAGACGTGCTCAGCCTTGCTTCTTGCACATACCACTGTGAGTGCATGACCTTTTGCTTAAATGTTACAATAGTTTTTTAAAATCGCTGATCTAAAATTATTTCCTTCCATTACACAGTTGGATGATCAGAGTGGGTGTGAAAAGAAACTAGTTGTTTCATTTCACTGCCAGGAAGAGAAACTCCACTTTGTCTTCAAAACTAACTGCTCAAGGGCAAGGTGCACTTCTGCTGCCCTGGGTATGAAACGCTCATGGACCTGCTTGTGTTTTCTCCTCTCCTACAGAAAAGCTGCTTGGGTATCTATATCCAGGAACAAACCTCTTCTACTGTAACACTGGGCATCAAGATGTAAGAGTGCGTGCCTGCCTATGGGAATACAAGCAGAAAAAGATTAATACTGTACAGATATATGGATGCATCCTTTTTTGGTGTTCTGCTGATGCAGGTTCTTTGATTCAGTCTGGGGCCAGCCAGTGTTAGGAGCTGCAGAAAGAACAGGGAGGGAAGGAAATAGGAAACAGATATGTGACCTGGTAGCTTGACTTCCCATCCCTGCAGAATTGTAGCAGATGGATGACAGTATTTCTGAACACAGGAAACTTGCATCACTGTGTGACACCTAGCTCCAGTACAGCAATGACACAAAACTGGATGAAAAAGGGGAGAGAGAATAGCTTGAGATAGGGTGAAGAGGGAGAAGAACTTAAGAATAGCCATATTGGGTCAGACTAATGGTCCATGTAGCCCAATATCCTGTTTCCTACAGTGGCTAATCTAGGTCATACGTACTTGGCTGAAACCAAAATAGTAGCAACATTCCATGCTACCAATCCCAGGGCAAGCAGTGGCTTCCCAATGTCTATCTCAAGAACTCTTCCAGGAACTTCTCCAACCCTTTTTTTAAACCCAGATATGCTGCCTGCTGTTACCACATCCTCTGGCAGCGAGTTCCAGAGCTTAACTATTCTTTCGGTGAAAAAAATATTTCCTCCTCTTTGTTTTAAAAGTATTTCCATGTCATTTCATTGATAATACATTGGTCCTTGTACTTTTTGAAAGAGTGAAAAAATTGATTCACTTTTACCTGTTGAACATCACTCAGGGGTCCTTTTACTAAGCTGCGGTAAAAATGGCCCTGCGCTAGCAGTGGGGGCCTCTTTTGCTGTGCACTACGGCCCTTTTTACCGCAGTGGGTAAAAAAAGGCTGCAAATAGCTATGGCCATGTGGTAAGATTGCACTTACCATGTGGCCATGCGAGGGGGAGCATTTACCACTACCCATTTAGGTGGCGGTAAGGGCTCCCACGCTAACCTGGCGGTAACTGGGTAGCGCTTGGCAGTGCCTGCTTACCGCCAGGTAACCGATATGTAAAACAATTGACTGCTATTTTCCCCAGCATGGGAAATGGTGCATACTGGGGCTGGAACTACTGCTAGTGCCCGCGTTGGGCTGGTGGTATCTCCAAATTGGCGTGTGGTAAGCTCGCATTGGGCTTACCGTCACTTTGTAAAAGGGCCCCTTAGGATTTTGTAGAATAAAGAAAAAGAAGTAGCATGGATATGATTGCCATGTATTTTAATCACATGGTTGGAGAAGGGGGCAAACTTAGGGGCCCTTTTACTAAGGTGCAATAAACAGTGGACTGCGGCAGTGTAGTAACGTGGAGGGGCATAATCGAATGTCGCCGGCCAAATAGATCGGCGGCGATCTATGTTGGCGGTGGCGCTACAGCTGGCTGGAACTGTATTATCGAAAAAGATGGCCGGCCATCTTTTTTTTTTGATAATACGATTTAGCCCGGCCAAGTGCCTTGGAGTTCGCCGGGTTTGAGATGGCCGGGTTTGTTTTTCAGTGATAATGGAAAAAAATGCCGGCCATCTCCAACCTGGCGAAATCCAAGGCATTTGATAGTGGGAGGAGCCAGCATTTGTAGAGCACTGGTCCCCCTGACATGCCAGGACACCAGCTGGGCACCCTAGGGGTCAGTGCGGTGGACTTCAGAAAAACCTCCCACATGCATAGCTCCCTTACTTTGGGTGCTGAGCCCCCCCCCCCCAAAACCCACTACCCACAAATGTACAACACTACCAAAGCTCTTAGGGGTGAAGGGGGCAACTACATGTGGGTACAGTGGGTTTTGGAGGGCTCCCATTTACCAGCACAAGTGTTACAGGTGGGGGGGGGGGGGGGTGGGCCTGGGTCCGCCTGCCTTAAGTGCACTGCGGTACCCACTAAAAGTGCTCCAGGGACCTGCATACACGCAGGCCTCTAGGACTTGTTGCTGCTGTATAACCTTGGCACACCAGTTGACACCTGAAGACTAATCTCTTTGAAAAAGTCCTTTATTTGAATATGCACGTTTACTCACAGTTAACTGCAGATCAGAGGTTGTGCCACACTGGCAAAAAGTCTCCCAGGTACTGAGATTAGCAGTAGGTCAGAGCTGGCAGAATGGTGTACAATGCCCTCTTTCAGCCACATTCAAGGTAATAACGTTCTCTAACGTGGGTGACACATGAAAGGGATCTAAAACTGGCTTACAAAAATGGCCACTACCTCATGGACTACCGTAAACAAAACAGGGCACACTCTGAACCCAGTTAGCAGGGGGGAAAAGCACCATGGGAGTAGAGCCCAGTAACCTACACCCACCACAATGCATTGCTGATGTGACTCTGCAGGGCACCTAACAGAAAAGGTGTCACACTCACCCGAGAGCCACATCGCAACCAGGGAAGGGCTGTCGGAGGATACAACACATGCTGTTGTCATGGAGGTGGGTACGGCATTTGAGGCTGGCATACAGGCTGGCAAAAAAGGTTTTTAGTTTTATTTGTTTAGTATGGGAGGAGGTTGGTGACCACTGGGGGAGTATGGGGAGGTCATCCCCCATTCCCTCCAGTGGTCATCTGGTCATTTGGGGCACCTTTTTGAGGCTTGGTCGTGAACATAAAAGGACCAAGTAAACCCGGCAATATACTGCTTATCGCCGTTTTTTTTCCCATTATCGCCGAAAGCTGGCCATCTGGTAGCCACGCCCATGCCCGCCCATGTCCCACCTTCGCTTTGCCACCGACACGCCCCTTTGAACTTTGGCCGGCGACGCGACGGGAAAGCGGCGATGTTGCCAAAAAAGCGGCTTTCGATTATACTGATTTGGCCGCTTTTCCAAGATCGCCGGCCATCTCCCGATTTATGTCGGAAAATGGCGGCGATCACTTTCGAAAATGAGCTGGATAGTAACATAGTAGATGACGGCAGAAAAAGAACTGCATGGTCCATCCAGTCTGCCCAACAAGATAAACTCATGTGTGCTACTTTTTGTGTATCTGCCATTTTCAGGACACAGACCGTAGAAGTCTACCCAGCACTATCCCCACCTCCCAACCACCAGCCCCGCCTCCCACCACCGGCCCTGTCACCCAATCTCGGCTAAGCTTCTGAGGATCCATTCCTTCTGAACAGGATTCCTTTATGTTTATCCCAAGCATGTTTGAATTCCGTTACCGTTTTCATCTCCACCACCTCCCGTGGGAGGGCATTCCAAGTATCCACCACTCTCTCCGTGAAAAAATACTTCTTGACATTTTTCTTTAGTCTGCCCCCCTTCAATCTTATTTCATGTCTTCTAGTTCTACTGCCTTCCCATCTACGGAAAAGGTTCATTTGCGGATTAATACCTTTCAAATATTTGAACGTCTGTATCATATCACCCCTGTTTCTTCTTTCCTCCAGGGTATACATGTTCAGGTCAGCAAGCCTCTCCTCATACGCCTTAGGCGCGTGAATTAGGTGCGCGCTAGGCCAGTTTTTACCACATCTGCAAAATGTGACAGGAAAAGGGCATGCGTTAAAACTGAAACCAGTGAGCGTCTAAAACCAGCCTGAGCCCTTAACACTACCCATTGATCTAGCAGTAAGGGCTCACGCACTACATGCACGGTGACCGTTCGTCGAACGCCAACTGCCGATTACCACAAGAAATGGCATGTACATGGGAGGAAATAAAATAAATAATTCATCCAGGCGTTATGGGCGCATGCCAAATCTGAAATTACCACCAGGGGGGGGTGCGCTGGCCTGGCGGTAGTCTCATTTTGGTGTGACACACACATGTAGAGCGTACTAAGGGCTCCTTAGGGACTGATGCAATATAGCGCACTCAAGCTTTGTGCACAATTTTATGAGCGCATAATGCAGAAAGAGGTTTTCAACACAAGCTAAACCTGCACAGTGCCTTGTCTTAGACTTTAACACACAGCATATTTTTAAAACAATGGTAACGCGGCTGTTAGCTAATATAATCTTGACATTTATAACGTGTTTAGGGCCAGATTCTATATATGGCATCTAGTAAACATTTCTGCCTGAGCGTATTCTATAAGTGGCACCTAGATTTAGGTGCGGTATATAGAATACGCTTAATTGATATCCTAACACCTAAAACTATGTGCCTTCAATTATACCAATGAAAACACAGCATAAATCCTGGTGCGTAGATTTAGGTGCAGAGGGACATATTCTATAATAACTCGTGTAAATTTTGAAACACCCATGAAAGTCTATTTCTCCGCCTGTAACCACGCCCCTTTTTGCCTGCGTGCATTAAAATTTAGGCGCAGTGCACTACAGAATATGCTTAGGGAGTTGTGTGTGTAAATTCTAATTATTGTTAATTAGTTCTCATTATTGCTTGTTAGGTGCTGTTAACAACGTTGATTGGCTTGTTAAGCCAATTAAGTTACACACATTGTTACAGAGTACTCTTGGATTTCAGCCCGGATCTCTAGGCGCACTATAAAGATTCCGGGGGCTAATCCCTAAAAAAGGTCCAATGTGATGCACAATATAATAAATACTAGAACAATACAATAAGTAGTAGTATTTCCCAAAGTATGATATAAAGTATATAGTGTTAGATTAATTAATCTCTCTGCTCTACAGTTTTCGGTAAATATGATCTGTGCCACAGCAGCTGGGTCACTGTCATCAGGGAGGCTGCCAGACTTCCTTGATTACAGAGAAGAGTGTACACTATTATTTGCAAACGGCCCGTCCCTAATATTTTATCTTCTCTGAGACAAAGCCCCATAGATCATACAACATAGCATGTTGCAAGTGAAAGGTTCAAAATTCTCATGCTGACTCACTGAACCCTTATAAATATTACCATTTAGTTTTTCCCTTCAACCCAGGAGTTCGTACAAATTTTCTCAAAGCGATTTCCTACATATTTCCACGCCAGCTAAGATCAGGATAGAGGTGAAGAGATACTCTGCCTTTCGCTATCTGGCACCATCGCTCTGGAATTCGCTACTACAGGAACAAAGCTCCCATTATAAATTTTAATGTTAGGATCAAACCATTGATATGTTCCGCTACCTTCAGTGAGGAGTGAAGTCTTCCAACAGGTGCTGCTGGTTTACTCTTCCTTTTGTTTCCACCTGTAAGCATATATAGAGTGTAACGTTCAACTTACATAGCATATCTACGTTTGGCTTTTATTACGTTTTTACAAGCAACTGCCCTGTCTTGAGATTAATTTTTTTCATTTTGTACTCTCATATTGCAATTCCATTGTAAACTACTTTGTTTGATGCAGGCAACTGCTTAGAGCTCCAAATTTTTGAAGGCATCAAAAACCTAGACTAAATGGGGTCTTGATTCTACTTGCTTTTGAATTGGGCTCTGTGCTAAGGTTTTGTATTTTTTGGCGCTTATTTGGTCCATTTTGACGTCTACAAATCCCTCTTGTGTGCATATATCTACGAATTAACATGTGTACATGTGTATGCAATAAAGTTCTTGTGTGCATACAGTGCAAAAACCCACAAAACAATCACACAAAAATTGCAACCCCCCCCCCAAAAAAAACAAAAAAATTAACAATTTTTTAAAACCATGCACACCACTCTCTTTCTACCATCAGTCCTTCCTGTGGATACCAGTATCTTAACTCTTGCCCTTGCATCACTAGGAATGACTGTACAGCACGTGTATCAAATATATAAGCATAGTATTTTTAGCAACATATGACTGCAGGCACTAAAATGTGTAATTATTGGTTTGTATTTGGACCAAGCGGATGATTGAGGGCAGGGATAAAGCACAAAAATAGAGCAAAGGAAGTAAGTTGCAAAGTGTATGTTGGACAAGTAGCACAGAGGTTCATTTCCCTTTCCTATTCTTATCCTTTCTATCATCCTCCACTTAGTATAACATATCCCTCACCACAGTCCCTCAGCTCATTCTCCGCCTCCCTTGTTCACTTAGCCCCCACTCCACCATTGTCTCTCTCTTCTGCATTGCTGCCACCCCACAGCAGAAAGTGCAGTTGGCACTAGAGTCTTTAGGGAAGACAGCAGGGGCGGCTCAAGGTCTGCATAGGATGTGCAATGCATTCCTTCAGATCTTCAGTCAGTGAGGCCTGGGGACAGTGCTTTTCTCTTCTTCCTTGAAGTTTGTACACCACAAATTAGAGGCCGACCAAATTTCATTTTTGCTTTCAGTTACAGTACCTCCCTCCTCTAGTTACAGTGCCAAAACTAGCCCAAACTCCTTCTGTCCAGTTGTAGTTTCGGCAAAAAGGCTATGTCCGTGGTTTCAGTTTCAGCCAAAAATGACCGTATGTTTTCGGTGGAAGCAGAACATTTGTGCTTTATCCTGTTTGTCTTCCTCCCTCCCTTTCTCCCCAGGATTTGCCTCTCCCCCTGCCCACCTATAGGTGCCCCCCTCAGGTCTATCTTATAATCCCTTGCGATCTAGGGGTGTAGCTAGGGTAGGATTGATCCCTAGTCGCTCCTGCCCATGCTGGCTGTACTCTCAAAATGTCTGCCATGTACTCTACTGGTAATCTCGCAAGGTCACGGTGGCCATTTTGAGAGTGGAATGACGGGATCACTCCTGCTCTGAATATACCACTAGACCACCAGGGATTGTAAACTAGTCTTGGGGGGGGGGGGTGTTAATCTTTCCATTCTTGTGTGTGTGTGTGTGTGTGTATGTAATGCAGTTATAATCTTGCATAGTAGTTTATATGGTAAGTAGTGCTCCAATTAAAATGCGTTTGATACAAAAGTTTAGCAGGAACTTAAGTCTGTAAATTTGGGCTACATACAGGATGTGCACGCAGGACGACAGGAGATAGAAACAGATCATCAGCGAAGGCACTGGAGTCCACCGGCATTGAAGAAGACTTTGGCTGGCGGGGGTTGGGGACCCCCACCAGCAAAGGTACCTGGTGGCAGCGGGAGGAGGGGATTGGCGGCTAGGGGAGGCGGGTTAAACTGTGCCCCTCACCTCGGGCTCTGGAGCTCCCTCCTGCCGAGGTCTTTGCTATGTCCCTGGCTGAGATATGACATCAGCTGTCACTCCAAATGTGTTGCAAAGACAACCATTGTAAAAGCACTGTGGCTTTTAGTTTCCGTTTTCATTAGCTGAAGTCCATGTGTGTGGAGGCTATTTTGCTTGGAGGTAAAACATGGTCTTTCATTAATTTAAATTATATATATTCTGGCTTGGATACTATCTAGGTTATTCTGAACTATTTCCAGGCTCTGTTGGGTATGCAGAGGTTTAATCAAACTTGTGATGTGCAGAAGCTAAATTCTATGAAAAAGGAACCATCAGTGATTGTTTTCAAGTACAAGTACTGGCCAGCTTATACTATTAGAAGGGAAATGATATTATAATTAGGGGATTAGGGGTGGGCATTTAGTGCACTATTAATGTGATTATTTTTTTTTTATTTGAACTTTGATTACATTTTTTAATCATGATCAAAATTTTTAGCTGTAGTCTGTTGTCCAGCATTGCTTTCTGTTCCCGCCTATCCTATTTCACCTTGCCATAATGTAGCAGAGTCAGTTGCAAGTAGCACGTGAGAATCACTGCCGGAGACCCTATGAAAAGCCAGATAAATATGTGTGTATTTGTGTGTTGGTGGGGGGACAGCAGCAGGAAATGAGAGAAACTGGTGTTTGTGTGTCAGGGGTAACAGGTTTAATAGCAGAAGGGGAGACACTTGGGTGTATGTACAGGGGAAGGATGCAGCAGGAGAGGAGAAAGGTAGGTACCTGTATGGAAGGGAGGGGGAACAATGTGCTGTGGTAAGAAAGTGTGTGTATGCAACTTTTCATTATACTCAGCAGGTTTAAAAAATTTCCATACAGTGGGCATTTACTAGTATCAAGCCATCCAGCCCAGAGGTACAACTAATCGTATGATTAAAAATTTTAATACCACGATTAATTTTGATTAAAAAATTTTAAATCGTTGTCCACCCCTAATTGAATAGCATGTTGTGAAGGATAATCAGCCATGCTGAGCATCTGTTCAACTTGAGGTGTTTGGGTCAACATTAAATAAAAAAAAATTGGAAAAGCATGTGCCTAAACGCAAATTCATGGATGACTGGGGAAATTTGGAAGCAGTGGCTAAAGGAGTTAGACACTAGAATGCGGGCACAAAAACGTCAGATTTTGTTGCTTTGTGATAATTGTGCTGCACACAGGGATGATGTCAGGCTGTCTAACGTCAAGGTGGGTTTCCTGCTACCAAACACTACCTCTCTGATCCAACCTATGGATCAGGGCATAATAGCCAGTTTCAAACAACATTATCGGGCTCTTGTGCTACATCGTCTGATGAGCATTATAGATGACCAGACTGGCAAGAATAAATGTGCTGTTGAACTGGCTTGTAATCTATCACTGTTGGATTCCCTACATATGCAGAAAGAAGCCTGGAATCATGTTTCACAGGCAACCATTGTGAACTGCTACAAGCGGGCAAGCTTTGTTAAGGATGTGGAGAGTGACGAAACAGATGCAGCTGTTGCAAACGTGTCAGATGAACAGGTTATTGACATCCCAGCCGGTGTTACTGAAGAGGAGTTTCATCACTACGTAGCCGTTGATTACGATCTACAAATAGCTGAAGACAGCACTGATGTCGAGATATGCGCCTACACGCAGGCAACAACGGCTGATGATGAAACAGAGGATTAAATGAGCAGCGAGGCACATGCTGACGAAATTCAACAACCTCCTCCTGTCACTTTTGCAAGAGTGCTGGAGAGTCTCAACACTGTGCAGGCCTATCTGGAGGCCACTGGATGTCAGTGCTATGACAGTTTTTACCGTCTGGCAAACGTAGTCTATGGAACTCACAGACCCAATAGTGTACAGAGGACTATAACTGATTACTTCAAGTAAGCCTAACGTCAGTTAATGGAGACTGTATACTGAATGGAGACTGTATACTGTACATATGTTTATCAGATGTCAAGCTTCTTTGGGTCACAACGGTTAAGTGCACGCTCCGGTTAACTGCATGCATTTCTTTGGTCCCAGACCCTTGCACTTAAGAGGATTGCACTGTATATACATATGCACTTTATGTTGCTCAGAATACAGCAGTGTTTTCTTTCTTTTTAAGGGAGAGTGAACTCTATATATGTAGTGAAAATATATTAATGGCAGATATAATATGATATGATTAGATAAATTTTGGTACAGACTAAGGTGACTGTTGCAACATGTCACAGATGTTCTAGTGTTCCCCAGCAAAGACATTGCAGCCACTTGGTATTGTGTTCAGTTTTGGAGGCCGTATCTTACTAAAGATGTAAAAAGACTGGAAGGGGTGAAAAGAAAAGCTACAAAAATGGTATAGGATTTGCGTTGCAAACCGTACAAGGAGAGACTTGCCAACCTGAACATGTATACCTTGGAGGAAAGGAGAAACAGGGGTGACAGACGTTCAAATATTTGAAAGGTGTTAATCTGCAAACAAACCTTTTTCGGAGATGGGAAGGTGGTAGAACTAGAGGACATGAATTGAGATTGAAGGGGGGGCAGACTCTGGAGTAATGTCAGGAAGTATTTTTTCACAGAGAGGGTGGTGGATATATGGAATGCCCTCCCGTGGGAGGTGGTGGAGATGAAAATGGTAATGGAATTCAAACGTGTGGGATAAACACAAAGGAATCCTGTTTAGAAGGACTGGATCCACGGAATCTTAGCAGAGATTAGGTGGCGACGCTGGTAATTGGGAAGTAAAACCGGTGCTGGGCAGACCCTACGGTCTACGCCCTGATCATGACTTAAAATAGATAGGGATGGGCTGGAGTGTAAATTTTAAGGGGTTTTGACGTTAGCTTCAGAACTTAGACCAAGAACAATGCTGGGCAGACTTCTACAGTCTTTGTCCTGAGAATGGCAAGGACAAATCAAACTCAGGTATAAAGTATCACATACCATGGAAAATTAGTTTATCTTGTTGGGCAGACTAGATGGACCGTACAGGTCTTTATCTCCCGTCATTAACCGTGTTACTCTGTTACTATCCTAGGTACATGCTTAGATCTTATATCTTGATGACACTTTTGATCATCACTTCCTTATAGTGCATTGTTTCGTTACCCTCCTGGTTCATAGTACACACACACACATGTCAGATGGACATGTATGCACTCTCACTCTTCAGACATACACATACATGCATGCATGCACATTTCAAACACACACATTCTCATTCTCTCTTTCCTAGTGCTGTCTTGCTGCTCACCTGCTTATTCATCAGTGCTATCCTCTCACCTCTACCAATTCTGCCCAACATCATGTAAAGTTCTTGCATTTTGCTGCCAGCACTTTTTCTCAGCCTGCCAGCAGCAGAACACTGCCGCTTTCTCCAATTTCACTTATATTCTTACCCTTCTCAACAAACCACCCACCCTAGACACTCACTGGCTTATGGGCTCTCTCCAAAAGCCCCCCCCCACCCACCGTAGAGCTCAGTTTCCACCACAGCCCTTGCAGTTCAGCCCCTCTTTTCTGTGATTAGAGAGCTTTCTCATTGCCTGGATCCTACCACAGTCTCTGCACTGGATTAGAGAGCTATAGAGGGCTAAAATCTCTGAAAAAAATATTCCAATACTTTAACCATCCTTCTGGCTATGAGGCAGTTACTTTAGAATTCTGAAAAAAAACGGCAACTCTAGATGAGTCCTGAACACATTTGACAAGGCTCCCCCCTAAACTAGGGCTGCCGAGAGACTGAGTCAGGCCCAGGGCAAGGCCGCCACCAGGCCCCCCTTCAGGATTGTCGCCGCTGCTGAGCCTCCCCCCCCCCAGGATCATCGCCGCCACTGGGCTCCCCCCAGGATTGTTGCTGCTGGGCCCCCCAGGATCCACTGCCCCACCCTCCCCAATTGCTGCTGCTGCCCACCCTGGGTACCTTGGCTGGCAGGGATCCCAAGGTCCCGCCAGCAGAAGAGTTCTCCAGCGCTGCTCTTCTTCCTTCTGCTGTGTGGCCTTCCCCTGAGGCTGCTTTATCTCGCAGGTCGTGCATGCGCAGCCTGAGGGGAAAAGCAGCCTGCAGGGGAAGGCAATGCGGCAGACTGTGAATAAGAGCAGCCTGCTGTGTCTGTTCCTTCGGGGCCTCCCCAGCCTCCAAGGGGGGCCCAGCGTGGGAGTTTTCTCTCTCCTGCTCCTGTCAGGACACGATCTCCTGGGTCCTGTCAGGAGCAGGAGAGAGAGAGAGACCCCAGCGCCGGGCCCCCCTTGGAGGCCTGGGGAATTTTGCCCCCCCCCCCCCCCCCCTCTCGGCGGCCCTGCCCTAAACCTGTGGGCCCTGGAGGTGTACAGAGAGCTGCCTCGAGCTGTGGCTGGAGCTGTGATGTGTTTCTCTCCTGTCTGTTCAGTGGGTAGATTCCATGCATCTGCTCTTTCTCTTGTCTGCCTGTTGTATGCTCAGCACTGAGGTCAGAACATTATGATAAATGAATCTCCAGAGACTGCCTTCTCTGTGCCATAGATGACATCATCTTTGCTACTTCCTGAAGGCTTAATGTGGTTTTCATCATTTGTGACATCTCAGGGCTAGGTATGAGAAAATTACATTGTGGATTAGATTAAGTAGTGTTCTATAATCATTAGTTGCAAAAATGTAAAAAAAGGCTGTTTTTTGTTATCCGTTTTAAGTGTTTATTTCACAAGTCATTTGATGCCTTTGTAGACACATTTCACAGTGATATCTTTTGTTCACATACTTGGGATCGCAATACAAATTCTGAATGTGATAACACAGTGTATATTTCTGTAATATAATAGGTATATGTACTTGGCTATACAGAAGGTTAATTACTGGGGAATTGTAGTGGATTAATTACCAATCTGTGCTATAATATCATTTAGTGTATTTGATTATTCACTTACAATTCAGTAAATCCCAAAGCGAAGTACAGTTTTGATTACAATGTGAAGTTCTACAAATGCCGGTACACTCCTGGGGAAAGTGGATGCAGAATTATGGTACAGTCATGAATACTGAAAAGTGGGAGACCATAATGGGAAACCATTTCAGAAGATTTCTATAGCAGTTGCGCTTAATGAATCTTGATTTGTTACACTGTACATATAGTTCACTACAGGTACCCTACTCTGTCGAAATCCTGCTGGACAGAAGGGTGGGGGATCTGGAATGTTCCTTCATCTTGTGTTCAGTGATTGACTACACTGACAAGTGATATACGGGAGGGGAAAAACATTGGATGACTTTTTACAATAAGCCTGTTAAATATATGGGCCCCCTAATAGATCAGGCTAGCATAGCACTTTGCGTTAGCTGCTAAAATGCTTTTATTTATAACAGTTTTTATTCAGAGCCCTCATTCAGGATGCCTTACAAAGAATTAGGGTTTTATGTGATGGGCATTAGTGCAGAGTGTATGAAGTGATTTAAATTCAGAGAAACAGCAGAACATATGAGTTTTTAGCTTACTGCTCAAAGAGGACAAAGGAAGAATTTTGGATACCAGCTGGGACAAGGTGCTAGAAGGAAATTGTTAATATGTGTCCCAGCTTGAGACCCATCCACTGGAATAGTGGTGGGCCAAGTTATATACCTTAAACTGCTGAAAAGCACTGACTAGGCCTAAAAAATCTGATGATGGCCTTGTTGCTGAGCACCTGCAGAAGCAGGGCTGCTTGATAAGCCTTATTAGAATTTAGTGTGACATTCAAAAGCAGTGCAAAAGCCAAGATCAAGGAATTAATGGCTAAAATCCTAAAAAGTTTGGTTCAGAACATGGAGTCTGTTGTAGTTAAAATGGCTCCCAGAGTCACAAGATACAAAGAAACTGATCTCTCTATATTAGGAAAGATGTTTACAAGTCCGGAAATTGACGTTATTAAGTAATATCAGAAAGGAGAGGCAGGTGGGCACCTGACCTGCGGTTAAGTATGATTCATAGATGAAAAAAAATTAGAAAAAAAAAGTCTTTCTCCATTGAGTTGTATGGACTGCAAATACTATATAAGGAGTGTGAATCTGAGTTAAAATCGGATTCTTTCCCCAACGCTCCCAAAAGGCGAAGCTACGGTCCGTTGAACCTAGAATTTGACTGATGTGTGCAACAGCTGGCAGTTTCATTTGGTGAGAATAAAGACTATCTTTATCACTAAACTTCTCCAGTCTCAGTTTCAATCTCTTCCTTCTCTTTAAACTGTCTCACATAAATACTATACACATAAGTAAATTATCTTTCACTCATGTAGACTTTATGTGGGAACATAAATGGCCAAAGATTCACCTAGATCCTAGAAGACAGAAAGTTGTGGTCATGGGAATTAGATTTGAACTGCGCCTTCTGTCACCCCCCCTACACCTCCGTGTCCGAAGGCACTCCTTTGGACCCCTGTTCATCTCACCCTGGAAAGGGGTTCCGCGGAGGTCTAGAGAGGGGCATTCTCTCGTCCTCAATGTCTGCCTAAGCCTCAAAAGCTTGTTTTTCTTTCATGTATTGTAAATGCTTTATACCTTTACTTTTGACTGGCTATCATGGTATGCGGCCATCTTCCGGTTTGTTATGACTTTTTCTTTTTGTTCGGTCCACCCAATATGGGCGTGGCCCGGGGCGTAACTGAGTATCATTGTCCAACAACAAATTGGCAAATCAAAATAAAATGAGGGAACCATTCCATGGATTAAAAAGAAAGTCATGTTTTGATGGTCCTCTGACTGGTCCTCTGCTGACTTTGGGTTCTTTGTATGTGCAATTTCCTACAAACAGCTTCGCCTGAATGCTTGTTAGTTTCACTTTTATGACTGCAGTGCTAGCTCGCTGATTTCCTGGTACAGATATCAGCCCTATGGGCTTACTCCCGTGCTATAACACTAAGCGCTTTATGCTTTTCTGTGTACATCTTATAGTGCTTTATATTTCTTGCTTCCAATTTTAAGGCAACTCTATTTGGTTCTGGGTTCTTTTCTAAAACCCAATGTAACACTGGCACACTGTTCTAGACTGCAATTTTTCTTTGAAATCATTGTCTAGAACCTAATCCGGAACATTGTTCTAGATCGTATTAATGATCTAGAGCACTAATCTAGAACCTGCTTTGTTTCCTTGTTTCTATTCATTTGCTTTATTTTTCAAATTTTTATCTATTTTCACTTTCTCTAATACCACTGTCCTTTAGATGTGCCTATGTGCACTGCTTAAGGGGACATACTAAGACCCTCTTCCACTCTTTACTCGTGTCATGCTATAACTTTTGGCTTTGATATCGATGCCTGGGGCTTACACCCATCAAAGGGTCAGTGACCCTTCGTTTGATGACGTATCTCAATTACTAGATTTTGAGCAGAAATTCCATTCCATTTTCAGAATGGCCTGCTTCCACTATTCTGGATTATTGCCCACATAGGAGTTACCTAGTACAGATGCGCGCTGGGATATACAGAGACATCTAAAGCCTTAAGTTGCCATTGTGGACTAGTTGACTAGGGCCTTTCAATATTTTAGGACGGTTAGTTGTAATGCGTGTCGGCTTCCTAACCATAAATTTTCGAGTGTTTTTTTGTAGGCGGAGACACTTCCTAACCACTGGAGGCCCATTGGGGTGGTTAGTTGTAAGCGAGGCGGCTTCCTAATCAGCAGAAACCCATTGGGCCGCTGCTCTTCGACTCATGAGACCTTATTCGCTGGTTTTTTGGGTACTTTTGGGAGTAGTGGCACTGTCCCTTTTTGGGGGCTCTATCATGGGACCATTGGGGCCCATGGCCAATAGTAACCGGGCAGGCAGTAGAAACAGGTGCACGTTCCTGTCTTTAGAAGCATACTCTGGGGAGTAGTATTTATTGAATTGATGAGGCCTGCTTGAAGTAATTGATCGGAGGAGCAGAGAATATTAGTAGGAAACAATGATTAGCTAAGCTGAGGCAAAACTGGGGATATGCTTAGGTAACCATGAGCAGTCTGTGACATGGTAGGCCAGTTTTCTTAGAGCTAAGAAACATGGGAATATTGAAGTTGTCGTAGATGTATTTGAGCTGCAGAATTCTAGAGGACTTAGACATGAAGAGAGGGGCTAGAAAGGCCTGCAAGAGTCAGCTATTCTAGTCCGTTACTCTTCTTTTTGTACCGTTTGCTATAGTTTGCATAGCTGAAAAGGCAGCAGTGTAGAAGACTGTCATGTAAGATCAGGGCTTTTTTTGAGGGGGTACTGAGTACCGGCACCTTTTCCATTGTCTGCTAAAAGTGACCCATGGTCTCCAAGTTTTAATGAAAGAACTCAGGCTCTACACAACAATTCTGCCTTATCATAGGTTCAGTTACTGGTTGCAGGGGGCCTGGCTATTGTGGGGTGGGTCCCTCAGTGATCACTCCCACCCCTGAAGGGTGGCCTGCCATTTGAGTACCGGAACCTTTTTCGCTAGAAAATATGCACTGTGTAAGATAAATAGAGCTTAACCTCTATCACTGACAAACGTTGCTCTTTGCATGCTGAAAAGGCATCCTTAAAAAGTTTAAAATATATATATATATATATATATATATATAAATACAGAACATTAAGCTTATAGAATAATTGAAAGTTTGGCTTGGAAGAGACCTCAAGATTATCTGGTCCATCCTTCTGTGCCTGGGCAGAATCCATAGAAGCTAAGACTGATAAACTTCTATATTCTGTTTTCTCTATTTTTTCCCCAAAAAGCCCCAATATAATGTTTCTGTGAACAGATGTTCTGTCAAATTTAAAATTCTCCATGACTGACTCCACCAACTGTCTGAAACCAATTCTAAATTATTTGGAGACACTCTAGGAATAATAGACTGCTAGCATAAACAAGTATATATATGTGTATATTTTTAGGCCTGAAGCCTAAGTGATGTGGTTACAGCTTTTATAAAACTGCAGTAAGCGGTAACGCGTACTGTGAGGTGTACTGAGGCATTCCGCAGTAATTTTTGGGATGTGCGCATGTTACTCACACACTAAATTTTTTTTTGTGGTGGGGGTGTGTCTGGGTCAGAGATGGGTGTGTTCTGCTAACCGATTAGCGCATGCTTAGTGCATGAACCCTTACTGCTTACATAATGGGTGGTGGTAAGGGCTCACGCATTAATTGATTTTAATGGCCACACACTAATGGCAAAATTAGCATGTGGCCATTAATACAAAAAATAGGAATTCAGGTATTTTATCCCTTAGCATGTGGGAAAACCCGTATAAAGGTGCTCTATGGCCACTTTTTACCATTGTTTGGTAAAAGGGCCCGGTAATGTATTGTTTTCTATAAGATAGGTCCATAAATGTGCATGCCACCCAGAATCTGGCCATGTAAATGCCCACCAGTAAAATACACACTATGGAAAATATGCATGTGTGTACACAATAGTACATAAGTGTGTATCTGGCATGTACCTATGTATTCTTATCATTTACGCATGTAAATTATCCAAGAGGGTAGTTTGTATACAGGCTTTTTCACGTATATATGCCTTTATGTGTAAAGTCTCTCTTATAAAATTACTCAATGAGTACAACAAGCACATGCTGTGGGTATAGGCATGTCTGGGGAAGAGTTTGGGTGACATCCCAAAGTACGCACGTAGAGGGGCATAAGCGAACGAGGCGCCCAAGTTTTCCTGAGGGCGTCCTCGCAGGATGTCCCCACGAAGGGGGGGGGGAACCCATATTGTCGAAACATGATGAGCAGCCGTCTTTCGTTTTGATAATACGGTCGGGGACGCCCATATCTCAACATTTAGGTCGACCTTAGAGATGGTTGTCCCCAATTTTTGGCGATAATGGAAAACAAGGACACCCATCTCAGAAACGACCAAATCCAAGCCATTTGGTTGTGGGAGGAGCCAGCATTCGTAGTGCACTGGTCCCCCTCACATGCCAGGACACCAACCGTGCACCCTAGGGGGCACTGCAGTGAACTTCAGAAAAAGCTCCCAGGTGCATAGCTCCCTTACTATGTGTGCTGAGCCCCCCAAAACCCACTCCCCACAACTGTACACCACTACCATAGCCAGGGATGAAGGGGGGCACCTAGACGTGGGTAAAGTGGGTTTGTGGTGGGTTTGGAGGGCTCACGTTTACCACAACAAGTTTAACAGGTAGGGGGGGATGGGCCTGGGTCCACCTGCCTGAAATGCACTGCAGTACCCACTAAAACTGCTCCAGGGACCTGCATACTGCTGTCATGGAGCTAGGTATGATATTTGAGGCTGGCATATAGGCTGGAAAAAATATAAAAAAAATGTTTTTTAGGGTGGGAGGGGGTTGATGACCACTGGGGGAGTAGGAGGAGGTCATCCCTGATTCCCTCTGGTGGTCATCTGGTCATTTAGGGCTCATTTTTGTCGCTTGGTCTTTAAAAAAAAAAAGGACCTAGTAAAGTCAGCCAAGTGTTCGTCAGGGACACCCTTCTTTTTTTCCATTATCGGCCGAGGATGCCCATGTGTTAAGCACGCCCAGTCCCACCTTTGCTATGCTTCCGACACGCCCCCATGAACTTTGGTTGTCCCCGCGACGGAAAGCAGTTGAGGACACCCAAAATCGGCTTTCGATTATGCCGATTTGGGTGACCCTGGGAGAAGTACGCCCATCTCCAGATTTGTTTTGAAAGATGGGCGCCCTTCTCTTTTGAAAATAAGCCTGATAGTTTATCAAATACTCACTTATACGGGAGCATCTGAGTTGGGGTAAAGGTGCATAGCCGCACTGCAGCTGCTTTTGTACTGGTGTGTATATGTATATATAGAGACACTCAGGCACCTCTGTGCCTTCTCAAAATAGACTTACAACCACTGTTCCCTCTAAGCCAGTGGTTCCCAAACCTGGTCCTGGAGGTACCCCAAAACAAACAGCAAATAAAATGGGGGGGGGGGGGGGGTGACCACTGAAGTTCCAACTTTGGGATATTTATTAACAAAATAGAACCATTCAATAAACACCCTAAAATTGACTTGACACAGTCCTGCGTTTTGGCGCACAAGGTGCCTGCCTCAGGAGTCTTAGGGATGAATCAGTGTATCAACTTGTTTGGATATTAGGATACAGCAAATTGTGCAGTAAACACAGTAAAAAAGAGTGATGCTATCAGCTGACTCAAGGAGAGTCAGAGCAGCAAAACTAGTGAAATGTCAAAAAGTCACAAGCACGATCTGCAAATTGCGCTTTTGATTTTTTGCCATATCGCTAGTTTTGCTGGAACTTCAGAGGTCGTCCCTCTTTTTTTTTTTTTTTTTTTGCTGTTTGTTTTGTATTGTTTTTTTTTTTTTTTTCTCAAGAGGGTTCTCTTCTGCTCTTGTTTTTTCCTGGAGGCACACCAGCCAGTCAGGTTTTCAGGATACCCATGATGAAATATTCATTAGAGAAATGTGCATGTAGTGGAGGCAGGACCAGGTTTCGGAACCACTGCTCTAAGCTTAGCAGGAGTCATCCAACTGCATTACTGCCAGTGGGGGTGGGGGGGGGGGGGGGTGGGGGGTGGTGATGATATTTCAATTATCATGTTTACAATTGCTAGGGATAGTCAGGTTCCCTGGAGTCCTGCAGAGCTTGCCTGTCCCTCACTTGTAAAAGGGCTCCTTTGTAAATAGACCCATAAGCTATTATGAAGTCATAACCATAGGCTGTAGTGCCTTGCAGGTCTGCACAGAAGCAATAAGGATGCATGGAACTTTACAAAAGGGATTACAGACTTTTGGCAGAGGGGGAGGGCAGAGGATTCTATATCCTAGTTTTGTTTTGGTTTTTTTCCTCGTTTCATGATTGGTTTGAGAGATGATCTATACCCCATGTTAAGCACATTTTGGAAGCAGCTGCAGTTCAGAGACTTCCTCTCCCCCTCCCCCACCCATTTTTTGAGGGAAGGGTTTGTAATGTACTACTTAAGTGGAGAGAACTGAGCTGCTGCCGCCTTGCACAGTCTGAGAAATGCATTTGGGAAGCGTGCTGGGAAATGGAAATGTTGTCTGTCTCAGCATCTTCCTTAGAAACATTTTAGAATGATGAAGGGGTGCTAAGTTAATTAGGGTTAAGGGCTTCTTTCAGGAGTCTTCTGCCAATATATCTCAATCCTCACCCAACAGTTTCTCCTTCTATTCTAATTGTGATGTATTCCCCACCCCTACTGAAACAAAGAGAGAGCAGTATGGCTCACAGTTGCTCTGTAGCAAGGCAGATTTTGTTTAAAGCCTTACTCAAATTCTACTCAATCCTCATTTTCTAGTAAAAGCGAATTCTCATTATTTGATAGAACCTTATTACATATTTATCATTTATCTAGATTTTCATTTTTAGAAGGTAAGATTTTCATTTTTAGAAGGCAGGGAGATACATAATGAGTTACAAAGCAATTTAATGTGTCCTTTTTTTAGATGAATTTTCATAAAAATGGAATGATTTGTCCACTCTATCTTCTTTGGTACTAAATATACTTATAACATCATTAGGAGTTGAATCAGCTCCAGTACAATTAATTATGGATGCTTAGAGGAGATTTTTGCCATGATGTGCTAAGAGATCTATTCTCACCAACAAACTTTCAAGCTGCATTAATCTTGGTGTTTTTTTTCTAGTTGGTTTTCTTCAATTAATAAAACAACAAAAATGCATATGCTTATCCTTTTAAACTGAGTTATTTTTGAATAACTACTATAAATGAATGTATACTGCATCAGGCGCTGTAGGGCTTGCAGCTGGTATATAAGAAATAAAATAATAATTTACTTTCTTAGGGCCTCTTTTACTAAGCTGCATTAAGAGCTTTTCCCCGAGTTCTATATTGCGTGACTTAAGTTGCGCATGCAGATCCAGTCATATTCTGGATTTGTGCTCACAACCTAATTAGTTAATAAGCCAATCAATGCCAATAATTGCCACTTAAGCAATTAGTGACACTAATTGGCATTAATTAGAATTTACACGCAGAACTAAGTGTATTCTATAATGTGATGTGTGTAAATTCTAAGTTGCATAGTTGAAAGGGGGGTGTGGCAATGGTCATGGAATGGATGGGTCGGGGGCATTTCAAAAATCTATGTACATCGTTATAGAATACTAGTAAAACAGTCCCATTTCTGACACAAATGAAGCGGGCGCTAGCAAGGTTTTCCTCGGAGTGTGTATGTTTGAGAGAGAGAGAGAGAGAGAGTGTGTGTGTGAGAGAGAAAGTGTGTGTGAGAGATGGAGTGTGTGTGTGAGTGAGAGAGAGAGAATGAGTGAGTGAGAGAGAGACAGACAGTGTGTGTGTGTTTGTGTCAGAGAGAGAGAGAGTGTGAGAGACAGAGTGTATGTGTGTGTGAGAGTGAGTGTGAGAGAGAGAGAGTGTGTGTGAGTGAGAGTGTATGTGAGAGACAGAGAGTGAGTGTGTGTGGGGCTCCAAGTTCCATGACCACTTCCTTCCCTCCCTCCCTCTCCTCCCCTCCGAGTTCCAGCCCCCCTTCCGTCTGAGGTGCAGGCCCCCCTCCCTCCCTCTCCTCTCCCTCTCCTCCCTCCCTCTCTCTCCTTCCCTCCGAGTTCTTGGCCCCCCCTTCCCTCCGAGTTCCATGCCCCCCTCCCTCTCCTCCCCAGCGTGTTCCATGCCCCCCTTTCCTCGGAGTGTGTATGTTTGAGAGAGAGTGTGTGGGTGGGTGAGAGATGGAGTGTGTATGTGAGAGAGAGAGAGATAGACAAACAAATAAACAAACAAACAAACAGACAGTGTGTGTGTGTGTTTGTGTCAGAGAGAGAGAGAGAGTGTGTGAGAGAGACAGAGAGTGTGTGTGAGTCTGTGTGTGAGAGAGAGTGTATGTGAGAGACAGAGAGTGAGTGTGTGTGTTTGAGAAAGTGAAGCCTTCAAGCCTTGAAGCATTCATGCGCTCTGTATGGCTCCATCTCCTCAATTGACGACACGTAGTTCCGAAACGTTGCAGGAATGCTTCAAGGCTTGAAGGCTTCACTTTCTCGGCTTCAGAATGTTGGAGGTGTGTTTTATTATATAGGATACCCAGTCTGCACCTAATTTTGCGTAGGCATCCAGGTTTTACTTGATCTAAATGTCCATGAGTAAATGGACAACTATGCTGCTTTTAACTCCTAACCCTTACTCACTTGTTCAGTACCCCCTATTTTTTTTTATTTTTATTTTTTTAAATTATCTTTATTGGCATCAATGCAGTACGTGTGTACATTCTATGCTCTAACATATAAACTTCAATACTATTGGTAACAAATAATTACTGTTGGTAACATATTCACTCTGTGCTATTATATACGATATACACGTCTTCTGTCATACATGACCACATTGACATTTTCCCTTTATACCTCCCCCCCCCTACATACCCTACATCCCTCTCTCCAATCCCTCCAAGACCTAGTTCCATCAGGAGGGATACAAAGGAAAACTTTTACATCTGCCCCCCTAATCCCACCCTCCCCATTATCCTCCCACCCAGCCTCCCCTCCCCCAACCCCTCTTCATGTGAACAGTAGTTTTTTAAGGGTAAGAATTACTGAACTACTTCTTCAAGCTTCTGCCACAACTGTGCATATTGTCTATATTCTGTATTTGGGGACTGCTTGTACAAGGAGTTCTCATACCTAGCCAACTCCGTGACTTTATTCAGCCATGAATTATATGGCACCGGTTCCGCACTTGTCCAAAATTGCAAAATAACCTTTTTTGCTGCTAACGTTGTCATATACAAAAATCTCCGTTGTGGTTGGGAGAATCCTTGTTCAATAAGTTCTGCCTGGTCCCCCAACAACAAAGCCTGGTAAGACCATTCTACCTTTGTCTGAAGCACCTTGCTATGTATCCTAAAAATCTCATTCCACAGGGTCAGTTTAGGGCATTCTAGAAATGTGTGGATAAAAGTACCCACTCCTACCTGACATTTAGAGCACTTATCAGAATCCCACAGTTTCATTTTTATCCCCCTCTCTCTAGTGATATATGCCCTGTGAAGCAGTTTAAATTGGGTTTCCTGCCAATCAGCAGATTTCACCATTTCAGCTAGTGTCACAAATAATGTGTTAAAATGAGGCTGGGTATACTGCGTTCCTAATTCCCCATTCCATTTGGAGACAACCCCCTCCTCTCCCGTCTCTTGTATGGGCATTTTCACCAGCTTATACCAGTTTGATAGTCTGTTACCAGCCAGTGACATACTCAGCAGCATCTTATCCATGCTACCATAGGTCCATGTGACTCCATGCTTCCCCCACATCTCCCGCAAATAATAACGAGCTTGCATATATTGTAGCATATGATTATTAGGAACTCCCCACTTCTCCTTCACCTGCTCGAACGTTAGGAAGCCATCTCCCTCTAAAGATACTAAGTCTCCCCATGTCCCACATCCATTCTCCGCCCATCTCTTAAAGATTGAGGGCCCCATACCTGCCGGGAAGTCTACCAACCCCACCATTCTCAGAAAAGGCGATGCCTTCGGGCATCTATTCTGTCTGTTTCTCCACCATTTCCACGCGAGGCGGAGCGGTGTGAGGAAACTATATTGCCTATTTGCGAGTGTGCCCAACCCCGGAGGCGAGTGCAGTAGGTTTATAAATGTGTATGGGGAGCACCATCCCTCCCACCAATGGACTGGTAGAAATTTTGCCTCTCCACCAATACCTTCCCAAACCAGGCGCATTAGCGCTGCCACATTATATAGGCGGATATCCGGTAATTTAAGACCACCTTTCTCCTTATTACGTATTAGTGTAGAATGTGCTATTCTTGCCCTTTTTTGTCTCCATATAAAGGCTCGGATAGTGGACCTAAAGGCCTCCTCATCTTGTCTTTTAATCCATATAGGCATTGCTTGGAGTGGGTACAGCGGCTTTGGCAATAGTACCATCTTGACCAAAGCTATCCTCCCACATAATGACAACGGGAGGTCTTTCCACCTCGTGCATGTTTGTTTTATTTTATCTATATGATCCAAGATATTTCTCTTGTACATCACTATGTTATTTGTACTCAGGTAAATACCTAAATAACGCATGGCCTGTTTCACTGGCGGGATAGGGAAACTCTCAACCGCAAAACTATTCTTATTGCCTGACAAGAGCAATAATTCAGATTTATCACAATTTACTCTCAGGCCCGATAGTCCCCCAAAATCCTGAACTAGGAGGAGTGCCTGTGCCAAATGGTTAGAGACATCCTGTATATAGCGTAAGATGTCGTCCGCAAATAGATTGATGCGGATCTCCCTCCCCCCCACCCACAGACCCCGGATCTTATCACTCTGCCTTATTTTTATCGCCAAGGGCTCGATTGCTAAGAGGAACAAGAGTGGCGACAACGGGCACCCCTGCCTCGTTCCTCTCCGCAAGTCAAAGCTGTCCGTCAAGGAGTCGTTTATTATCAGCCGAGCCCTTGGTCTGGTGTACAGTGCTTTAACCCATGCAAGAAACCTTCCTCCTATCCCGTATTTTTCCATTACCCAGAACAAATACTGCCATGATATGCTGTCAAAAGCTTTTTCCATGTCTAAACCTGCTATGGCTTCCTTTCCCCCCGTGTTTTTATAAGTGTGAATCGCCGCTAAAGCCCTAATAAGATTCATCGATGCATATCTACCAGGGACAAACTCTGCCTGATCCTCCTGTATGACCCCAGCCAATGAGAGATTCAATCTTTTAGCTAATATAGCAGCCAAAATTTTTACATCCTGGTTTAACAGGGATATGGGGCGATAGGACCCTACTTGCCCCGGGTCTTTGCCTGGTTTAGGTAGCAATATAATATGTGCCAAATTATCATTCTGGAGTCCTCCAGCCCCCTCCCCCCCTCCCTTCATATTATTAAACATATTCGCTAGGGGGCTAGTTATCTCTTCCACTAATATTTTATAGTATTCTGGTCCGTATCCATCCGGGCCTGGGGCCTTAGTCAGTTTCAATGCCTTTATTACTTGTCTTATCTCCTGCTCAGTGATGGGGGCATCCAATCGACTCGACTGGTCGTCCGTGAGGGTTGGTATAGGGATATCCGCAAAGAAAGCGTCTCTCTGTGCCGGGTCTAGGTCTCTCTCAGCATAAAGAGACGTATAATATTGAACAAATTGTTTTTGTATTTGGGCCTCTTGATGATGCTGTCTGCCTGTGCTATCTCGAATTGAAGTGACAATCTGTCTCTTCCTATACGGTCTCACTAGATTAGCCATAAGGCGCCCGGCTTTATTTCCCCATTGGAACATTTTGAATCTCTGAAAATAGATATCTTTCTCGGCCCGCATATTAAGCAAGAGGTCAATGTGCTTCCTAATCTCCACCATTTTTTCTTTATACTCCTTATCTATTCTCCCTATGTGCTGTCTGCGTATTTGTTGGTATTCAGTGGACAGCCTTAGCAGCTCTGCCTCTGCTTTTTTCTTTTTCCCTGCTGTGTAGGCCAAAATATGACCCCTCAGCACTGCCTTGGCTGCTTCCCAATATATAACTGGACTCACCTCCGGGGTATCGTTAAAGCTCTGATATTCCACCCACTTATCTTTTAAATAGGTTCTGAAGGCAAGGTCTCTGTACAGAGAAGGGGGGAATTTCCACATCCTCTCTTTTCCTCCCGCTGTGTACGCTACCAGTAACGATATAGCTGAGTGATCAGACAGTATATTGTCTAATATATGTGCCGCCTTTACCCCCTGAAACAGCGACTGTGACAATAGGAAGTAATCCAATCTTGAATATGTGTTATGTGGATTGGAAAAAAATGTAAATTCTATGTCTTGAGGGTGTAACACTCTCCAGATGTCCACCAGTCCTAATTGGTGAGCCAGGAAGTTTATCCCTTTTTGATGCCACCCTTTATTCTTTATTTTAGCCGGCTTGCAGTCAATAGTGGGATCTGCCAAGGTATTAAAATCTCCTCCTATTATCACTTGGTATTCCGGGTAGGAGGCTACTCGTGCTGCTATGTCTGAAAAAAATTTATGGTTATACACATTAGGACCATAGATGTTACAAAGACTAAGCTTCTGTCCCCAGAGTTCTCCCATGACTATAACATACCTTCCCTCTTTATCTTGTAATACCTTATGTATATTTAGGGGGAGTTGTTTGTGTATTAATATAGCTACTCCCCGCTTCCTATTAGAGAATGCAGAATACACCACCTCTCCCACCCACCCTCGTTTCAATTTCTCATGTTCAGAGTTGGTCAAGTGCGTCTCCTGTAGGAAAGCCATATCTGCTCCCTCCCTTCTTAGCCAAGATAATATTTTAGTTCGCTTTACTGGGGAGTGAATGCCATCTACATTTATAGATATAAGCTTTAAGTTAACCATTCTCAAACATTTGGCAATGCGTCACATACTGCCCATCTTTATTGTCCAGTGGGCCTCCCAGCTGAGCCCCCCAGACATCTTGTGCCCCTTGCACTACCACCTCTTGTGTTTTATGTTTCCTACCCTCTTTATGCGAATCATCTCCCCCCTCCCCTTCCCCCACCCGCTCCCCAACCCCTCCCTCTTCGATCACATTTCCCCCCTCTGCCCTCTTACCCCCTCCCACCCCCTTGTCCCTATAAACCATTACAATCCCTCACTTCCTCTTCCCTCTGCCATACAGCATGCAACCATTAACAAGCTCTCCCTTCTTTCCTCGCCCACATACCCCCCCTACAATCAATTAAACCTAACACCCACAACGTTTTAAACATGCCCATCAACTTTAACATAACAATTAGTGAAACTCATGGTGGTTCATCAAAAACTGTGCTCTCTCTCCTGTTACTGCCCACTCTGATATGAAGGGCCATCTGCTTCAACACGGAAGTACCCTCGCCCAGCAGCCACTCTCATTCCCTCATTGCATCTCCACCATACCCATACAATACCCGATGCATCTTCGTGCTGTCTCTCTGAGCCCTCAAGTTCAAGTTCTACGTCATCCAAAGACGACCAGCCAAACATATCAGCCTGTTGCAAACTTGTTAAGTCCTTCTCCAGGTTGCTGCACTCCGCCCTGTGCCTTTTATATTCCATCGGGGCCTGAATCCACCATTCTTTGCCTGATCAACTAGGCACTTTTTAAACAAGTTAGAAATCAAAAACATGAATAATAAGGCCACTGCCATTTTCTCCATCCTGCCCTCTCTGCAGCATCACAGTCATTGATTATGCTCTCTCTGGTCCGCTCGATTCAGTCCCTCCGTGAATGCCTTAGCCTCCGACACCTCTGAGAAGACCAAGCTCTTTCCTCCGTGCCACACTCTTAACTTTGCCGGGTATAGGAGTGAAAATCTGATACCCTTGTTATAGAGCTGAGTGCAGGTTGGGGCCATTGCCCTCCGAAGCTGCGCCACCGAGGAGGAGTAGTCATTAAATAGTAGAAGAGAGTGGCCCTCGTACTCCAGTTTGACCTGGCCTGAGCGACTTTGTTTCAACAATGTTTCTTTCTCTCTCCAACTGGTGAAATGCGCAATCGCTGTCCGAGGCTTCCCCTCTCCTTCTCTTCTGGCCCCGATTCTGTGCGCACGGTCACACTGCCATGCCCCCGTGCCTCCCCCGAGGCCCGGCCGCGTTGGCAGCCAATTGCTAAAGAAGTTATATAAATCTGCTTCTTTTACCACCTCAGGTAATCCAACAACCCTCAAGTTGTTACGACGGTTTCGATTCTCCTGCTCCTCAACTTGTTCTTTAAGCGTTGCTGCTTCTTTTTGCAGAGCTACGATCTGAGCTGCCATACTTTGTGCTGCCTCCTCCTGCACCGATACTCGTTGTTCCACCTCCGTCAGCCTGTGTGCCTGCGCGTCAAATTTTTCATTAATTTCTTCAACCGCCGAATGTATTTTATTTAAGCGGTCCTCTAACGCTGCTGTTACCGTCGATGATATTTCTCTTGCCCATTCTCCCGCGTTTTTCTCGGGCCCAGCCGCAGGCTCCGGAGTCAGCGCCATCTTGTTCGGTTTCCACGCTGCTGCGGTTTTGTTTTTTAGGCCACTCTGGTGTCTTGTGGGCATGCCGCCTTGCCCCTCAATCTGCAGGTAAGAATCTCTCAGCGGTTCACTCTCCCTTCTCCTTAACGTATCGTTCTTCGGGGAGTAGAATATTCTGTTATTTAGCTGATTTTTGCTAAGAAATCTGGGGAGCTCTGTCTGCTTGCTGCTGCTCAGTACGTGGTCATCACGTGACCCCCCAGTACCCCTATTTTATCATCCCCACCTTAATTCCCTTATCTCTTATTTGTCCTGTTTGTCTTCTGTCTTAATTATGTTGTAAGCTCTGTCGAGCAGGGACTGTCTCATTATGTTGAAGTGTACAGCGCTGCGTATGTCTAATAGCGCTATAGAAATGCTAAGTAGTAGTAGTAGTAATTTAGTTGCACGGAAAGGCACTCGGTATATTCTGTAAACCGTGTGGAAATTTAGGCTTATTCTATAAAGTACATCTAAATTTAGGCGTACTTTTAAGAGTATTTTATAGAATATGCCTAGGTGTATTTCATTTCAGCACCGATTTTTTAGGTGTGATATATAGAATCTGGGCCTGTGTTTCTAATGCAGCTTAAAATGGCATACCACAGAATACACTCAGGCATCCTGTGGTAACCTGAAAACGTGCACACACTAACCATGCAGTAAAAATATATTTTTTGAGAGGGCATTTCAGTGGGCATTCCTGCGCTAATCAGCACACTAATTGCTTAGTTCTCGGATAGTGCGTGAGCCCTTACCACCTACAAAATGGGTGGCAGTAAAGGCTCATTTGGTAAACATTTGTAATGAACATGTTCTAATGGCAACATTAGCGCATGGCTATAATACAAACAATAGAAAATTGACCATTTTATGGCTGCATGAAAAATGGCCTTACTGCAGGCCCACGGGGTGGGGGCACGGAGGGGCAAGATCCCTCAGGCCCATCCTCCAATGGGGGCTCGGCCAACAACTTTACTTTCAACCCCCATTGTGTAGCCAGGGGTAGGGGGCCTTGGGGACCTGACCCCCACCTCCAAACTGCAGTATCCTGAGTGGCCGGTGGAAATGCCCAAGCCCTACCAGGTGATGAGCTTCATGGCCTGAACTTCCTCTGGTACGCAGAAGTTGATAGTGTGCTCTCCAGCCACCAACACTGACACTCCTCACTTATACTCGGCTTGAACTCGGCATGCGTGAGGGGTGCTGATATTTGTGGCTGGAAAGTATGACTTTGCACCGGGGGAGGTTCAGGCCATTGATATCTTTGGCTGGCAGGGCTTTGACATTCTCACCAGCAAAAGTAAACTTTTTAAGAGGAATGTGTGGCCACCCAAATATGAGCTGCTGGCTACCCCCTTCTTTCAATTGATGGTACAATGAGGAGGGTGGTCCTTAAGATTGATTGCCCCATGCCCAGCTTTGCCTCTCAGTGGCCCTCCTTAGCGCATGGGTAAAACCTATGTAAGAGTGTGCTAAGGCCACTTTTTACACCGGTTTAATAAAAGGACCCCTTAGTTGTAAACACTGTTCCCTCTAAGCTGAGTGGGAGTCCTCCATTTGCATTGCTGTCCGAGGGGAGTGGTGCTTCAATATTGTGTTTTCAGTCACTAGGGACAAGCAGATTCTCTGGAGTCCTGTGGAGCTTGCCTTCCCGTCACTATTGAAAACAACACCCTCTACTGACAGGATTGTAGGTGGAGAACTCCCACTCAGCTTAGAGGGAAAGGTGATTATAAATGTCCTTGTGGCAATGGAGGGCTAAGTGACTTTCACAGGGTCACAAGGAGCTGTAGTGGGAATCAAACCCAGTTCTGCTTTTCAGCCCACTCCACTAATCCTTAGGCTACTCCTCTACCCACCAAAGTACCCACTGCAGGTCTTTCCCCCAAGCGCACGCTGTTAGCACTCCCTGTGCTGCTGTTTGAGGAATCCAACCTTTCTTGCTGCCATTCTCCTGCAACAGTGTCCCCTTTTGGTTGCTCCTCAGGTTGTCTGGCTGCAAGCGGTGGCTCCTGGTCCCATCCATGTCTTCCTTGGCACAGTGTCCTCATTCTCTGAACCCTAGAGCATTGTATGGAAGAAGGGCACAGGCAGATGAACACACACGACCTGGGCATGAAGAGGGTAATTTTATAACAGACAACAAAGGTTGAGAGGGCAAGAGTGTGCCTATTTTGATGACACATAGGTATATGCGAGGCTGGTTTATAAAAACACACTAAAGCTGCCAAATATCTATAATAAAAATTCCTTGTCATCAAGCAGATGAAGCCATTACGTATGGGTTGTGTCCATCAACCAGCAGGGGGAGATAGAGAGCACTCAACTTTTCACAGTGCCTCATGGCCAGCCAGCTCCACTGCCTCTTCAGTATTCTCTATCTTCCCAAGCAGGGTGGCTGCAGCTTCTTCGAGCTCCATCAAAAATCTGCCTGGGGGTGGCTCCTGGCTTGCCAGTTGTTAGCCGGGGTGTTAGAGGCTATAGCAGCTTCACTTTGAAGGCACATAGGTTAGTCCTTTCCCTGCCTTACCCATGCCCCCGTGGATGTGGACATATTAGCTTGCTTTTCCCTGTCCTTTCCCACTCAGTGGTTGCAGGCACATTGGTTCTCCTTTCCCTGCCTTTCCCACTCATCTGAGCCTCCAGAGTTCTTAGTACCTCTGCTTTTCTCACAGTGTTAAAAAAAAAAATGGAACAGAGGTTTCCCTTTGATTCTTCTATGGGACCGGAGCTGTGATACTCGGTCCGGTGAGGTAAGAGTGTTTTGTAACTCCTCCGGGGTGGGCCCGCTATCGGGGCGTTTTTGGCGCAAAACCGCCATTTTGAATTTTCCCGCCGTTTTTGGCGATGGCTGCGGAGAATGTAAAGCGCTGTTCCCGGTATGGCAAGCGCAAATCAGGAGCGGGGCTCTGTAAATCATGCTGTACAGGTGTAAAAGCCGGCCCGAGCATGGCGAGCGATGATTCTTCCCGCTCAGAGCTGGCAGCGGATGCCATTTTGAATTCTCCGCATGGCGCGCCTCCGTAGAGACGGAGAGCCCTGAGCCCGGGGGAGGGGGGGACACACCTTGAATTGAGGCTATTCAGGGAGCGGCTAGCCCCGGACGGGATCTGGGTGCCCAGGGCGAGTTTTTCTCCCCTTATTTTGTGTTATTATTTCATAAAGCATACATGCTGAAAAGAGCTCTCCCTCAAGGGTCGTCTGAGGCCCCTTCTATTGTCCCCCCCCCCCCCCCCGGGTGGATTCTGGCCTGGGACTGCCCGCTGAGGCTATTTTCCTGATAATTGGCATAAAGAAAAGCGTAGAAGGGCTAATTCCCCTTCAGATTGTGGTGCACCTCCTTTCCCCCCCCCCCCCCCCCCCCCCCCCCCCCCCATGGTCGGGCTGTGGGGATTCGGAGAGTTCTGGCAGGCCTTCGTGGTCTGAGGAGCCAGAGTCAGGTGCAGAATTACCACAGGATCTGGATGATCCCTCCGCGGTGAGGATTTTCCACCGTGATGAGCTGCCAGCGCTTATTTCAGATGCCCTACAGGTTCTTTCTATTGAAGAGCCTGACAGGGCACGGCCTCCTCTGTGAATCCTAGGATGACTAGTACCAAAAAGCCTGCTCGAGTCTTTCCTTTGCATGACTCCATCCAAGAGCTTATTTCCGCTCAGTGGGCTGACCCCGAGGGACCTTTGAAAGTTTCCAGGGCTATGGGGTAATTATACCCTCTGCGTGAGGAGCATTTGGCTCGCTTTGGAATGCCTAAAGTAGATGCCCTAGTCACTGCGGTGACAAAGAGAACTACCCTCCCTGTGGAAGGAGGAGTTGCCCTGAAGGATATACAAGACCGTAGGCTGGAAGCAGCACTTAAACGGTCCTTTGAAATTGCAGGTCTTATTGTTCGGGCGTCTGCATGCAGTTGATATGCTGCTAGAGCCTGCCTGGCGTGGTTGCAACAGGCAGTGGAACAGCCCGGAGATGGAGCGGAGCCCTTCTCGGATGTGGCTCCGCGGCTGGAGTTGGCCTTGTCCTTTTTGACTGATGCCCTTTATGATATCGTCAGAGCTTCGGCTAAACAAATGGCAGTAGCAGTGGCGGCTCGCCGTCTTATTTGGCTACGACATTGGGCAGCGGACATGGCCTCTAAGCAAAGGTTGGTGAAGTTGCCCTTTCAAGGCCTTCTCCTATTTGGTGAGGAGTTGGAGAAAATTGTTAAAGGCCTGGGAGATCCTAAACCCCAGCGCTTGCTCGAAGATAGGCCGAGGCCTTCCTCCAAGGGCCAGGCGGTCCACTCCTCTTATAGACCTCGCTTCCGTGAAGCTAGAAGGTACCGCCCGGGGCGTTCTGGGTTCACTTGTCGTGCCCGTTTTTCAGCAGAGGAACTCCTTTTGCTCGGACAAGCATTCCGCAGCCACTGGCTCTATGCCTGGAGTTCAGGGGCGACCCTCTCAATAATGGTGCACCGGCCCCCTCCTCGCTTCCTGTCATCGGAGGACATCTTTCCCTCTTTGCCGAGGAGTGGGCCAATATTTCCTCAGATCAGTGGGTTCTGGACCTGATCAGAGATGGCTACAGAATAGAATTCAACGCCCCAGTAAGAGACGTGTTTGTGGAGTCCCGATGCGGTTCTGCCACCAAACGGGCGGCTGTAGAGGAGACTTTGCAAGGTCTGATTCAGTTAGGGGCCGTGTCCCCAGTACCTCCCGCCGAACACGGCTACGGCCGATATTCCATCTACTTTGTGATGCCGCGAAAAGGTGGGTCTTTTCGCCCTATTCTGGACTTAAAAGAATTAAACAAGTCCCTGAGAGTGCGACATTTCCACATGGAAACCCTGCGCTCCATCATTGCTGCGGTACAGCCAGGAGAGTTTCTCACGTCTCTAGACCTGAAAGAAGCTTACTTGCACATACCAATTTGGCCCCCGCACCAGAGGTTTCTGAGGTTTGCGGTGTTGGGAAAACATTTCCAGTTCCGGGCCTTGCCTTTTGTCCTCGCCACAGCTCCCCGAACCTTTTCGAAGGTAATGGTGGTAGTAGCTGCTTTGCTCAGGCGAGAAGGTATCAGGGTTCACCCGTACCTAGACGACTGGCTCATCAGAGCAGACTCTGTAACAGAGAGCTATCAAGCTACAGCCAGAGTGGTCTCAGTACTTCAATCTGTAGGCTGGGTCGTCAATATGGCCAAAAGTCACCTGACCCCCCTCGCAATCTCTAGAATATTTGGGGGCCAGGTTTGACACAGACTCGGGCTATGTATACCTACCCGAACTAAGGCGGTGCAAGCTTCAGAATCAGGTCCGTCTGCTCCTGAGGATGCCCCGCCCGCGAGCTTGGGACATTGTCCAGCTTCTGGGATCGATGACAGCCACATTGGAAGTGGTGCCGTGGGCGAGAGCGCACCTGAGACCTCTACAGTATTCCCTACTTCAAAGATGGTCTCCAGTTTCTCAGGATTATCAATGCAGACTTTCTTGGCTCCCTGCGGCCCGACTCAGCATGGAGTGGTGGCTCTCAGACAGCATGCTGTGGCGAGGAATGCCGCTGGCGCTCCCCGATTGGTGTCTAGTAGTGACAGATGCCAGCCTGAAGGGCTGGGGCGCACATTGCAAGGGGAAGCATGCCCAGGGTCTATGGACACCTGAGGAGTCGGAGTGGTCCATCAACCGCCTGGAGTTGAAAGCGGTGTTTCAGGCGCCTCTGGCCTTTCAAGTGACCCTGGAAGGATTGGCTGTCAGAGTGATGTCGGACAACACGACAGCAGTGACCTACATAAATCGACAAAGTGGCACACAGTGCAGAGCACTGGCCGCACAGGCCGAACAGATTTGCCACTGGGCCGAGCTGCATCTTCAGTTTCTGTCGGCAGCTCACATTGCAGGTCAGAGCAACGTGCAAGCCGATTATCTAAGCAGGCATCAGATCGATCCAGCAGAACGGGAACTAGCAGACGAAGTATTCCTGCAGATCTGTGCAAAATGGGGCAAGCCCGTGATGGATCTTGTGGCGACAAGTTCAAATGCCAAAGTCCCGTGCTTCTTCAGCAGACGGAGAGATCCTCGCTCGGCAGGGTTGGATGCCTTGACTCAGCCCTGGCCTCCGGGCCTACTATATGTGTTCCCTCCGTGGCCCTTGATAGGGCGCGTGCTCCTGCAGATTTGGCTGCACCCAGGAGAAGTGGTCCTCATCGCCCCGGATTGGCCCAGGAGGCCTTTGTATGCGGACCTCCGACAGATGCTAGTGGAGGCTCCCCTTCCTTTACCTCTGGTACCGAACCTGTTGTCACAGGGCCCGGTAGCCATGGAGGACGCCTGCCGCTTTGGTCTTATGGCATGGTGATTAAGAGGGCGCAATTGAGGGACAAAGGCTATTCAAACACAGTCATTTCCACTCTCCTGCAGGCCCGCAAGCGTTCCATTTCTGTGGCTTATGCCAGGATTTGGCGCCAGTTTGAGTCTTGGTGTGCTTCAAAAGCGATCACACCCATGCAGGCTCCTGTCTCGCCGATTCTGGACTTTTTGCAGGATGGTGTACAAATAGGCTTGGCCTATAATTCCCTGCGGGTGCAAGTGGCAGCGTTGGCCTCCCTTCGTGGTAAGGTTGAGGGCGTGTCTTTAGCTGCTCATCCAGATGTGGCACGGTTTCTTAGTGGGGTGCCTCGGCTCCGGCCTTCCGTGCGTGCACCCTGTCCAGCTTGGAACCTGGGGCTAGTTTTGAAGGCCCTGCAGGCTTCTCTTTTTGAGCCACTTCGGCGAGCATCGGAGAAAGATTTGACACTAAAGGCCGTTTTTCTTGTGGCCATTACTTCGGCGAGACGGGTGTCAGAGCTCCTGTAGAGACCCATTTCTGCAATTCTCAGAGTCCGGGGTCACGGTTCGGACCGTGCCTTCCTTCATGCCTAAGGTGGTTTCAGCATTTCACCTAAACCAGCCTATATTCTTGCCCTCCTTTGATAAGGAGGAGTTTCCAGAATCTTTTGGGCAGTTGCACCTGTTGGATGTGCGCAGGACTCTGCTGCAGTATCTGCGAGTTACTATCTCTTTCATGATCTATGATCATCTGTTTGTTTTGCTATCAGGTCCTCGCAGAGGGTCTCCAGCGTCTAAAGCCACTATTGCCCGCTGGCTCAAAGAAACTATCTTTTCAGCTTATCTGCTTGCCGGCTGGTCTCCGCCTGTAGCCTTTAAGGCGCATTCTACCAGAGCGATTTCTTCCTCTTGGGCTGAAACTGGAGCACTCTTGTCAAGAGATATGCAGTGCAGCAATATGGGCTTCTAAGCTCTCTTTTGCCCGACATTACAGGCTGGATGTGGCTGCTAGGAGGGATGCGCGTTTTGGAGCACAAGTGCTAGCGCGTGGTGTGACCTGTTCCCACCCTATATAGGGATTGCTTTGTTACATCCCATACGTAATGGCTTCATCTGCTTGATGACAAGAAAGGGAAAATTAGGTTCTTACCTTGGTAATTTTCTTTCCTTTAGTCATAGCAGATGAAGCCATGAGCCCTCCCTGTATGATTGTCTGTATGCTGTGAATCTGTTTCAGGTTCTGTTCTTGTTTCCTGAAGTTCCTTCCTTGGGAGAAAGTTGGAAAACAGTCTTCAGGATTCATGTTCACTTATAGGAGGATGAGTCCATTTCCTCCAGTTTATGTTTTGGAGGATGAGTTTATTCCCTCCAGGAGGTTGCGTGTATCCCCTCCAGTTATACAATAAGGAGGACAAGTTTATTCCCTCCAGGAGGATGTGTTCATTCCCTCCTTTTGAGTTCATGCCCTTGTTAAGGGGCCATCGTTCGCTGTGAGGAAAGTTCATGTTATTCCCATTGCGGTTTGCCATACTGCTTTGGAAGCTTCAAATACTGAAGAGGCAGTGGAGCTGGCTGGCCATGAGGCACTGTGAAACGTTGAGTGCTCTCTATCTCCCCCTGCTGGTTGATGGACACAACCCATACGTAATGGCTTCATCTGCTATGACTAAAGGAAAGAAAATTATCAAGGTAAGAACCTAATTTTCCCTTGTCACCTGGAAACATTCTGAAGCTCACTCTGTGGGAGGGAAACACTTAAGGCTAGGCTCTCAGCTCACTCACTCTCACTCATGCACCACTCACTATCACTGATAGACCCGCCCTCAGCCACGCCCCTTCCGGACATATTTCGCGACCCCAACATTCTAAATGAAGCCTCCAAACCGTTCTAAACCGGAAGTGTCAGGCTCCAGAGATATCCGTTTTGCCCATAGCTCAAAAACGTAAGTGTGAGCTGTCCTGTGCCCTGCCCTCCCCTCAGAACATCATCGCGAGGAGGGCGGAGCACATTCCAGGAAACGAGAGGTCCCCCTGCCCACATCTTCTATATATATAATTCTCACCCTCAACGTACTATGAAGCCTCAACCGGATGTGTGAGGCTCGGAGGTATCCTTTTTGTCCATCGGGGTGGGAAACAACACGATGACGTCACCGGCGGGGTGGGGAAGGCACAAGCCTCGGAGAATTGGCAACAACAAAAAACAAAACGTCATCCTCAACGGTGGGGCGGGGAACGCAGTCACGCAACGCGATGACGTCGACGGCAGCCCGGGGAAGGCACAAGCTGCAGAGAATCGCCAACAGCAAAAAAGCAAACCTGTCTCGGGGGACCGAACGACCCAAACAACTTGCACCTGGAAGGTGGGGGGGGGGGGGGGGGTGGGGGGGGGGAAGAAAGCTGCAACTAAGATGACAGAAAGGAAAACCTTGCTAGCGCCCGTTTCATGCTCTTCGGAAACGGGCCTTTCTTACTAGTGTAGAATAAAATGCAGCCACATACATTTACACAAAAAGGAGAAAACATACAATTCCCACAAAACACAGTGGAAATGACCAAATATTAAAAATAACCCTGATGATCCAAGAATTTCCAAGATAAAAACTCTTATTGTAAAACACTTTATGATATACCGTGGTACAGACTCGACACAGGTCGTGTTTCGGCAAAGTAGTTTTTGTCAGGAGTCCAGTAATCAACCAGAGAAAGCGATAAAGCTAAAAAGATTATAAAAGATTTATAAAGTTACTGCCAAGGTGTTTTCCTACAAACGAATGCCTAAAAATGAAACATGCAGTTTCAGTCATGTCAACACGATTAACTTAAATATCATCTGGTGCTGCTAACGTTTTGTACCTGTGCCTTCCTGTAGTTTACAGGTTTGAAAAGAAAAACAAGTATTCCTGCTTATTTTTTAATCCCATTTCTTAAGTTATTTTTCAGTTTTAGAATGAGTTATTCCAAAGTTAGAAGAATTTTTGATCTACACTTGAAGTTGATGCTGTTAAAAAGCTGGATTAATACTAAAGTGCTCTTTGAAGCCAGGTTGGGGGGTAATTCTCTAACATGGGCATGATTTCCAGACGATCGTGCAGAGCCTGGTTCTTATGAAAATTGATTGTTGTAAATCTTTATATTTAGGTATGTCATCATCTAGGTTCCAGGCTCTGCATTTGAATCGCTCCATGGTGCGACTTCACCTTAAATATTGTGTTCAATTCTGGTCACTGCATCTCAAAAAAGATATAGTGGAATTAGAAAAGGTGCAGAGAAGGGCGACGAAAATGATAAAGGGGGTGGGACGACTTCCCTATGAGGAAAGGCTAAAGCGGCTAGGGCTCTTCAGCTTGGAGAAAAGGCGGCTAAGGGGAGATATGATAGAGGTCTATAAAATAATGAGTGGAGTTGAATGGGTAGATGTGAAGTGTCTGTTTACGCTTTCCAAAAATACTAGGACTAGGGATGCGATGAAGCTACAATCTAGTAAATTTAAAACGAATCGAGAAACGTTTTCTTCACTCAACATGTAATTAAACTCTGGAATTCGTTGCCAGAGAATGTGGTAAAGACGGTTAGCTTAGCGGAGTTTAAAAATGGTTTGGACGACTTCCTAAAGGAAAAGTCCATAGACCGTTATTAAATGGACTTGGGGAAAATCAACTATTTATGGGATAAGCAGTATAAAATGTTTTGTACATTTTGGGGATCTTGCCGAGTATTTGTGACCTGGATTGGCCACTGTTGGAAACAGGATGCTGGGCTCGATGGACCTTTGGTGTTTCCCAGTATGGCAATACTTATGTGCTTATGTAACCTGATTGGTTGGGTGTGTCCCAAGGACCCCTGCTATAATGGAAAGTCAGCATCTGTATTCCTTTGAAATAGGTGCCTACATACAGACATGGATGGAATTATGTCTCAAAAACAATATAGCGGAATTAGAAGAAAGGCTAAAGAGGTTAGGACTCTTTAGCTTAGAAAAGAGACAGCTGAGGGGGGCTATGATTGAGGTCTACAAAATCCTGAGTGGTGTAGAATGGGTAATAGTGAATCGATTTTTTTACTCTTTCGAAAAGTACAAAGACCAGGGAACACTCAATGAAGTTACACGGAAATACCTGTAAAATAAATAGGAGGTAATATTTTTTTCACTCAAAGAATAGTTAAGCTCCGGAACTCATTGTTGGAGGATGTGGTAGCAGCAGTTAGTGTATCTGGATTTAAAAAAAGGTTTGGACAAATTCCTGGAGGAAAAGTCTATGTTTTGAGATGGACATGGGGAAAGCCATTGCTTACCCTGGGATTGGTAGCATGGAATGTTGCTACTATTTGGGTTTCTGCCAGGTACTTGTGACCTGAATTGTCCACTGTTGGAAGCAGGATAGTGGGTTACATAGATAGATAGATAGATAGATAGATAGATAGATAGATAGATAGATAGATAGATAGATACTGACCCAGTATGGCTACTCTTATGTTCTTATGACTTCTATCATAGCTCACTGATCGACTTTCTTTAACACCTCCTCTGCAAATACATATTTCTTGATTGGCCTGTCCTTAGTCTTGGAATGTATTACACTTAGAATTATGAAAGAATGATTGTTGGATGTCATTGTAAGAGCCAACTCCTCTTCTTCAGCAGTTAAGGAATGACTGAAACTATTGAGAATATTGAGTAGAAAAATAGCTGGTAGTGCTTTTTCCATTTTATTTTAATGCCTGTAATTTATCTGTCACTGCCTCTTTTCTCTTTTGAAAGTCTCACTCAGTTCCTTCTAAACATCAACAGCTTTAGGAATACAAGTCTGTTCAAAGCTATAGCAATAAGCTTTTAGGATAGCTACATTATATATAGGGGCTTCTGTTCCTAAGTGTTCATAAATTATGGGCCCAATATTCAGCTGGTGGCAATCATCATTTGTTACAAAGAATAAAATTATGGAACACGTAGACAAACATGGTATAATGGGACAGAGTTGGCATGGGTTCAGCCAAAGGAAGTCTTGCCTCACCAATTTGCTTCATTTCTTTCAAATGGCATAAATCTGCATTTGGACGTTTTTCTCCCAAAAACGTCCAAATTGGTATTTTGTAAACCAATTTTTTAGACGTTTTTCGATGAAGTCCATCAGAAGTGCATTCAAATCACAAGGAGACATGTTAAAGGCAGGATCTGGCTTTCAGCCATAATAGAACAAAACAAAACTGTGTCAGGGATGTGTTAAGAGTGAGATCTGGGCGTTCCTAACACTTGGATGTTTTTCAGCCATAATGGAACAAAACAAAACCGTCCAGGACTAAAACTAAGATATTTTGAGCTTTAGACCTGTTTTTCTAATGAATGAGGCACAAAACGGTGCCCTAAATGACGAGATGACCACTAGAAGGAATCAAGGATGACTGTTTCTTACTCCCCCAGTGGTCACTGACCCCTTCCCATCCCCCCAAATATAATTTAAAACATTATTTACCAGCTATGCCAGCCTCAGATGTAATACTCAGATCCATTAGAGCAGCATGCAGGTCCCTGGAGTAGTCTAGTGGTGGGTGCAGTGCACTTGCAGACAGGTGGACCCAGGCGTAAACCTCCCCTACCTGTTACACTTATGGTGGAAACTGTGGGCCCTCCAAAACTCACCAGAAACCCACTGTACCCATATATAGATGCCTCCTTCACCCGTAAGGGCTATTGTAGTGGTGTACAGTTGGGGTGTTTGGGGTGGCTTTTGGGAGGCTCAGCAGACAAGATAAGGGAGTAACTGAGCTGTGTACCTGGGAGCATTTGTTTGAAGTCCACTGCAGTGCCCTCTAGGGTGCCGCATTGCTCCTCTGGGATGTCCGTGTAGCCAATCTACTAAGAATGCTGGCTCCTCATACATCCCAAAGGCTTGATTTTGTGTGTTTTTTGCATGGACTTTTTTTTTTTTCAAAATGTATCTAAAAGATAAACCCACAGAACACAAAAAATCTAGCAAATAGTCATTTAAAAAAATAGACTGTTTTCTGTTTTGAAAATGGCTATCTGCCTTATTTTCGAAAGAGAAAGACGCCCATATTTCGACCCAAATCGGGAGATGGGCATCTTTCTCCCGTGGGTGGCCAAATCGGTATAATCGAAAGCCGAATTTGGGCATCTTCAACTGCACTCCATCGCGGAAACGGCCAAAGTTGACGGGGGCATGTTGGAGGTGTGGTGAAGGCGGGACTGGGGCGTGGTTTTCGGCCGAACAGAAATAGGCGGCTTTCGCCGATAATGAAAAGAAATAGCCGTTTTTAGCGAGAATTTAGGGCCCTTTTTTTGGACCCTTTTTTTTCACGAACAAGTCCCAAAAAAGTGCCCTAAATGACCAGATGACCACCGGAGGGAATCGGGGATGACCTCCCCTGACTCCCCCAGTGGTCACTAACCCCCTTCCACAAAAAAAACCAACTTTTAAATCTTTTTATTTCCAGCCTGTATGCCAGCCTCAAATGTCATACCCAGTTCCCTGACAGCAGTATGCAGGTCCCTGGAGCAGTTGTTAGTGGGTGCAGTGGACTTCAGGCAGGGGGACCCAGGCCCCCCCCTTACCTGTTACACTTGTGCTGGTTAATGCTGAGCCCTCCCAAAACCCCCAAAACCCACTGTACCCACATGTAGGTGCCCCCCTTCACCCCTTAGGGTTATGGTAATGGTGTAGACTTGTGGGCAGTGGGTTTTGGGGGGATTTGGGTGGCTCAGCACACAAGGGAAGGGTGCTATGCACCTGGGAGCTCTTTTACTGTTTTTTTTTTAATTTGTAAAAGTGCCCCCTAGGGTGCCCAGTTGGTGTCCTGGCATGTGAGGGGGACCAGTACACTACGAATCCTGGCCCCTCCCATGACCCAATGCCTTGGATTTGTTCATTTTTAAGATGGGCGCCTTTGGTTTCCATTATCGCTGAAAACCGATAGCACCCAGCTGAAAAACGGCCAACTCCTAGGCATTTGCCCCGCACAACCCATATTATTGGAAAAAAGATGGGCGCCCATCTTTTTTCGAAAATACAGTTTGTCCCGTTCACGGAAATAGGTGCCCACGGATATAGGCGCCCATGGAGATGGGCGTTCGATTTTGCCCTTCCACATTCCCCACTTGAATTTTGGACATTCTTAGCAAAACATCCAAAGTTGGACTTAGACGTCGTATTGAAAATGCCCCTACATGTGTGTTTGCACAGGTCATTTGAACCTCCATTGCCTCAGGTACAAACTTAGGGGCCTTTTTACTAAAATGTGCTAAAATATGTGCTTACCCCCAAATTTTATAAAAATTACACATATACATACCAGTTTGTGTGTACAATTTAATTATATAATGAGCCGATTAGTGTCACTAATTGGCTTTTTAACAAGTACTAATTACATTTAATTAGAACTTAATAAATGTAGGCACAGGATCCATTCCTAAATTTTATGCATGACCCCCCAAAAAGGGGACACAGAAATGGGAGGGTCATGGGCGTTTCAGGGTAGATTGGGGCATAGTTTTCAGTTACAAGTAGAACTGTGAAATATTGGGGCTCTGTACGTAAATTTTGATGTCAGTGCCTAAAATTACATGCGACCCCTGGGAGTAAGCGCTAACTGTAAGCATGGTTTATAGAATAGCACTTTTTGGCGCTGGTTTATTTTTGGCACCATATATAGAATCTAGCCCTTAATGTGCCCATTTAATGTGGGACTTTCCTCTGTGCTAAGCCCATATTTAAAGCACCAGTATTTTAAGTTTTTTTTTACTTTAATTTGTTTTAGCAGATCCCACAGTAATTTTTCCAATAGTCCGTGGGACATGCAAAAAATTAATATGGAAGCACTGTGAAGCTTGCAGTATCCAGTTAGTGCGTGCTAATCAGAATATGCTAGCTGGATAATGCTCTATGCTCATTCTACTACTATTTAACATTTCTAGAGCGCTACAAAGTGTACGCAGCGCTGTACAAACACAGAAGAAAGACAGTCCCTGCTCAAAGAGCTTACAATCTAATAGACAAAAAGTAAAGCATTTAAATTTAAAATATTTAAGCAGTCAAGCACAAGAGAACAGTCACAGAAGGACTGAAGATGTTGAAGGGTGGTCAGTGTGATTAGGTGTAACTCTGGTTGGAGTAGTGGGAGAAGGTGATAGAAGAATAGAAATGGGTGAGGTAAAGTAATGAGTGGGTTGATAGGGAGGTTATATAAGACATGTCACTCTAGGGGTGGGTGGGTAGAGGGGTAAGGTGGGCGGGACTAAGTCTAAAGCAGGAGAAGGTATTCTCTGCAGCCTATCTGTGAGATGGAAAATGCTCTCTGAAGCTGCTGCTATAAGTTGTTAGTTTTCTCTCCCTGAAAGAGATCCAAGCCACACCCACGAAGTTCAAACTGTCAGTGGGGAGGGTGAGGGGAGGAAATGGCAGTGCTTGATGAAAAAGAGAGCTCAGTTTGATAGGAGATATACTATAGGATGTCATTCTGAGGCCAGGCTAAGTCTAAAGCAGGAGAAGGTATTCTCTGCAGCCTATCTGTGAGATGGAAAATGCTCTCTGAAGCTGCTGCTATAAGTTGTTAGTTTTCTCTCCCTGAAAGAGATCCAAGCCACACCCACGAAGTTCAAACTGTCAGTGGGGAGGGTGAGGGGAGGAAATGGCAGTGCTTGATGAAAAAGAGAGCTCAGTTTGATAGGAGATATACTATAGGATGTCATTCTGAGGCCAGGCTAAGTCTAAAGCAGGAGAAGGTATTCTCTGCAGCCTATCTGTGAGATGGAAAATGCTCTCTGAAGCTGCTGCTATAAGTTGTTAGTTTTCTCTCCCTGAAAGAGATCCAAGCCACACCCACGAAGTTCAAACTGTCAGTGGGGAGGGTGAGGGGAGGAAATGGCAGTGCTTGATGAAAAAGAGAGCTCAGTTTGATAGGAGATATACTATAGGATGTCATTCTGAGGCCAGGCTAAGTCTAAAGCAGGAGAAGGTATTCTCTGCAGCCTATCTGTGAGATGGAAAATGCTCTCTGAAGCTGCTGCTATAAGTTGTTAGTTTTCTCTCCCTGAAAGAGATCCAAGCCACACATTCCCCACCCATGGCACAACTCCTCCCCACCAAAATAGCAAACAAATAAATAACGTATATGTTTGTGCATGCTTACAGCGAAATTACCAAAAAATGCTTTAACGTGTTTTATGGTAAGCTTTTTTTGGTGTACTAACTGTTCATTAGGGCTTAACACCCTTTTTTAAAAGGGCTCCCTAGACTGTAAGCCCTTCGGGGACAGAAAAATCCTTGTCTTGGCTGTCCAGGGACAATTTTTCACAGTGCTTATGGTATTTCTTTTGAAGGTCCCCCATATCGGGTAATACAGTTGAGAGATATTTAATTTTTCTGTTGGGAGTACACACCTAGAGCCTCCAAACACGAGGTGTGAATCTCACCAGGAGACGCACTACCACATCATCCATTTTGAACTTTGAGCCGTAAATGAACCTTGATTTTAGTTCAAAGCCCTCCTGTCAGCATCAACAAGGCACTCAGGTCACAAAATGCAGTCCAGCAATACCCCTCACCTCTACCTGTGCTTCCCTCCACCCCTGCGGACTCCATCACTTAAGGGAACGGCATTTAATAGCATACACTGAGATGTCAGAAGGTCATAACCAAAATCACACAGTGAATTTTGATGCACAAACAAATTAATTTACTGATATAAAACTTGACAAGCAAAGATAATCTGACAGTTAGTACTTTTGCTTGGGGCAGCATCCATATAACGCAGTTACATAACAGAATTGGTCATGCAAGGACTTAAGGACTTCCTCCAGGCTGCTACAGGGGTTTATCCTTCAACATAGTGGATTTCCTTAGCTTGTATGTATGTATTTATTTAAGCACTTAGCTGGTGCCTTTTTCAAGGTGAGTTACATTCAAGTGCAGTAGGTATTTTTTCCTGTCCCTGGTAGGCTCCCAATCTAAGTTTGTACCTGAGGCAATGGAGGGTTAAGTGACTTGCTCATGGTCACAGTGGGATTTGTACATATTTCCCTTTTGCATTCAAGCTTCTTAATCCTTTAGTGTCCAATGTTCCCATAATAAGCCATATGGGAACAGATTGATGGGAATATTGGACACTAAAGGGTTAAACTTTTACTTATGAGAGGGATCACACTCTTTCTGTTTGCTCTTCCTTCCCAGATCTGAAGTATCAATATGGTACCGGAAGGGAGTGGGGGGGGGGGGGGGGGCAGCAATTAGTTGCAGAAAAGCTTTCTAGGCTTGTATAGCTCTAGCTATTATGCATTCTATACATTGTACCATCAGATGACATCACCCACCTCAGTGGCGTAGCCAGACTGCCAATTTTGGATGGGCCTGAACCCAAAGTGGGTGGGCACAAAATTTTCTCTCTACCCCCCTCCCCCAGTAAAATTTAGTCACGCTAATCAGATGCATTTGTCACACAGGGTAACGTGCTGCTTTTCAGTGCATCAGATTTCAGAAAATTTATTTAATAGCCTAACACCCTTTTCAGTGAGCTTTCAGAGGCCAAAACTTCCTGCCTCAGGTCAGTATAATGCTGTTACGGTATCCTCGCCTGACCTAAGGAAGGAAGTATTGGTCTCTGAAACTTCATTAACACAGGTACCATATTACTTTATCCTAAATTAAAAATAAAATTATTTTCTTTACCTTTCTTGTATGGCCATTTACTTTTTCTCATTGTGTCGCTCCCAGTCTCTAGATTCTGCTTTCCTTCGTTTTCACTTAACTCTTCTGCCAGGGTTTCCTGGCCATTTCTCATTTTTCTCTCCTTTTTCTTTGCTTTCTTCAATATTTTTCTGCCTCTCTCTCTCTCTGTCCAGATTTAATTCATTCTTACTATCCATTCTTTAATTTCCTTCATCTACTTATGGCTTTTCATCTTTTTCTCACCCTTGTTCTCCCCATGCCCCTTCCTCTTATTCTCCAGTCTTTCACTACTCTCCTTTTCCATCCAGCAGCTCTCTTCTTTCTCTCCCCATCCTTCCAGTCTCCCCTCTCTCGCCCCATCCTTCCAGTAGTCTCCCCTCTTTCTTTCTGCATCCTTCCGTCCAGTGTCACCTCTTTCTCCCTATCCTTCCATCCAGCGTCTTCCCTCTTTCTCTCCTCATCCTTCCATCCATCTACCCTCTCCTGATCCTTCCATCTAATGTCTCTCTCTCCCTCTTTCTAACCAGTGTCTCTGTATCACTCTACCCTTTTCTGTTCAGTGTCCCTTCTCTCTCCACATCCTTCCAGTCTCTCCCCTTTCTCTCCCCATCCTTCCATCCAGAGTCTCTCTCCCCATCCATCCATTTTCCCTCTTTCTCTCCCCATCCTTCCATCTGTTTTCCCTCTTTCTCCCCATCCTTCCATGTTTTCCCTCTTTCTCTGCCATCCTTCCATGTTTTCCCTCATTCTCTGCCATCCTTCCATCTGTTTTCCCTCTTTTCTCCCCATCCTTCCATCTGTTTTCCCTCTTTTCTCCCCATCCTTCCATGTTTTCCCTCTTTCTCCCCATCCTTCCATGTTTTCCCTCTTTCTCTGCCATCCTTCCATGTTTTCCCTCATTCTCTGCCATCCTTCCATCTGTTTTCCCTCTTTTTCTCCCCATTCTTCCATGTTTTCCCTCTTTTCTTCGATGAGGCCCGCCTTGCATGCCAGCGCCCACCCCAGCTCCCATTGCCGGCCACTGCTGCTTTTCCTGTTGAGCAGCAGGGCCGGCGCTACAAAAAGAAGAAGCGCTAACGGCGCTAAGGAAGACGAAAATGTTTAAAAAAAAAAAAAGCGCGGCACCGGCAGGCACTGTCTAGGCAGCCTTGAGGCATTGGCTGCTGGCTCGCAGGCTCCTCCCGTCTCCTACGTCACTGCAGTGACGTAGAGAGGGGAGGAGCCTGCGAGCCAGCAGCCAATGCCTCAAGGCTGCCTAGACAGTGCCTGCCGGTGCCGCGCTTTTTAAAAAAAAACATTTTTCGTCTTCCTTAGCGCCGTTAGCGCTTCTTCTTTTTGTAGCGCCGGCCCTGCTGCTCAACAGGAAAAGCAGCAGTAGCCGGCAATGGGAGCTGGGGCGGGCGCTGGGCGGGCCTGGGCCGAAATTGGGTGGGCCTGGGCCCAGCCAGGCCCACCCGTAGCTACGCCCCTGACCCACCTATGTGACTGTCATTCCCAGCCAATCATGAATTAATGGACTGGCCTCATGGTGGAGACAAAAACAGTATCTGAATTCAAAAGAACTTGAACAAGTACATGGGATCTCTAAGGGAGAGTAGATCCCATGGATAGGCCATATGGTCTTTATCTACCTACATGTTTCTATGTAAATAAAAGGCAGAGTTTACCAAACAGTGAGAATCCATAGACCTATGGGAGGGAGTATAGGGAACTGTAACAGAAAAAAGATACAAAGGAGTATTAGTATAATATAGAATTTTGGACTGTATTCAAAAGGATATTGGAAGCCAGTGAAGCGCGCACAATAGTGGGGAAACATGATCAGAACACCTTGATTTGCATAATAGGAGGGATGCCGAATTCTGTAGGGCCTGAAGCCATTTAAGTTGTAAAGTTGAAATTCTGCATTGCAATAGTCTAAGCATGAACAAACAAATGCATGAATGAGTGTGCGTGGCAGTGAAATCCAAGACATCACTAATAGAACAGATGTGACAAGGTTAAAATAGCCTGATTTGGCAACATTGGAAATTTGATTCTGAAAAGACAGAGCAGAATCCAACACCACACCAAGATAGCAAAAGGATTCAACAGAAGTAAAGGAGAGACCAAAGAGCACTGGAGATAGGTTTGGCTGAATTATGGTGGTGGAGGCATTACTTTTCATTTGACTCTCAGGGGAGTCATTTTTTGAGACACTGCACATGAGTATGCTAGCATATATACTCAAATAATCCTTTATAAAATTACCCCTTACTGCCCCTTTTTTAGTTATTAGAAAAATATTGAAAATCAGATGTTTTCTGCTTGCAAGTATGGGATATCAAGGTTATTTACAGCTAATATCTCTTTCTCATCAGGCTGTTTCCATTGTTTATTTATGTAGTCCTGGTTTACTCCTCAGTTAGGGCTGCTGGCTAAGCTCCCCAGGTCAGATACTCGGGAACAGGGTTCACAAAACAGATTGTACTTCAGATGAACTGGGCCCAGGCGAGGTCTGAAGAAAATCTCTGGTAGGCCAAAGGAAATACCCATCCTGGGGGATGCAAAAGTCCAATTTTCTCAAATAAGGACCAGCAGGCTTAGTAAATAACTTATTTCATCAACATCAAACCAATTACAGTTCATAACTCAACCCTTATTTGTTAGTTTAAGTGCATGAGGCCAAAGTCACATCCAATCAGTGTTTGATATGTCTGTCCCATCACAGATTAGGGCTCCTCTGGCTGGCAAGTTCTTCTGGGAATGGGGCTCCACACCCACGTCCCTCCTACCTGGGGTGTCTTTTTCCACTAGACATTCCTTCTCATGAAACCCCTTGACGTGGACCCTACTCAGACTCCCTTCCAGCAACCAGCCACTCCATAAGAACATAAGAATAGCCATACTGGGTCAGACCAGTGGTCCATTTAGCCCAGCATCCTGTTTTCCAAACAGTGGCCAAGCCAGGTCACAAATACCTAGCAGAAACTCAAATCATGGCAACACTCCATACTACAAATCCCAGGGCAAGCAGTTGCTTCCCATGTCTGTCTCAATAGCAGACTATGGACTTTTCCTCTAGGAACCCACATATGCTAACCGCTGTTATCACATCCTCCGGCAAAGAGTTCCAGAGCTTAACTACTCGTTGAGTGAAAAAATGTTTCCTCCTATTTGTTTTAAAAGTATTTTCATGTAACTTCCTCGAGTGTCCCCTGGTCCTTGTACTTTTGGAATGAGTAAAAAAATCGATCTACTTGTTCTACACCATTCAGGATTTTGTAGACTTCATTCATATCTCTCCTCATCTGTCTCTTTTCCAAGCTGAAGAGCCCTAACCTCTTTAGCCTTTCCTCATACGAGAGGAGTTCCATCTCCTTTATCATTCTGGTCGCTCTTCTTTGAACCTTTTCTAATTCTGCTATATCTTTTTTGAGGTACGGCGACCAGAACTGAACACAATACTCAAGGTGTGGTCACACCATGGAGCGATACATAGGCATTATAGTATTTTCGGTCTTATTCACCATCCCTTTCCTAATAATTCCTAGCATCCTGTTTGCTTTTTTGGCTGCTGCCGCCACTGCACACTGAGCAGAAGATTTCAGCATATTATCTACAACAACACCTAGATCTTTTTCTTGAGTGCTGACCCCCAAGGTGGACCCTAGCATCAGGTAATTAAGATTCGGATTATTCTTTACAATGTGCATCACTTTGCATTTGTCCACATGAAATTTCATCTGCCATTTGGATGCCCAGTCTTCCAGTTTCCTAAGGTCTATCTGCAATATTTCACAGTCCGCACGTGTTTTAACAACCTTGAATAGTTTTGTATCATCTGAAAATTTAATCGCCTCACTTGTTATTCCAATTTCCATATCATTTATAAATATGTTAAATAGCACCGGTCCCAATACAGATCCCTGTGGCACTCCCCTATTCACACTCCTTCACTGAGAAAAATTACCATTTAACCCTACCCTCTGATTTCTGTCCAATAACTAATTTCTAATCCACACCAGAATCTTGCCTCCTGTCCCATGACTCTTTAATTTTCTCAGGAGTCTCTCATGAAGGACTTTATCAAAAGTCCACCTATTCAGCTCCGGGACCCTGCCTCACTTGCTGCTTTCTTTTTTGGACGATAACTCTTCTCTTACACACTTTGTTCAGAAGGCCGTGGTGAGTCAGCTGTTTAAGGGAGGCTAAAGTGGGTAGTGTTAGGGAGAACAGGAAAAATCCTTGGGGTGGGGGCAATACCTGTGCCTTCAGGAAAGAGTCTGGGGCAGTTTTGAACACAACCAGGAAGGAATCCCTCACTGTGTGGCTCTAGTGCAGTTGCACCAGCTGTGTCTTCCAATACACTTGAGGAATTATATACCAAGAAATCAAAAATAATGCACCAAAGCAATACAATATATTAAATAGAAGAATATTTGCAGTATTCTGGAAATATATGCAGGCACTTTAACACTTGGCCCCCAGTCAGCCCTAGCACTACAGTCTACCATCTTTCAATTGGCCATGTGAACAGTGGTTTCAGCAGCACTGTAACAGAAATTCTGTGGTTAATGGGACCATGAAATGATTTGTCTATCAATTTTTTTTGAAAGCATGACAAATAGCCACCAGGCTTCAGATCTGCTGGCCATTAGTTTATTTTTGAGTTACCAAACATGTTTGGAATATGTTACATAAGTATTGCCATACTGGGAAAGACCAAAGGTCCATCCAGCCCAGCATCCTGTTTCCAACAGTGGCCAATCCAGGTCACAAATACCTGGCAAGATCCCAAAAAAGTACAAAACATTCTATACTGCTTATCCCAGAAATAGTGGATTTTCCCTAAGTCTATTTAATAATGGTCTATGGACTTCTTTTTTAGGAAGCCATCCAAACCTTTTTTAAACTCCGCTAAGCTAACCGCCTTTACCACATTCTCTAGCAACGAATTCCAGAGTTTATTACACATTGAGTGAAGAAAACGTTTCTCAGATTCGTTTTAAATTTACTACATTGTAGCTTCATCGCATGCCCCCTGGTCCTAGTATTTTTGGAAAGCGTAAACAGACACTTCACATCTACCCGTTCCACTCCACTCATTATTTTATAGACCTCTATCATCTCTCCTCAACTGCCTTTTCTCCAAACTGAAGAGCCCTAGCCGCTTTAGCCTTTCCTCATAGGGAAGTCATCTCATCCCCTTTATCATTTTCGTCGCCCTTCTCTGCACCTTTTCTAATTCCACTATATCTTTTTTGAGATATGGCGACCAGAATTGAACACAATATTCGAGGTGCAGTTGCACCATGGAGCGATACAAAGGCATTATAACATCCTCACACCTGTTTTCCATACCTTTCCTAATAATACCTAACATTATATTTGTTTTCTTAGCCGCAGCAGCACACTGAGCAGAAGGTTTCAACTGTTTTATCAGTATTAGTTGTACCCAGGGCTTTTTTTGAGGGGGTACTTGGGGGTACTGAGTACCGGCACATTTTCCATTGTCTGCTAAAACTGACCCATGGACCCGAAGTTTTAATGAAAGAAGTCAGGCTCTACACACCAGTTCTGCCTTGTCATAGATTCTGTGACTGGTTACAAGGGACCTGGCTATTGTGGCGTAGGTCCCTCAGTGGTCACCCCACCCCTGAAAGGTGGCCTAGCATTTGAGTACCATCACCTTTTTTGCTAGAAAAAATGCACTGGTTGTACCTAATGCTTAGAGGAGCAATCTGAGAACCAAGGAAGCCAACGTTCAATCCCCACTACAACTCCTTGAGATCTTGGACAATCAGTTAACCTTCCATTGCTTCAGACTATAAGCCCTCCAAGGATAGGAAAATATCTACTGTACCTGAATGTAACTCATATTGAGCTACAACTGAAAAAAGCATGAACTAAATCCAAAAATCCAGTATCTGAAGTACTATGATGTAATAAAAAAAACTTTAAAAAGTCACTCAGAATCTGTTAATAATTTCTACCATGCAATAACACTAACTTCCAGGAGTCCCAAGACAAGGGCCTACCCATGAAAAGGCAGTGGACATTAGAACATCAATTCACCTATTGGAAAACTAAACAAGCCTGATTGTGTAGGATCAATTCATGGTAGGTAATGCTAACAGAGAAACCCCATCTCTTTCTTTCATGCAGAACACAAACAGACTCTCACCAAGTACAGAATAAGTAATTACAAACTAAAAATATCAATAGAAATCAAACAAAATAAAACATGGAAAAGAAAATAAGATGATACCTTTTTTATTGGACATAACTTAATACATTTCTTGATTAGCTTTCGAAGGTTGCCCTTCTTCGTCAGATTGGAAATAAGCAAATGTGCTAGCTGACAGTGTATATAAGTGAAAACCTTCAAGCATTACTATGACAGTCTGACAGGGTGGGAGGATGGGGGTGGGTCGGGAGGATGGGTCGGGAGGATGGGGGATATGCATGGGGACATCAAAGCATATCATTGATATTCTAACAGGATGGGTGTGGATAGGTGAGGGGTGGGGTGATCAACAGAGACATACAGCTTTATGGTTTATAATGGGCTAGGAACACCAGGTCCTTGTTAAGTCCTTTCTGTTGGGTGTTTAAATATTCAATCATTCTGACTTCAAAGGTCTTACGTTCTTGTATGGTTTTAAAGTTACCTTTCAGTATTCTCACTGTGAAATCACTGGTACAGTGTCCTGGTTCTGTGAAGTGCTGTCCCACCGGGGTGGGGGCCCTACTGGCTGTATTGTTCATATGATGTCTATGTAAATTGAATCTTGTCTTAAGCATCTGGCCTGTTGCTCCAATATAGCACCTTCGTTACATTTTTTACACTGAATGATATATACCACATTGGAAGATGAGCAAGTGAAAGATCCTTTTATGTTGAATATCTTTCCTTTGTGGATAACTGTGGGGTCCTGTGAAATATTTTGGCATATTTTGCAACTGGATAAATTACAGGGACATGTGCCCTTCTGTTCCTTTTCAGTCTGTGATGGAAGTTTACTTCTGATTAGCTTATGTTTTAAGTTGGGTGGTTGTCGGAAGGCCAGTACTGGTGGGGATGGGAATATCTCTTTCAGTAATTCATCCTCCTGGAGTATAGGTTGTAGATCTCTTATGATTTTCCTCAGTTTTTCCAGCTCTGGATTGTATGTCACTACAAGGGGAATTCTGTCTGTGGATTTTTTCTCCTTGTACTGTAGCAGATTCTCCCTGGGTGTTTTGAGGGAGGAGGCAATATTCTTGGAGATTATTTTGGGGTTGTAGCCTTTCTGTTTGAAGGATGCACTCAGGCTTTTAAGGTGTCTGTCTCTGTCCCCTGGGTCAGAGGAGATACGGTGGTATCTTGTGGCTTGGCTGTAAATGATGGATCTTTTTGTATGTGAAGGATGGAAGCTAGAGTTGTGGAGGTAGCTGCATCTGTCTGTGGGTTTCTTGTATATAGATGTTTGTATACAGCCATCACCAGTGCTTTTTTTGTAGAAAAAAAGGTGCCGGTACTCATTATGGGCGGGGTCACCACATATGGCTCCACCCCTATGATAGCCACACCCACATTAACCACACCCCCTATACCAGCCATGGTGCATATAAACAGACATCATTGAAAATATTATAGTACTATAGGAGAAAAAAAATAACGTGATTTTTTTTCATTATAAATAATCTCTGTAAGCTCCTACAGCTCCAGTATACCCAATTCAAAATAAGACAGCCAATGTAAATTCTCAAATTGGACATATTACAAACACTAAAATGAAAATAAAATGATTTTTTTCTACCTTTGTTGTCTGGTGACTGTTTTTCTTTCCATATTGGTCCCAGTCTGTGATTCTGCTTTCCTTTGTTTTCGCTTAACTCTTCTGTGCCATTTGTCATTTTTGTCTCCTTTTTCTTTGCTTTCTTCAATATTTTTCAGGCTCTCTCTCTGTCCAGATTTAATTCATTCTTACTATCCATTCTTTAATTTTCTTCATCTACCTGTGGCTTTTCATCTTTTCCTCACCCTTGTTCTCCCCATGCCCTTCCTCTTATTCTCCAGTCTTTCTCTATTCCCCTTTTCCATCCAGCAGCTCTGCTTTCTCTCCCCATCCTTCCAGTGTCTCCCCTATTTCTTTCTGCATTCTTCCATCCAGCATCTTCCCTCTTTCTCTCCCTATCTTTCCGTTTTCCCTCTCTCTCTCCCCATCCTTCCATCTGTTTTTCCCTCTCTCTCTCCCCATCCTTCCATCTGTTTTTCCCCCTCTCTCCCCATCCTTCCATCTGTTTTTCCCTCTCTCCCCATCCTTCCATCTGTTTTTCCCTCTCTCCCCAATCCTTCCATCTGTGTTTTTCCCTCTCTTCCCAATCCTTCCATCTGTGTTTTTCCCTCTCTCTCCCCATCCTTCCATCTGTTTTTCCCTCTCTCCCCAATCCTTCCATCTGTGTTTTTCCCTCTCTCCCCAATCCTTCCATCTGTTTTTCCCTCTCTCTCCCCATCCTTCCATCTGTTTTTCCCTCTCTCTCCCCAATCCTTCCCTCTGTTGTTTTCCCTCTTTCTCTCTCTCCCCAATCCTTCCCTCTGTTGTTTTCCCTCTTTCTCTCTCTCCCCAATCCTTCCATCTGTTTTTCCCCTCTCTCCCCAATCCTTCCATCTGTTTTTCCCTCTCTCTCCCCATCCTTCCATCTGTTTTCCCCTCTCTCTCCCCAATCCTTCCCTCTGTTGGTTTCCCTCTCCCAGCCAAGTTTCCCGCGAACGGCGCGAAGTCGCGACGCACGCGGCACCAGCCCTTATTTCCGGCTGCTTCTCCTGTTGAGCAGCAGCGGCCGCTACACAAAGAAAAAGAAGATTAAAAAAAAAATTGAAACCTGGCTGAAACGCGGCACCCGGCACTGTAGACAGCCATTAGGCATTGGCTGTTGCCCCGCAGCCGCTCCTCCTCTTGCCTCTACATCACTGCCCCTGGAGGAAGACCCCGGAGGAGCGCAGTGACGTAGAGGCAAGAGGAGGAGCGGCTGCGGGGCAACAGCCAATGCCTAATGGCTGTCTACAGTGCCGGGGTGCCGCGTTTCAGCCAGGTTTGAAGTTTTAAAAAAAATCTTTTTCTTTGTGTAGCGGCCGCTGCTGCTCAACAGGAGAAGCAGCAGCGGCCGGAAATGGGGGCTGGCACTGCGTGCGGGACATGGACTCACGGGGCGGGGGAGCAAAAAAAAAAGGTGCCGGTACGCCGTACCGTTGCGTACCGGCACAAAAAAAGCACTGGCCATCACTGATTGAGACCGTGGTGTCCAAAAAATTGACTTTTTCTGGGGAGTAGTCAATTTTGAATCTGCTTGTAGGATGGTATGTATTGAAGGTAGAATAAAATTGTTTCAGAGTTTCTTCACCCTCCGTCCAAATCATAAAAATGTCATCGATGTACCGGTAGTATTTTAGAGATTTGGTCTGGTGTGTATTCAGAAATGTCTCTTCCAGCTCAGCCATAAAAAGGTTAGCATATTGGGGTGCTGTCCTGGTGCCCATCGCAGTGCCCATTATTTGCAGATAGATATCATTGTTAAAGCGGAAGTAATTGTGAGTTAAAATGAATTTGATTAATTTTGTAATAGTTTCTGGTGAGTATTGATGGTCCAGTGTGGATTTTTTTAGGAGTCTCAAACTAAAAATAGAAATATGTACCCCCAAATTAAATTGAACCCATGGTGGAGATGAAAACGGTAATGGAATTCAAACATGCGTGGGATAAACACAAAGGAATCCTGTTTAGAAGGAATGGTTTCCGCGGAATCTTAGCGGAGATTGGGTGGCGACGCCGGTAATTGGGAAACAAAATGGGAGCTGGGCAGACTTCTACGGTCTATGCCCTGATCATGACTAAATAGATAGGGATGGGCTTAAGGGGCTTCGACGTTAGCTTCAGAACTTAGTACAAGAACAGTTCTGGGCAGACTTCTACGGTCTGTGCCCTGAGAAAGGCAAGGACAAATCAAACTCGGGTTTACATATAAAGTAACACATACCATGTAAAATGAGTTTATCTTGTTGGGCAGACTGGGTGGACCGTACAGGTCTTTATCTGCCATCATTTACTATGTTACTCTGGAATTTGTTGCCAGAGAATGTGGTAAAGACGGTTAGCTTAGCGGAGTTTTAAAAAGGTTTGGACGGCTTCCTAAAGGAAAAGTCCATAGACCATTATTAAATGGACTTGGGGAAAATTCACTATTTCTGGGATAAGCAGTATAAAATGTTTTGTACTTTTTTGGGATCTTGCCAGGTATTTGTGACCTGGATTGGCCAATGTTGGAAACAGGATGCTGGGCTTGATGGACCTTTGGTCTTTCCCAGTATGGCAATACTTATGTACTTATGTGACCTGGAAAAGAAAAGCAGTGATGCATGCCTTCCCCCATGTTTACAAAGTTGTGTGGCAATACCGGCACAGCTAGTGCAGCTTTGTGAACAGGGGGGAAAGATAGTAGAAGCAAATTTCAAAAACTGGCATATTCCAAATACTACATTACAAATTAGCAAATACAACACAAATGGCAAATAAGGTGATACATTTTTTATTGGACTAAAATAATATAATTTTTGACTAGCTTTCCAAAACCTATTTTTCTTAGGTCAGGACAGCAGTATACTTTCTCAACCTGAGGAAGGAGGCTTTGCCCTCCAGAGGAAAACTAGTCAAAAATGTGAAAGTGCAGCGGCAGATTGCCTCCCTTCGGGCCTTCCCTCCCTGTGTCCCGCCTGCGTGGAAACAGGAAGTTACATCAGGTTGAGAAAGTATACTGCTGTCCAGACCTAAGAAAAGAATATGAATGTAATCAGTTACTATACTTAAGTAAATGTTTTGTCACTTTTACTTGTAAATAAATACAGGAAAGTTTACTTTTACCAAAGTAATAATTTTTACCAATTTTTACTACTTTTACTCAGTTACATCTGATACAGCTAAAAGTAAAAAGTAAAAGCGGAACCGACATGTAAATGACAATTCCTCAGTAAACCAAATGAAACAGTAAAACATGGAACAGGATTTTGCTATTGCAAACCTCGTCACACAAAGTGGATCAACTCATCTTAAATTTTGCTGTTCAGTGAATATAGCTTATAAGAGCAGTGGAGTTGCCTGTGTCTGGTTACTGGTCTCCAGTCAAACAGAACGGTGATGTTTGATCACTTTGACACGGAAATAAAGCTGAAGCTATTTGCAATTCTTGGTGAACAGACATACGTCTCTGTCACAACAGACTGCTGGTCTCCCATGGAAAATTTTACATTAGGGTGATCCACTTAATAACCTTTAGAAATTAAGGGGCCCTTTTACTAAGCTGCGTAAGTGCCTATGCGTGCCCTGACTACCGCGTGGCTCTTGCGGTAATTTCATTTTTGATGTGCGTCCAATATGTGCATCTGAAAAATATTTTTTATTTTCGGGTGCGCGTAATGGACGCGTGCCAAGTGACATTTGGCGCACGTAGGTCATTACCGCCCGGTTACTGCATGAGTCTTTACCACTAGGTTAATGGCTGGTGGTAAGGTCTAAGACCCAAAAAGGACACGCGGCAATTTTCATTTTGCAGGACATTATTTTCGGCAAAAAAATTTTAAAAGCCCTTTTTTACAGGCGCGCTAAAAAATGGATCGGCGCGTGCCCAAAACCTGCACCTACACTACCCGCAAGCCATTTTTCAGTGCGCCTTTGTAAGAGGACCCCTAAGTCTGCTTGTCTAGCTTTAAGACTGAAGATTTGACATTCTTCAGGCATTCAAAAATATTCAAGATACATTAATATCTAAGATATTCAAACAGAGTTTGCCATCAGACAAAAATTTGTAGAACAGCAACATACAATGATTCAAAGTTTGTAAAAGTCTTAAAGGGTGGTGGATGCATGGAATGGCCTTCTGGTGGAGGTCGTGGAGATGAGGACTGTGTCAAATTTAAGAAAGCATGGGATAGGCACGTGGGATCCCTTAGGAAAAGGAGGAGCTAGTGGTTACTGAGGAAGGACAGACTGGATGGGCCATTTGGCCCTCAACTGCCATCATGTTTCTATATTTCTGTGTAATTGGACAGCATGATGATGATGACCAAGATAAAGATGAAGATTCAAGTGATAAATTAGACATTACTTCTAACGTAAATTATGTCAATGATGACGATGATAAAGTATTCTTTGCTATATGGAAGTCAAGTGTTTCAGAGATTCCCTTGATCAAAATCTGCAGGACCAGTCAGGCGACATTTGAAAGAACTTTTTGCCAGAATGAACAATCGACTTTCTGCTAGTTCTGCTGTCATTTACTGTATTATGTTATGTTAGTATAGTTGTTGAACACCTTTTTAGCTGTGCTAGATTAATGATTCACAAACTCACTCACATGTGTGACAGTTATTTTCAAAAATGTAGTTTTACTAAAAACTAAGTGGATTGACTCATAGAGCAATAAAGTTGTTGGGATAAAAACATTCACTATAGTTGTATTCATTGTAGTTGTGGTACTTTTACTTTTTACTCAAAAAGTATTACATAAAACAAAACAATAACTTTTTTACTTTCACTTAAGTAATTTTTTAATATGTTCTTCACTGTACTTTTGCTGTTACTTAAGCATTAAAATATACATGTATTTTTACTTTTACTTAAGTACTTTGTCCAAGTACTTTCAACAACATTGCCTCCTCATTTCAGAGCTTCCTGAGCTGCAAACCCTATGCTCTTCTTCCATTCTCCCTTCCTGCTATATCTGATGTGGCATTTTACCTGTATTTCACCATATCTAAGGACCCTCTGTCCCTATCCCATGCTTTGAGTTCTAGTATCATTTGGCCCATTTCATCTGTTGTGGAAACAGTGCCATCCACCCACCATCATTCTATGGTAGCCTGCATGACTGATCAAAAATAGCAGAGTATATCCTGCAAGGTGCAAGGTTACCAGTCCAGCACAAAATGAATCCCAGCCTTAAACCACAGTGGCACAACAGGAGTAGGCTTCAAGGAAGTCTACTGGTGGAGGTAATGTAGGATATCAGTGTGACAGAGTTTGGCAGAGCCGCCGAGAGGGTGGGGGGTGGGGGAGGCAAAATTCCCCAGGCCTGGGCCTCTAAGGGGGGCCCGGCGCTGGGGTCAGGCTGCCGGCACTGCAGTTCCCGGTCTCATCTGCCTGCCTTCTCAGCTCTGGGCCCCCTTCATTCAAAGCGGCAGTCATAGATCGCGTCTCTTCTGGCCTTCCCTCCCTGTGTCCTGCCCTCGCGGAAACTGGAAGTTACATCAGACGAGGGCGGGACACAGGGAGGGAAGGCCAGAAGAGATGCGATCTGCGACTGCTGTTTTGAATGAAGGGGGCCCGGAGCCGAGGAGGCAGTCAGGTGAAACCGGGGACTGCAGCGGTGGGGGGAGTGACGCAGGGCGGCAGCAGCAAGGGGAGCGAAGGGGGGTGGCAGCGGCGGAGGCAGGGCGGCCTTGCCCCGGGCCCGGCCTAGTCTCTCTGTGGCCCTGGAGTTTGAACACAATTGGGACAGAGATGGAGAACATATGGGAGGGGAAAAGGTCAAGAGTTCAGGTGACGACAAGCTTGGGGGGAAGAGGTGGATTTGCGTTGTATATAGGCATCGATATGTACATTTCCCCAAAATGAATTAATCTTACTGGAGAGCCTGGAAGGACTCTTTGGTCTTACTTGTGAGTCTACTTCTTCATGGCCTAGAACTTTGTACATTAAAAAAAAAGTACTTTGCGCACGGTTTATACCCTGTACGTTTTTGAATATCTCTGTGATGCCCCATTTTCTTGGGCATACATAAGCATATGCAACAAAGTGAAATAAGAAAAGAAGATTCTTTTAATATTTTCTGCCTGAATTATCTCTTGGTATTTAATCCATGGAACAGCCTATAGTTTTCTGCTGTCTTTTTCTTACATAATCCTCCAGAATGCTATCTATTTACCTAAGGAATCAGATAGCTCTGCATACAAAGCATCGCTATCTGTAACCTCCTCCAAAGAAAATGTCACAATGCCAACAGACCTTCTCAGGTGTAGCTCGTACACTCTTACATCAGTTCCTCTTATCTTATTTAACTGTACATATAATTTGGGTTCAGTTTGTCCTGCCTATATCTCAACTGTATTTGCCCCTTTGTCTACATATTAAGATGTTTCACTGTATTGTATTGTATTGTATAAACAGGGTTAGCAGATATAAACTATCACAAGGGAACAATTTTGTTAACTTTTCCACCAACTATGTAACACAAAACCTTATAAGAATAGATATAATTTCAATTTTAACAAAATCCACTCTTTATTAATTTTTTTACTCCATCATTGTTTAAAATCCATATTTTACATTGTCCATTTAAACAGGGTAGAGAGTATTCTGTTGCATATGGCTTGTTTGCTTCCTACTGACTGGAGGGGCATGGGATGAATCCACCGAATTGTTCTCATGTCTGAGAGATAGTGCCAAAAGGAGTTTGATGAAAAAGTTGTTATTGTAAGTAAATTTGATATGTATATGAACTAGAATGTTGAAATTAATAGATATGAGACTGATGGTGTAACATATATTCACAGCCATTGCAGTTGTTATATATACAATGGATGAATCTGAGTGATATATCGCTGTGCTAATGCGATGTTTAAACAGCTCCTGAGGACGCCGTTGGTGAAACACAGCACTGTGTAGAGCTGCAAGAAAGGACTTTCTTTGTATAAAGAACTGATGGACAATGAGCTAAAATAGCTTTAAGTTATGATATAGACTTTTGGAAGAACATGAATACAACTAGAATGGACAATGTAAAATATGGATTTTAAACAATGATGGAGTAAAAAAGTTAATAAAGAGTGGATTTTGTTAAAATTAAAATTATATCTATTCTTATAAGGTTTTGTGGTAAACAGGGTTAGCATCATATCTATGCTATTTGAACATTCTTAGATGTGCCTATTAAGGTGTTTCACTTGTACAGTGGTGATATATCATATATATTTTATATGAATATTTTCCATCTGCCTGTTATGGTATCCTTCATATTTTGCTGACATTTATCATATTTCTGTTTTTTTTTTATTGTTCTACAGCACTGTTAAATGTTTATATTTCTGGTACTCTTTCATGTTAATCCTATTACTAGGATTCAATTTGCCATCTCCAAGTTTACCTTAGAGAAGGGTGATGAAAATGATAAAGGTGATGAGATGACTTCCCTATGAGGAAAGGCTAAAATGGCTAGGGCTCTTCAGCTTGGAGAAGAGATGGCTGAGTGGAGATATGATAGAGATTTATAAAATACTGAATTGAGTGGAACAGGTAGATGTGAATTTCTTGCTTGCTCCTTCCAAACATAATAGGACTAGAGGGCATGCAAAGAAGCTACTAAGTTGTAAATTTAAAATGAATCGGAGAAAATATTTCTTCAGTCAACGAGTAATTAAACTCTGGAATTTGTTACCAGATTGCAGTTAGCTTGGCAGGGTTTAAAAAAGGTTTGAACAATTTCCTAAAAGAGAAATCCATAAGCCATTATTAAGATGGACTTGGGAAAATCCATAGCATATTCTAGTATAAGAAACATAAAATCTGTTTTGCTGTTCTGGGATCTTGCAGGTATTTGTGACCTGGATTGGCCACTGTTGGAAACAGGATACTGGGCTTGATGGACCTTTGGTCTGTTCCAGTATGGCAGTGCTTATGTTCTTATGTTATGTTCTTAAATTGTATTTATGCCAACATTTGGTCATTTTACTATTGTTAACAAAATTGTAAGTTTTATGTCAAGCTGTACTTGCTGTACAGTGCCTTAGGTGAATCTCTTCATAAAGGTAGTTAATAAATCCCAATCAAATGAGCTATACATTTGTAATCAGGCTAATGCTATGGTGGAGAGAGTGCCCCTCATTCTCTAAATATGTGTGTGTTGTTGAGATTTTATATATGTACATCTTGTACTCTACCCTGGATAAGGGCGGTTTAGAAATAATAAATTCTAAATTCTAACCCATTTATGCAGTCTTATTTCTCTTGAAAATGGTTCAGTTTGCTCCTGTTTGAAATTAGGAAGTTGGAAGGCGTGTTTTTCTGCTTACCTTTTGCATCTTTTCTTTCAGGAGACAGCTGGTGTACAGCGACCAGGTAGGTTTTAAAAATGAATTTACCAGTGGATTAGCATCCCTTAAAAATTGTCTTCAGAAAGAGGGCCTTGGCCCTTTTGCCGCAGTTTGGTAAAAGGTGCCCATAATTGCTAATTGGTGCCAATTAATGCTGATTAACACTGCTTAGTGCCAATTATTGCTAGCTTATTCTATTAATGTACAAGCTGACCTTATTCTATAACTTGTGTGTGCAACGTTGTACGCTGTGTAAAGTTAGGTGCCCAACTTTATAGAATTAGGGAGATAGAGCGCAATTCTTATAAAGGGTTCTAAAAGTTAGTATTCTGTAACAGCAAATTTGTGTACCAAATCTGTTATAGAATGCAACCGCAAGTCAGCAGTTACCTGCTAACATTTAGGTGCACCCGCTTCTGCCATATCTCTGCAGGCGTAAATGCGCACACCTAAATGTAGTATCCTGCGCATGCAAGTAACAGTATTCTGTAGGTAGCATGTATTGCTTGGTAACATACCCATTGTCTGCCCATGCCCCTCCTACATGAATACCCCCCCTTGCGGTTACACCCTAGAACACTTAGCAGGCACCAAGTTACAGAATAGTGCTTAAGTGCACTTACCTGCCATTACACCCCCGTTTTGGTGCATAACTGGTTCAGTGATGTGGAAGTTATGTGTCGAATTGGTGACTATTTTTGGCATACTGTATAGAATGAGGGGGATAGAGAGTAGCTTTATAACAGGGGACCTAGGTCTGAAGTTGGAGAAGGTTCCTATTTTATAGAGACGCATTTTCGAAAGAAACGTCTATGTTTGGATTTGGACGTCCTTGTAAAATGTCCAAATCCGGAGGCGGGGAAAAGCGTATTTTTGAAAAAAGATGGACGTCCATCTTTCGTTTCGAAAATACCAAGTACGTCCTTGGATTTGGACATCCTTAGATATGGACGGCTTTGACTTTTGGCGATTTTCGAAACCAAAGACGTCCATGTCAAAAACGTCTATATGCAAGCCATTTGATGTGGGAGGAGCCAGCATTTCTAGTGCACTGGCTCCCTTGACATGCCAAGACACCAACCGGGCACCCTAGGGAGCACTGCAGTGGACTTCATAATATGCTCCCAGGTACAAAACTCCCTTACCTTGTGTGCTGAGCCCCCCAAAACCCACTACCCCCAACTATACACCACTACCGTAGCCTGTACGGGTGAAGAGGGCACCTTGATGTGGGTACAGAGGGTTTGTGGTGGGTTTTAGAGGGCTCGCTGTTTCCCCCACAAATGTAACAGGTAGGGGGGTATGAGCCTGGGTCCGTCTGTCTGAAGTGCACTGCACCCACTAAAACTGCTCCAGGGACCTGCATGTGCTGTCATGGACCTGAGTATGACATCTGAGGCTGGCATAGAGGCTGGCACATAATATTTTGAATGTTTGTTGAGGGTGGGAGGGGGTTAGTGACCACTGGGGGAGTAATGGGAGGTTATCCCCGATTCCCTCTGGTGGTCATCTGGTCATTTTGGGCACCTTTTTGTGCCTTATTCGTAAAAGAAAACACATCCAGGTGAAAACGTCCAGGTGTTTGTCATGGATGTCCCTGCTTTTTTTTATTATGGGTCAAAAACATCAAAGTCTTAGGCACACCCAAGTCCTGCCTTCACCATGCCTCCGACACGCCCCCTTGAAATTTGGACGTCCTTGCGATGGACTTCAGATAGAGACGTCCAAAATCGGGTTTCGATTATACTGATTTGGATGTCTCTGGGAGATGGACGTCCATGTTCCGATTTATGTCGAAAGATGGACGTCCATCTCTTTCGAAAATGAGCCCGATAGCAACCTATGAGAGGCATTCTCAATATGATGTTTAAATCCAACTGTGAACGTTTTACTCAAAACGTCTAAAATTCAAGTGGTGAATATAGCAATTTTTCAAAAACTGAAAAACATTTAACTTTTTGTTTCAAAAATGGCCTTTTTTCTAAATGTTGCTGTACTCAGTGCATTTATCTTTTTGGACCATTTTTGGAAAACAAAAATGCGTCCAAGTAAAAAACTCACAAAATCAAGCCATTGGGATGTAGGAGGAGCCAGCATTCTTAGTAGACTGGCCTTACAGACATCCCAAAATTTTAAATATATAATCCCCTACTATTCCACTGGTATCAATCAATTAACCAACACATGCAAGCCAGGGCTTTAGAACTTTCTTTAAAAAACCCAAAGGGTACAGACAGAGAGCTTCATAAATGCTACTGTGAACCTATAAAACATTCTTGTGTGAAAGGGAGAAATTCTCAGAGGTAAGACTCACCGAAGCAGTATACCAACATACAATTTGAAGGTGATCCCTAGAGGGTGGATGGGTTTCTCTATCATTGAAAATCTCCCATGTGTTCAACAGAACAGCAGTGAGCAACACAAGTGCTCCCAATATCAATCAAGAAACTATCACAGCAATAAATGTGTCCATAATATTACTTCAAAGATAAACTAAAGCACTCTAACTGTATCCTAATATCTAAAAAGATGAACTCTCACCTACATACATACACTCACGCAAACATTCACCCCCTCCTAACCTTATTTTTTCATTTACTCATTTCATATTTTTCATGCTATAACCTCGATGATGGTACATTGATCTTATTCAGATTGGTCCCACTGGGGGATAAAAAGGGATCATTCTTTTTTTGCTCCAGTGGTCATCTGGTTATTTAGAGCACTTTTGGTGGCTTAGTCATGATTAAAATGGGTCTAGTTCAAACATGTTAGTTTTAGTCCTGGACATTTTGGTTTTGTTCCATTATGGCAGAAAAATGTCCAAGTGTTAGGAACATCCTAATCCTGCCCCTAATGTGCCCTGACATGCCCCCTTGTGATTTGGATGCACTGCAGACTAACTGCACAGATAAGCGTCTGCAAAACAGCTTTCAAAAATAGCAATTTGAATGTCTTGGTAAGCAAAACATCCAAATGCTGCTTTATGCCACCCTTTAAACGTCCTCTTTTGAAAATGAGCCCCATGTGGGGTATGTTTCAATCTATAATATAGTATAGCAAAGAGAGGGAACAAAGTACAAACAAAAGTTCAAGCAGCAAAACAAAAAGTACCAGGAGCCTTCAAAAAAAGGAATAAGAGCTTTAATCAAATGTTTAGATGAAACAATCATAAAAGTGGACCCGACACGGTCCGTGTTTCGGCGCACAGCGCCTGCGTCAGGTGTTGCGAGGTGTAGCACAGAGCTTTCGGATGTGGACTTGAAACAGTATGCTGTACCACCGTGCTATCCCTTCATACAATATCAAGCAGAAATATACTCTCACGAGTGAACTTATTCTGGTCTTCAATGATCTTGTGACCGGAATAAGTTCACTAGTGAGAGTATATTTCTGCTTGATATTGTATGAAGGGATAGCACGGTGGTACAGCATACTGTTTCAAGTCCACATCCGAAAGCTCTGTGCTACACCTCGCAACACCTGACGCAGGCGCTGTGCGCCGAAACACGGACCGTGTCGGGTCCACTTTTATGATTGTTTCATCTAAACATTTGATTAAAGCTCTTATTCCTTTTTTTGAAGGCTCCTGGTACTTTTTGTTTTGCTGCTTTAGTCTATAATATATTCATCAGACATGTCCTTCAAAGAGAAGGCAACCCATAACTGTATGTTGGCTCATTTGAATCCTTGGAAAGCTTTCACTTAATGGTGACAAACCTGTGCAAGGAGTTTAAAATTTACAGCAGCAATCCAGACCAAGGCTGCAAATAAGATCTTATCTCCACATCAAGGGTGGTTCAGCACCAAAGGCCTTATGGATGAACCAGCCCAAAACATTCAGAAACAAATATTTCATCTGCTTGATTCACAGTAAGTTCCCAATTTCATTCGCACAGTATTCCCTCATATTTATTTACTTACAATGGCTTGATATACTGCTAAAGGGCTCCTATGTGGTAGGGTTACCATATGTCCGGATTTACCCGGACATGTCCGGGCAACCAGGCGGGTTTTGCCACTGCCCGTTTGTCCGGATTTCTGGACAAACGTGCAGGCTGGTGGGTGGGCCGTCCGACGGCCCGCCCGCCAGCCTGCCCGTTTGTCCAGAAATCCGGACAAACGGGCAGATTGCTAGCCTCCCCTCCCCTTAGTTACTACTGCCCTGGTGGTCTAGTGACCTCTTCCGCCTTTGGGGCAGGAAAGAGCCCCCTCTTTCCTGCCCTGAGCTCTGCCCTGCACGCATCCTTCCTGTTGGTGATCTCAGCGCCGATTCAAAATGGCCGCCAAGAGTTGAACTGACCTCGTGAGACTTCAACTCTCGGCGGCCATTTTGAGTCAGCACCGAGATCACGAACAGGAAGGATGCATGCAGGGCAGCGCTCCGAGCAGGAAGGAGGGGGCTCTTTCCTGCCCTGAAGAGGTCACTAGACCACCAGGGCAGTAGTAAGGTAAGGGGAGCGGGAGTGATGGGGTGTGTGACAAGGGGGAGGGGAAAATGTGACAGAGGGCGGAGCGAGGGTGTGAAAGGGGGCGGGGTGGAGTGTGTGGTGGGGGCAGGGCATGTGTCCTTTTGGGGGGACAAAATATGGTAACCCTACTATGTGGTATACAATAAATCCAAAAATGCTGCTTAGTAGAAAGAAAGAGATACAATCAAAGAAGAGAAACACATATATAGTTATCATTTGGGATAACAGAATTAAACTGGAAAATTCTACACTGTTCAAGATAATGTAAACCATGCTTTCAAGTCACCTCCACTCCACTCTCTTCATGCTTAATGAATGCAAAATAATTTAGATCTTCTAACAAATGATCAGTTGATCTATTGACACTGTAAGGGGCCCTTTTACTAAGCCACGTAAGCATCTATGCGTGTCCAATGTGCGCCAAAATGGAGTTACCGCACGGCTACCGCGTGGCTCTTGCGGTAATTTCATTTTTGCTGCACAGCTGAAAAATAATTTTTATTTTCTGACGTGTGCACCAAGTGGCATTTAGCACACGTGGAGGGGCATAATCGAACGCGAACGCCTATCTCCATGGGCATCTATGTCTGAAAACGGGTACGTGAAGAGGTGGGACAGACCGTATTTTCGAAAAAATGGACGTTTTTCAGCTGGGCGTTTGTTTTTTTAGCGATAATGGAAAGTAAAAACGCCCAGCTCAAAAACGTCCTAATCTGAGCCATTTGGTCGTGGGAGGGGCCACGATTCGTAGTACACTCGCCCCCCTGACATGCCAGGACACCAACTGGACACCCTAGAGTTCAGTGCGGTGGACTTCAGACAACGCTTCCACATGCATAGCTCCCTTACCATGGGTGCTGAGCACCCAACCCCACTCCGCCAAAACCCACTACCCACAAATGTACAACAGTACCATAGCTCTTAGGGGTGAAGGGGGCACCTACATGTGGGTACAGTGGGTTTTGGAGACCTCCCATTTACCAGCACAAGTGTTACAGGTAGGGGGGATGGGCCTGGGTCCACCTGGCTGAAGTGCACTGCAGTACCCACTAAAAGTGCTCCAGGGACCTGCATACATGCAGGCCTCTAGGACTTGTTGCTGCTATATAACATTGGCACACCAGTTGACACCTGAAGACTAATCTCTCTGAAAACGTCCTTTATTGGAATAAGCACGCTTACTCACAGTTAACTGCAGATCAGAGGTTGTGCCCCACTGGCAACGAGTCTCCCTGGTACTGAGATTAGCAGTAGGTCCGAGCTGGCAGAATGGTGTACAATGCCCTCTTACAGCCACATTCAAGGTAAGAACTAAGTTCTGTAACGTGGCTAACACGTGAAAGGGATCTAAAACTGGCTTACAAAAATGGGCACTACCTCATGGACTACCGGAAACTAAACAGGGCACACTCTGACTCAGTAAGCAGGGGGAAAAGCACCATGGGAGTAGAGCCTACCAACTACCAACATCGTGAGCATTTGCCACAAGCAAGTGGAATCACGGAGCCCAATACCCTACACCCACCACAATGCATTGCTGATGTGACTCTGCAGTGCGCATAACAGAAAAGGTGTCACACTCACCCGAGAGCCACATCAGAACTAGGGAAAGGCTGTCAGAGGATAGAACACATTCTGCTGTCATGGAGGTGGGTACGGCATTTGAGACTGGCATAGAGGCTGGGAAAAAAGTTTTTAAAGTGGGTTTTTTTGGTGGGAGGGGGTTAGTGACCACTGGGGGAGTCCGGGGAGGTCATCCCCGATTCCCTCCAGTGGTCATCTGGTCAGTTGGGGCACTTTTTTGGGACCTGTTTGTGAAAAAAGGGTCCAAAAAAAGTGACCCAAAATCGCCTTTTTTTTCGATTATCAGCTAAAGACGCCCATCTCTCCTCAGCCGATAACCACACCCCAGTTCCGCCTTCACCACGCCTCCGACGCCCCCGTCAACTTTACCCATTTCTGCGACGGATTGCAGTTGGAAAAGCCCAAAGTCAGCTTTCGATTATACCGATTTGGGCGCCCACGGGAGAAAGACGCCCATCTCAAGATTTGGGTCACAGTATAGGCGTTTTTCTCTTTCAGTTATAAGCAGGATAGGTCATTACTGCCCAGTTACCGTGTGAGACTTTACCACTGGGTCAATGGCTGGCAGTAAGGTCGCAGACCCAAAATGGACACGCGGCAATTTTGATTTTGCCACACGTCCATTTTCAGCAAAAATGTTAAAAAGGCGTGCTAAAAATGGATTGGCATGCACCCAAAACCTGCACCTACACTACCGCAAGCCATTTTTCAGCTCACCTTAGCATTCCAAAAAACCTTCACATGTAGATCTAGAGACACACAGGTTTTATTTCAAGTGCACCTATATTTGGAGGCAGTACGTCGGCAGAGAGAGACTGAATATCTGGCCTGCTACTAAGGGTGTGTATTTGTAAGTGTGCATTTGGTTCATTAGCGTGGCTTAAATTGATTTTCTGTATATGAAACTTAATATGCATTTAACCTACAGATTAACATTTATAAACTCAATTTGTGCACATTGAATTTTTTTTAAACAATCTGTTTTACAGTATGTTGGTAGCACTAAGCTGCTGTTGACAAAATTGCAAATGGTACAAAATACTGCGGCTAGGCTGATTTTCTTTGCCCACCATTTTGATAGAATTATGCCACTATTGAGGCCTTTACACTGGCTTCCAATCATGGCGTCAATAGAGTTTAAGATCTGTACCTTGGCTTATAGAATACTATTTGGCTTAGCTCCATCTTACTTAAGCTGTGTCATATGTTCTTTGGAGAAGGACATCTGCAGATCTTCTAGAAATTTTATTTAACTCTCTTTTTTTTTGTAATCCAAATCCATACTGTTTGAAAAGAGCTTTTTATTCTACTCTCCATTATCAAGTGCTACATATCTGGAATTCTGTACCAATTAACATAAGGAAAATAGGTGGGCTTTTAACTCTTAGCCCCTTATTAACTTGTTCAATTCCTATGTTTTAATCATTCCTTTAATAAGTGAAACTGCCTAATCCAGTGGTTTCCAAACTTGGTCCTGGAGGCACCCCAGCTAGTCAGGTTTTCAGGATATCCACAGTGAATATTCATGGGAGAGATTTGCATGCAGTGGAGGCAGTGCATGCAAATCTCTCTCATGAATATTCATTGTGGATATCCTGGAAACCTGACTGGCTGGGGTGCCTCCAGGACCAAGTTTGGAAACCACTGGCCTAAACCCTTCTTTGTCCTGTTTGTCTGTCTGTCTTGAACATACTGTAGTTTATAGTTTGTTCACATTTGCTATACCACCTTTGCTAACTGGCAGATCAAAGCAGCTTACATACTAAAATCGGAGATCTCAATGGAAAGGAACTACAAAATATGACAGGACAGTGTCAATTCCATTCATACAGATACTAAGGGCCCCTTTTACAAAGTGGTGGTAAGCTCAAAGTGGGCTTACCACTCACTGCCGGGCTATTGCATGAGCCCAGCAGTACTTTCCACCCCCAGCATGCCATCATATCCGGTGTGTACCCAGCAGTAATTGGGCAGTGCCATGCCAATGGGTGGTGGTAAGGGCTCCCTCCATGAATTGGCCACACGGCAAGTGTTTTACTTGCCACATGGCCATTTCCTGCAGAAAAGCAATACCTACTTTTTAAAAGGGGGCCTCGGCGTGCTTCAAAAACATGCGCCGAAGGCAGCGCAGGCCCCCTTTTGCCGCAGCTTTGTAAAAGGGGCCCTAAGTGAATAACAGAAGAGAAAGGAGGTATAGAAAGTGAAGAGGAAATATGGACTAGGGAAACGGAGATAAAATAGGTGAAGGAGGGTGAGACATGTTCCTGATAATATGGGATCGCAAACCAACCTACAGAGGAGAAAAAGCATGTTGAAAAAGCCAGGTTTTTACTGCAGCTTTACATTTGTTAAAAGACAGTTCGGCCTGAGAAGTGAGAGGCAGTGAGTTCTATAAGAATGGAGTAGCAAAATAAAATACCCTATGTCTAGTCGAATCCAGATGGGCTTCCTTGAAACCTGGTATCACTAAGCAATGGTCATTAAAGAAGAAATCCAGTGTACCTGAATGTAATTCACCTGAGCTACTACTGAAAAAGGTGTGAGCAAAATCTAAATAAATAAAATAAAAGCGAATGGGCTGGATATTGGTATTGTGAGAGAAGATAGGTACATAGGAAGGCCTGTCTTGAGCAACTTAAATGTGAGCATAAGGGTCTTAAAAATAATACGCTGTTCTACTGGAAGCCAGTAACAATCCCGAAATAAAAGGATTTATTTACATGAATTGAGGCTGTGGGGTGGTAGGAGTGATGTCAGGAAATTCTTTTTCACAGAGAGGGTGGTTGCTGCCTGGAATGCCCTCCCGAAGGAGGTGGTAGAAAAAAAACTGTGACGGAATTCAAATAGGCGTGGGATAAACACAGAGGATCTCTAATTAGAAAATGAATAGTATAAAAAAAAAACTTAAATGGTTACATGTGTGTTTGCTTGTCGAGTGCCGCTTTGTTGAAGTCTTGTCACTAGCTGCCTTTACGTGCCAGAGTATTATTTAAAGTGTTATGTTTTTTTCATAAACTTATATGTGGTCTCTCTTCTCATCCTATATCTTTACAACTGAAACATTCATCTTCTATTACTGAAAATGTGCATCGTTCTAGAGACAGATGCATGTTGTTTTTTCCTTCCCCTAATGGGTTGAAGTATAGTAAACATTGGAAGTCATCTTTTTCTGTTGGCTCTGTCTCTGTTTGGAATGATCTGCCTTTGGAACTTAGGCTGGAAAGTTCTTATTATTCTTTTAGGAAAAAATTAAAGACATATTTATTCAAGAAATCTTATGTCTAGTAGATATTTTTAATTTTTAGTGTGAAGTATTTTATTGATTAGCTTAATTGGTATGTATTGCTGTTTTTGTTTTATTTTATATAAAGATGTAGTATTGTATATTTTGCATTTTTTCTGATCTGTAAACCGCCTAGGACCATTTGCTTGGATTAAGCAGTATATAAATTTAAGATAAGACTCTGGCTGTGAAGAACTAAGGCCAGTGCTGGGCAGGCTTGTACGGTCTGGGTCCCGTATATGGCAATCCGGTTTAGGATGGGCTGGAGAGGACTTCAACGGAAACTCCAGTGATTTGGAATTTGAGGACATTACTTGGCAGACGTTTACGGTCTGTGTCCCACAATTGACAAGACAGATTTGGATAGGCTGGAGTGGGCTTTGACAGCAGCTTCAGTAGTTGGAAACTAAGGACAAGGCCAGGCAGACTTCAATGGCTATATAGAAATGCTAGAGCGATACAATGATCAAGTATTTTATATCACATTCATTGCTGGTTAAATCATGACTTGATAATGAGTGTGACTGTTAGGCAGACTGGAAGGACCGTTTAGGTCTTTATCTGCCATCATTTACTATGATTGCTGTATTCTGAAGACATTGTAGTTTCTTTAAGAGTAACTTGGAGCAACCTAAGTACACTATGTTGCAATAGTTCAATCTGGTAATCAGCAATGAGAGGATAAGAGAGTGGAGAGTATCATGATCAAAATAGTGTCTAACAGAACGTAATTGACTTTAAGCTCTATCAAGCAGGGATTTTTCTTATGTGTTTGTGTACAGCACTGTGTATGTCTTAGTAGTGCTATAGTTTTGGTGTAGCCAAACAGGAACCTATAGTCAGCTCCATTCTGGTCTTGTTTGATATTTCTGTTGCAATTGACACTGAATCATGCTGTTTTGCTGGCTTATCTATAAGCTGTGGGAATGACAGGGAGGGTCTTTGCATTGTTTTTTGTCCTTTGTACCTGAGATTTGTCAGCAAGCCTTTGTATATAGTAATTGATCACCTAAACACCTTGATCACTGGGATTTCACAGGATTCCACTTTGTATGCAATGCTGAATACACCTACAGAACCTTTCTGCTGATAGGTTTCTCTGCCTTGTCTGCTGTCTTGCTTCCCATTTATCTACAGCCAGAGGTGTGGGAGGATACAGCCACTACTGTTCATATGGTTCTCTGTATCTGTCAGTCTTCTTCATCATCCACTGCAAGTTTGATCACATTAATTAATCCATGCTTGGGTCTGAAAGATAACAGCTGCTATTTAGAAGATAGGCAGCTGGGTAGGATTGATGAGTTCTTGTGATGCTTTGTAAAATGTGCACAATTCAAAAACAAGAAATCAGTGGGAGAGACACTATCCAAACTCCTAAAAAAGAGTCAATCCCTTAAAATCCCACTAGAACAGGGATCTAAGGGCATATGCCAAAAGCGTGAAACACACAACTGATAATATATGATATATAATTTATAATTTGTGAAGGGGTACACAGAGAGTTCAGTGTAGGCTGTATCCACAGTCAAGCTGATTTTCAGTGAATCTGGCCACAAAGCGGCTCACTACCAAGCTCTATACATCATAATTTAGTCTCTTTAAAGTGTTTCCCCATTTTTTTGTGAAAACATCATTACACACTTAAAGTGAAAAAAATAATAAGAAACAGTGCTACATGCCTTTGGCGTATGTCCAAATTACTAATGCTTATACAAGGAGAGTGCTCCTCTGAAAAAAACAAAAACAGCTCAGTTGACTCAAAAATGTGAACCTATCTGGCTGTAGCAAATGACACGTGCTAAATAACTGCACTGGAAAAATCAAATATATCAGGAACAAACTTATCTGAGTACGAAGTTCTTTTAATTTTCTCTGACAAGATTTCCTGAAGTTTATCACATCCTACAGAAATTTCCATTTCAACATCCAGTCTGCCCAACAGTCACATTCATTATCAATTCAAGATTAAAATCAGCAGTGAACATGATATTATATACTTGATCGTGGTCTTTCTTTGGTGCTTCTGAGACATAGACAGTAGAAGTCACAATCCACGTCTTGTGTTCCCACTGTTCCAATAAAATAGGTCCCTTCTTCTTGTAGTGGAATTTCCCAATGCTCCAGTGGAGGAGGATGGGGGTGAAGCAAAACCATCATTGTTTTTTCAATCTGATCATATGAGGAGAGACTTGATGACCAATGACCTGAAGATGTATACCCTGGAGGAAAGAAGAGACAGAGGTGATATGATACAGACATTCAAATGTTTGAAAAGTATTATTATACAAACAAACCTTTTTCAGAGATGGGTAGAATTAGAGGACATGAATTGAGGGGTGCAGGGGGGCTGACCCAGGACATTTTAATGGAGAGGGTGGTGGATACCTGGAATGCCCTCCTATGGGGTGGGGGTGGAGATGAAAATGGTAACGGAATTTTAAAATGTGTAGGATAAACACAAAGGAATCTATGGAAAGATTGGAACCAAACTTCGTGGTGCTTAGATGGCAACTCCAGTAATTGGGAAGCAAAGCCAGTGCCAGGCAGACTTCTATGGTCTGGACAGATTTGGATGGGCAGGAGTGAGGCTTCAATGAGCTTCAATAGTTGGAGGCCAGTGCCGAGCAGACTTCTACGGTCTGTGCCCTGAAAATGGCAAGGACAAATCAAGATCAAGTATGCATATGTAGTATCACATCATATCTTATGCTATGAGTTTATCTTGTTGGGCAAGCTGGATGGACCGTACAGGTCTTTATCTGCCATCACCTACTATGTTACTAGTATGTTACTATCTGGGGCAAGTCATTTCCTCAGGTACAGACTCAGATTGTGAGCCCCCCAGGGACAGGGAAATACCTATTGTACATAAATGTAACTCACCTTGAGCTCCTACTGAAAGGTGTGAGCTAAATCAAAATAAATAATACATCATGGATGTATCAAATAGAACACTTGAAAATAGCAAATGGAACAGGCATTCAAACTTAGTGCAAAGGAAACACTGAGAGGTGAACACAATGCTTTGTTCTGTAAATGCGGAGCAGCTAACACTGAGAGGATATCCTGTTATCATAACTGTCAGAGATGTAATCAAATTACATGTGGGGCGCTGAGATGTTGAAGCTATCTGGGTCATAGTTGGAAGTATAGCATTAAGAACAAAATCTATTCATTCCCACAAAGAAAACAATTTAGAAATTCCCCTCCTCGCCTTTGCACAATGTTAGTTGAGACAGCTGCTAAGATAAATGAAATGGATGTTCCTGAGAGTTCAGCCAAGAATTATTTTTTCCCATGGGTTGGCAATCAGTTATTATGTAAATAAATTCTTCAGCAGTAGGTGTGATAATTGGTACAGGATGAGGACTGGTGTTTTTGCTTCATGCAGTATCGAGCTACAGTGAGAGAGATCCGTAAACTAAAAGAGTGAAATCTCAAAAGATTCCTGAGCCCCCACTGCCCACACGCACAGTCTCACTTCTCATCCCTATGGCTTCCTGATCTGTCCCCAAATGGCCTCTGAAACTTAGTTCTCTGAACAGAATATCATATGTGAGGCCTTGACCAGGGCTGCTCAATGGTAAGAGTCACCTGCTGTTGAAACCTTCTCCTCCTCTCCTCCCCCCCCCACCTCACAAGTCTGGCATCCCTTCCCATCTGGTGAGGATGAATAGTACTAGTAAGTCCCAGAAAGTGTTTCAACTGATCCAGCTACAACCTGTTCCATCAATTTAGATATGAATGGCAGGGTAGAAATAGGATGAAAATTAGCAACATCAACGTCTGCAGAGATGACAGCCTTCTTTTTAGGGTGTACATAGGCAAGTTTCCAGCAATAGGGAAGTAGTTCAAAATAAAGAGAGGTAGTAATAACAGAGTGCAAATAGGGAAGTAGCAGCGTAGAACACATTTAAGAAGAAAAAGTATAGGATATAAAGGGGCTGTCGTAGGTTTGGAACAACGGAGACATTGGTGAAGATAAGAATCACTCAGTGGGGCAAAGGAAGCCAATTTATCACTAGGGGCCACAGGGGCGGAGGGAACTAGTATGGTTACAGGCTGTACATCCATTCCGTCCTAAACTAAGAAAGAAGCAAGAGTAGATAAATCTACATTCATAGTAAGGAAAGTATTCCTAAGATCATTAACTTTGGATTGGAAATAAGTAGTCAATGCATTAACAGTAAGCAATTGAAGAGAAAATGCATGTTGTGGTTGTCGTTAAGGAATGAAGGATTGCATAAACACATAAGTACATAAGTAATGCCATACTGGGAAAAGACCAAGGGTCCATCGAGCCCAGCATCCTGTCCACGACAGCGGCCAATCCAGGCCAAGGGCACCTGGCAAGCTTCCCAAACGTACAAACATTCTATACATGTTATTCCTGGAATTGTGGATTTTTCCCAAGTCCATTTAGTAGTGGTTTATGGACTTGTCATTTAGGAAACCGTCCAACCCCTTTTTAAACTCTGCTAAGCTAACCGCCTTCACCACTTTCTCTGGCAACGAATTCCAGAGTTTAATTATACGTTGGGTGAAGAAAACTTTTCTCCGATTTGTTTTAAATTTACTACACTGTAGTTTCATCGCATGCCCCCTAGTCCTAGTATTTTTGGAAAGCGTGAACAGATGCTTCACAGCCACCTGTTCCACTCCACTCATTATTTTATATACCTCTATCATGTCTCCCCTCAGCCGTCTCTTCTCCAAGCTGAATAGCCCTAGCCTCCTTAATCTTTCTTCATAGGGAAGTCGTCCCATCCCCGCTATCATTTTAGTCGCCCTTCGCTGCATCTTTTCCAATTCTACTACATCTGGATTTAGGATCCCGGGCAATATGGCTGAATAATAATCCATCTTGGCAATTTTAATGGCCTCTCTATATTCCTTCAGGGACTGTCTATAGAGAAAGAGTTGGTCAGGGGAGCAAGTCTTTCACCATCACCATTCCTTATATCTGAGATATGTCTTCATCAGTTTATGCTGAGACTTATAATCAAGGTTCAGATTTCCTACAAGAACAGTGTATCTGTTTGGGATAACCTATCTTACCCAGAGTGGACCAGAGAGCTGTATCCAAAGTCCAAGCCTGTTCCTCAAGCGGGAGTGTGGCAAACTGTGTAGCAAGCGAGCCATCTCCGGAGTAGCCCCCACACTCTAAGTACATAAGTGTTGCCACAGTGGGACAGACCAAAGGTCCATCAACCCCAGCATTCTGTTTCCAGCAGTGGCCAATCTAGGTCACAAATACCTGGCAAGATCCCGAAAAAAGTTCAATACATTTTATGCTGCTTATCCCAGAAATAAGCAGTGGATTTTCCCCAAGTCAATTTAATAATGGTCTATGGACTTTTCCTTTAGGAAGCCGTCCAGACCTTTTTTAAACCCCACTAAACTAAGTGCCTTTACTACATTCTCTGGCAACAAATTCCAGAGTTTAATTACAAGTTGAATGAAGAAAACCTTTCTCTGATTTGTATTAAATTTACTATTTTGTAGCTTCTTCGCATGCCCCCTAGTCCTAGTATTTTTGGAAAGAGTAAAGAAATGATTCACGTCTACCCGTTCCACTTCGCTCATTATTTTATAGACCTCTATCATATCTCCCCTCAGCCATCTTTTCTCCAAGCTGAAGAGCCCTAGCCGCTTCAGCCTTTCCTCATAGGGAGTTCGTCCCATTCCCTTTATCATTTTTGTTGCCCTTCTCTATACCTTTTCTAATTCTGCTATATCTTTTTTGAGATTTGGTGACCAGAATTGAACACAATATTCAAGGTGCGGTTGCACCATGGACCAATACAAAGGCATTATAACATTGTCGCTTTTGTTTTCCATTCCTTTCCTAATAATACCTAACTTTCTATTTGCTTTCTTAGCCACCGCCGCACACTGAGCAGAGGGTTTCAACGTATCATCAACGACGCCGAGATTCCTTTCTTGGTCGGTGACTCCTAACATGGAACCTTACATTGCATAGCTATAGTTCGGGTTACTCTTTCCCACATATATCAGCGTTACATGGGCTACCCTCCAATCTTCCGGTACCACACTCGATTTTAAAGATAAATTACATATTACTAACAGTTCATTTTTCACTCTGGAATGCACTGCCTGAAGGCTCCGCTTAACACAAGACTATCTCTACTTCATAAAGCAGGTGAAAGCTTGGCTCTTCAATCAGGCCTTTAATGGAAGAAGTAACTAACTTGTTAGTCTCACTCACACACACAAGGAGTGACTCTGGCTGCACATACTGCAGCAAGACATGTTTATCCACTCCTACCCTAGCTGAGATAATATTTAACCATCTCTCTGACCTCGTGTACAACTTTCGTTTAATCAGTCACCTTACTTTCTAACTCTTCTTACTCTCTTACCTATCTATATGTTACATCTTTGCTTTACCCTTCACTATCAGTTAAAATGTTCTATTACGTATTGTGTTGACATTGTAAGTAGTATACCATGCCATACTTTGTATTGTTATTTAAATATTTTTACTGCCTATTGCTCATGTTTGATCTATTTTTACTGTGCACTGCCTTGAGTGAATTCCTTCAAAAAGGCGGTAAATAAATCCTAATAAATAATAATAATAAAAATCCTCTTTGGTCTATCCCTTTTCACCTTCATCCTATGCTCCCTTGTTCCGGAGCTTCCTTTCAGTTGAAAGAGACTTGCTTCCTATACATTTATGCCATAGAGGTACTTAAAAGTCTCTATATCTTGCCTCTGCTGCCTTGCTCCCCTCTTCCTCATATTTAAATTTTTTTAATTGGTTCATGAAACTTAATTTGTATACGGATCCATTCCATTTTTCAATAATAAAAAGAAAAGACAATATTTTCAAAACCACCAAGCCCTTGTTCGTCATAGTCTCATTCCTTCCCCTCTGTGTGACTTTAATAATGCTAATTGAAAACCTTATCTATTTTAGCTCATGGAGAGGTGGAAAGAAAATGATAATGCACCAGCAGCAACAGGCATGAAAGTTTAATCAGTTGATCCAAGCTATATCCACTTTCCACTCCTTATCAAACTTCCTGAGATGATCCTGTTTTAAATTTTAAAATCTGTAAGATGATACACTTTCCAAATATGTTTGAAAAATGACTTAATCGGTGGAGGAGTAACTTTCCTCCAAACAGAGGTAATTTCCATGTGTGCTGCAATCACACAACCAATGAGCAATTTGAAACTCAACATTGACTCCCCTCCCTCCACCAGTCTAATTTAAATTATTGTCAATTTTTGATCCTGTTTCCTCATGGGGATGTGCTGTTATTTGAAAACATGGAAATGTCAACGTATTTCATTTAGTGTCATTTCTAATCCAAAAAGACAACAAATAGAAAAAAAATTTATTCTTCTCAGAAATGGAAAAACAAAACTAAACCACCCCCATAAAACACAAAACAAATCTTATTTATACATACTTTCAGTAGCACTCCGACAGATACAGGTCACCCCTCCAGTACAGTCTCATGTCTCTACACTGTTTCAACCACTCTGCTGGTGATGTGGTATATAAGATTTTAAAATAAATATATAGATCAGAGCTCAAAATTCACAAAACCCTCTTCAGTATATCAGCTTTTGAGTCTGGGTTGACTCAGCTAAGCTGGGGGAAGCCACTGCTTGCTCTGGGATTAGTAGCATGGAATGGTGCTACTAATTGGGTCTACAAGGTACTTGTGACCTGGATTGGCCACTGCTGGAAGCAGGATACTGGGCTAGATGAACCATTGGTCTGACTCAGTATGGCTATTCTTATGTTTATGTTTAAACTTTACTTTACTATACACAGGTAGGGGGATTTCTGTACACAGCACTGAAAGTTAGGTGCCAAAAGATCAGTGCTGAGCCCCTATTCCATAAACGGTGCCCAACTTTATGAAATACCCAGTGACGATCCTAGGTCGGCTAACACCCGGGGTGGATCGCTGATGCGCACCCCCCCCCCCCCCCCCGGGTGCAGCGCGACACTCCCCCCTGTCGCATCAGCCCCCCCCCAGGTGCATTTTTAGCTGCTGGGAGCAGCCGCGCGGTTCTCGGCTCCGCTGGCTCCCTCTGCCCCGGATCAGGAAGTAACCTGTTCCAGGGCAGAGGGAGCAGGGAACCAGCGGAGTCGACAGGCGCGTGGCTGCTCTCTGCACCCTTCCAGCAGCGTGCACCTGGGGCGGACTGCCCCCACTGCCCCGCCCTTGGTACGCCGCCGATAATACCAGTGTAGCACACAGGTCACACCTAACTTTGGATGCCAGACTTAACGCCTGATGGAAACAGATGTAAATCTGATGCCCAAAGGTAGGTGCAGATCAGCACTATTCTATAACTTGGCATCTAACTTTTGGGAGCACCCATGACCCATCTTTGGGCATGTCCCCATTTGGATTGTGTACGGGAAAAGTTAGGCGCCCAAGTTTTTGAATTTCACTCAGGTGAGATCCTGTGGCCAATTGGTGCCCATTACCTTGTTAAGTTGCACGCAGATTTCAACACCCAACTTTGTAGAACCTATACAGAATCTGGGGGTAATAACTCTGGATTGCTACTTTTTTTACCTGCTCCTTAAGACCTTCCTCTTTCTTTTAAAAATTCCTTTATTTTCCTAACTGGGCACCTCCTGCCCAAGTCCTTTTGTGTCCAAGTGGATTATGACATCAACCTCTATTTCTCCATCTTTACCAGCAATTCTGTGTTCTGTTTCCCCCTAACCAAGTATCCTGGTAGCCATTTGATGTTTTTCAGGGATTTTGTGGGATATAAGATCCTTTTTTGGTGGTTGGAAGAGATCAGGCTCCACCCCATGGAGATCCTTTGAAACCTGTGATTATTCATTGGATATCCAGGCTTAAAAAGTCCCTTCTCCTCCCCCTTTTCCCACAATGAAAAGTGACCGATGTAAAGATCTGGTCAGTTATAGCCAAGAAGAAAGTGCCCTTATTTGCCAGCTTATCATACAATTATATAAATTCTCTGGAGAGAGGGTTGTAAACTTTTCATCTCTGGAAAACAACTTGTGTATTTGTGGACGAGTGGTATGTGAACATACAAGAGGACTGGGGGATTAGAAGCTGCAAATAGTGCTTTAGTGAAGGGTAATTTGATGTTGGAGAAAAAATTGGAGCAGGTGGAAAATATACATTGAGCTAGGACTCAGCTGGTCAGGAGGGAGCTTCATCCTAGAGCTTTTGTTTTGGGTAGGTTTTTTTTGTTTGTTTTTTTAAAACTTTTCCTCGAAAGTGTTTAGTCAAATTTAATGGAAAAGAATGTTGCTTTTGTTTTTTTAAAGATAATTTAATATACATAATATTCAAACGAATAATAATACACAATTTATGAAATATCATAAGGAAATAAAAAAAAAAGAAGAAATTGACACACTTCCATCGTCCACAATTTAACAAGAAATGATCCAAGAATTTAGAAAATTATCAAGCTATGAAAAAACCATGCTTTTAAACAAATCTGTTTAAATCAAAGACTGCGCCTTGCCCTGTGGACTCACTCCAAATTGCTATACAGTGTTACATTCAGGTCTAAAGTCTCACAACAACACTCTCTTTACTTTTAAGAAAATTATCCAGCTGATTAGGTTCAAAAAATTGATATTGCTTAGTGTGGAGTAAAATCCTACACACACAATGAAATTTCAAAAGAAAATTTGCTCCCAGGGCTATTGCCCTTGGACGCAAAGCAAGAAATGACTTACGTCGCTTTTGGGTTTCCCCTAGATAAATCTGGGAAAACCCGTACTTTTGAACCTAGAAATAAAGAATTCAAATGTCTTAGGGAAAGTCTGAGAACTGCATCTCTATCTAAGTCTAGTGCAAAGGTCACCAACAAAGTGGTTCTTTGGGTGACCACCTCCAAAGAAGATTCCAGGAAGGCCGTTAAATTCATTGGATTTTGAGGGTTTAAATTTTCAGGGACTTGCCCAGTACCTTGAATATAATATGCCCTTGTAATCGGTGGCAATGAAGTCTCAGGCATTCCCAGAATTTCAACAAGGTATTTCTTAACCATTTGGACAGGTGATATAAGAGGTGATTTTGGAAAATTTATAATGCGTAGGTTAAGTCTCTTGGATTGATTTTCCAAATATTCCATGCGCCTAGAAGCAAAGTTCCTTTCTTTAATTAAAGATTGTTCCACAAGTTCCATTTTTTCAACTTTTTGAGAGAAGCTTTTTACTTCAGTCGCATGATCCTCATTAATTTGTATTTGTTTTAAGGCAGCTTCAGCTAAAACTTTAATCGTTTCTGTGTTCTTTGAAATAGCTGATTGTAAAGTTGAGAGAGTTGTGGAATTTAGGTCCCAAAGTGACTCTAAGGTCACTACAGCAGGTTTTTCAAAATTCCTCTCATTAAATACCAGGGGAGACGCTTGAACAACTTGTTCCAGGGTACTCACAAGTGCAGAATCTGCCACAGGAGCTGGTTTCTGCTCTGGCTCATCAGGTTGTTCAGGAGATGATCTTTCTGCCTCTGTCAGGTTCCCTCCCTGCTCGCTCCCTTCACCTCTTCGGGCGGACGCTGCAGGACTTGACTGGAAGCTCTCACTTCCTGGTTGAGGAGGTGCTGCACGAAAGACAGGGCTAAGGGAAGCCCCGTCGCCACTGTCGGTCAGTGCAGAAACGCTGATGCCAGCTGAGGAGTGGAAGTCAGCCTGGCACCAGACGCTATTCCGAAGCGTTCAAGCGTCGGCTGGGAGAGTGGAGGTCTACCGCCAGGGTCCGAGGGAACATCCCTGACTTTCCCTCGTCGCTTGCCCATCTCAACGACGGGTAAGGTAACTCTCTCCAGGTCTGCTGAGCGCAACTTAGAACGCGTCCGTTAGCGCTAAGTCAGATCGTCGCCATCTTGGATCCCGCCTCAGATCACTCAAAGAATGTTGCTTTTGACCCCAGTCCTTACAGAAGCAGTGATTCAGAGTTGGGAGTCAGGTCCGCTGAGAGATTGAGCCGGGCCTAGGGCAGGGACGCGGCCTCCCCCCCCACCACACACATGATCGTCGCCGCTGCCGCCACCCCCCAGGATCACCGTTGCTACCACAACTGCAATGCAAATACCTTAGCTGGTGGGTATCCAAAGGCCCCGCCAGCAGAAGAGGTCTTCCTCCAGCGCTGCTCTTCACTCTGCCCATTGCCTGCCCCTGCAGCTGCTTTTTCTCTCAGCGCATGCTCAGTTTCATAACCAAGTACGTGCGGCCTGAGAGGAAGTCGCTTGGCAAGCAATGGGCAGAGTGAAGAGCAGCGCTGGAGGAAGACCTGCAGTGTCTGCTCCTCCGGGTCCTCCCCAGTGTTCAAGGGGTACCCAGTGCCGGAGTTTTCTCTCTCCTGCTGCTGTCGGGATGCAATCACCTGGGTCCTGTGAGGAGCAGGAGAGAGAGAGGAGACCCCAGCACCAAACCCTCCTTGGAGGCCCGGGGAATTTTGCCCCCCCCCCACCCCCTCTCGGCAGCCCTATTGGGAGTTAGGCCTTAGTAATCACAGGAGCACTGATAGCTGTATGGATCTATCACCTGTATTAAGTTTGGGCAAATGAAGTTACGTGACTTGTACCTTTTATTAGATTGCTTCTGTGGTCCTCCTGGCAGAATTGTATGACTTTTACTGTAGTTGGCCTCTTGTGTTTTTTTCCCCCTCTTAAGCCTATATTTATTTATTGGGATTTATTAACTGTCTTTATGAAAAGATTCCCCCAAGGCGGTGTACAGGTACAGTTTAACATAAAATTTACAATTTTGTTAACAGCATAACAAAAGTAAAATGACCAAATGTAAACATAAATACAATAAATGAAGTAAATTTGGAAATGGTAAATTGAAACCTAGAAATAGGACTAACATGATACAGTTACACATTTAACAGACCTGTAGAACAATCATTTATCATATTTCTGTTATATGTCATAAAATACAAACAATATTATAATAGCATGGAAGAACATTCCCAAATAACATAATATGATGTCAGCATAATACCAATGAAACACCTAATAATAAGCACACATTAGAACATTCAAATAACAAATGCCAGTGTTTTTTCTACAATACAGAGTACTATGTAGTCAAGGGGCCAAGTGCAGATATATAGATGGGGACAAGATGGGTGGTATAGAGTCAATTGGGATAAATAGATGGGTGGCTAAACTCAGGGCAAGTTCTTTGTATAGTTAAACAAGATATAAGGAACTGGTCTAAGGTACAGGGTGTGCAGCAAGCTAGTCCAGGTGTGGAATGAGTGTATAGTCGGTCACCACATGTATTAAAGGCTTGGTTGATGTGGTAAAGTTCCTTTGCTTATGTTTAGAGTGATACATTTTTGTGTTTGTTTTTCTTTTTGTTTTTTATTTAAAAATTAATAAAATTTTAAGGGGCACAGTTATTAACCCCCCTGATTCTATACATATGACCCAGATTTGCATTCCCAAGATGTGCGCGCAACTTAATTGAGTAACAAGCCCTTAACTATTAACAATTGGGTGCTAACAACCAATTATTGATGTTAATTGGCACTCATTGTTTGTGCATCTGGTTGTGCACTATTCTATAAGGCATGGCGCTTACTCTAATAGTGTTTAACTTAAAAGGGGGCATGGGCATATCAGAGCATTCCAAAAAGTTGCAAGCTGCAAGGGCCTCTTCAGTGAAAAAAAAGGGCTAATCGAACGGACCACTGCTCCCAGGGCCAAACCGTTTTCTCTACCACCCTTTTGAATGCCACTAAAAAAGAGCCTGGGTCATCATTTAGACCTAACTTAGTAAGGACCAAATCCCCATGTCCAGTCCACTCGAGAAACTCCTGCAGTCCCACTTCCATTCCTTGCCGCATCTCCAGTCTCTGCCATCCAGATATGAGATTCACGGCCATCCAGATATGAGATTCACGTATCTCCCGGGTGTGTTCCTCTAGTAAGTGTAGCAGTGGTTGCTACTGCTGTTGCTGGGATTGATGCTTCAAGGAATGCTGTAGTAGAAGTTCCATGGCATCCTGCTAGGCTTGCATTCTCTCCACTGTCCACTTCATGAACTCCTCGGATGCCATCTTCCTGGAAAAAAAACCACAAACAGAGTCCAAGTGCAGTACTTCAAGTGTGTTGACATTCTTCCCAAAACTTTAATCTGCAATTCAGCTGAACTCACTCGGCTAGACACCTCTGGTACTTGCTCCTCCCTACCAACTTAAGTACCCTTACCTGGGCAAGAGCGCCTTCCCAAAGGGCTATGTGATCCTTGTCTCAGATCAACTGATGTCTCCCATGGACGCTTCGGAAATCCCACCACTGCCAGAAAGTGTGATGCGTCCTCTGCTCTGGAGTCCTTTCAATGGTAGCTGGCTGCAAATATCCTCTGGCTGACCAACAGTTGCTGTCTAGAATCTGGCACTCTCACACAAAATGGTGTCTCTTTCCAACACTGAGTCCAGGTCCCCTTCTGGACTTAGGTTCCTTTATGCCTTTCCCCAGGACAAGCCCCTTTGGGGAGGCAAAAACATTCCAGTCCTCCCTAGGTCACTAGGGTATTACGCAATTCACATCGAGGTCCAGAACAAAGAAAATCTATGGCAACAATCTTCAGATTTTTCTTGGTTTAAAAAATATGTTTCCAGTTAATCACAGACTAAAAAGAAATGCCAGGCTTGCTAGCCTGCCTGCCACCACCCTCATATCTCCTGGAGACTATTCCTCCTTCCAGGGATACATCCTCCTCCCACTGATAGGTAGTAACAACAAAACAAAAACAGCTCTGGTTTAGACCAAATAGTTCTCAAACAGTCAGTCTTAATGCCACAGTTCAAAGACAGGAAAATAGCAAGATAGGTCTGTACCTTCTCAGACTTGCAGGTCTTCTGGCCAGGAGCTACTCACTCTTTGGTCTCTCAACTAAGCTCTGCTCCTGTCTCCTCTCTTTTTATAGTACTGCTGACTCCTCCTCCTGCTTCTACTCCCTCTGATTTGCCAGTACTGTGTTCCCTCCCAGCTCTCCCTGCAGAGACTCCTCTAACCCTCTTGCTTGGAACCTGCCCCACCCAGCTCCATCTGCTGAGATATTAATTCTGCAGTTCCCGCCTCCCTCCTAACCTTTCTTCTGTCTTTCTTCTGGGGATTAAATTCTGTAGTTAATGTTTCTTCTCCTCTGGGTTTCCCCAAATTCCATGATGGGATATTACACCCCATCAGTGGCATACCTACCTTATATGGCACTTGGGGCAGAGCACACCCCCTCCTCCAAGCAAGGGGATGCATGGAGCAGGCGTTCCATCAGCTCTGCCAGCCCATTGCCCCCTCAGACATCAACTTCCTGTTCTGGGACAGGAGACTGGCAGAGCTGACAGCATGCGCCTGCTCCTTGCACCCATCACTGTCAGCACCTGGGGTGCTGCCCCACTACCCCGCCCTAGGCATGCTAGAGCACCTCATCACACTCACATGTATACTTGTGCTCAATTTTAGAGAAGGTGTGTTCAGTTGAGGAGTTTGGACAGAAAATGGATAGGGTAAATGTCCACAGAGTCAGTCTTGGTGCTACTTCCACAGGATTTGTGATAGTATTTCATAAAAACATTTAAGGACCTGCAGCCTTGAGTGAATTCTTTCAAAAAGGCAGTAAATAAATCCTAATAAGTAATAACTAACTAACTAACTAAATAATAAAATAGGCTACAAATAGGTGCCTTCTCCACCTCAAAACCTAGGTGACCTGTTATAAAAAAATACGTCTAGGCATATTCTATAAAGTACGCCTAAATTTAGGCGTATTTTCTAGAATACAGCTAAATTTTTGCACGATATGTAGAATATGCTGAGCGCCCATCTATGTGACTGAATTTAGTTGTGGGCAGTTACGCCAAGTAAAACTTGGTGTAAATGCCGACACCTAAATTAGGCTCAGACTGGGCGTATTCTATAACTAAGAGCATACATTTTAGAAATGTCCATGACTCAACTTAGAATTTATGCACATCACGTTACAGAATACACGCAGATAGTTGTGTGCGTAAATTCTAATTAATGCCAATTAGTGTCAATAATTCCTTGTTAATTGGTAATTATTAGCACTGATAGGCAGTACTCTGGAAGCCAGCACTGTGGTTCTTCTAGTTCATGACTAGCAAAAAACTGGATGAAAAGGACCTATTTTGGTTTGAATTCCTCTTACCAAGTAGCAGGGTCCACAGATCTGATAGCTGTAGGAACAGGAAGGGAAATGCGTATTGTAACTGGAAAAAAATAGTGCATGCCAGTATTTATCAGGGGAAGAAAAAATATTTAGTAAACTTAGGAAACAGCCAAAATTGATAGTAGCCAGGAGAAAACACATTTTTGACAAATTTAACTTTGTTGTTTTTGCCAGTTTGTCTTTTTATTTATTTCTTTCTTTGCCTGTGCTTACAGTCCCCTATTCCTTCACAGTCTTTATTTCTTCAGGCTCTCTCATTTCTCTTATTTCCCTTCCCCTTCCCATCCACTTCCTCTTTCCATCTTGGCAGCAATGAACAGCCAAAGGTTGCTGAGAGGGCTCTGCTCTGCATGGGACCTAGGCCAGTCGATTAGCAGTGTCATTTATATTTTTGTGGATGGGTGGTAATAAAGTCATAACTCTACCTAGGCTAGCAGCAAGCACACCGGATACCCCCACCAGTTTTCCGTCCTTGATGTACAGGTGCCGATTCTGACTTTCTCCATCCAGAACAAATCTTTTTGAATGTTATGTTACAGGTTTTTTTTCTGTGTGTATAAGTGCTGTTATTTTTTTTTTCTCCAGGCAGGAGACTTTTTTTTTTTTAATCACTTGTCTGGTAGCGGCTACTGAGCTGTCCACAGGCAGCATCCATGTAACATTTGCAGAACCATTAGACTGTGACTTCACAAATCATATTTGGCATCTGAAAGAAGCTGGGATGTCAATGTCATACTGATGTCAAGTGAGATGTATTTCACAAGGCAGTGGTTCTCAGACAGTCATCTGCTATGCTTCTCCCTCCTCTCCCCCCATGCTAGTCTGGTTTTTCGGCTATCTATAATGGATATGCATGAGAGATATTTGCATGCACCCATTCCAACATATGCATATTCATTAGATCTGTTCTGAAAACTACACTGGTTGGGAAAAGAGGTGGCTGAGGGCAGATTTAAGAACTCCACTGGTTTTATGAGCTAGTGCCACAATCCATATATTATACAGCAGTTTATACTGAGTAGAAACCAGCAAGAGAGGGAACGTGGAAAGCATTTAGTCCAAAATATGAAATTAAAATATAAAAGTAATTTACATATATAAAGTACCTGTTTAAAAAAATTAAACGAGTTGTCTAATATGCTTTCAATGTAATTCCATGAACATATCAGTTGAGCCGTAGGGTTGATGGCTGAGGGGCAAGGAGATAGTGACACATCTAGGGTGAACCTAGAAGAGTGAAGCTTTGGGAATTTCAGGATGTCTCCTTGCTTGCAGTTCAGACTAAACCTACATTACCTTTGTGGTCCTGCAGGTGCATTGCATTGGTATGACTGTGGGCATTAGGATGTTTAAAAAAAAAATTGGGGGCCATTTTCCCTCTGACTTCCTGAAGATATTCTATGTAGGAATCATTGTAAAAGGGCCCTATTACCTTTGCAAGGCAGGATAGTGCCACTTGTATTAAGTCCCTACTGCCTTCAATATCTTTACATTATATAAACATCCAAAGTCATAAAAAGTATCACATACCATGTAAAATGAGTTTATCTTGGTGGGCAGACTGGATGGACTGTACAGGTCTTTATCTGCCGTCATTTACTATGTTACTATGTAAAGTCCCAAGACATAATATCAATCAAAACTGTTGCCTTTGTACACTTTTCCGGACCTCAGCCATGCCACTCAGAGTAAGAACATCTCATAGCTCAAAGCTTTATGCATTCACTTTGTCATTAGCCCTTAATATTTTCACTTTCACATTCTACTTTCAAAAATAACTTTTAAACATTGAACTTTAAATTATTAATTTAAAGGTTTATCAAACCCATTCACTTATCTTAAAGTGATATCCAGATCAGCTGGGGGAAATCTTAAACAACATGTCAAATGCTTCCACCTGTAGGCTTTCTCAAGGAACCCCCTGCAAAGCACACATAATAATGGTGCTAAAAAAAAACCTATTCATCTCAAGCTCATTTATTAATCAAGTTTTTAGATATTATCCTTACCATCAACATGCCAAATTCACCTCTAGACCTCAGCTCTCTCCTGGATCTAGACGGCAGTGGCATTTTCAGTTCAAAGATATGTAACCCAGCTGACACCTCCCACCAATCACAGGCTTCCTGAGCTAAAGAAAAAAAATAAATGAAATCACTAACTACCTTCCAGTAGCATCCATCCCGTTGTCAGTCAAACTGATGGAAAGCACGGTAACCAAACAACTTACAGATTACATAAATAAATTCTCAATATTACACGAATCACAGTCAAGGTTCCGCCCCTCCACAGCACAGAAACAGTACTATTCACTCTCCTAGCCAAATTCACGCAGGAAATAGCAATAGGCAAAAACATCCTCCTCCTCCAATTCGACATGTCTAGCGCATTCGACATGGTAGACCACTATATATTAATAGACTACTAGATAAGTTCAGGATTGGTGGAAACATACTTAGCTGATCAAGGGTTTCCTAACCACAAGAACATACCAAGTAAAATCAAACTCAAACATATCATCACCATGGAAAGCAGACTGCAGAGTACCACAAGGATCACCACTATCACCGATCCTCTTCAACCTAATGATGACCCCTTTAGCCAAGTCCTTATCCAACCAAGGCCTTAACCCCTTCATCTATGCAGACGATGTCACAATATACATTCCCTACAAAGCTAAACTGACAGAAATCACCAACAAAATCACGATCAGCTTGAACATCATGGACTCTTGGGCAAATGCATTTCAACTAAAACTCAACAAAGAAAAACCACACTGTCTTATCCTCTCATCCCAACACATCACGGACATCCCCACAATTATCAACACCCCAGATTACACCCTCCCTATCTTAGACATCCTGAAAATCCTCGGCGTAACACTGGACTGCAACCTAACACTCGAGAGCCAAGTGACATCCACAACAAAGAAAATGTTCCATTCAATGTGGAAACTCAAACGCATGAAACAATTCTTCCCGAGGGAAACATTTCGCAACCTGATACAATCAATGGTACGTAAGCCATGTAGACTACTGCAATGGAATTTACGCAGGATGCAAAGAACAAACATTAAAGAAACTTCAGACCGCTCAAAACACGGCAGCTAGGCTTATCTTCGGAAAAACCCGATTTGAAAGCGCAAAACCCCTCCGCGAAAAACTACACTGGCTCCCAATCAAAGAACGCATTGCTTTCAAAATCTGCACTCTGGTCCACAAAATTATCTACGGTGAAGCCCCGGGATACATGACAGACTTGATCGACCTACCAACTAGAAACACATCCAAATCAACTCGAACGCACCTAAATCTGCACTACCCAAGCTGCAAAGGACTCAAATTCAAATCAACTTACGCGTCCAATTTCTCCTACATAAGCACACAACTGTGGAACACATTACCAAAAGCCTTGAAAACCACGTACGACCACCTAAACTTCCAGAAAAAACTAAAAAAAAAACCTGTTTAAAAAGGCATACCCTACCAATCCATCATAAATGCCTGATCTCTGCAACACAACAAAACTAAAGTACGTAATGGACATAACACAGCTCTTCCGTTGTACGATTCCCAAATGTGGCTGTGCCACATGAACTTTATCTTACCACAAGATCACTTTGTATTTGTTTACACCGGAGTCTGCAAACACCTGTCCGGTACTGTGTAAGCCACATTGAGTCTACAAATAGGTGGGAAAATGTGGGATACAAATATAACAAATAATAATAATAATAAACTAATGACACCCACTCAATCTCCGCATTTAAACCCGGTGGGCTGAATGTATTCAACATGGTTATCCAATGCTGTTCTTTAAAATTTTTAAATCTCTCAAAATGTATACCCTCCCCCCCCTACAGTTACCTGATCTGTAATCCTCCACCTAATATCAGAGATAGTATGCCCACAATCTATCCAATGCTGTTCTAGAGGAGCCTCTGTGTGTTCTGTAGATATGCGTGATTTGTGTTCATTTAGACATAATTTAACTGGACAACTACTACATCCAACATAAGCTAAATCACACGGACATATAATAATATAAACTACATAAGCACTATTACAATTAGTGTGTGATCTCGATACCACTTTATATTTGGTTTGGGGATTTATCCGTTGCATGCTGTTCAGTTTTTGTGAACACCACTGGCAACGTCCACATGCATCAAAATATCTTGTTGAACTTTTTCCCCAAACTTAAATCTCTGATGACTAAACTGTTCCCCCGAGGTCTTAGCTCTGGTATGTGCAATAACTGGGTAATTTCAGAAAAAAGGGATAAATTGCATAACATGCCAGTGACTTTTCATAAAAGTTACAAAAATGTGCACAGCCCCTGAAAAAGGCAACACACAAGTTAAAAGTTCCTCAGATGTTCATGTGGTCTCCTGTAATAACAAATATCATTGGGAAAACCTTGCCCACAAATAGGCTTGTTTAACAGCTCTTCTTTGATATCACCTTGCCAAAAATCGAGATGGCAACTTCTTTAAATTATTCCAAAATCAAACAACTCGACGTATGTGTAAGAACTGACTTATTGGTAGCTTATATTTCAACTTGTAAGGATGGAAACTGGAAAAATGCATCGAGATGTTGCATTCCACTGATTTCCTTTATAAAGTAGTCTGAAAAGTAGCCTCATACTTGACAATCCACAAGTCCAAGAACTCAATTTTACAATAATGATATGACATGACAAATTGCAGATTTGAATCTACTGTATTCAACCATGTTCCAAACTGTTTCAATTCCAACTCAGAACTAGTACAGAGGAAAAAGATGTCATCCAAAAAACGACTCCACAATGGAATGTATCTAGAATGGGGGGACTGATACACATGCTGTTCCTCAAAACGTGCTACATACAGCATGGCTACAGAGGGCGCTAAAGTTGCTCCCTTCGCCACCGCTCCAAGTTGTTGATAACAATCTTCACAATATTTTAAATAATTTTTAGTAATCGCACCAATCAGCTAGCTGAAGGAGGAACTCTGAAGAAATTCTTTATGGTATGAATGCTTTTATCCTAATTGTGGTAGCCCATGTACATAACCTTAAGGAGTGGGGTTAACAAAATTATGACCAACAGTTGGGACCCTCCATCCCACTTGGGCAGCCACAAGAGGCAGGAGCAAGTGGTCTTTGCTTCTGCCTCGATCACCCCCGCTGACCACTAGGGTTTACAAGTTGGCCCAGGGGAGTGGGGCTATCTTGCATTAAGGAGGGGGTGGGAGTGTTGGTATCACCAGGGAGGGGGGATTGGGGTGGCTCTGCATTTTTTTTCAGTTATGCGGGTCCTGGCTGATATTCAGCCGGATCCCGCATAACTGTCTTTTGCGGGTCCCACTGAATATTTTACGGGATCCAGAAAAGCTCCGGCAGCCAGAACACATGTTATTAGTCAATGGATATTCAGTCCCAGTGCGGTACTGAATATCATGGGCTAATTTAGCTGGCAACAGACAGCTTTTAAAAAATGCTGACAGCCACTGGCTGAATATCGTCTGGATAAGATCATTTTAGAAGCATCTTGAACAGCAAAATACCAATTCACTTGCTTACATAGTTGCTAATAAACTTGCCCAGTTAAAAATAGGCACTTACTTTTATAGGGTACAGGTGTTCTGGGGGCTCAGAATGGGTGGAGCGGGGGGGGGGGGGGGGGGGGGTTGGATTTGTTTTTTTATAAAAATACTTAGGTGAAATATGTCCATCTATGTGCCTTCCCTGTCTATGTATCCTCTGATATAATTATCCTCATAATGTATGAAATGGCATCATGAATTTTGACTCTGATGGGTTTTTACAGCACTATAGCTATATATATATATATATATATATATATATATATATATATATATATATATACACACACACCCCCCCCCCCAATAAAGTATGTTTGAGTATGTACTGAATTTGAGGAGCACTATCTAATGTATGTTCCTGAGATGCTGTTCATCACTTCCACACAAATGTAGCAGAAGGCGAATGCCCAGGGCAGAGTCAAATTAATTGTGATCTCCGATGTGTGATGAGGAAGTGCATTTGTATTTAATGGTGAGTCTCATGGATGCCTTTTTTAGTAACCATCACCCTGCTTCCCTTAATTATTGAAAGCACTCTTGGGCTTTGAGAGATGCTTTCCCTTAATTGAATAATTCATTTGGCATGTGATGGAAGCATATCATGTTAATGTGCTAAGTCTAATGCAATAGTTTAATGTGTTCCCGCTTGAATACATCCTGAGTAAGCTGGAGTGTTGCCTTGTAGAAGGTCCCTCACAAATGGTTGTTGGAATAACTATACTGATATGTGTATGTGCATAAGGTAGTGAAGTATACCTATGTATGTCTTGGTAGGAAAGGAAGTAGCTGGTGGGAACACCAGAGTCTGAATGGGAATGCGTGTAAGACCCACAGCCTCACCAGAGCTGTATTAATGTAGTCTTGCCCTTAGCATAAAGAAAGAATTGGTTTAGTCTGTTTCACCCATTAGGATGGAAAAGTAAACGGGGCAGATGTGCAGACAAACTGAGGACTCCTAAATGTAAATCCCATGCAGTGGTGAAAGGAAAGATATCCACAGAATTGACTGAATTAGTGATTCCTGCAAAGAGGTGGGAAAATGTGGGGTACAAATGCAATAAATAAATAAATAAATAAATTCAGTTTCAGCTGGGAATTGTTTTAATCTCACTGGGATCCGTTGTGCACTGTTCTTTAAGAGGGTCATTCCTACAATGTTTGTGGTGATACTTGGGAGAAGGACCCAGTCCTAAGGTAATTTAGGGATGGCTGGAAGACATCCTATTAGATTTGGCAGAATAAGTAGGAGCAAAGTGGAAATCGCTCAGCTCATGTAGGAGCTTGTTTATATTTGAACTGAAGGAATCCTTGTGACTGTGGCAGGAGTGTCTTTAGCAGTTCAGGCATTGAACTCTTTTTTTCTGAGTGCATTAAACAAATTTTGGCAAGGGCTCACCTACTGGAGATTTAAGAGGTCAATATCCAGCCATGCAGTGAATGTAGAAACTGAAATATCAAATGTAGCCAGAAATTTTAACAAAAAGCAGTTATACGGCTGGTGCCACCATGAACTACTACTACTACTTGACATTTCTAAAGCGCTACTAGGGCTACGCAGCGCTGTACAATTTAACATAGAAGGACAGTCCCTGCTCAAAGGAGCTTACAATCTAAAGGACAAATGTACAGTCAGTCAAATACATAGATGTTTTTGAATGTCAGTGTCACAAATAATTTGTAAATGTTTTGCCTTCAGTAAAGACTTTCAGATTACCATTTTCCAGTAAAAGAGATTGGGTTGGTCACAAAACACCATATAGCTATGAATCTTTCTGGAAATGTCAGATATGCCTTTTGTCTGCTTTCTTCAGTGAAGCTTTGAAGTGTAGTTTCTGCTCCCCTCCTCAAATGGGAACAAGTGCCAATATCTTTTTCTTGAGAGAGTAGAGAAAAGGGGTTACAAAGAGGTTTATGGTTAGAGCCCACCTTAAGTAGTGGAGATGAAACATTTGTAAGGACATTGTGAGGATGGGAGCAGTTCAGAAGTGATTATCAAAGCAGAAGAGTTTGGTTTTATTTATGTAAGTTTTTAAAATATTCATACTGTTTCAAATCTTCGGCTCTGAAAGAGGAAGGTTAGTAATGACAGTGGCAGGATTACAAAGAAGTTAGCTCCAGATTAAAGTTGCTTGCCCATAAAATCTGTTTTGCTGTTCTGAGATCTTGCCAGGTACATGTTGTCACATTTCAGGATGAGTGAGCCCTTGAACCGTGGTGGAACAGCACTGCCTGTCTGCCTGCCTGCCCAAGGGAAAGACAGACAGACTGTAGCAAGCGGTGAGCAAGTCCCTGTAGAAGGGATTGCTCCAGTAGAGGCGTTGAGGGAAGCAGGAAGCTGTACCCAGAACTGGAAGCTGAAGCTGTGCTTGAAGCAGAAGCTGTGCTGGAGCAGGAACCAGGACTGGAAGCAGGAGCTGTGCTGGAAGCAGAAGCTGTGTTGGAGCTGCAACCAGGACTGGAAGCAGGAGCTGTGCTAAAACTGGAACCAGGACTGGAAGCAGGAGCTGTGCTAGAACTGGAACCAGGGCTGGAAGCTGAGGCTGAGCTGGAAGCTGGAACCAAGGCTGAAGTTGAAGCTGAGCTGGAAGCTGAAGCTTGTGTTGGAAGCTGAAACTGAGCTGGAAGCTGGAACCAGGGCTGGAAGCTGACGCTGTGCAGGACACTGGAACCAGGACGACCTGTTGCAAGGCAAAGAGGCAGAGAGCAGCATCTGCAGAAGAAGGCCCAGGGTGATGACGACAGTGAGTGGCGGAGCCGAGCAGGGTCAACCCAAATTCAGCCTCCCCCAAACGAGCATGCACAGCTGTTGGCAGGCCAGAGGAGGGAGCAGAACATAAGGCAGTGGGGTACGTCACACTAGACCCTGACGCACAGGTAAGGGAGCACGGGGGCAACCATGACATTTGAGAACTGAATTTGCCACTGTTGGAAACAGGATACTGGGCTTGATGGACCTTCTGTCTGTCCGAGTATGGCAGTGCTTATGTTCTTATAAATTTCTGACTAGTGTGCAACGTTGGGTACACAAATTATAGAATAGTGCCAATCGTGTGCCTAACTTAATTGTTAAATTAGGCACCAATTGGCCTTAAGTACCAATGTTGGCTAAGTGGCATTAATTGGGACTAATTTATAGTTACGTGTGTAACTGCACTTAGGTGCTGTTGTATAAACGTATCCCCTGATTCTATGTATTGCGCCTTAATTTCCATGCGGAAATCAAAGCATATTCTATAACAATGCACGCAACTTAATTGATCAACTAGCTAATTGGCACTATTAATTGGCTGTTAAGCAATTAGCCCTAATTGACATTAATTACGATTTATGCACAGAACTCGCTAAGAGCATGCTGTAACGTGGTGTGCATAAATTCCAAGTCGCACAGTTAAAAGGAGGCGTGGAATTGGCAGGTCGTGGGCGTTTCAAAAATCTATGTGCATTATTATAGAATACACCTCTCTGCGCCTAATTTAGATATCGGAATTTATGCCAAGTAAAATATCACCTAAATGGATGTGACCAAATTTGGTCGCGTGGAGAGACACTTGGTATTATTCAATATACCGCACTAAAATTTAAGCCTATTCGATAACATTTAGGCGTACTTTAGAGTATACTTGTGGATTTTTTAGCCGCCATATATAGAACCGAGCCCTTAGCGCCTAACTGCACTACGTTGCAGCTACAAAGAGGAAGTGTCTTGCAGTTGCACTTGTAAATTATAGAACACTATAACTGTCAACCTTAGGTGCAACCATTTACACCAGCCTTTGTCATGGTGTAAGTGTTTATGCCTAAAGTTAGGACCACGCATGCCGACTTATGCTATATTCTATGTATGGTACCTAAAATTAACACATGCTAGGCAATTATGCCTAAGTGTATTCTAAATACTGTGTGTAAATCTGTGCGTGGTATTTAGAATATGTTTAGGCATAGTTTATGTGACTGAATCTATGTGCGTCTATTTACACCAACAAAAAACCGGTGTAAATCCCTGCGTGTACATTTACGCTCACTAGCCCATATTTTATAATAATGCGTGTAGATTTTGGAATGCCCAGAAATGCCAAATTTCCACGTCCCCCCTAACCACACTCATTTTTGTCTGTGTGCGTTAGAATTTAGAATTACAGAATATGCTTAGCAATGTACGTGCATAAATTCTCATTTTTACCAATTAGTGCTCGTTATTGCTTGTTAAGAGCTGTTAACGCTTAACAGTATGTTAAAACAATCTACGTGCATAGTTATAAAATACGCCTAGTTTTACGTGCGGAACTGCACATAAATCTAGGCACGCTATATAGAATCCGGGGGTTAGGGAGGAATTCTGTATACAGTGCCAAAAAATAGGAGCTGAAAAGATCAGTGCTGAGCCCCTTTATTGAATACCGGCATAGCACACAGGTCGTACCTAACTTTGGGTGCCAACCTTACACTTGATAGAAACAAGTGTAAGTTCTGCACCATTCTATAACTTGGTGCTTAACTTTTGGGAACACCCATGACCCGCCTTTGCCCATCCCATGGACACTTTCCCTTTTGGGTTGTGCGCGTTAAAAGATAGGGAGCCAATTTTTAGAATAGCACACAGCAGGGGCGTATCTGAACTGCGGCGGTAGGGGGGGCCAGGGCCAGAGTGAGGGGGCACATTATAGCCGCCGCCGCCATTGCCGATCCCCCTCCCCCCAGCCGCTGCCATTGCCAATCTCCCCCCGCCATTGCTGTCGCCTACCTTCGCTGGCGGGGGACCCCAACCCCCGCCAGCCGAGGTCCGCGTCCTCCTGCCGCTGCCGGCTGCCTTTAAAAGAATTCCGTCAGCTGGCGGGGGACCCCCAACCCCCGCCAGCCAAGCCGAGGTCCTTTCATTTCTTCCACTAAAGCTGGCGCCGAAAGTTTCTTTTGAGTCTGACGTCGCTGCACGTTGTACGTGCAGGACGTCAGACTCAGAAACAGAATGAGCTTCATTCTGTTTCTGAGTCTGACGTCCTGCACGTACAACGTGCAGCGACGTCAGACTCAAAAGAAACTTTCGGCGCCAGCTTTAGTGGAAGAAATGAAAGGACCTCGGCTTGGCTGGCGGGGGTTGGGGGTCCCCCGCCAGCTGACGGAATTCTTTTAAAGGCAGCCGGCAGCGGCAGGAGGACGCGGACCTCGGCTGGCGGGGGTTGGGGTCCCCCGCCAGCGAAGGTAGGCGAGCAACGGAGGGGGAGGGTTGGCAGCGGTAGGGGGGTCCAGGGCGAAATCTGCGGGGGCCCAGGCCCCTGAGGCCCCACGCAGATACGCCCCTGGCACACAGGAGATCCACGAGCAACTTCAATTAAGCTGCCAGGAGCACAGAAAGGTTGAAGAAGACTGCTGCCTGCGCCGGAGGGAGGGAGGAAGAGAGGGGGTAAACGGAGTCCACGATCCTGGACCTTGCCGGGGGGGGGGGGGGGTTCAGCAGAGGGAAGATGGATGGAACTGGGAGGGGTGGGGAGCAGATGGAAGATGGATGGGACTGGGAGGGGTAGGGAGCAGAGGGAAGGAGCAAGAGATGGATGGGACTGGGAGGGGTGGGGAGCAGAGGGAAGATGGATGGGACTGGGAGGGGTGGGGAGCAGAGGGATGGACCAGGAGATGGATGGGATTGGGAGAGGTCAGGCACAACAGAGGGAAGGAGCAGAAGATGGATGGGACGGAGGGATGGTGAGCAGAGGGAAGGAACAGAAGATGGATGGGACTGGGAGGGGTGGGGAGCAGAGGGAAGGAGCAAGAGATGGATGTGACTGGGAGGGTGGGGAGCAGAGGGAAGCCTACTGGAAAGAAGACACTGCATAAAACAGAAGACACTGGGACCAAAGCGAATAGAAAAACTAACTGATCAGACAACAAAGGTTCAGAATTTATTAATTGAAATATGTCAGCTTTTTGAAATGTGCATCTGTGATATTTTGCCTGTAAATTTCAATTCCTTCCTCCATATTAGCATATTCATTTGTATATGTATATATGCAAATGAATATGCTAATATGCTCCGCCCATCCTTTGCCCCCCCCAAATGAAACAGTCAAACTACGCCTATGCATAGCACAAAGGGTAACTCCAAGGGAAACAAAACAAACAACCTGGAACAGAATGATAAACCAGATTACCACAAAGCACCAGAGTCAACCAGAGGAAATCACAGGTGAGGGAAGAGGGGTAATCAGACACACGCTGGAAGCAGCAAGCACACTAAGGGGCAGATGCACTAAGGTCCTCGGAAGAACCCTTCCCTTACCAATTCGCTAGAATCGCTAGGGAACGGCCATGCATCAAGGAAAAGGAATGCAAATGAGCTGCTCCTTGTAGCTTACTTGCATTCTCTATTCCCTCGGAAGCCAGTCGGCGGGTCGAGCATGCGCAGAGCAGCCAAGCGTTATATAGTAACATAGTAGATGACGGCAGAAAAAGACCTGCATGGTCCATCCAGTCTGCCCAAGACAAACTCATATGTGTATACCTTACCTTGAATTTGTACCTGTCCTTTTCAGGGCACAGACCATATAAGTCTGCCCAGCAGTATTTCCCGCCTCCCAACCACCAGTCCCGCCTCCCATCACCGGCTCTGGTACAGACCGTATAAGTCTGCCCTCCCCTATCCTCGCCTCCCAGCCACCACCCCCTCTTCCCCCCACCTGCTCCGCCACCCAATTTCAGCTAAGCTTCTGAGGATCCATTCCTTCTGCACAGGATTCCTCTATGCATATCCCACGCATGTTTGAACTCCGTTACCGTTTTCATCTCCACCACCTCCCGCGGGAGGGCATTCCAAGCGTCTACCACCCTCTCTGTGAAAAAATACTTCCTGACATCTTTCCTGAGTCTGCCCCCCTTCAATCTCATTTCATGTCCTCTCGTTCTACCGCCTTCCCATCTCCGGAAAAGATTCGTTTGCGGATTAATACCTTTCAAATATTTGAAAGTCTGTATCATATCACCCCTGTTCCTCCTTTCCTCCAGGGTGTACATGTTCAGGTCAGCAAGCCTCTCTTCATACGTCTTGGAACGTAAATCCCATACCATCCTCGTAGCTTTTCTTTGCACCGCTTCCATTTTTTTAACATCCTTCGCAAGATACGGCCTCCAAAACTGAACACAATACTCCAGGTGGGGCCTCACCAACGTCTTATACAGGGGCATTAAAACCTCCTTTCTTCTGCTGGTCACTCCTCTCTCTATACAGCCTAGCAATCTTCTAGCTACTGCCACCGCCTTGTCGCTCTGTTTCGTCGCCTTCAGGTCCTCAGATACTATCACCCCAAGATCCCTCTCCCCGTCCGTGCCTATCAGACTCTCCCCGCCTAACACATACGTCTCCCTTGGATTTCTACTCCCTAAGTGCATCACTTTGCATTTCTTCGCATTGAATTTTAATTGCCAAACGTTAGACCATTCTTCTAGCTTCTTCAGATCTTTTTTCATGTTTTCCACACCCTCCGGGGTGTCCACTCTGTTGGAAATCTTTACCTTGCAACCCTTCGGCAATGTCACTCACAAATATATTGAACAGAATCGGCCCCAGCACCGATCCCTGAGGCACTCCACTATTCACCTTTCCTTCCTCCGAGCGAACTCCATTCACCACCACCCTCTGGCGTCTGTCCGTCAACCAGTTCCTAATCCAGTTCACCACTTCGGGTCCTATCTTCAGGCCGTCTAGTTTATTTAAGAGCCTCCTGTGGGGAACCGTGTCAAAAGCCTTGCTGAAATCTAAGTAGATGACGTCCATAGCACGTCCTTGATTTAATTCTCCCGTCACCCAGTCAAAGAATTCAATGAGATTCGTTTGGCACGATTTCCCTTTGGTGAAACCATGTTGTCTCGGATCTTGCAACTTATTGGCTTCCAGGAAATTCACTATCCTTTCCTTCAGCATGGCTTCCATTACTTTTCCAATAACCGAAGTGAGGCTTACCGGCCTGTAGTTTCCAGCTTCTTCCCTATCCCCACTTTTGTGAAGAGGGACCACCTCCGCCGTTCTCCAATCCCTCGGAACCTCTCCCGTCTCCAAGGATTTATTAAACAAGTCTTTAAGAGGACCCGCCAGAACCTCTCTGAGCTCCCTCAGTATTCTGGGGTGGATCCCGTCCGGCCCCATGGCTTTGTCCACCTTTAGCTTTCCAAGTTGTTGATACACACTCTCTTCCGTGAACGGCGCTCTATCCACCTCATTTTCAGGTGTACTTTTGCCAGTCCCTCTTGGTCCTTCCCCAGGGTTTTCTTCAGTGAAAACAGAACAAAAGTATCTATTTAGCAAATTGGCTTTTTCGTCATCTTTTTCTACATAGCGTTTTGTTGTATCTTTTAGTCTCACAATTCCATTTATAGTCTTTCTCCTTTCACTAATATACCTGAAGAAGTTTTTGTCTCCCCTCCTTACATTTCTAGCCATTTGTTCTTCCGCTTGCGCCTTCGCCAGACGTACCTCTCTCTTGGCTTCTTTCAGTTTCATCCGGTATTCCTCCCCGTGTTCCTCCTCTTGAGATTTTCTATATTTCTGGAACGCTAACTCTTTAATCTTGATTTTCTCAGCCACTTGCTTTGAGAACCATATCGGTTTCCTTTTTCTCTTGCTTTTATTTACTCTCCTTACATAAAGGTCTGTGGCCCTGTTTATTACTTCTTTTAGCCTGGACCACTGTCCTTCCACTTCTCGTATGTCCTCCCAGCCCATCAGCTCCTTCCTCAGGTATTCTCCCATTTTGTTAAAGTCAGCTCGCTTGAAATCCAGGACTTTGAGTTTAGAGTGGCCGCCATGCACATGAGCCGTTACATCAAAACAAACCGTTTGATGGTCACTGTTTCCCAGGTGTGCAGCCACTCGGACATTTGACACACTATCCCCATTCGTGAGCACCAGATCCAATGTGGCTCCCTCCCTCGTGGGTTCATTCACCATTTGTCTGAGCAGAGCACTTTGGAAAGCATCCACAATCTCTCTACTTCTTTCCGATTTTGCAGACGGAACCTTCCAATCTACATCCGGCAGATTAAAATCTCCCAACAACAGCACCTCTCTTTTCTTCCCCAACTTTTGAATATCAGCGATCAGATCTTTATCTAGTTCTTCCAATTGTGTCGGGGGTCTATAGACAACACCCACGTGGACCAAGGTTCTATCCTCTCTTTTTAAGGTGATCCATATCGCTTCTTCCTTTCCCCAGTTCCCTGTCATTTCAGTCGCTGGGATATCATTTCTCACATACAGAGCTACTCCTCCACCTATATGTCCCTCTCTATCCTTCCTAAAAAGATTATAGCCTGGTATGTTTACATCCCATTCATGGGAACCATTGAGCCATGTCTCTGTGACTGCAACTATGTCCAAGTTAGCCTCCAAAATCAGGGCTTGAAGGTCATGAATTTTATTGCTTAGACTGCTCTGCACATGCCAAGGACTCCTTCACTCAAAAAAGAACAAAAAAAAAAAAGGATGTCCCTGACAAGCAGGAAAATTGTCAGCAGCCTGAAACCTCAGAAGAGAAACAGTGCTGAAAAGAGTCCCAGTTAATTTAAGTGCTACTGCTCTTGGTTGTGTAACATTTCCATTGTTTACTGCTTTGATGTTAAAGGCAGGCTTACATCAGGCAATTAGGAAGGACTTCTCTGAAGAAAAAAAAATCCAAGTGCTGGTCAGGAACGTCTAACAAGAGCTGGACATCTTTCTGCAGCTTTTGTGATGGGCGTCCTTCTTGGACGTGTTTTTCTTACCTGCAATTAGGAAGGACTTCTCTGAAGAAGAAAAAAAAAAGGACGTCCCTGTTTTTCTTACCTGCCTGAACTGAGCACAACCACAGTTCTCTCAACAGTCCCCTCCACGGTTGTTTTCATCTTGTCTCGCTCAGCCAATCCCAGTGTGTTTAGCTGATACTGGTAATAGCTAAATGCGCTGTGATTGGCTGAGAGAGACCTGGAGGGAGGGACATCCAAAAAGTTTTGATTTGGACGTCCTCGCACATCCCGATCTTGTGTGTGTGTGGGGGGGGGGGGGGCACAAACTGAAAACAACCTTGGAGGGGACTGTTGAGAGAACTGTGGTTGTGGTCAGTTTAGGCAGGTAAGAAAAACAGGGACATCCTTTTTTTTTCCCAGAGAAGTCCTTCCTAATTGTAGGTAAGAAAAACACGTCCAAGAAGGACGCCCATCACAAAAGCTGCAGGAAGATGTCCAGCTCGTGTTAGACGTCCCTGATGAGCACTTAAACATGGCTAGGCAGTGAAGGACGTCTATAAAGGACGTCCCTGATGAGCATTGGACGTTTTTTCCCCGATTTTTTTTTGTTACGTTTATAGAAGTTTTTAGAGGCTGTGCAGCCCCAACGAGAGGTACAGACCTTCCGTTAGATTTTCCATGGTTAGGCAATCGGAAAACGGTAGTACATCTCATTACAATACGATTTATACACATTGGGGTACTAATTTGCTCATCTGCATTCCGTTTTTGTTAGCTGCTACCGTGATCAGAAAACGGGTCGGAGAAGCATTTAGTGCATGCCACGGTTTACTATTTGCTCGTTAATGGCTCGTTAAGTTTAGTGCATCTGGCCCTGAGACAGAGCAACAGAAGGCTACAGCAAGGAAGGAGAAAACAAATCCACAACACACAGAGCAAAAGCTCAAACAGCACAAAGAAAGGCTTACTACTACTACTTAACATTTCTAGAGCGCTACTAGGGTTACGCAGCGCTGTACAATTTAACAAAGAGAGACAGTCTCTGCTCAAAGAGCTTCAGCAAAAAACGAAGGGTAACACCAAAGCAAGGGTTGTTGAGAAGGGTAAGCTTAAGTAGATCAGACTGACGTCAGCTCAGCCCAGACGGGCCAATCAGGAATGGTTCTAGGCATTCCCCTGTCTGACTAGCAGAGTTAAACAGAATCATAACAGGCAGGATGATGATAAAGCAATGACATAGGAGACAAATTGCTACTAACTACTGTAACCGGGTCACCCTTTCAGGACCCAGCCAGGGCTGACCCTGCTTAGCTTCCTTCCAAGTACCAAGTGGGTGGAAAGCTTTACTCCACGGTCCAGCACTCATTCAACACTCTCAGGTTCCAGCTCTCTTTGTATATGATCATCACCCTCTGTTCTCCTCCTAACAGGTTTCATTGACAAACACACAGCAACTCCAATGCTTCTTATAATTAAGAATTTTATTTGGCTTAAGCTTTAGTCACACAATTCCTAACCTTCATTGTGCACTTAGCCCTTTAACACAGTCCAGAATACCTCTCCAAGAGGTCCCTAATGTGTGCTCAGTCTCTTAGGACACTGCTCCCACTACCCAGCCAATTATCAGTTGCAACAACTTTGTAACATCAGAGCATTTCATCACAGACCCTGCTTGAACTCTTCAGCAACCTGCCAGGATTATTAGCTGCATAGCATCAAGACACTTAGCCAGTTATCAGCTCCATCAGCCTTATAACATCAGGGCATTTAGTACCTTCCTGGTTTTGAGAGGCTCCTCATGACCCTCCTTCCTTGAGACCTTCTCTCCCAGGCACCAGGCATACCCCATCAAACAGTAAACATTAGGCATCTGGCTTCCCACTCCTTTCTCTCTCCACTGGGAGAAAGGAATTTATGAGGTGATCAATAATCCTCCCCACCTCTTTAGGCCCTGCCCCCTTGGTTCCAGTCAGGTCTCAGTCTAGAACTCTCCTTCGCTACCTTTCCCTCCCCCACTTTGATAGCTCCACCTGGTGGCCTCCATAGGGAAAAGCTGATCCTATGACATGAGCGCCCTCTAGCTGTCCCTTCAGGGTATAACCCAGATATTCCCTTGGAGCTCCCTCTACTGGCTCTATCCTGGCATTTTCCCAGTTTCTTGTAGAAGATCGCCCTCTGGAGGCTTCCTTGGGGTAGGGCAAACCTGTGTCTATCACACTACATGTAGTTGATCTCTCAAATAGGGCTGAGGGATACCCTTAGGCTGGTGCACAAACAATTTATTTAAGGTCCATGGCTAAAACTCCTTACACTTCTCAAATATAAGGGAAATAAGACTGCTGTGATGATTTTGGATGAGAAGCGCAGGGTCCCGGAACAGCACCACATAGGCCAACTTGTGGCTTGGGTCCTTTTCTCCAAGCTTATTTAATCATCACCTCACTGTGACATGTGGCCAAAGGGGCATGCCCTAAGGGGCACACCATACCACTTGAGAGCCACGGTGGAAGGGTGCTTGGGTGCATAGGGAGAGGAATGGCCAATAGGAAAAAGGAGGTGATGATGCCCCTGTATAAAACTCTGGTGAGACTTCATTTAGAATATTGTGTACAATTCTGGAGACCACACCTTCAAAATGATATAAACAGGTTGGAGTTGGTCCAGAGAGCAACTACAAAAATGGTTGGTGGTCTTCATCATAAAGCATATGGGGAAGACTTAAAGATCTCAATATGTATACTTTGGAAGAAAGGCAGGAGAGGGGAGATATGATAGAGATGTTTAAATACCTACGTGGCATAAATGCATAGGAGGTGGGTCTCTTTCAATAAGGGAAGGTCTGAAATGAGGGGGCATAGGATGAAAGTGAAAGGGGAGAGACTCGGAAGTAACTTGAGCAAATACTTCTTCACAGAAAGAGTAGTGAATTCATGAAACAGCCTCCTAGTGGAGGTGGGGGAGATGAATACTGTATCTGAATTCAAAAAAGCTTGTGACAGATACATATAGGGTTACCATATGTCTGGATTTACCCGGACATGTCTGGGCAACTGGGCGGGTTTTGCCAATCTGTCTGTTTATCCGGATTTCTGGACAAACGCTCGCCAGCCTGCCTGTTTGTCCAGAAATCCGGACAAACGGGCAGATTGCTTGCTTCCTCTCCCCTTACCTCGCGACTTCAACTCTCGGTGGCCATTTTGAATCGGCACCGAGATCACGAACAGGAAGGATGCATGCAGGGCAGCGCTCCGGGCAGGAAAGAGGGGGCGCTTTCCTGCCTCGAAGAGGTCACTAGACCACCAGGGCAGTAGTAAGGGGAGGAGAGTGACGGAGTGTGTGATGGGGAGGGGAAAATGTGACGGGGCGGAGCGAGGGCATCAAAGGGGGTGAGGCGGGGTGTGAAAGGGGGCGGAGTGAGGCGTCAAAGGGGGCGGGGCATGTGTCCTTTTTGGGGGACAAAATATGGTAACCCTAGATATATAGGATCTCTAAGGGAGAGGAATGGATAGTAAATGACATGGATGGGCAGACTGGATAGGTCATATAGGACTAGATTCTATATATCATACCTAAAAAATTGGCGTAGAAATGAAATACGCCTAGATGTATTCTATAAAGTACATCTAAATTTAGGTGTACTTTGTAGAATAAGCCAAAATTTCCACGTGGTTTACAGATTATGCTGAGCGCCTGTCCGCATGACTAAATTTACTCACAGGCAGTTACGCCAAGTAAAATTGGTGTAAATACAGATGCCTAAATTACGTGTGGACCGGGTGTATTCTGTAACAACACACACAGATTTTAGAAATGCCTATGGCCATGCCCCCTTTTCAATTATGCAACTTAGAATTTACGTGCATCATGTTATAGAATACACTTAGTTCTGCATGTAAATTCTAATTAATGCCAATTAGTTTCAATAATTGCTTGTTAAGTGGCAATTAGCACTGATTGGCATGATAACTAATTAAGTTGCACGCACAAATCCAGAATATGACTAGATTTGCGCACGAAACTTAGGTCGGGCTGTATAGAATGCAGGGGTTGGTCTTTATGTGTGTTCATTTTTCTGTTTCTATTAAAGATTCCCTAATTATACACATGCAATTACAGTCCATTGAGACTAGATTTAGAGCTAAAAATCTAAATTTGTTACATTTTCCACAGACTAGATTATTAGCTCCTGAAACCTCGTTAAATAAATATTTCAAGGACATCTTAGCTCTTGAAAATGCAGAAGAATTTTCTATTGCTAGTTGTTAATATATTCCTAATAAGCAACTGACTCCTAATGCAGCTGCTGGGGAGATGGATGTCTTGTTACCATGTGATAGTTTGCACTTGATAGAATTTATTAAAGATTCTCAAGACACCATCTTAACTAGAGCTACATTATGTGTAATTGTTCTGACAGAGACCAATAAACAATTGGTTTTGAGATTTTACTTTAGGAAAAAAAAATGTTTTGAAGGCCCTAAGGCTTAGACTTCTTAAACCTTACCTGGTTTGGGAGGCAGGAAAGAGGTAATCTTGGAAAATTCCCTCCTTACTGTTGTCTTGGCGTAATCCAGCATCTGGGTGCAATGTTCCCTCTAAATTGTATGGGAGTACAGCTGCACATGGAAAATAAGCTGCTGCAAATGAAGTTTAAGTGCCACATGCAAATGAACACATGTTGCTCAGACCTGTGCCAGTTTGATGCTTTGACTGAAAAAAAAAATTTGCCATAAAAGTTTCTTTTCCTTTTTTTGTTACTTGAGCCATATTAGCAGGTGATGCTGCATGCTTATCGGCATTTGTAAATGATTCCATGCCATAGCTTCCAGTGAGGGCCAGCCTAGCTATTAGGAAAGAATATTAGGGGCCCTAGACAGATCTTCAGCCTTGCACTCCCATCAGGAAATTTCTGGCCTGTAGCTCATTTCCCTTCCCCAAGAGTTTCATAGTTGAAGTCAGCTATCATGATGATCCCACAACAATTCTCTAAAAATATATAATTGAACATCATTAAATACTGAACTTGCTGCCCCTTAAGAAGGTGCTGCTCTAGGCAACTACCTAGTCTTTCCAAGTGGTTGAGTTGGCCCTGCTTCTGGTCTGTCTTTCTTTTATAGCTTGGTCTGAGATTTAAAATATCGAAGCGCAGCTTTTAAGATAACGAAAACAATATGCATCTGAAGAAGAAAGTCTGCTACCAATTCAAGGAAGAATGTCTGCATGAACTTTGGAGGTTGACATGCAGTATAGAATTTTAGGGGACATTAATAAATATGATTGGAAGAGTTGCAAACTAATTAGTACCATATGCAAGCAAGCAAAATCCAATAGCAAATGGGTTTCTGGAAAACTCTGAAAGCTGGACTTCTTAAAGCACCACTTACTGCAAAAAAATTCACATAAGAACATAATATAAAAATAGCCATACTGGGTCAGACCAATGGTCCATCTAGTCCAGTATCCTGTTTCCAACAGTGGTCAATCCAGGTCACAAGTACCTGGCAGAAACTCAGTTAGAACAATATTCCATGCTACAAATCCCAGGGCAAGCAGTAGCTTCCTCTATGTCCATCTCAATAACAGACTATGGGCTTTTCCTCCAGGAACTTGTCCAAACCTTTTTTAAACCCAGATATACTAACTGCTGTTATTACATCCTCCAGTAAAGAGTTCCAGAGCTTAACTATTCATTGAGTTAAAAAATATTTCTTCCTATTTGTTTTAAAAGTATTTCCATGTAACTTCATTGTGTTCCCTAGTCTGTACTTTTTGAAAGAGTAAAACAATCGATTCACTTCTACTTGTTCTGTGCTACTCAGTATTTTATAGCCCTTAATCATATCTCCCCTCAACTGTCTCTTTTCCAAGCTGAAGAGCCCTAACCAAGGATATCCTTATTGCAAAAAATTCACATAATATCTGCAAATGGAAGAGTAGCTTAACAATTAGTGCAGTGGCTTGAGAACCAGCAGAGCTGGGTTTGATTCCCGCTGCAGCTCCTGATGACCTTGGGCAAGTTACTTAAACCTCGGTTGTCACAGCTACAAAATAAGTACCTGTATACAATATGTAAGCTGCTTTAATTGTTAACCACAGAAAGGTGGCATATCAAATTCCATCCCCTTTCCCTAAATAAATTAACACAGAGCCAGTGACAGGAAATCATTAAGTCATTATTAACTGAAAGCTGCAAGGATAAAGAACACAGTTGATGCTTATCCATTTACCAAAACCAAAATTATGCAATTACAGTATCTTGGCCAACTTCCAGAGAAGTTCAAAAAGTAATGGTGGTGTTTCCATTTCCTGTTGATTCTACAGCTGTAGTCCATTTTGTGGAATGAGTTAGTGATCACTGTGATGCTGGTTTCCTTTAAGATGAGCTTAAAGATGGGCTGTTTTGACAAAGATTCTTTTCAACCTCGCAACATTTTATAGGATTTCTCATGAGCAAAAGAACAACTCGAAATATTACCAGCAAGATGTAGCACAGTACTTAACAAGTCCAAAGGCAGTGTTAAGGAAGATTTGCATAAACCAGTATGTGGGTATCTATGAGGGAGAAAATGAAGACAGATGCAATGCAGAATTTTGAAAATATGGTTTCAATTATTATTATGCAGAAAATGGGTCAATGACCAATCTCTCCTTCTGGACATTTGTATATTTCAGTTGCAAGATGATCCAGCCTGATGAACCAAATTAAAAAACAAAAGCAAGGAACAGTTTAGAAGTAGACCACCTGGAAAGCCTTATGAGGGTTAACCTTTATTTAGCATCAGCACAAAGAGTTAATTCCGACAGTGCTTTTTCTTTTTGGAAAAGGGGTAAAATTGGACTGTGTAATGTGAAAGATGTTAGGATATAAAAAACTAGTGGAACCATGCCCGTTTCCTCAACAATGAAACGGGCCCTAGGAAGGCTGTCATGTAAGCTTTTTTTTTCTCTCTCCCCTGCCCTCCCCTCCATGTCCAGTGATTCTCCTCTTCGCTGCCCTCCCATCCGTGTCCCGCGATTCTCTCCTCTACTGTCCTCCCATCCCATCCATGTCCATCAATTCTCCTCTGCTCTGCCCTGCCCTCCCCTCCCCATCCCTCAATGTCCCGCGATTCTCTCCTCCCCTCTATTTGTACCTGAACGTTCTCTGGTTGGCTGGCGCTGGCTTCCGTTCCATTCATAACATCCCTCCTGATGTCAGCTCATCTCCAGCGTTCCCTTCCCTCTCATTGTTCCGCCCTCTGAAGTCATTACGTCTTGACGCGCGGGCGGGACAGTGAGGGGGAATGGAACGCTGGAGGCTGGCTGACGTCAGGAGATGTTACGAACTTAGGCAGCCAGACGTGGAACGTTGGAGGTGCAAATTATTATATAGGATATTAACATGGGACAGCATAAAATATTTAGAGGCCCTTTTACTAAGCTACGCTAGGTGCTAATACCTTTCTAATGCAGCTTAAAACAGTGTATTGCGGGATGCACTCAGGCATCCTGTGGTAACTGCCAAATCTGTGTACGCTAACTGCGTGGTAAACAATATTTTAATGTTATTTTTGAACGGTTCTGTCGGGGGATGGAGTAGGGTCACCGAGAGACTGATTCAGGGCCGCTGGGCCCGGGGCAGGGATGCTGTCGCCGCCCCCCTAGATCATCACCGCTCCTTCCCCCCAGGATCGCCGCTGCCCTGCCAACAGAAGAATGTAGCGCTGCTCTTCACTCCATCCCTGCCCAGCCCCTTTGGCTGCTTTTTTTCTCTCATCACACATGCTCGGGGGATGCAGCTGCTCGGCACGGAGGTAGAGGCGAGTGAAGAGCAGCGCTGGAGGGGGGGCCCGGTCAGAGTTTTCTCTCTCCTGCTCTCCTCTCTCCTTGGGGTCCGTCAGGAACAGGAGAGAGAGAGAGAGAGAGACCCCGGCACCGGGCCCTCCTTGGAGGTTGGGCCTGGGGAATTTTGCCCCCCTGCCCCCTTTCTCGGCACATACTAAGGGCTAGAATCTATACATGGTGCCTAAAAATTCCATGCGGAAAAGAAATACACCTAGGTGTATTCTGTAAAGCATGCCTATATTTTATAGAATAGGCTTAAATTTCCACGCGGTGTATAACATACGCCGAGCGCCTCTCCACACGACTAAATTTAGTCGTGGCCATTTACACCATGTTTTACTTGGCATAAATACTGATGCCTAAATTAGGCACAGAGGGCTAGATTCTATTTATCGCACCTCGATTTCCGAGCGGAAATGAAAGTGTATTCTATAAAGTATACTTTAGTTTAGGCGCATGTTGTAGAATACGCCGAGTGCTGCTCTGCATGACTAAATTTAGTTGCAATCAATTACACCACTAAATCTTGGGGTAAATCCCGATGCCTAAATTACGTGCAGAGCGGGTGTATTCTATAACAATGTGCATAGATTTAGAAATGCCTATGACCCGCCTATTCTACTCACATAACCACGCCCACTTTTCAACTATGCGACTTAGAATTTTACGCACACCATGTTACGGAATATGCGTAGCAAGTAGTGTGCTTAAATTCTAATTAATGCCAATTAGTGCTGATAATTGCTTGTTAACATCCAATTATCAGCGCTGATTAGTTTAACTAATTAAGTTATGCACATTGTTATGGAATATGCTTCGATTTCTTTGCGGAAATCTCAGTGTGCTATATAGAATCCCGGGGAGAGTGGCTGTATTCTATAACAAAGCGCATAGATTTTAGAAACGCCCATTCCCTGCCCATGGCCACACCCCTTTTCAACTATGCAACTTAGAATTTAAGTACACCGCATTACAGAATATACTTAGCGAGTTGTGTGCCTAAATCTTAATGCCAATTAGTGCTGTTAATTGCTTATTAACATCCAATTGACAGCGCTGATTTGATAGTTAACCAATTAAGTTACACATACTGTTATAGAATTCGCTTTGGTTTCCACATGGAAATTAAGGCACAATATATAGAATCTCAGAGTAACTGCTTAGCACAGGATTACTGTGTGGCAGTAATTTGTTTTAATGGCCATACACTAATGGCATCATTAGTGCATAGCCGTTAGTACAAACAATTTTAAAAATTGACCATTTTACAACTGCAGTAAAAAATGACCTTAGTGTGTGGGAAAGCAAAACCCACACAAGGGCGTGCTAAGGCCAATTTTTACCACAGCTTAATAAAAGGACCCTTTAAATAGTAAAATTAATTTGTGACTCACACTTTCAGCAAAGTTCTAGGTGAGATAATTATATTATATCAACTATTAACAAGGTCACAAAATGTACATAATTAATATATATTAATATATAATACCTAATTAAGCGAAGAGAAGCTCGAAAAGCCATCAGGAAAGCAAAGCGGCAAATGGAGGAAAAGATAGCTAGTACGGTAAAATTGGGGGACAAGACCTTTTTCAGATATGTAAGTGACAAGAGGAAGTGCCATAATAGCATTGTGAGGCTCAAACCTGAGGGGGAGAAATATGTGGAAGATAAGGATAAAGCTGAACTGCTTAATGATTATTTTAGCTCTGTGTTCACGAATGAAAGACCGGGGGTAGGGCTGCAGAAAACAAAGGCTAAAGGGGATGGATGTGTGGTAGACCAAGACCCGTTTACAGAGGCCTGTGTTTGTGAGGAGCTTGTCAAACTAAAAGTAGACAGAGCGATGGGGCCTGATGGGTTACACCCGAGGGTGCTTAATAAGGAACTCAAGTTCTGTCGGCTCCGCTGATGGACCTCTTCAATGCTTCCTTAGAAACTGGAGTGGTCCCAGTGGACTGGAGAAGGGCAGATGTGGTTCCTTTGCACAAGAGTGGAAGTAAGGAGGAGGTTGGGAATTACAGACCTGTCAGTCTGACCTCGGTGGTGAGTAAACTAATGGAAACGCTTCTAAAGAGGAGGATTGTGACATTTTTTGAACTACATGGAATGTGGGACCCGAGGCAGCATGGCTTCACTAGTGGCAGATCGTGTCAGACGAATCTGACTGTCTTCTTTGACTGGGTGACCAAACAGTTGGATGTGGGAGGGGCGCTTGATGTGGTATACTTGGATTTCAGCAAAGCCTTTGACATGGTTCCGCACAGGCGATTGATAAATAAATTGAGTGCCCTCAGTGTGGGACCTAAAGTAACTGATTGGGTAAAAAATTGGTTGAATGGTAGGAGACAGAGGGTGGTGGTAAATGGAGCTTGCTCTGAAGAAAAGGATGTCGTCAGTGGAGTACAGCAGGGATTGGTCCTAGGGCCGGCTCTTTTTAACTTTTTTGTGAGCGATGTTGCAGAAGGGCTGTCTGATAAGGTTTGTCTCTTTGCGGATGATACTAAACTCTGCAACAGGGTGGACATCCTGGAGGGTGTGAATGACATGAGGAAGGACCTAGCGAAGCTAGAGGAATGGACCGATATTTGGCAACTAAGGTTTAATCCCCAAAAATGCAGGGTCATGAACTTGGGTTGCAAAAATCTGTATAGGGGGTGTAGTGCTTCAGTGTGCGAAGGAAGAGCGGGACTTGGGGGTGATTGTGTCTGACAACCTTAAAGCTTTCAAACAGGAAGAAAAAGCTACTGCCAAAGCCAGAAGGATGCTTGGGTGCATAAAGAAAGGCATGACCAGCAGGAAAAAGGAGGTGATAGTGCCGTTGTATAAGTCTCTGGTGAGGCCTCATTTGGAGTACTGCGTGCAGTTCTGGAGACCGCACCTATGGAAAGATATAAACAGGATGGAGTCAGTCCAGATGGCGGCTACGAAATTAGTAAGCGGTCTTGAATACAAAAATTATAGGGACAGGCTTATGAACCTCAACATGTATACGCTGGAAGGGAGGAGAGAGAAGGAGACCTGATAGAAACGTTTAAATATCTCAAGGGCATTTATGTACAGGTAGAGAGCCTTTTCCAAATGAAGGAGAGCTCTGGAATGAGGGGGCATGTGACAAAGTTAAGAGGGAATAGGCTTAGGAGTAACCTAAGGAAGTATTATTTCACAGAAAGGGTGGTGGAGGCTTGGAATGGCCTCCCGGTGGAGGTGGTGGAGTCGAGGACTGTTCCAGAATTTTAAAAGGCATGGGATAATCGTGAGGGATCGCTTAGGAACAGGAAGAATTAGGGGTTACAGAGGATGGGCAGACTGGATGGGTCATATGGCCTTTATCTGCCGTCATGTTTCTATATTGTGACAATCATCAAATACGTATAAATTCACAAGATATGACATTGTACCCTTCATAGTATCACCACAATTAAGGACCAGATTCAGAAAATGGTGCCACCTTAAGAGCACTGATCCCATCCTGAGATGAAGTGAGCTGGGAGGGGCGGAGTCAATACCAAGGAGTTTAAAAGACAGGGCCAGGATAAGGTTAAGGAGGCCCAGGGATGGAAGAACTGAAGCAAAGTCTGTGCCTTTACTGAATGTGTTTAGCTACTGTGACCTGGCTGAGATAAGCAAACTCTGTTTCTTATTAAGATTTGCAAGCCTTGCTGAGATCTGGCTGGAGCCAGACCTGAATCTCAGAAGACCTGAGAACCTACAGGCTGTGTTTGGGGCAAGACAGCCTCACCAGCCACAGACTGCTTGGCCTACTAACCAGAGGCCTATTCGAGACTTACTAAATAAGAGAAACTGTTGCATATGGAGTTCCTGGCCTGTGAGGTAACAGGTCTCAGGGCCCAGGTGAATAACTTAAGGGGCATAATTGAACGCAAACACCTATCTCCATGGGCGTTTATCTCCGAGAACGGGTCTGTGAAGGGGCGGGCCGAACCGTATTTTCGAAAAAATTGACGTTTTTGAGCTGGGCGTTTGTTTTTTTTAGCGATAATGGAAACTAAAAACGCCCAGCTCAAAAACGTCCTAATCCGAGCCATTTGGTCATGGGAGAGGCCAGGATTGGTAGTACACTGGCCCCCCTGATATGCCAGGACACAAACTGGGCACCCTAGGTCACTGCGGTGGACTTCAGAAAAAGTTCCCACATGCATAGCTCCCTTACCACGGGTGCTGAGCTCCCAACCCCCCTCTCCCAAAACCCACTACCCACAAATGTACAACACTACCATAGCTCATAGGGGTGAAGGGGGCACCTACATGTGGGTACAGTGGGTTTTAGAGGCCTCCCATTTACCAGCACAAGTGTTACAGGTAGGGGGGGATGGGCCTGGGTCCACCTGGCTGAAGTGCACTGCGGTACCCACTAAAAGTGCTCCAGGGACCTGCATACACGCAGGCCTCTAGGACTTGTTGCTGCTGTATAACATTGGCACACCAGTTGACACCTGAAGACTAATCTCTCCGAAAAAGTCCTTTATTGGAATAAGCACGTTTACTCACAGTTAACTGCAGAGGTTGTGCCCCACTGGCAATGAGTCTCCCTGGTACTGAGATTAGCAGTAGGTCAGAGCTGGCAGAATGCTGTACAATGCCCTCTTTCAGCCACATTCAAGGTAAGAACTAAGTTGTCTAACGTGGCTAACACAGGAAAGGGAACTAAAACTGGCTTACAAAAATGGCCACTACCGCATGAACTACAACAGGAAACACAACAGGGCACACTCTGACCCAGTAGGCAGGGGGAAAAGCACCATGGGAGAAGAGCCTACCAACTACCAACATCGTGAGACTGTAACACAAGCTAATGAAATCACGGAGCCCAATACCCTACCACAATGCAATGCTGATGTGACCCTGTACTGCACCCGAGACCACATCTGACCCAGGGAAAGGCTGTGAGAGGATCGAACACATTCTGCTGTCATGGAGGTGGGTACGGCATTTGAGGCTGGCATACAGGCTGGGAAAAAAGTTTTTATAGTGGGGGTTTTTTTGGTGGGAGGGGGTTAGTGACCACTGGGGGAGTCCGGGGACGTCATCCCCGATTCCCTCCAGTGGTCATCTGGGCAGTTGGGGCACTTTTTTGGGATTTGTTCGTGGAAAAAAAAGGGTCCAGAAAAAGTGACCCAAAATCGCGGTAAAAACGCCTTTTTTTTTTCCGATTATCAGCTACAGACGCCCATCTCTCCTCGGCTGATAACCACGCCCCAGTCCCGCCTCCTACATGCCCCCGTCAACTTTATTCGTTTCCGCGATGGAGTGCAGTTGGAAACGCCCAAAATTGGCTTTTGATTATACCGATTTGGGCGCCTTTGCGAGAAAAACGCCCATCTCCCGATTTGGGTCGAAATATAGGCGTTTTTCTCTTTCGATTATAAGCTGGATAGTAACATAGTAGATGACGGCAGAAAAAGACCTGCACGGTCCATCCAGTCTGCCCAACAAGATAAACTCATATGTGCTACTTTAAAAGCTTTTACTTTCACTTTTATATGCCTTGTCTGCCTAAGTTATTCCCTGGGCCACCATATAACCCTCGCCTGGGTTCTCATAAATGCCTTTTATAGTACAGTGCTGGGCACCAATTTTTTTTTTTAATTCTGTTAATTAAATCAGCACCAGGAATTACACCTGCTGAAACTAGGTATAATTGCCAGCACTCAATTTGGGCATGCATCTGCAGTATTTTATAACAATGCACAAAAATTTCCGGAACGCTCCTGATCCACTCATGCCCCCTTCTTGATTGTGCACTATGAGATTATGGTGTGCAGTTTTATAAAATAGTGTGTAACAAGATGTGTGTGAAAATCCAAATTGTGCCAATTAACATCAATAATTTATTGTGAGCACCAGATTATTGAAGTTAATTGGCTCTTTACCCAATTTAGAATATAATAGCCATACTAGGTCAGACCAGTGTTCCATCTAGCCCAGTATCCTGCTTCCAGCAGTGGCCAATCCAGGTCACAAGTACCTGGCAGAAACCCAATTAGTAACAATGCAAAAACAGAAGAAACAAGTCTTCGTAAGAAAACGTAAACAGAAACAAACAGCGAAGATGACTAAAAAAAATAATAATAAAAAGGATGACGCTTTGACTAAAAATCCAGTTAAAAAATTTTAATGTTCAGTAGACAAGATAAAAACAAAGATAAAAAGTACAATGAGATGGTCGATGAGGAAGAGTCGACACAACTGCGTTTTGGCCTATCAGGCCTGCATCAGAAGTCTATTGAGAAACAACATATAAAATATCATATAAAGACAGTAAGTTTGCATAAGATTCACATATAAAAGGAATCGGAATGACTTTAAAAATATCATGTAAAAATGTCATATAAAAACAATAAAGCATAAATTCTCATGAACAATGGAATAAATTAAGTACAAGATCAAATGTCATGTGCTTATAAATGAGAATACGTTAATAAAAATATTAACAATGAGGAACAGTACATAAAAATTTGATGATAGCACAATAATATCATTGAAATAAAACATACATGAATAATCATAAATAATTTAAAAGAATAAGCCATAGACAATGATATGTAAAAAGGAGTAAAAATGAATTGCAAGTATAAATACCATTATCATAAAGATAATATTATCATAAACATAAGAGTTGAGAACAATGAGACATAAATTGCCATGAATGAATAATAAAATTATGTGCAAATATGTGAATAATAGCACAATAGTAGCCATTAGTTAAATCATACATAAATAACTATAACCACTGTAAAAAGTATGAAAAGAAATTGGTACAAGCATAAATACAATTATTATAGACATAGGGATAAATTAAATGAATGCATTGTTACCCTTTCACCATCGGTAATGTCAATTCTTATATCTTTCACCATCAAATGTGACAAATCTTTTTTATGGGAAAAAAAAAAAAAAAATATATATATATATATATATATATATATATATATATATATATATATATATACTATATGTGAAAAAAAAGAGAGGGGAGGAAACTGTTCTAGTTGGGTATCCTAAAATATGAAACAGTGGCGTAGCCAGAAGTCAATTTTTGGGTGGGCCAACAGGTTGGATGAGTGGGCACTAGGCAGTGGTTTGCTGGTAAATGTTTAACCACAGGCTCTCTCCCCGGTCCACCTCTGCGCCCCCCCCCCCACCTCCCCTCAAAATTGCACAGCTGGCTATGGCCGGGGAGAGAGCCTGGGGTGGGGGGAGGCAATGCATTACTCTCTCCAGGCCCAGGTTCCAATCTAATTCATGTTTAATGTGGGATAAAATGGCATAAATAAGTAAATAAATAAATATAAACTTTTAATGTTGAGCACCTGATTCTCAAAGTGGACATATTCCAAACACTATAATGAAAATAAAATGATTTTTTTCTACCTTTGTTGTCTGGTGACTTTGTTTTTCTTATCATGCTGGCCCAGTATCTGATTCTGCTGCTATCTGTCCTCTTAACTCCGTTTCCAGGGCTTCCTTTCCATTTATTTCTTTACTTTCCTCCTTTCTTCTTCATTTCTTGCTCTACATCCTTAAGTAAAAGCTGGGTCCTCCGCAGACTTGACTGTCCAGTGGATCCAGCTTTCTGCCTATTTTCTCAATCCATGTGCAGTTTTTCTCTTCTCTTCCTTTTCCCTCATATCATCTCCTTCCTCTCTCTTCCCTCCCCTCCATCCATGTAAGCATTTCTTCTCTCTTCATTCCCCTCCATCCATGTGCATCTCCTTCCTCTGTCTTCCCTTCCCTCCATCCATGTTCAGAATTTCTTCTTTCTCCCCTCCATCCATGTGCATCTCCTTCCTGTCTTTCCTTCCTTCACCTCCATCCATGTCCAACAATTATCTCCCTGCCCTCCCCTCCATCCACCCATGTCCAGGAACCCTCCTCTCTCCACTGCCCTCCCCTCCATCCATGTCCAGCAACTCTCCTTTCCCCTCCCCTCCATCCACCTATGTCCAGCAACTCTCCTCTCCCCTGCCATCCCCTCTATCCACCCATGTCCAGCAACTCCCCTGCCCTCCCTCCATCCATCTATCCATCCATCCATATCCAGCAATTCTCCTCTCTCCCCTGCTGTCCCCCTCCATCCATCCATATCCAGCAATTCTCCTCTCTCCCCTGCCCTCCCCTCCATGTCCAGCAATTTCTCCTCTCTCCCCTTTGACCATCTCCCTCTCATTCCCTCTCCAGCACTCTCATTCCCTCTCCAGCACTCCCATTCCCCCCTCTGTCTCTCCCTTTCCCAGTCTCCTAAATTCCTCCTCCATCTTTCACCCACTTCATTAGTCCCCCATTCCCCATACTCTGTACTCACCACCCCTCCCAGACCCATCCTTCCCTCTGCTCACCACCCCTCCCAGTCCCATCCTTTCCTCTGCTTACCAACAATAAAGAACGACAACGTGGATGCAGGCAGCAGCTCGGGTTGCTTGCTGTGTTTTGAGTGAACGGCGACGGCTGCGCGGGGGAGTAGAAAAAGAGATTTTCTAAATGGCTTCCTTCTCTACTCACAGCGGCGAACTGGCGGGCGGGGGTAGCAATAAAAGTATAAAGCAGCCAGGCTCCTCGACTCTGTCCCGTCTTTCGCTTTCACTTCCCTGCCCGCCCAGCGTACTGCCCGCCCGAAAGGAAATGACATCAGAGGAAGGCGGGACGCTGAGAGGGCAGGGAAGCGAAGGACGGAGTCGAGGAGCCTGGCTGCTTTATGCTTTTACTACCGCCGCCCGCCAGTTCGCCGCTGCGAGTCTGGAGAGATCATCAGCTGAGCCAGAGCGGGTGCCGTTTCTGCCCTGGACCCGTGGTCGCTAGACTGCTGCAGTGTGTGTGCGCTTGGGTGGGCGGGCCTGAGGTGAAATTGGGTGGGCCTGGGCCCACCCAGGCCCACCCGTAGCTACGCCCCTGATATGAAATGCTTGAGTATGTTGTGATGATTTGATGATTCTAAAACTAGTAATGTGTTGTGATACCAAACAGACCATGTAAAGAAAAGGAAACTGTTCTAGTTGGGTTAGTAATCTGAAATAATGAGATGTTTGAAATCTGGACAGAAAATTTTGATGTTTATCTTACTGTCGGCACTAAGAATAAATAAAAATGAATGGAAGATAAACTTACTCGTCTTTTAATGATAAATCTTGTAGTTGTGCTGCAGCGTCTCTTGGATCAACTTCAAAAAATTATATTCAAGAAAATGTATATAGAAAATTGTATATTATTTAAATGTAGCTTAGGCAGATTAAGAAAATGTCTGCATAAAGTGACTATCACGCTTATTTTCGAAAGAGAAGGACGTCCATCTTTTGACACAAATCGGGAGATGGGCGTCCTTCTCACAAGGTCATCCAAATCGGCATAATTGAAAGCCGATTTTTTTACACCCTCTACTGCTTTCTATCGCAGGGATGACCAAAGCGGGGGCGTGTCTGCGGGACTGGGGCGTGATTAGGAGATGGTCGTCCTCGGCCGTTAATAGAAAAAAGAAGGGTGTCCCTGATGAGCACTTGGCCATCTTTACTTGGTCCATTTTTTTTCATGACCAAGCCTCAAAAAGGTGTCCCAACTGACCAGATGACCACCGGAGGGAATCGAGATGACCTCCCCTTACTCCCCCAGTGGTCACTAACCCCTTCCCACCATAAAAAAACAAGTTTAAAAATACTTTTTTGCTAGGGTGCCCGGTTGGTGTCCTGGCATGTCAGGTGGATCAGTGCACTACAAATGCTGGCTTCTTCCACAACCAAATGGCTTGGATTTGGATGTTTTTGAGATAGACATCTTTGGTTTCCATTATCGCCGAAAACCAAGGACAACCATCTCTAAGGTTGACTTAAATGTCAAGATTTGGGCGTCCCCAACCGTATTATCAAAACAAAAGATGGACGTCCATCTTGTTTCGATAATACGCGTTGCCCCGCCCCTTCGCCGGAACATCCTTAGCGATGGATGCCCCCCCCCATTCGATTATGCCCCTCCACGTTGTCTAGGCAAGGCTGTACCATGGCTTGAAACGCAATGCAATTTATGTCTCATTGTTCTCAACTCTTATGTTTATGATAATATTATCTTTATGATAATGGTATTTGTAATTCGTTTTTACTCCTTTTTACATATCGTTGTCTATGGCTTATTCTTTTAAATTATTCATGATTATTCATGTATGTTTTATTTCAATGATAATGGCTATTATTGTGCTGTCATCAAATGTTTATGTACTGTTCCTCATTGTTAATATTTTTATTAACGTATTCTCATTTATAAGCACATGACATTTGATCTTGCACTTAATTTATTCCATTGTTCATGAGAATTTATGTTTTATTGTTTTTATATGACATTTTTACATGATATTTTTTAAGTCATTCCGACTCCTTTTATATGTGAATCTTATGCCAACTTACTGTCTTTATATGATGTTTTATATGTTGTTTCTCAATAGACTCCTCATGCAGGCCTGATAGGCCAAAACGCAGTTGTGTCGACTCTTCCTCATCGACCATCTCATTGTACTTTTTATCTTTGTTTATATCTTGTCTACCGAACATTAAAATTTGATTCTTTTAACTGGATTTTTAGTTGAAGCGTCGTCCTTTTTATTATTATTTTTTTAGTCATCTTCGCTGTTTTGTTTTTAGAAACCCAATTAGTGGCACCATTCCATGCTACCAATCCTAGGGCAAGCAGTGGCTTCCCCCTTGTCTATTTCAATAATAGACTATGGACCTTTCCTCCAGGAATTTGTCCAAACCTTTTTTAAACCCAGATGCGCTAACCACTGTTAAGATGTCCTCAAGCAGTGAGCTCCAAAGCTTAACTATTATTTGAGTGAAAAATTATTTCCCCCTATTTGTTTTAAAAACATTTCTGTGTAATTTCATTGAGTGTCCCCTGGTCTTTGTACTTTTTGAAAGAGTGAAAAAAGCGATTCACTTCTACCCTTTCTACACCACTCAGGATTTTATAGACCTCAAATTTGAGTTTCCATATCATCATGCTGATCAATCCATAGACTGGTGGGTTGTGTCCATCTACCAGCAGGTGGAGATAGAGAGCAATCCTTTTGCCTCCCTATATGTGGTCATGTGCTGCCGGAAACTCCTCAGTATGTTCTCTATCTCAGCAGGTGGTGGTCACACACAGCAGCAGCTCTGGCTAGGTCTCCAAGCCTAATCTTTAGGTTTTGTTGAGTACCTGGGGTTGAGGGCTCTTCTTGAGCAAGTGCAAACCTGGTGGCGCCAGGTCCCTCCTTTTCTCCCCCCTCCCGCTGGCTCCGTTAAAAAAAAAAAAAATTTTTTTGGACGTCCTTAAGGGCGTTTATTTCGACGTTTATTTCAACGTTTATTGCAGCTACTCACTGGGACACCAGTTCGTTACAGCTCAGAGCGAGAAGCAGGTAATTTTACCTTTTTATAGCGGGCAGGGGGATCCCCGTTCGGTCTCCACGTGGCTTATGGCGTCAGAGGGCGAGGGTGCGAGGATTCGCTCCCCGGACCGCGTGGGTGCATCTAGCGGGGATGCGGGGTTTTCAAAGCCTGAATCGCCTTTGTTAAACATCAGTTTGGAGTCCGGTCAGTGTCCCGGTTCCTCCTCCGGTGTGGCGGTTTTTCCCGCCATAAGCGCCCATCCCCTGCTCTTCGCCGACTCCATGTTGGCCGGCCACTCTGCTCGGACGGCTTCTTCTTGGGCCGCCTTCGAGCTGGGAGACGCTAATTTTATGGTCGCCCTTGATTCGGGCGACGGTAAGAAAGCGGCCAAAGTTAAGCGCCGTTCTTCCTGCGCGGCTCCTTCTCGGAGTTTCGCGCCGGATGCCATTTTGGATGCGCAGCACGTTTCTCCCCCGCTCTTGCGAGCGCCGGTTGAGAGTGCGGCTAGGGCCGTGGCCCAAGCTGCAGAAGTGCACAGTTCGGGGGGATTCTCCCCTGAGTTCATTTTGCTGCTGCATCAGGCTTTTCTTATGCAAAACGCTGCCCCTGCCCCCCTGTCAGATAAAGGGGTTGAGGCCTCCGGAAGCAAACGCCCTTGGGTGGATTTCCAGGCCCTAGAGGACTCTGTCTCCTCTGATGTAGATGAGGGCAGCGTATCTGAGTTCGCCCAACGGTCCTTTGGGGATTCCTTGGAGGAGACGGATTCCTGCTCGGATGGAGCGGATGACCCCTCTGCAGCGTGGATCTTTTGCTCAGAGGATTTGCCCAACCTGTTAGTGCAGGCCATGAGCATTTTGAAGATTTCCTCTCTGGAGGACGTCTCTCCCTCAGCCTCTGTTGGCTCCGCCATTATGCTGGGGACGAAGCGCCCGCCTAGAACCTTCCACGTGCATGAAGCCATGCGCACCTTGATTTCGGCTCAATGGGATGTCCCAGAAGCGAGCCTCAAAGTGGCTAGGGCTATGTCCCACCTCTATCCTCTGCCTGAAGGTGGACGGGAGGCCTTTCTTTGGCCTACCGTGGATTCTTTAATCACTGCGGTGACTAAGAAAACGGCGTTGCTGGTGGAAGGTGGCACGGCCCTAAAGGACGCCCAAGACAGAAGATTGGAGGTGGCCTTAAGGTCGTCCTTCGAGGCGGCTGCCTTAAGTTTGCAGGCCTCAGTTTGCAGCTCCTATGTGGCCAGGGCATGCCTGACGATTGTGCAGCGGGCTTCCCCCTCGGATCCTTCCTTGAGGGCTGATTGGCCGGCCCTGGAATCGGGCTTGGCCTACTTGGCAGACTTGCTGTATGATGTCTTGAGAGCCTCAGCTAAAGGTATGGCTCAGACAGTCTCTGCGCGGCGTTGGCTTTGGCTGAAGCATTGGTCTGCTGACCACGCCTCTAAGTCTCGCCTGGCTAAGTTGCCTTTTAAAGGCAAGCTGCTTTTTGGGGTCGAGCTGGACAAAATTGTGACCGATCTCGGCACGTCTAAAGGCAAGAGGTTACCAGAGGTCAGGGCTCGGGCCAGTGATGCTCGGCCCGGGTCCTCCAAAGGACGGTTTCAGGAAGCCCGTCGGTATCCGCCCGGGCAAGTCGGGCTCCTCTGCCCCCTCTTCCTTCAAGAGGAACTTCTCCCCCAAGCAGCATTCCTTTTGCAGAGACCGCCGTCCCGGAGGTGCTTCCTCCGGTCCTCCCCCAGGGTCTCGTACCCAATGACGGGGCCCTGGTCCATGGCCCAGTGCAGATTGGAGGACGGCTGTCCTCGTTTCTGGGCGAGTGGACCAGGGTAACTTCAGACACTTGGGTCCTGGAAGTCATAAGAGATGGCTACAAGCTAGAGTTCTGCCGACCCTTAAGAGACGGGTTTGTACTCTCTCCCTGCAAGTCTCCGGTCAAAGCTGTGGCAGTGCAGCAGACTTTGGACAATCTGATCCGCCTGGGTGCGGTCGTTCCGGTGCCAGAAGATCAGCTTAGCAAGGGACGTTACTCCATTTACTTTGTGGTACCAAAGAAAGGAGGTTCTGTACGGCCTATTCTCGACCTCAAAGGGGTCAATCGGGCCTTGAAAGTTCGGCACTTCCGAATGGAGACTCTCCGCTCTGTTATAGCGGCAGTGAAGGCAGGGAGTACCTGGCATCCTTGGACATCAAGGAAGCTTACTTGCATATTTCCATCTGGCCTCCTCATCAACGCTTTCTGCGTTTTGCAGTCCTGGGCCGACACTTCCAGTTCAGAGCCCTCCCGTTCGGGTTGGCTACTGCTCCGCGGACCTTCTCCAAAGTAATGGTGGTCATTGCGGCCTTCCTACGAAAGGAAGGAGTACAAGTCCATCCTTATCTGGACGACTGGTTGATCTGAGCCCCCTCTAATGCAGAGTGCGGCAAAGCTGAGGACCGGGTGGTTGCTCTTTTGAGCTCCCTGGGGTGGATCATCAACTGGGAGAAAAGCCAGCTGCGCCCGACTCAGTCCCTGGAGTATCTGGGAGTTCGATTCGACACCCAAGTGGGCAGAGTGTTCCTGCCAGACAATCGGATTGTCAAGCTTCAGGCTCAGGTGGATCAGTTCCTAGTAGCCTCTCCTCTTCGGGCTTGGGGCTATGTGCAGCTGTTGGGCTCTATGACGGCCACGATGGAAGTAGTGCCCTGGGCCAGGGCTCATAAGAGACCACTTCAACACTCTCTGCTGAAGCGCTGGACTCCAGTGTCGGAGGATTATGCTGTGCGCCTTCCCTTGAACCCAGCGGTGTGCAAGGCGCTGAGCTGGTGGCTGAAGACAGACAAGTTGTCTGCAGGAATGCCTCTTGTGACCCCGGAGTGGATTGTCATCACGACGGATGCCTCTTTGACGGGCTGGGGAGCCCACTGCTTGGGAAGGACAGCGCAGGGGCTCTGGTCTCATGCAGAGACAAAGTGGTCTATCAACCTCCTGGAACTCAGAGCCATTCGGTTGGCGCTTTTGGAGTTCCTCCCGGTACTGGCGTTGAAGCCAGTACGGTTCCTGTCGGACAATGCCACGGCTGTGGCCTATGTCAACCGCCAGGGAGGTACCAAGAGCGCCCCTCTAGCCATGGAGGCCATAAATCTATGCCAGTGGGCGGAAGCGAACCTGGAACAGCTGTCGGCGGCCCACATTGCCGGAGTCATGAATGTCCAGGCGGACTTTCTCAGTCGCCATACCTTGGATCCCGGAGAGTGGCAGTTATCAGCTCAGGCGTTCTTGGACATCACGAAGTGCTGGGGCCAGCCGAGCCTAGATCTGATGGCGTCATCGGCCAATTGCCAAGTGCCACGCTTTTTCAGCAGAGGACGGGACCCTCGATCTCTGGGAGTAGATGCTCTTCTCCATCAGTGGCTGACACAGGAGCTTCTCTATGTGTTCCCACCCTGGCCCATGTTGGGCAGGGTGCTAGACCGGGTGGCAAAGCATCCGGGCCGGATAATCCTGGTGGGTCCGGACTGGCCCAGGCGTCCCTGGTATGCGGACTTGATCAGGCTCTCAGTGGACGACCCTCTGCGGCTGCCAGTGGAGCAGGGCCTGTTGCATCAGGGTCCCGTGGTGATGGAGGATCCCTCCCCCTTTGTTCTTACGGCCTGGCTATTAAGCGGCAGCACCTGAGGAAGAAGGGCTTCTCAGACAAGGTCATCGCCACTATGCTGAGAGCGAGGAAGCGCTCTACTTCTACTGCTTACGCCAGGGTTTGGCGTACCTTTGCATCGTGGTGTTTGGCAGACTCACTTTCTCCCTTCTCTGCTCCAATTTCTTCAGTGTTGGCGTTCCTGCAAGAAGGTCTGGAGAAAGGCCTGTCGCTCAGTTCCCTTAAAGTCCAGGTAGCGGCTCTGGCTTGCTTCAGGGGCCGCCTGAAGGGTGCTTCCCTGGCTTCGCAGCCAGATGTGGTGCGTTTTCTCAAGGGAGTTAATCACCTGCGCCCTCCTCTGCACTCAGTGGTGCCTGCGTGGAATCTCAACCTGGTGCTAAGAGCCTTGCAGAAGCCGCCTTTTGAACCCTTGTCAAGGGCATCTCTGAAAGACCTGACGTTGAAAGCAGTCTTTTTGGTGGCTATCAGTTCAGCCAGAAGAGTTTCCGAGCTCCAGGCGCTATCATGTCGAGAGCCTTTTCTGCAGTTCACTGAGGCAGGAGTGTCTATTCGCACAGTGCCTTCCTTCCTGCCCAAGATTGTTTCTCGCTTCCATGTGAATCAGCAGCTCTGTCTCCCATCCTTTCGTAGGGAGGACTACCCAGAGGAGTACTCTGCTCTCAAATATCTAGATGTGAGACGAGTCATCATCAGATACTTGGAAGTGACCAATGATTTCCGGAAGTCGGATCATCTGTTTGTCCTGTTTGCAGGTCCTCGTAAGGGTCTGCAGGCTGCTAAGCCTACAGTGGCAAGATGGGTCAAGGAAGCCATTGCAGCGGCTTATGTGGCCGCGGGGAAGGTGCCGCCTATCCAGCTGAAGGCTCACTCCACTAGAGCTCAGGCGGCCTCGATGGCAGAGGCCGGGTCCGTCTCCTTGGAAGAGATTTGCAAGGCGGCAACTTGGGCATCTGCCCATACCTTCTCCAGGCATTACCGCTTGACTGTGGCTGCTCGGGCGGAGGCCCGGTTTGGAGCTTCAGTGTTGCGGTCAGGGATTTCAATGTCCCGCCCTGGGTGAGTACTGCTTCGGTACATCCCACCAGTCTATGGATTGATCAGCATGATGATATGGAAGGTAAAATTATGTATCATACTTGATAATTTTCTTTCCATTAATCATAGCTGATCAATCCATAGCCCCTCCCAGATATCTGTACTGTTTATATTCTGGTTGCATTTCAGGTTCAAGTTTAGTCTTCAGTTCCTGTTCAGGAGGACTTCGTGTTCAAGTTTTTTCAATTGGATTCTTCAAGAGTTGAGACGAGTTTGTGTTACAGTGAGCTGCTGCATTCCTCTCCCCTCCGTTTTACAGGGCTGGATTGAGACCTAAATTCTGCCGGCGCTCCCTCCCGCTTCGTGCGGCTGTAGGGCAGCTTTGTACCCCTCCCGCTTCGGCGGTGTTAGGGTCAGTCAGCTCCTCCCGCGGTTGCGGTTGCAGGATAAGCCAGATCCCCCCGCATCGGCGGGGTGGTGTCCCTCCCCCGCTCCGCGGGGATGAGCTGGACGGATTCCCCTTCCCCCACTTGTGTGGGGATGAGCTGGGTTACTTCCCCTCCCCCGTTTCGGCGGTGGTGAGCTGGGCAGAGTGTCCCTTTGTGGGTGTAATTCTCTAAGTGCTGAGTCCTGCGGATGGAGCTTTGATATCGACATACTGAGGAGTTTCCGGCAGCACATGACCACATATAGGGAGGCAAAAGGATTGCTCTCTATCTCCACCTGCTGGTAGATGGACACAACCACCAGTCTATGGATTGATTAGCTATGATTAATGGAAAGAAAATTATCAGGTATGATACATAATTTTACCGTCCTTTACAGAATCTGGGGGTAAATGTCTGTGTAATAAATATGTTTTAAAGCTGTTCTAAATACCTCAATTTTTTTATGGCAAATCATTAGGTGCTAAGGGTCTTTTACTAAACTGTGGCAAAAAAGGGCCCTGTGGTAGTAGCAGGGGACATTTTTTCAATGTGCCAGAGCCCTTTTTACCACAATGGGTAACCCCCCCCCCCCCCCCAAACAAAAATGTCCATGCAGTAAGATAACCCTTACCACTTGGCCATGGAGCTGGGAGCATTTACCGCCGCCCATTGAGGTAGCAGTAAGGGCTCCCACGATTACCCGATCACCGCTGGGTTACCCTGCGCTAGACCAAAAAAAATCTCTGGGGTGCCGGAAATGGCATGCGCTCCAGCCAGAACTACCGCCGGCTGCCATGTAGTTCCAGATGCCCACATTGGGCTTACCTCCGCTTTGTAAAAGGCCCCCTGAGTTCCGTAAGCTATGGGCATAAATTGAAAATGCACTAGCCCTAGTTGACTGGTTCTTACCTACACTTAAAAAGTGGAGTAATAAAAGTGTTATGTGGACATGATCTCATTCTGACACATGGGGTTTGTAAACTTGTAGAAAAATAGCTGGAAGAAAGGTTATGTGCAGTTTTAACGATTAATAGAACTTTGCACTTAACTTCGGCTTCCATTGGAAGTCAAAGAAGTTGCTTCCGCATTGGGCTTTAACAGTAATCCCACTGCTGTATTCTGTGCCATCTGCAAGGTTTTTAGCAGGGAATCCCTGGTAGATAATATTAAAGTTTTCTAGGCAAGGCTTTACCAGGACTTGAAACACAATGCAAAACTCAACTGCCAAAAGAGGCCTCAAATGGCATCCTACCTTCATCTTGTGAATTAGGACTTTATATGACAGATTCACATCCCCTACCTCCAGGCTTGGTGGTGCATTAAATTAAAAATCTCTGAAGACAAACAACAGCGCTGTCTTTTTTCATAATTTATAGCCAGCCCATGTCTTCAGAGTCAATGTATTGCAGCTTGAAAGCAATCAACAGTTGCCTGTCTGGGATGTACAGCTCTGAGTGTTTGTGTTTTACCTTTCCTTTCTTAAGATGGAGTTCCTTTCTATATTTTATTTTGTGTGTTTGTAATTGTAATAGGCGAATATAATTGGGAATAGGCAGTATAACAATTTTTTAATAAACATATAGCACCCCGTTTACTAAGACACACTAGCGTTTTTAGCATGCGCCTAAAATTAGCGTGTGCTAAACGCTAGAGACACCCATATATTCTTATGGGTGTCTTTAGAGTTAGCATGTACTAAATACGCTAGCATGCCCTTAGCACAGCTTAGTAAACAGGGCCCAAAATATTATATTCTACACGTGCAATAGATAATGAATATTGAATGATTATGTTTATAGCCATTGTGTGAAGTAATTCATATTAAATAGCAATGCTGATAGTGCCGAGCACTCTGGGGCTCCTCGTTTCAACTTATATCAGGTAGATATACTAGATCTGATTCTGACTTGCTGCTCCCTGCTCATTCAGATAAGAACAAAGCCGTTATACTACAACAAACCAATCCCGAGTGGCTGTAACCAGCTGAGCAGTAATTAACGAAGCACAGAATGAGAGGCAACTGATATATCTAAAAATATCATCATAAAACCAGTGCCCTTCTTTTCTAATCACTGTATCAAGCTATCAGACCACGAGATCATAAGGGACTCTACTCAATGATTCATCTGAAAGTTCTGCTGCTGCTAGTCTAGGGGAAAATATGAGCTGAAAAAAACTCTGTAGCTCTATAAAATGGGAATGTAGTCATGTTTATATATGACCATGACTGTATACGACCATCTCTGGGAAAAGGTGACTAAAATCACCAGAAACCAAAAATGAGGATTTAATGAGTTCTGATAGAGCAAACAATTGTTAATACAACAGTCCAAACCCCATCCTTTTATGTGAAAAAAATAGAAAAAAAAAGTTACAGAAGTTCAAACATGTGACTTTTGCAGACTATGTGGATGGGCCCGTGATGTGAAAAATCGGCCATTCTCAACATTTTGGATCCACTACTTTAGTCACTTTTTCCCAGAGATGGTTGCGTATTACTAGTACGTGCGGTTTCAAACAACAGAAACATGGCAGCAGAATTTGAAGGATATACTGAACAACAAATACAAAAACTAATGCAGCGCCCGGCTCTTATGGAAGAAGTTGATGCTTTCGACCCCCAGGGTTCGTGGATGGAGTTGGAGACTTTAAAGAAATCGTGGATTCCGAGAGGGCTGAGAATTATTAAGGAGCCTAAGATTTTCACATCAGATAAATTGTTTTTGGACAAGTGGTCAGCGATTTTGAATAAATGTAGTAGGGATTTGATGGCACTCATCATTGAAACAACAGAACAGGTGGAAAAAGAATTGAAAGTACAGATTACCACCACGGAAGAAAATTTGAAAATGAGCCAAAGTACTGAGATGTTTGATAAAAAGATTGATGAATTAAAAACAACGATACACCAGTTCAAAGAATCTACGAGACAGCTGAAGATTAAAAAATTAAGAAGAGATGAGAGAGATTATCAGATGGATAGAGTATATACTTGGCAGAAAAGAGAAGTAAGAATGACCAATAGAAAAAGGGTGGCTTTTGAAGGATCATCAGGAGACAGTGATGAAGTGGGCACGGGAAGTGACCTTGAACCGCTTGAGCAAGAACGACCAAAAACAAGAGCAAGGGTGGGCCAATCAAAACAGCCATTGATCAAGGATCGAGACCGAGGGCGGTTGGAAGCACCTCGGGGGAAGAACACTCGGAAACAGTAATAAATCTATCCTCATATCCCCTTTCATATATACAGAAGCAAGTATTACATCTGGGGCTAGGATTTGTTCCAACAACCCTGCATGATGGCTTCCGTCTGCGTATAGCATTACAAAAATTTTTTAGAAAATTGCAGTGCCGGATATAGTTTTTGGAGAATGCCAGTGGGATGGATACATCTATAGTGAAACCCATATCAAAGTGGGTCCCCCCTGGCCCTATGAATGCTGTGGTTTCAACATTCAAAGACATAATACTTCGGGATTTGGAGGCGTTGGAGGCTGAGTTGAGTGGGGGACACAGAAGAAAGAATAATTTGTCTTTTAAACAGTGGGAAGCGTTAAAACAGCTTCAGGAACATCCTGATATTATAATTGGCAAAGCGGACAAAGGGGGAGCTACGGTCATCTGGGGGAGAGATGAATATTGTGAAGAGGCAGAGCGTCAGCTAGCGGATACAAGAGCATATAAAATTTTGGATGAGGACCCTATGGAGAGCTTACAGGAGAAGATCAAGCAGCTGGTGGAGCCGGCAGTTGAAGATCATATTTTGACTTTAAAGGAAGGACGTTTTTTGTTAGAAGAAAATCCGCAAACTCCAAAGATATACTTTGTACCCAAAATCCATAAAGCATTGATTCATCCGCCTGGACGCCCAATTGTGAGTACTAGGTCCTCAGTGTTGGAGCCACTCTCAAAGTTTTTGGATATATTTTTACACAAATTTGTAGGTAAGATGCCATCTTACTTGAAGGATTCTTCACATTTTTTGAGAGAGATAACATTGATTGAGGATGTTACAGATGAGACATGGCTGGTCACTTTGGACATAGTCTCTTTATATACGAGAATTCCACAACAGGGGGCACTAGATATCATTCGAGAGAAAATGCAACAAAGGACGGAGCATCTACGCATCCCTACAGATTTATTGATGCATATGGCGAAAATGGTGATCCAAAATAATTATTTTTGGTATAATGATCGATTCTATGAGCAGACGGAAGGAGTGGCAATGGGGGCTACAGACTACAGAAGACGTCTGACCGCTGTGCTTGCCAACAAGGGTTTTGCCACCAAGTATTAGGTCTTGTTTGCCAGAGGGATTAAATACTTATTTCCCTCTGCAGAATGCAAATAAATTCATATACTTTCCACAATGTGATTTTCCGGATTTAATTTGTGATGTGCTATCTCTCACTGTTACCAATAACCTACCCTTCAATTATGGGCTGCTCATGTCTTTGTCAGTGGGCAAACTTACAAAATCAGCAAGGGATCAAATACTTATTTCCACCACTGTATATTAGGGCTGTTCATCGATTAAAATGTTTAATCGCATGATTAATCAAAATGTTTATTTGCATGATTAATCGCATAAAGTGTCCCCTTACATTTTCTCTTGTATAGTGCAAAATATAGACTGCAGATGTAAATTCTCAAAACTGACATACTGTACTTCAGTTACTAAACTGAAAATTAAATCATTTCTCTCACCTTTTATTGTCCGGTGATTTTATTTTTCTAATTATCTTAGTCCCTGTTTCTGGTTCTGTTCCTCTGACTGTGCTCTGAACTCTATTTTCAGGGCCTCCTCGCTATTTCTTTTCTTTTCTCTTCTCCTCTCTTCTTTACTTCTTCCCCTTTAACATCTTTCACATTCAACTTTCTGCAATTTTTCTTCCTCCTTATATCTGTTTTTGTTTCTATCCCTTCCCTTTCCCTTAATCCATGGGCACCATCTACTCTCTCCTTCAGTCTCTCCTTCCCTCCCCTCCGTGTACACCATCTCTTCTGGTCTTTCCTTCCATCCTGTGGGCACCATCTCCTCTTCTCTCTTTCCCTTCCTCTCTATGGGCACCATCTCATCCATCTTTCTCTTCCCTTTCTCTCTATGGGCACCATCTCTCTTCTCTTCCCTTCCCTTCCCCTCTATAGTCAGCATCTCATCTCATTCCTTTTTTTCTTTGCCTCTCCATTGGCACAATCTCATTTCCCGTCCCCCGGGAGCTCCTGCAGCTTTTTCTCTTCAGCTGCCCTGCATTCTCTCCTAACAACAACAACCATTTCTAAAGCGCTACTAGGGTTACGCAGCGCTGTACAATTCAAACATAGAAGGACAGTCCCTGCTCAAAGAGCTTACAATCTAAAAGACAAGAGAACCCTCTCCCCTACACCAACAGCCTTTTCTTTTCTACCACCCTGTGACTCTCTCAGACTCTTCCTCCCTCCTGCATATATATTTCTCTGCTACCACTGACCCCCTCCCTCCCCGATGCTCCTGCAGTTTGTTTTCTCCTGTCTGCCGCATACCTGCCTGCCGCATACTGCAGCCTTTGCTCTGCTGCCACCGCATTCTCTGGCATTTCATGCCACCCCCCCAACCTCGCCACACGTGGCCCTCCAAACTTGCCTTGTACACACGGCATTAACCAGAAGCTACTCTGCTCCTCTCTGTAACCGGAGCCCTCCCTCTCTAGTGTCTGACTCCTGAAGCAGGAAACAGGAAGTTTCATCATAGAAGGTGGGACACTAGAGAGGGAGGGCTCCGGTTATGGAGAGGAGTGGAGCAGCGTGTGCTTAATGCCACCATGTGTACAAGGCAAGTTCGCAGGGTGGCAGGCTGGATGAGATGCCAGAGAGCGGGGTGGCAGGAGAGAAAAGGCTGCCAGTGTATGACAGCGGGTAGGAGAGAACAAGCTGCAGGAGCACCAGGGCAGTGGTAGGAGAAAGCAGCATGACGCGATTAATCGTGTTAAGTCAAAAATTTTAAATGAACAGCTGTAATATATATATACAGTGCACTCCATTTAAGTGCATGTCGGATAAGCACATACTCTGTTTAACTGCATGCCGTACTTCGGTCCCAAGCACGCGCATGGAATATGGAAGCCGATTGGCACATGACAAAGGGGCGATAAATTTGAAATCTCATTGGTTAACTGCCACAGGCAGAATAAGCGAAAGAACGTTGTTAGAGTGTACACTGGAGTCGTTGTCGTCATCGCGCAACTGTAAGACTTTAACACTGGCTGAACGAATAGAAGTTCTTCAAAAATTAGAAAACAAACAAAGTCAAGCATCTATTGCTAAAGAATATGGTGTCAAACCCAAATGTCACGTATCTTGAAGTGCAGCTTCTGGAAGACTGGCAAAACAATACAAATCCACACAGGAAACGTAAACGGGCGGGAAAAGCTGAGGATGTAGAAGATGCTCTTCGGTGGTTTTCTCAAGTCAGGAGCAGACAGTTTCCTGTCAGTGGTCCACTGCTTATGGAGAAAACTAATCAGCTAGCTGAAAGTCTTGGACTAACTGAATTCAAAGCCATTGTTGGATGGTTGGAAAGATGGAAGGAGAGGAACAACATAAAATTCAAGAAACAGCATGGTGAAAAACATGATACTGAAGACTTTGGTGCTGAAAATTGGGTTGTTTCAGTTCTTCCTATCATCTTAAACGAGTTTGCACCTCGTGACATTTTCAATGCTGATGAAAACGGTCTCTCCTGGCAAGCGATTCCTGATGAAACACTTGCATTCAAACAAGCCGAAACTACAGGAAGTGAAATGTCGAAGGACCGACTGACGATCCTCCTTTGCTGCAATATGGATGGGAGTGAGAAGTTGGAACCATGCATCATTGGAAAGAGCAAACAGCCCCGTTGCTTCAAGAATGTTAAGCGACTTCCTGTGTCATACGAGGTTAACGCAAATTCATGGATGACTGGGGAAATTTGGAAGCAGTGGCTAAAGAAGTTAGACACTAGAATGCGGGCACAAAAGCATCAGATTTTGTTGCTTTGTGATAATTGTGCTGCACACAGTGATGATGTCAGGGCTGTCTAACGTCAAGGTGGTCTTCCTGCCACCAAACACTACCTCTCTGATCCAACCTATGGATCAGGGCATAATAGCCAATTTCAAAAAACATTATCGAGCTCTTGTGCTATGTCGTCTGATGAGCGTTATGGATGACCAGACTGGCAAGGATAAACGTGCTGTTGAACTGGCTCGTAATCTATCACTGTTGGATTCCATACATATGCAGAAAGAAGCCTGGAATCATGTTTCACAGGCAACCATTGTGAACTGCTACAAGCGGGCAAGCTTTGTTAAGGATGTGGAGAGTGACGAAACAGATGCAGCTGTTGCAAACTCGTCAGATGAACAGGCTATTAACATCCCAGCTGGTGTTACTGAAGAGGAGTTTCATCACTATGCAGCTGTTGATTAAGATCTACAAACAGCTGAAGACAGCACTGATGTCGAGATATGCGCCTACACGCAGGCAATGGCTGATGATGAAACATGATGAAATGAGCAGCGAGGCTCATGCTAATGAAATTCAACAACTTCCTCCTGTCACTTTTGCAAGCACGCTGGAGAGTCTCAACACCATGCGGGCCTATCTGGAGGCCACTGGATGTCAGTGCTATGACAGTTTTTACCGTCTGGCAGGCAGTTATGGAACTCACAGACACAATAGTGTACAGAGGACTATGACTGATTATGTAAAGTAAGCCTAACGTCAGTTAACGGAGACTGTATAACATCAGTTAACAGAAACTGTATACTGTACGTATAATACAGTACTGTACATATGTTTATCACATGCCAAGCTTCTTTGGGTCACAACGGTTAAGTGCACACTCCGGTTAACTGCATGTATTTCTTTGGTCCCAGACCCTTGCACTTAAGCGGATTGCACTGTATATACATTTATATAAAGTTTTTTAAACTATCCTAAATATGACATTTTATTGTAATGTTTTTTAGGGGGGGTGTTCCTTGAAACAGCAGATCACAAAACATGATTTCATGTCGGAAGAGTGATCCCCCAGCCGACATGATCAAATATGTTTTATTCAAGCTTATAAGAGGGAAGTGTTGAAGTAGAAAATATAGTGTTGTTGCACTAAATATGCACAAGTCATAAAAAAAGAGGACCAATGACAATAATAGAGATTGATTCTCGATAGAATGAGAAATTTACAGCTGTTGAGTTTCTCCACTGAGGTCTGAAGAAATAATAAGACCTAAGATTACATGATATGAAATGTTATATTCAGGTTGTCATAAGACATAAGCATCGCCTCACTGGGACAGACCAAAGGTCCATCTAGCCCAGCACTCTGTCTCCGACAGTGGCCAATCCAGGTCATAATCACCTGACAAGATCCACAGGGCAAAGCATTTTGTACTGCTTGTCCCAGGAATAGTGGATTTTTCCCTACATCCATTTAATAACATTCTATGGCCTTTTCCTTCAGGAAGCCATCCAAATCTTTCTTAAATTCTGCTAAGCTAACTGCCTTAACCACATTCTCTGGCAACGAATTCCAGAGTCGAATTACGCGCTGAGTAAAGAAAAATTTTCTCTTATTTGTTTTAAACTTACTGCACTCCAGCTTCATCGCATGCCCCCTTGTCCTAGTATTTTTGGAAAGTGTAAACAGATGCTCCATATCTATCTTTTCCACTCCACTCATTATTTTATATACCTCTATCATATCACCCCTCAGCCGCCTTTTCTCCAAGCTGAAGAGCCCCAGCTGCTTTAGCCTTTGCTCATAGGAAATTCGTCCCATCCCCTTACTCATCTTTGTCGCCCTTCTCTGCACCTTTTCTAATTCCGCTATATCTTTTTTGAGGTGCGGCGACCAGAATTGAACACCATACTCTAGGTGCGGTTGCACCATGGACCGATACAGTGGCATTATAATATCTTCATTTTTGTTTTCCATCCCTTTTCTAATAATACCTAACATTCTATTTGCTTTGTTAGCCGCAGCAGCACACTGAGCAGAAGATTTCAACGTATCATCAATGATGACTCCCAAGTCCCTTTCTCGTTTCGTGACTCCTGACACTGAACCTTGCATGACGTAGCTATAGTTTGGGTTCCTCTTTCCCACGTGCATCACTTTGCACTTGCTCACATTGAATGTCATCTGCTATTTAGATGCCCAGTCTCCTCTTCTCGCAATATCTTCTTGCAACTTTTCACAATCTTCCCGCGATTTGACGACCTTAAACAACTTTGTGTCATCAGCAAATTTGATAACCTCGCTAGTTATCCCCACCTCCAGGTCATTTATGAAACTGTTAAAAAGTAATAGTCCCAGCACAGATCCCTGAGGGACCCCACTAACTACCCTTCTCCATTGCGAATAGTGACCATTTAACCCTACTCTCTGTTTCCTATCTTTCAACCAGTGTTTAATCCATAACAATACACTACCTCCGATCCCATGCTTCTGTAATTTCCTCTGGTGCCTTTCATGAGGGACTTGTCTTGAGAGGGTTTTGATTTTTGATGTCTGCAGCAAGCAGTTTATTGCCAGAATTATTTGCCTTTATAAAATAGGCTTAAAATAGCATCTTTTTGAACTTCTCACAGAGGTGTCCTGTTAAGAATCAAGCTCATGATGCCTGAGAAATACAGAAGCAAACAGAGAAAGCCATATCAGTTTTGACCCCAAGGTTTGTGGTAGATTCAGCGAAAGCATGAAGAACAGAATCAGTAGAGAGAGACAGCCATTGAGAGCCTGAGGTCAAGAAATATCAGGAGAAATAGGAAAGCAGAGGTCTACCTTTCTACCCCTGATATCTCACCTTGCATCCAAACCAAAGTTTCAGCGTGCTTGTCTGACATTGCTGCCTGGATGTCTCAACGCCACCTGAAATTAAATATGACCAAAACCGAGCTTCTCATTTTCCCCCCCAAACCCACCTCCCCGCTCCCCCCATTTTCTATTTCTGTTGATGGCTCTCTCATTCTCCCTGTCTCCTCAGCTCGAAACCTTGGGGTCATCTTTGACTCTTCTCTCTCCTTCTCTGCTCATATCCAGCAGACCGCCAAGACCTGTCGTTTCTTTCTTTACAACATCCGTAAAATCCGCCCCTTTCTTTCCGAGCACTCTACCAAAACCCTCATCCACACCCTTGTCACCTCTCGTTTAGACTACTGCAATCTGCTTCTTGCTGGCCTCCCACTTAGTCACCTCTCCCCTCTCCAGTCAGTTCAAAACTCTGCTGCCCGTCTCATCTTCCGCCAGGGTCGCTTTACTCATACTACCCCTCTCCTCAAGACCCTTCACTGGCTCCCTATCCGTTTTCGCATCCTGTTCAAACTTCTTCTACTAACCTATAAATGTACTCACTCTGCTGCTCCCCAGTATCTCTCCACACTCGTCCTTCCCTACACCCCTTCCCGTGCACTCCGCTCCATGGATAAATCCTTCTTATCTGTTCCCTTCTCCACTACTGCCAACTCCAGACTTCGCGCCTTCTGTCTCGCTGCACCCTACGCCTGGAATAAACTTCCTGAGCCCCTACGTCTTGCCCCATCCTTGGCCACCTTTAAATCTAGACTGAAAACCCACCTCTTTGACATTGCTTTTGACTCGTAACCACTTGTAACCACTCGCCTCCACCTACCCCCTCCTCTCTTCCTTCCCGTTCACATTAATTGATTTGATTTGCTTACTTTATTTATTTTTTGTCTATTAGATTGTAAGCTCTTTGAGCAGGGACTGTCTTTCTTCTATGTTTGTACAGCGCTGCGTATGCCTTGTAGCGCTATAGAAATGCTAAATAGTAGTAGTAGTAGTAGTAGTCTTCAGCTGGATTTCGGCATCAGGAAGCAAGACTGCATCCAGGTGGAAAATACTGATAGGCATAACATAGCTAGGATTTCTGATTCTAGGTTTTAACTGAGAAACACTGATAAAGCATCCTCGAAAGTAGAAATATTGGGGATAAACACCAGAGAATACCACTACTCGTAGTGTTTCTCACCCTTCCCTTTGCCTGCCTTGGATCTTCCACTCTGTGAGTGTTTTCTGCACTGAGAACTCCTTTGCTACAGGTGTATGGATTTGTACCATGAAAACACTAATAGACACCAATTTTTTTTACACTCTGAAAAAAACATAATTAGCTGGGAAATGGACACATAAATTTGCAATTTATAAACACCTAAAATGTAAGCCCTAAATATAATATAACTTGGCAACTTGATGGCAGAAAACAGATTCAGTCATTCATTCAGTCTGCCACCCAGTCATTTCTTTCTACAGTGCATGAATATATCCAAGCTGCTAGCCACAGGGTATGACTGCTTTGTAGATCTCGCTTTGTCCAGGGCACTTTATGCCATCTTTCTCATTTATGCTTTACCATCTTGGCTAGATGAGTATATACCTCATACCTACTGTAGAGACCTGAAGGATTTTGCACTTTTGGTGTATGCAGAAAAAAATCTCAAGGGCTCCACCAATAGCAGTGTGAGTGGGGCTTTCAGTGACATCATTAGTTACTGAGGGACAGTATTACTTTAGGGACCCTTTTACAAAGCTGCGTAGGCGCCTACACATTTCCAACGCACGTCAATTTGGAATTACCACCCAGCTACCGCATGGCCCTTGTGGTAATTTCATTTTTGACACGTGTCCACTAAGCGTTCCGGACAATAATTTTTCTTTTCTGGCATGTGGAAGAAACCGGGCGCTAATCATCATTCTACGCGTGTAGACAATTTCCGCACAGTTAACGTGTGAGACCTTACTGCTAAGTCAATGGCTGGTAGTAAGGTCTCAGACCTAAAATGGACACGCGACCATTTTTATTTTGCCGCACATCCGTTTTCAGCAAAAATTTTTAAAAGGCCTTTTTTACAAGCGTGCTGAAAAATGGATCTGTCTGCGCCCAAAACACGTGCCTACACTAGTGCAGCCACCTGTAAAAAAAAAAAAATTCAGCACCCCCAATCATTTTGAAAAGTTAGCTCCTGTGCGTGTGGTAGAAGCTATGACTACCTCTGGACTCCTGCGGTAGCCCAACGGGAGACCCAATCTGCTGCATGCCAACGTGGTGGTAGCCCTACCACCCTTTAGTAAAAGGGCTTCTAAAGTACTTATCTGAATAGAAGGTTGAATAAATGTAGTGATTTTCAAATGTTGTAGGTTATGTCAGGAAGATGCCTTCATGCCAGAGCCAGGTATTCAAACACGTGATGTACATCCATACTGTACACTTCTTTGAATCCCAGATCTCCTCTCTAAGGGGCCCTTTTACTAAGCAACGGTAAGCCCACCGTGAGCTTGCCATGCGCCAATCCAGAACTAGGCCCGGCGGTAGTTCCCACCCCTAGGCCGTGCCATTTCCGGTGCTGCAAAAATGTGTCTTATTTTTGTAGTGCTGGAACTTAACCGGCGGTAATCGGTTACTGCTGGGTTAGCATAGGAGCCCTTACCGCCATCTCAATGGGTGGCGGTAAGGCCCTACCAAAATGGCCATGTAGTAAATGGTTCGCTTAATGCATGGCCATTTCTTTTTCCCTAAAATCGACAGCCTTTTACCTGCTATGGTAAAAGGGGGCCTCAGCATGCATCAAAAACACACACTGACGCTAGTGCAGGCTCACTTTTACTGCAGCTTAGTAAAAGGACCCCTAAAAGACTGTTAAGGATTAAGAGGACACGCTGTGCTAATATGGTGTTTTTAACTGGACATCCAGGGACTTAATCCATCTTATTGGTCCTAAGAACCATCCTGAGCCTGAGGAGAGAAGCATTAATATCGCTTCAGGTTCCTGCTATCAGCAGATCCAGAATGAACTGCCTCCTGCTAACTAGCAAGTTCCAGAGATTCGGGACCCACAAATCTCTTGACAAGAGAGATTACCAAGCCTATAAGTACGTTCCATCATCGATATTAAACACTGCTGACTATTGCATTTGTATCATATAGAAAGAGAGACATAGAACACTGCTGTTGTCATCTTTGAAAAAAGTGATAATTTGAGTGGATATTGGACGGTGTAAATATTGTTCATATTGAACTCTGCCTTAAGAAACTGCCTCTGCTGCTAACTGTCCCATCAATTGATCCTAAATATCTTAAGTAAAGTTGAGTCGGTTTAGAGCACAACACCTGGTGTGATCTACCAAAATCTAAAAATATTATTATGTGCGGGGTTTTGCAGTGATTCTGGGCAATGACTAGGCAGTTGCCTAGGTGACACTAGTGAAAGACTAAGAACCCCAGCTATAACAGCACCCTTTTCTTCCTCATGCTTTGTAACAATCTAAGTCATTCCCAACCACTAGTGTGGTTGTTGCCCAAATATCTGGCCTAGATCTCTGTGTGGTCTGCCAAGGAGACCCAACTACATGACTGACTGTTTTTGTTAGGCTTTCTATTTATTACTCTCCTTGCAGTCTGTCAGAAAGCATTAACTGTCAACAGGACCTGTCATCACAGCCTGCCAGACTAAACTAGCTGCATGATTCTTCTGTTTCATGATTTGTGACACCCCATTGTGTAATTGCTAGTGCAGCATTTAAACATGTGCCACTGGATCATGCTTCTTCTCTCTGTTCAGTCTGGAGCTAAGGATCCTCTTTGCTTGTCTCATGCCCCTTTAAAGTCAGCTACTGTGTTAGCTTTTGCCATCAACTCTGGGAGGGCATTACACATGTCTAGCATTTTTCCTTGATAAAATATTGCCTGGTTTTGCTCCTGGGTGTATCTCCTTATTTTCCAACTTCCTTTCTATTGAGAAAGGTTTACGACCCCAGTGCCACTATCATTTGAGATATTAAATTAGAAGAGAATATTTTGAAACTGGAGAGATGAAGGAAAGAAAGAACGATTTGAATGTCATCAGCATAGCAATGGTATGAATAACCAAAGGGTGAAAAAAAATCAGAGTATCCACTGCTTGCCCTGGGATTGGTAGCGTGGAATGTTGCTTCTAAGTGGGTTTCTGCCAGGTACTTGTGACCTAGATTGACCACTGTTGGAAACAGAATATTGGGCTAGATGGACCATTGGTCTGACCCAGTATGGCTATTCTTATGTTCTTATGAGTCTGTGAATAATCTAGATGTAAACCCATGTTCCTCCAAACAATTTCATTCTTTATATCCACTTTTGAAATGTGTTTAGAAAGTTTTTCTGCATGACGCTGTCCCTTGGAATTGGTCTGGTTTTTTTTTTTTTTTATTCTGTGGGCTCACAGGCACTCACATTTCTGTTCCGTGGTACTGGGCTACCTCCTGGCACAGGTCTGTTTCTCTGAAGTATGCTGAACCTAGCTGAGTCTGTATTGCTATTCTTTAGATACCCCACCATCCTCTGGTACTGAAGGATTTATAATCTTAATATTTTGGTCTGTGCTGCTGTTCTCTTTCCTCTTCCTAACTTGTTCCAACAGCAGTTCATTTTCCTGGAACAAATTTTTTGCTGCATCAATGATTAAAGTATAGAATTTGGGACCTGGAGGATTTGTAGCAGGATGCTGTTCTCGAAAACATTTATTTGATAGAGAAGGGGGAAGAGCAGTACACAAAGGATCTATTGGATGAAAGTTTATTTTTTAGACTTCAAGAGTCTGTAAACTGGATCTTTCCCTGATAAGGATGAAATACACCACAGTCCTTCTACTTAAATCTAGGCTCCTGAGATAAATTTCTGTCCTGAGCTGATTTCTGGGACTCTTCTTGGCACTGTCAGCATAGGATGGACATGCCCAAAACAACAGGAGACCCAGTTGATATAGTAGCATACAGTGGGGGAAATAAGTATTTGATCCCTTGCTGATTTTGTAAGTTTGCCCACTGACAAAGACATGAGCAGCCCATAATTGAAGGGTAGGTTATTGGTAACAGTGAGAGATAGCACATCACAAATTAAATCCGGAAAATCACATTGTGGAAAGTATATGAATTTATTTGCATTCTGCAGAGGGAAATAAGTATTTGATCCCTCTGGCAAACAAGACCTAATACTTGGTGGCAAAACCCTTGTTGGCAAGCACAGCGGTCAGACGTCTTCTGTAGTTGATGATGAGGTTTGCACACATGTCAGGAGGAATTTTGGTCCACTCCTCTTTGCAGATCATCTCTAAATCATTAAGAGTTCTGGGCTGTCGCTTGGCAACTCGCAGCTTCAGCTCCCTCCATAAGTTTTCAATGGGATTAAGGTCTGGTGACTGGCTAGGCCACTCCATGACCCTAATGTGCTTCTTCCTGAGCCACTCCTTTGTTGCCTTGGCTGTATGTTTTGGGTCATTGTCGTGCTGGAAGACCCAGCCACGACCCATTTTTAAGGCCCTGGCGGAGGGAAGGAGGTTGTCACTCAGAATTGTACGGTACATGGCCCCATCCATTCTCCCATTGATGCGGTGAAGTAGTCCTGTGCCCTTAGCAGAGAAACACCCCCAAAACATAACATTTCCACCTCCATGCTTGACAGTGGGGACGGTGTTCTTTGGGTCATAGGCAGCATTTCTCTTCCTCCAAACACGGCGAGTTGAGTTCATGCCAAAGAGCTCAATTTTTGTCTCATCTGACCACAGCACCTTCTCCCAATCACTCTCGGCATCATCCAGGTGTTCACTGGCAAACTTCAGACGGGCCGTCACATGTGCCTTCCGGAGCAGGGGGACCTTGCGGGCACTGCAGGATTGCAATCCGTTATGTCGTAATGTGTTACCAATGGTTTTCGTGGTGACAGTGGTCCCAGCTGCCTTGAGATCATTGACAAGTTCCCCCCTTGTAGTTGTAGGCTGATTTCTAACCTTCCTCATGATCAAGGATACCCCACGAGGTGAGATTTTGCGTGGAGCCCCAGATCTTTGTCGATTGACAGTCATTTTGTACTTCTTCCATTTTCTTACTATGGCACCAACAGTTGTCTCCTTCTCGCCCAGCGTCTTACTGATGGTTTTGTAGCCCATTCCAGCCTTGTGCAGGTGTATGATCTTGTCCCTGACATCCTTAGACAGCGCCTTGCTCTTGGCCATTTTGTAGAGGTTAGAGTCTGACTGATTCACTGAGTCTGTGGACAGGTGTCTTTCATACAGGTGACCATTGCCGACAGCTGTCTGTCATGCAGGTAACGAGTTGATTTGGAGCATCTACCTGGTCTGTAGGGGCCAGATCTCTTACTGGTTGGTGGGGGATCAAATACTTATTTCCCTCTGCAGAATGCAAATAAATTCATATACTTTCCACAATGTGATTTTCCGGATTTAATTTGTGATGTGCTATCTCTCACTGTTACCAATAACCTACCCTTCAATTATGGGCTGCTCATGTCTTTGTCAGTGGGCAAACTTACAAAATCAGCAAGGGATCAAATACTTATTTCCCCCACTGTAGTAGCCAATATTCAACTGGTGATGGACAGCATTTTTTTAAAGTGTGTTTTATCTTGTGTTATTCAAGATCGTGTATGTAGCACAATCTTTTTATTTGCGGCTGGACAGCCATTGCCTATGAACATGATATATGCCACTCACACACTGAGGAACTGATTTTGACAGTGTAATACTCCTGACGCAGATGGTGTGCCGAAACATGATCATGTCAGGTCTTCGTGAAAAAAAAACTTTAAAAACATTTTGGTCACCTTTCGGTCATTTGGCACACATTTTATTATTCATTGTGATTTTTATGCCATGTAAGTATTACATATTAGATTTTTGGTTTTTATCCCTTCTCTGTCCACCTCTTTTTGTTGAGTAATTAATTTCATTTGGTCTATAAAGTTATTTATTAATTTATAAACCTCCTCTTTTGCTCTGAGGTTGACCCCCTGCGTGTTTGAAAATATTGTTGCGCTTCATGTCTTTTTCTTTTCCTTTGCAAATGGGCACCCTCTCTGTTTGATTTTCTGCTTCTCTTATTTTCAGCCTGCTGCTTCTCCACTTGGCTCTGACATGACCTTTCTCTGCTCTTTCCACTTCCCTGGAAAATGCCTTGAGGTCAGACACTCAGCTGTGTGTGCATTAGGTGTCTGGTCTGCAGCTGTCTCATCTGTAGCTTTAAAAACAAATTTAAGATAATAATAATAATAATAATAATGAATGACCCCTGGTGCTCTCTCTTTTTTGTGTGATTAAGATAGCCAGCTCATTCTGTCCCAAACCACTTCTATTTCCCACAGTTATAATGGCTGTCTGTGTGTGCTAACAGGAGTATAGCAAACCAGTCCTTCCCATATTGAGTACTGAGCTAGCCTAGCTTTGCCTGCTTATTTGTGTAGGGGTGGCGTGGAGAGAGTGGCAGTGGGCTCTGTGGCTAATTTAACCACCAGTTACTCTTGAAACAAAGAACTCCAGACAAAATGGAACAATGCTAATTTTTCATTCATCATAGGATTCTAAGAAGAAGCGAGCTAAGAATATTATGCTGGGCTTCAGGGAGAGGGAGGTCTGTTGCTGATTCTGTCTTCTCTCATTGGCAGTAATGCTAATGCTGAAATTTGAGATCTATACTTGTTGTTTCATGCCTTCTGGCTCCAATTTTCTTGATGCATAGAAGAGACGAGTAATTTTTTTTTTTTTTTAATCTTTGGCTGTGAGTTTATTTGCAAATCTGGTGTCTGATGCTTGCAGTGGTGCAGTGGTGCAGTCTTGGCTCTCCTCACTGCTCTGAGTCCAGCTAGTCTGCTCAGCAGTTCCTTTAATAAGTGCTGATCCTGCAGTTTCGAAGGACAGTGGTGGCCTTGTGGAGTTTTAATGGTATCCCTCTGCTGAACAGAAAATTGCAGCCTTATCACTTAGAAGATGTCTTGGTGGCTGTAAGCCCTTGACACAGATCCTCTATGTCTCATATACTGGGAACTGAAGATCTGCATTAAATAGGTACGTGTAGCCTGGAAGCTGGAACTGAAATGGTGTCCTTGTGTTTGGGGCAGACATGTTAATATTGATGGCATCGGTGTTACAATGCTTGGTGGCCCTGGTCTGCTAATGATGAAATGGGATTAGCTGCCCCAATGTAGATGCAGTCAGGGTTGTTGCAAGGGCTGGAGAAGCAGGGTACCCACTGGGGCATAAAGTGGATTGGGGATGGAGGAGAGGTACCATGCTGCCCTTTTAAGTCAGTTTGAGAGTCTCAAATATACGAGCCCAAAAGTGAGAGAGAGAGTATTGAAGCAGCTTTTGTCCTTGGCGCCCATTTGTCCAGCAGTTGTGCTTTGTGGAGTCCTTCTGAGTGGGATTCTGGCTGTGAGACCCCTGTTCTCTGCTAATCCAACAAGTGCAATGCGTCATAGTGCTACAACTCAGCAGGTCTAGCATCCAGTAATACTGAGTGGTATAGCCTAGCCTGGAGCTTCTAACAGGTATAAGATCCTGTCTGTTCCTTGTGTTAGTCTTTCATGTAATTACCAGCTATGTGCAATTCTCTCCTTCAGTACCTTCCGTAATGTTTCCAGTAGTCAGTCATGATGTCTCTGCCAGCAGCTTTTCAGACATATTTTGAGAATCTGTAATTAGTTTATGAATCTTGAGATAGTCACACTGCACTTTGTAACCTGATTGCTTGTTCCAGCAGCCACATCTTGCTACTTTGGACTTCCAGCCAAATTAGAATGGCTCATTAGAGGGGCTATGACAAAATGAACCTTCATTTCAGATTATTTACCCCATTGTTTCTGCCTGTCTAGCTTCATTCAATAATGATAGTTCTTGCTCACATGCCACAGTCACTGCCTCCCTGAAGAACATGGCATGTATGCACCTCATATCTGATCACTAGATGTCTTTGTTGTGTGATAGCTAAGGGCACTACCAAGAAAATGTTCCACACAATGTGGAAACTCAACTGCATAAAACAATTTTTCACAGAGATGTATTCCGCAATATGATACAAATCATGGTTCTGGCCCACATAGACTACTGCAATGGAAACTACGCAGGATACAAAGACCAAATTTTAGTTTAAATTTGTTTATTGACGTATTATACAAGACATATAGACATCATGCCCAACAAATAACCTTACTAATACAACAGACAACTTGTAATCCGTCCACATACATCAAGTCATTTTCTTCTTTTATCCCTTGACGCTCCCTCCCCCCGCCCTCCCTTCCTTTTAGCATAAGGTTCAACAGTTTTTGTTTATGACAATTCAAAGATAACATTGTTAATCTGGTGCATATACAGAGATTTAGAGTTTTTAAACAAGCTCTGTTTAAACCGTATGATACAGCTCGTTATCAAACTTTAACATTATTATCTCTACCCCTCCCCCCCTCTAAGTGTGAGTCGATATGTGCAGGCTTTGACTTTCCATATTAAACTAGCTCCCCCCCACCCCCCGTCCTGGAGGAGGTCCTGGGTCTTGTACTCTGATGACCCCCTCCCCCGTTCTGGAAGGTGACACTTTTATTGTGCAGACTTCGTCTACTACTATACCAAGCTACCAAGTTCTTTGGTTTGTTCTGTTAACCATGTTTGTGTCTTAGGTGTAGCTTCTACTCCACCTTAACCGCTCTCCCATACACTGTGACATTGAACAACCCCACCTTCTCCCTTTACCCTCCCACTCCCCCCAACCTAATGTTAAACCGAAAGAAAGAGACAGAGAAGAAAAAAAAAAAAATCATATGGCCGCTTCATAGTCGGTTCAGAATAAAGCTTCTCGCCCTGGGTGCCAGAGACTGAATATAAGGTTCCCAGATCCTCAGGAATGCCCTCTTTCCTTTTGGGGAGGATCCCACCTCTCTCCTCTCCATCAACATCAGTTCATATAAATTATTTCTCCAATGCCAATATTCCGGCGGTTCAGAGTGTACCCAAGCCTGCAGAATCAGTTTCTTACCTACTAAACTGGCTTTCCTGATGAACTGCCGGGCTCCCCCCGTGTGCAAAACAAATAACTCATACTGATCTAAAAGGAGACCCTGCGGAGTAAGCGGAATCTTGCTCTTAGTATCGACTCTAGAAATCCCACAATTTGCCTCCAATAGTTCTGGATCTTATAACATTCCCAAAGGTAGTGATATAGTGTGCCTTCCCTCTGCCCACACTTAGAGCATAAAGGATCAATTCCTCCTCCAAATTTGGATACTTGATACTTTGACATGTAAGCCCTATATAAAATCCTGTATTGACATTCCCTCATGGCTGCATTTCTCGATAGGGTGGGAATCCTCGTCGATAACTTCTGAAAGTCTAGCTTCAGGTTTGGACGCTTTAGATCATGAGCCCATTTCCCTAAAATATGGTCTGTTTCTCTACCCTTGCTCATCTCCCCCAACGCTTTTTGTAGTCCAGAAACTGATAAACGCCTCCCTTGCATAGAACTAAAGAATGCCCTTATTTGGCGCCCATGTCCACTACTCAATTTCCCTTGCTCTAAAGATCTAACATAATGTGCTATCTGATAATACGCAAATTGATGACTTTGAGTAATACCTACCCCCAGAGCTCCAAGTTCCAATAATCGTCCCTTGGAATCCAGTACATGTTCCAGTCTAGTGATCCCCATCGTTGCCCACCTACAAAGTACTTTATTCTCCGTACCTGGTGAAAACTGTGGGTTGCCCTGCAAAGGCAGAAGATCTGTTACGTCCGCCGCTAGCCCCCATATCTCATTTAACTCTCTCCACATTTGTCTCAAAGGTCTGACCAGTATGCTATTGCTTACCCATGACGGGAGTTGTCGGCTCGGGCATTGTAACAAGAAATATAAGTGGTGTGGTTTGAAACACTCCTGTTCCAAGCTGCGGGGGGTGTAATCTTGCCTATCTAATAACCAGTCACCCAGGTGCCGGAGTAGACTAGCCTGATTGTAGCGGCGGAGATTTGGTAAGCCAATGCCTCCCTCTCTCCACGACCCCATCATGAACTTCAAAGGGAGTTTTGGCTTTGAACCTCTCCAAATGAATTTCCGGACATATTTGAATATTTGATTTACATCTTTAGCCCGTAATCGTATAGGGAGTACCTGAAATAAGTATAACCATCGTGGAAATTCCGCCATACGAAACAATTGCACTCTCCCATGCAGATTAAGTGGCAGGGCTCCCCATCCGTCTAATCGGTCCCTCAAAGCTGCAATCCTATTACCGATATTCAGCAAATGTATTTCCGATGTTTTTTTGGGAATCTGTACTCCTAAGTATTGGAGGGACTCTGATGCCCATTGTAGTGGGAACTTTGCTCCCCACATCCGCCTCACGCTATTATCTGTGGCTAGCGCTAATGATTTTGAATAGTTTATTTTAAAGCCAGCGAAATCCCCATATTCCCTAAAAAGTTCCAATAGGGCCTCCAAAGAACTCTTTGGTTGTGTTAGATGGACCAATAAATCATCTGCAAAAGCAGAAATCTTAAACCCTTCAGGTCCCCAATTTACCCCTTCTATTTCTGGGTGGCCCATAATTTCCCTGATCAATGGGTCTAATACCAAGACGAATAGTAGGGGCGAGAGAGGACACCCCTGTCTCGTCCCCCTCCTGATAGGGAATAGAGATGATTGTTCCCCGTTAATCCATAGATATGCCTGAGGGTTTACATATAGTGCTCCTATCGCAGCCTGGAAAGCCCCTTCAATGCCCATCTTAGTTAGTACCGCAAATAGGAAACCCCACACCACCCTATCAAAGGCCTTCTCTGCGTCAAAACTGACAACCAGAGAAGGCCTTTTCTGCCTTTCCACCGTCTCCAAGGATGCCAACAGTGCCCTTACATTCTTTGCCACTGCTCTCCCTTGCACAAACCCCACCTGAGGGGGTGCTATTAACCTGGGCAAAAGCTTTGCCAGCCGATTAGCCAGGATCTTCGCATATAATTTAAGGTCACTATTTAATAGGGAGATTGGTCTGTAGGAACTTACATCCGTGTCGTCCTTCCCCGGTTTCCGTAATAAGATAATTTTTGCTATGTTAAGGGAGTCTGGCATTGTCCAAGTTGAGATCATGTTGTTATATAAATTTAACAGAGGAGGTGTGACCTGCTCTTGTAAGATCTTATAGAATGCTATGCTGAATCCGTCTGGCCCTGGCGCTTTATGCAAGTCACTTTGCTGTAAGGCCAGCATCAATTCCCCTTCCTCAATAGGATTGTTCAAAGTCTCTCTCTGCTCCTCAGTGATCTTGGGCAAATTTTGGTTTATTAAATATAGGTTACTGTCTTCTACAATATCGGTAGGTTTTGCATACAGGGCCATATAAAATTCCCTAAATCTCCCTATAATATCTCCAGTTCCCCTTATGAGGTTCCCTCCTCTATCTTTCACTTGTAGGATCCCTGAGGGCCCTTTCTTCCCTTGCACTAACCTGCCCAATAATGCGCCTGCTTTATTTCCATATTGAAATAGTTGATATTTATAATACATTTGCGTTTTTTGTGCTCTTTGATGAAGGAGCTCGTTTAGGTTTTTCTGAGTTATGAGCAACTCCTTCTTGTTCTCGTCTGTTACTTCCTCCCCTAATCTCTTCCTTCTCACCTGAGCCTCTCTTTCCAAGCGAAGGATCTCTTTATCCCTCATTCTCCTAGCTCTAGCTCTGTAGGCTATCACCTCCCCCCTCATTACTGCTTTGGCTGTTTCCCAGTATAGTACCACCTCTTGCCTGTGACCTCCATTAAATTGCTGAAATTCCTGCCATTTTTCACTGATAAAGGACTTAAAATTCGGGTCTCTATACAGTTCGAACGGGAATCTCCACCCTCCCTTCCCAGGCCCTCTCCCAGTAACCTGTAGTTCAAACCATACCATCGCATGGTCCGAAATCTCACATGGGCCTGTCTCTGCTTTTGGCACTTGTGAAAACAGTGTTGGGGATATGAGAAAATAATCTATACGGGACTGGGTCAAGTGCGCTCTGGAGGTGTGCGTATAGTCCCTCTGCGAAGGATGCAATACTCTCCACACATCTATCAGGTTGAGGGTTGAGCAGAGGAAAGGCACACCTCTTGATTGGAATCTATGCTGTAGACCCAATTTGCCACATCTATCTATCTCAGGGTCTATCACCATATTGAAATCCCCTCCAAGTATAACATTGCCCCCCTGGTAGGAGCCCAGCAGTTCCAATAATTTGGTGTAGAATTTCTTGTCATACACATTGGGTGCATATATATTGTACAGAATATATGAAGATGTGCCTATTTCTATTTCCATTATCACTATCCTGCCTCCCTCGTCCCGTTTTATTGTTCTAATTCGCATCTGCAGGCCCCTCCTAATTAATATCAACACTCCTCCCTTTTTCCCTTGTGCTGGTGATCCTACTGCCAGTTCCACCCAACCCTTCTGAAATTTACTGTGCTCGTTATTGGAGAGATGGGTCTCCTGGGGGAATGCTATGTCAGCCTTGTGTCTCTGCAAAGCCTGCAGCACTTTAGTACGTTTCACAGGCGAGGAGATCCCCCCCACATTCCAGGATATCAACCTAATTGAGTCTAGTCTTTTGTGTTATACCCATAACAGTTTCTGATAACTTTCGCACTCTGAAGAGCGCCCCCCAGCCCCTGGGCACCCTCCTTTCTTTGATCTGCGGCTGCGAGCCATATGAAGCTATCAAAACAAACAGGGAAGGAATAAAAAAAAAAAAAAAAACCCTCTCTCCCATTGCTCCTTCCCATAGTTCCCTTCCCCCCCTCCCCTCCCTTCTCCTTTCCCCCCTCCCCCCACCTCTAATCTCCTTTCTTCCTGTCCTGTGGTTCTCGCTAGAGAACGAGTCACGCCCCCCCCTTGCTCCCCCAGCGCCAGTGTTGCCAGGTGGGCGGTTTTACCGCCCAATTGGGCGGTTTTCCGCGACCCGCCGCGGGAAATTTTTGCCCGCGGCGGGTTGCGGTTTTTTGGGCTGCTTTTTGGGCTTCAGGGCGGTTTTTTGGGCGGCTTTTTGCCTTTTTCGGCCGCGGGGGGCGAGGTTTTTGGGCGGGGTTAGTGACGTTTTGGGCGGGGCCGATGACGTGGGAGGCGGGGCCGATGACGTGGGAGGCGGGGCCGATGACGTAGGAGGCGGGACCGATGACGTGGAGGCGGGGCCGATGATGTGGAGGCGGGGCCGATGACGGGGAGGCGGGGCCGATGACGTCGGAGGCGGGGCCGATGACGGCGGGGGCGGGGTTGATGACGGCGGGGGTGGGGGTGATGACGCGGGGGTGGGGTGTCAGGGGCGGGGTTTGTGTTTGGGCGGTTTTTGGGCTGTTTTTTGGGCTGGATTGGGCTGGAAAAAAAATTTCCACCTGGCAACCCTGCCCAGCGCTGACCTCCAGATTTTGCTTCACCCCCTATTAGTTATGAGCTTCTAACATTATACAGTCCTGCTTCCTAGCATATATGGTACTGGCCTTCAATGTACATCATATACTTTAACTTAGACACAGCCTATGATCCAGGAAACTTTGGTGTAATTCCCTCCATGAGCCAAAAAAAGTACTTGCATGTATTCAGGGATTCTATATTTGTTTACAGTCCTTACTGTGCAGTCCTGCCAGCATTGTATGTGTTCAATGTCCACTCTATCTTCCTCCACTTGTTCCCACCAAGCCTTTATCACCTCCTTATCACTGATCTCGTGGGCTGTTGCTCCTTGTGGCCTCGCTCCCTTCCTCCGTTCTCTGCTCCATTTTGTTAGCAAAGTGCAAGGCCTCCACATGTGAGCTGAAAAAGTGCTGTTTGCCCTTGTACTGAATTCTTAGCTTGGCAGGAAACATCAGAGCGAAGTTAGCTCTTTTTTCATACAGGCTCTTACACACTTCCACAAATTGCCTGCGCTGGGCTGCCACTGCAGTTGAAAAGTCTTGAAAACAAAGGATAGTGCGGGTCTCATACTGCACCTTGCCTCTCGCTCTCCATGCTCGCAATATTTCTTGCTTGTGGGTGTAGTTGAGAATTTTACATATTATCACACGAGGTCTTTCTAAGTCCTGTCCAGCACGGCCCAACCGTGCTACTTTAGCTTCCAGTTTATTCAATTGCTCTTTCATTTGTTCTTGCTTGCTTTCATTTTGCTGGCACTGATCTTCCACATCCGATAATCTCTGCTGAAACCCAGTCAAATCTGTGCGTAAGCTTTCTAGTTTACCGTCCATTTGCACTATTTGATCTGAGATTTTCTGTAATTTTTTGTCGACAGATGCTTCTAATAAAGTGGAGACTTCCGCGGCTATCTCTGCTGCCCAAGCGGAACTCACCGATTCGCTGGATGTGCCAATCTCCGCCATTTTGTTTTCGCCCGTGCGGCTCCGTGTGCTGTCTTTCCGGCTGATTTTTGTGGCCATTCCGACCCGAATCTCAATTCGCCAGCTTTTGCTCACACCAGGGGAGTTTCCCGTGTCTTTCTACCGCAGTTTCGTGGGTTCTCTGCCGATGCGTGCAGCGCTAGGGGAAGTTGTTCTGCGAGGGGACTCGGAGCTCTCTCAAGCGGCGACCTTCCCTTCGCCTAGCATCACGTGACTCCCCCAAAGACCAAATTTTAAAGAAACTACAAACAGCACAAAACAGCAAACCAGAATCATCTTCGGAAAAACCCGGTTCGAAAGCACCAGGGCTGCTGAGAGACTGAGCCGGGCCCGGGGCAGGGTCGCCGATGGGCCCCCTCCCCCTCAGGATCGTTGCTGCCACTGCCGCTGCTACCGCCTCCCCAAGGATTGCCGCTGCTGCAGCCTGCTGCCACCCACCACAAGTATAATACCCTGGCTGGTGGGGATCTCGAGGCCCTGCCAGCAGAAGAGTCTTCCTCCAGCGCTGCTGTTCTTCTCTCTGCTGCGTGACCTGCCCCTGCAGCTGCTTTTTCTCTCAGGTCATGCATGCTCGGTTTCAAAACTGAGCATGCATGGCCTGAGGGGAAAGTCAGCCACTTGGAAGGCAATGCGGCAGACTGTGAAGAAGAGCAGTGCTGGAGGAAGATCTCTTCTGCTGGCAGGGTACCCCACCAGCCTGCTATGTCTGCTCCTTTGGGTCCTCCCCAGCCTCTAAGGGGGGCCCGGCGCCGGAGTTTTCTCTCTCCTGCTCCTGTCGGGACGTGATCATCCGGGTCCCCTCAGGAGCAGGAGAGAGAGAGATCCTGGCTCCGGACCCCCCTTGGAGGTTGGAAGGCAATGCGGCAGACTGTGAGGAAGAGCACCGCTGGAGGAAGATCTCTTCTGCTGGCATGGCCCCCCGCCAGCCTGCTGTGTCTGCTCCTCCGAGTCCTCCCCAGCCTCCAAGGGGGGCCTGGGGCTGGAGTTTTCTCTCTCCTGCTCCTGTCGGGACACGATCACCCGGGTCCCCTCAGGAGCAGGAGAGAGAGAGAGACCCCAGTGCTGGGTCCCCCTTGGAGGTCCGGGCCACGGGAATTTTGACCCCCTGCCCCCCTGGTGGTCCTGGAAAGCGCTACACCCCTTCTTCAAAAACTACACTGCCTATCAACCAAGGCACTAATATCCTTCAAGATCTGTTCACTGGTCTACAGAATAATCTTCGGCTTATCACCAGGCTACATGACTGATCTAATAGACCTTCCAATCTGGAACACAAACAACTCATCAAGATCTTACCTAACCCTCCACTTCCCAAGGTGTAAAGGCCTTAAATACAAATCATCATACACCTTCAACTTCTTCTATGTTGGCACCAAACTTTGGAACACATTACAGAAAGACATAAAACTCAAGGACAATTTACCTAATCTTTCAAAAACATCTGAAGGTCTACTTCTTTAGAAAGTTCATCCCTACCGAACCAACTTAACCACCCAGACTACCAAATCAGACAATGAGCGAAGCCCATCACCAAACCTAACACAAACACATACACACGTCTAACAATCACACTCCAGCACCACACAAACCGCAACAAAACTACAACAGACTTTCCTTGCTCCATTTAAATTGTAACCTGCTCTAAACAACCTGCTGTAACTAACTGACTCTTAACTCATATAAGCCACATTGAACCTACCAATAGGTGGGAAAATGTGGGCTACAAATGCATAAATGAATAAAATAAAATAACTGGAGCATGTGTTCCGCATACACTTCTTTTCCCTGACTGAGGTAACAAGCAAAAGCAGAGGGTGGTAATCCAAACCCAGGTCTCCTGCAGTACCACTATTAAGCCATCAAACTAGCCCCATTATACGTACATTAGAGATGCTCATTCTATTAGACCCTCTTGATTTTGAAGGTGTATGTTACTTCAGGCTGAGCTGAAATGAGGAAGTCTGAGACTCTTTCTTGGGGTGAAAACCCATGTTCAGTGTATTCAACAAAACTCTGATCTATCTGTGCTGAAATCTGGACCTGCTACAGCATGTATGTTTGGAGTGACAGTATTCGGATAAAGTCACCTGCTCAGAGGTCTTATTTTCATCACAATGGGGGCAAGTCTGTAAAGGAACACCTATCTTTAGATGTCTAGGAGTTGCCTAATTGGAGCCTATTCTATAAAGCAGTGTTTCCCAAGTCATAGGAACAGTTTCTTCATTTCTTGTTGTAATGCCAAGAATGCCTTCGTTCTCTCTTTTGTAGTCTTAGTAACATCTGGGTAAATCCAGATTTTCTGATCACAAAATAATGCTTTAGTGTTTTGAAAGTAAATTTCATCAACAAACTTAAATCTTGCTCCAAAACAAATCTAACCAACAACTTGGCCTGCAGTGATATTTCAGACATTGAGGGGCTCATTTTTCAAAAGAGAAAACCGTCCAAAAGTGGCATAAATCTGCATTTGGTGGGCATTTTTCTCAGAAAAATGTCCAAATTGGTATTTTCAAAACCAAATTTTAGACGTTTTTCTATGAAGTCTGTCAGAAGTGTGTTCAAATCACAAGGGGGCATGTCAGGGGCATGTTAAGGGTGTTCCTAACACTTGGATGTTTTTCTGCCATAATGGAACAAAATAAAAACATCTAGGGCTATAAGTTGGATATTTTGGTTTAGACCTGTTTTATTAATGAATAAGCCACAAAAAAAGTGCCCTAAATGACCAGATGACCACTGGAGGGAATCAGGGATGACCTCTGCTTACTCCCTCAGTGGTCACTAACCGCCTCCCACCCCCCAAAAATGTGATTAAAAACATTACTTACCAGCCTCTATGCCAGGCTCAAATGTTATACTGAGATCCATTAGAGTAACGTGCAGGTCCCTGGAGTAGTTTAGTGGTGGCTGCAGTGCACTGCAGACTGGTGGACCAAGGGCCCATACCTTCCCCTACCTGTTACACTTGTGGTGGAAACTGTGAGCCCTCCAAAACTCACTGTACCCACATGTAGGTGCCCCCTTCACCCATAAGGGCTATTGTTCTGGTGTACAGTTGGGGGTAGTGGGTTTTTCGGGGGGGGGGTCTCAGCAGAGAAGGTAAGGGAGCAATGGTGAGGTGTGTACCTAGGAGCATTTATTTGAAGTCCATTGCAGTGCCCTGTAGGGTGCCCCAGTGCTCTCCTGGGATGTCTATGTGGCCAGTCTAGTAAGAATGTTGGCTCCTCATATATCCCAATGGGTTGATTTTGTGCATTTTTCACATGGACATTTTTTGTTTCCAAAAATGGGCCAAAAAGATAAACGCACAGAACACAAAAACATCTAGCAAATAGCAATTTTTAAAAAAAAAGTGTTTTTCTGTTTTGAAAATGGCTATATTCTCCACTTGAATTTTGGACGATTTTAGAAAAACAGGGGGGTTAGTAGTGTAGATCGGGTAAACATAAATTGATTTTTTAATTCTTTCAAAAAGTACAAAGTCTAGGGAGCACTCAAAGAAGTTTACATGGTACTACTTTTAAAATGAACAGGAGGAAATATTTTTTCACTCAGCGAATAATTAAGCTCTGGAACTCATTTATGCTGTGTTTTTTGACCCTCTCCGTTGCATGTTCTTTTTAGATGTAAAGGAATATAATATTTGCATTTAGTAGATTATAATTTTTATGGTGGAAAGTTGCGCTGGGGGAGGCCCCACCCTGCCTGGGTGTCCTAGATTTTCAAACCAAAAATCTAGTAACTGGAACTCGGAGGGAGGGAGGACGGGCGGGCCTGGAATTCGGAGGAGGGCCTGGAAGGGAGGGAGGGTGGGGGGGCTTGGAAATCAGAGGGGGGTCTGGAACTGGGAGGGACTGGGAGGGAGGGAGGGAGCGGGGGACCTGGAACTCGGAGGGAGGAGAGCCTGGAACTCGGAAGGAGAATGGGACGGAGGGAGAGGGACGGGGGAATGCACCACCTTTAAAAAAAAAATGTCAGCACCCCCCAATCATTTTGAAAAGTTGGCTCCTATGCTCTACAGTATGTGCACTTGGTGTTAGGCTTTGTGTGTGTGCAACCAGCAGATTAATTGCTTATTCCATTAAAGGCTTGGGAGAAGAACCAAGCTTTCACCTGCTTCCTGAAGTAGGGATTACTAAGCACAAGAGAATGTAAGAGGATAGGCAGTAACTTTTGATCAAAAAAATGATTGGACTGCTGTGATCATCTTCAGCTTCAAAAGGGATTTGTGAATTATAGATGTGTGAGAAATATTGATCTACTTTGTATGGTGAGCTACAGGTAGTGTGAGAAAAGAGGATAGGGTTAGATGTTATAAATCTGTTCTTACTGAAACATTTCAGTTTCAGGCAGCTAGATGGTGGAATTTACTACTACAAAGCTTAGGAAACTAGTTCATTATGGTTTGTTTTGCAAATCTCTTAAAACTTTTCTATTTATAAAATTTGTCCTATCCAATACTTGAATTATGTTTTAATGATAGCTAACCCCTCTGTTTACTAAGCTGCTACGCTAATGGCCAATTCAAAATGAATGGGCTGTGTCGGCATTAGCGCACAACTTAGTAAACAGGGAAGTAAGTTTTGTTGTTCCTGGCTGGGAATGCCCAGTTCATGATTTGTAAACCGCATTAAATGCAGTTCAGGTCAGGATATTTGTGGGATATGAGAAATGAAGTAATATAATGTAATGTTATCTGGATTTAGTTTCATCCTATTGATAGCAACCTTTTCAAGTGTTGTTAAAAGACCGAGGAGCTCATTTTCAAAGGAGAAAAACGTCCAAAAAGTGGCATAAATTTGCATTTGGATGTTTTTCTCACAAAAATGTTCAAATTGGTATTTTCAAAACCAGTTTTTAGACATTTTTCTATGAAGTCAGAAGTGCATTCAAATCACAAGGGGGTGTGTGAGGGGCGTGTTAAGGGTGGTATCTGGGCGATCCTAACACTTGGACATTTTTCAGCCATAATGGAACAAAACAAAAGTGTCCAGGACTAAAGCTAAGAAGTTTTGTTCTAGATCTGTTTTTATAATGAGCAAGGCACAAAAGAGTGACCTAAATGACCAGATGACCACTGGAGGGAATCAGGGGTAACCCCCAATACCCCCCCAGTGGTCACTGACCCCCTCCCACCCCTCACAAATGTGGATACAAATATGATTTAGCAGCCTCCATGACTGCCTCAGATGTTAGAACCAGGTCTATTGGAGCAACATGCAGGCCCCTGGAATAGTGTAATGGTCAGTGCAGTGCAGCATGGCGTGGGTTACTCTGGAGCAATGAAAGGTCCAAAAGTTTCCACAGAAGTTCAACACAAGAGAGAAGCAAGTGGAAACACAGTTTCAAGAGATCAAGCCAGGATCAGGGTTGAGATGCTCCAAAAAACTTTATTGAGGACCCAACACGGTCCGTGTTTCGGTTTTTATAAAAACCTTCATCAGGGGTCTAAAAGATAACAATCAATCATATATATTATTAAATAAAAACAAATTAAATCAAATACATTACAACAAATATAGAAATGTAAAAGTACACCACATATAACAAACATAATGTATAAATAAAAAAGAATTTCAAAAATTTTTCATTATGAATCAAATTCATTAATCGAAAGTGTTGACTGAATCCATATATATATTGTTACTATCAAATGGATGTCATAGGGAACAAATGGTAAATCAATTATAAGTAATTAATTTATGAGACAATTAGTAAATTGATTATATGTAATTAAACCAACATTATAAAACCGTTTCCAAAAATATTATATATTAAAATAATTTGATATAAATATGACCCATAATATAGTGTATAAATTATGTATAACAGAACTGGTGTCTATGGATGGAAGAACAAAAATTATATATAAATGTCATGAATTCAACAGAAGGCATTAATGTTATGTATTAAAGAAAAGACAATGATATGCTGAATAAGAAAAGGCAATGATATGCTAAATGAGAGATGAATAACAGGTAAATAACAAAAGGTTTACAGCAGGTATTTTCTTAATGAGAAAAAGCAATGATATGCTAAATGAAAAATAAATAACAGGTAAGTAACAGAAGATTTACAGCAGATATCTTCTTAATGCATATATATTAAATAAAAAGGAAAGAAAAAATCATTTTGAACATACCAATCAGTAGTAGCACAGGAGATATACTGACAGACAAAGGAGCTTGTGAAAATGTAGTCTCTATAAAAAATTTTTTAATAATTAAAAATCATAATCAATATTATAATAATATGTTGTATTAAAACGTTTAACGACCAAAATTTTGTTATGCTTAAAAGATAGCAAAAAAAATAAATTTTATCATATTAAGTGAAAATATATAAATTCACCATCTATGAAATCATGAAGTAAAAGTTAAAAGGTTTTGAACATGTGTATCCAAATGTCGGTAATTTTATCAACAAACGTAAAAAAACCTGAGAGGACAGAAAAGGTCTACACTTACACATTCCAACAAACCTAAAAGAGGACTATATGTCAATACAAATTATATACTTCAAATTATACTAGCGCATAAGATATGTGTATATGTGCACATCCCTAACGAAAAGAGCACCGAAGGTATTAGCAGAAAGAGCAACAACTAAGGAATATATACTCATGGTGTTGTATCAATCGGTCATCGTGTTTTGATAAAAAAACCTTGTATATGACTTCAGTTTGGTAAGGTAATAAAAAACTAAATGCCAAGATCCACTCCATGCTAATATGTGAGATGTAGATAGATATATCAGTATGTACCTTACGTTTAAAGCCGCCCAAAGTTCTAGCAGAAAAGACATATCGATAGTAAAGTTATCATGTAGTCAGAATGAAAGCCAGCTACATATACATCAGTGGTTCCGTGTCGGGTAAAGATGTTAAGCTAAATAAAATCAGAAAAGAAGAATACCTTACCTTGAATGAAGAAAAAATGTAGCCTCGTACCAATAGTTATAGTTTGAAATTGTATTGAAAAGGGCGCCAGAAAAGGCATTATTTAAATAACGATATGATGTAACGTGGAACCCGTGGATAGGGTATTTCAAATTTCAAAATAAGGATTGGCACATATACTAGCTAATGAAAAACGGATGACTATTACATTAGACAATCATTGTAGGGGTAGGCGAATGAAATGGATGGAAGTATGAAGTGATAAATATGTCACATAATCATTTAAAAGATAATTAGATGAAAAGCTAAAAGAATTCATAGAAATTAAAAAATTAATTGAGAAAACGGTTTTGAAGAGCTCAATAGGATAATAAATTAATGAGTTAATATTTAGAAAATAACCAAAAATAAGGGATGATAGAATAATAACCAAATAATTAATCAAGTAATACTTAAACGATCATTTAAACAATACATATGTAAAGATGCCAAAATTTGTAAACGATATGTCAACCAATTAGTAAGAAATGTCATAAGAAGTTAAACTAAGATAAGTACAGCTCTGAGGGACTCGACAGAAATTATAGGTACATATAGCAGCAGTGGTAAATGGTTAAAATCATGACGTAGTAACCAAGGTATTTAATTAATTTAAATGGTACTGGAATAGTAATTTAAACCAATAGCTAACAAAAGAATAAGCCTATAAATTAGCTCCTTGGAATCAATATATAAAACGAAAAATCGTTAAAACAAATGTTGATTGAATATTCGTGATGACAGGCACATTAGTACCTATTTGTGTAACATCAGATATCTTTCTCTATTGAAACAAAATGGGTTATAGGGCTATTAAAATCCTATAATGACAAAATAGTAATAAAGAAAAAATTAAAAATAAAAATGGGTCTATCATCACAAACAGACTGGAATATTCATTATAAGAAACATAGATCTAATCCAAGAATGAAAATAGTTTAATGCTTCTGCTAAAAAATAATATTTAAAAATGATTTGGTCATATATTACAATTGAATATATTGGATACACATGGACAGAGCTATCAATAAATTACTATCATGGGATAAAAATAAAAATAATGATAAAAAATAATGATAAAAAAATAATAATAATAAAAAGAGGTCCGTCATCGCAAATAGAATTTCATTATAAGGAACATAAATCTAATCCAAAAATGAAAATAAAATAAAAATAAAGAGTGGTTTTATGCTTCTACTACAAAATAATATTAAAATTTATATTTTGGATATATATATCGACAGAATTATCAATAAATTACTATAATGAAATATTAAGATTGCTATTATGAAATATTAAAAAAAATGAAAACTAACATAAAAAATTGATACTAGTCGTAACGTAAACATATAAATAATATCAAAATGTATATATATATGAGTTAATAGCAGAAAATAGATCAAAATAATTGTTGAATTAATGAAAAGATTTTATCAAAGAAAGTGTAAATATTCAATTTCTTTATTAAGACCTTTTGGAGCTACACATTCAGCTTGATATATAGCACGTTGTTCTGCTCTTAATAATTTCTGGTCAATATTTCCACCACGGGGATTTTGTTTAATAAGCTGTAATACAAAGAATTTTAAATCATCAATGCTGTGTTCAGCATCGATCCAATGTTCAACTAATGGAGCTGATTTAACCTGCCTCCTGATGCAACTACGATGTTCGATTATCCGAGTTTTTATTTTCCTTTTAGTCTTACCAATATAGATCATGTTGCAAGGACATAGAATCATGTAAATCACATTATCAGAATTGCAATCACTATCGAATCTTAGTTCATATTTTTTACCTGTAGAGGGATGTATAAATGAATCTAACTGGAGGGAGTGGGCACAGACAGTGCAAGAATTGCATGGCCTGTGTCCACCAAATTTATGAATAGAATTATCTCTAATCATTGGAAGGAAAGATGGAACTAAATGATTTCTTAAATTAGGGTTTCTAGAAAGCGCAAAAATTGGAACGACTTCTTTGAAACATGGATGGATCTGAATGATATGCCAGTGTTTTAAGATAATTTTTTTAAAAGAATGGCTTAAGGATGAAAATCTAAGAGCACAGACTAAATCTGGATTAGAAAAGGATTTAGCGCCAGTATTCAACAGTTCTTCTCTAGTTCTCAGACTGGCTTTTTTAAACCCTTCTGTGATACATTTATTCGGATACCCTCGTTGTCTAAATCTTTTCTTTAAATCTCTAGAATGTTTATAGTAATCATCTACATCAGCACATATTCTCTTAAGTCTTAAAAATTGACAAAATGGTAAATTATCTTTTAGTGCTCTATTATGGTAACTTGAGTAATGTAAATAGCAATTTTTGTCTGTGGGTTTTCTGTATAATGAGGTGGTGAGCCAATGTCTGTCCTTTTTAACCTCAATGTCTAGAAAAGAAATACAGTCTTTATCAAATTGCATTTTAAATTTCAAATTTGAATCACATGTATTGATCCATTCATGGAATTGTTGCAATAAAGAACTATCACCTTTCCACAGTATAAAGATATCATCTATATATCTCTTATACATTTTAACATGCTGTTTGTATGGATGATCTAATAGATATAAATCTTCAAATTTGGCCATATAAAGATTGGCTATATCGGGGGCCATAGATGCCCCCATAGCTGTGCCCTTAATTTGTAAATAAAAATTGCCATTAAAGTAAAAATAATTTTTTGTCAGGGCAAGAGTAGCTAGGGCTAAAATGAGCCTATTAGGAATCCGTATGTCAGTCTGCCTATCACGTAGGGTTTCTTCAATGACAATTAGTGCTTCCAACTGTGGTATGTTAGTGTACAATGATTCAACATCTAATGTAACTAATAATAAATTTTCTACATCACCATTATATTCTTCCAACATATTAATGAAATGAGATGAGTCACGTACATATGATTTGATTTTGGGAATATATGGTCTAAGAAAGTAATCTGTAAATATCGAAAGGGGTTCCAAAACTGAACTGTTTGCTGAAATGATAGGTCTACCTGGTGGATCAGTCATAGATTTATGTATCTTCGGTAGGATATAAATCGTTGGAATGACAGGGTGTTCGGTAATCAAAAATTGTTTTTCTTTAAGTGTTAAAAAACCCATACTATGTGCATAGTCAACAATTGTAGTTATTTCATTTTTTAAGGTATCTGTAGGGTCATCACCAAGAGGCACATAAAAGGTAGTATCACCTAGTTGTCTCATTACTTCTTCTATATAAGATGTTCGATCTAGAATGACAATGCCTCCACCCTTGTCTGCTGGTTTTATGACAATATTTGTATTCAACGATAGGGAACGCAATGCTTGATTTTCATCTTTTGTGAGATTATAAAAAGGGCGTCTTTTAGTGCTCTTTTCTAATGTTGTGATGTCCCTGAGGACGACGTCATAAAATGTTTTAATAGCAGGGTCACAAGGTCCAGGGGGAACCCATTTAGAATTCCTTTTCACAACTGATATATCAGTCTGTGTGGATTCAATGGATGAAAAAAATTTTTTGATCTGTAATTTCTCTGAAACTTAAAGAGATCTATGCGCGTCTGAAATTCATCATAGGTGGAAGTGGGAGAGAATGAAAGGCCTTTTTTTAAAACTGCAATTTCTATATCTTTAAGGACATAGTCTGATAGGTTAAATATAGGTATATCATCTACCAAGGTCGATAATTCTGTCTCTCTCCTCTTCCTCTGATTCTTCCTCTTCCGCGTCCTCTTCCGCGGAATTGATATCCCTGTTGGAATCGGTCTATATTCCTGGTGGAGTCCAATCTCTGTGGACGTGAATTGTTCTGTTGCCAGAGATGTTCTAAAAAATTAGATGTGACTGCATTGCGTGGTTTAGGGCTGTGAAGAGGAGAGGTAAAGATCTCATCATCCGACATACTTCTTATTCTCTTCCTGCCACGTTCTTTGTTAGTGGAAGGGCTATTGGAATGGGTCTGATGTATTTCCGCTTGGACTGAGATTTGATTACTGTTATCAGAATTAATATTCCCTATGTTTCTATGGCTTCTATCAGAGATAGGTAATTGGTCTTTAACATGTGATGCCATGTGTGACCGTGATCTGTGGTGTATCTGAGGATGATATTTAATCTTTGCTAGGGCCCAAGGATAGATTGGGCCCCTTTTGTAATCATTAGTATCTCGTTTTAGTTTTTCCATCTTACCCTTTTTAATTTCTTGTCTCAGATTCTTACTTCGAGTGTTAACATCTAAAATGATCGTATTAAAATTATCATCTTCTTTTTCAAGAATATCAAGTTCTACCTTTATTTCTTTCTTAATGTTCTCTGCCCTCTTCTGCTGACTTGTTAAGTTTTCAAACATTTAAGCTGATGGCCAGGTGGACAGAATCACAGTAGTCAATGCATGAGATCAGATTGTTCATGTAAGCAATCACTACTGTATCCACTGTATTCAGGAAGCATACTAATGGCAAAACTTGAGAAGTGTACATGTGTAATTACTTAATGCCTTTTGGGACTCACTGCACTCACTGTCTAATGCACAGAAAAATGTATATTAAAGTGACTTTCAGCTTTCACTTAGCTTCTTCTGATGTGTCCTTTTCCATGAATAGAGACCGTTACCTACGATGGCCAGCGTTTCGTCAGCCTGCTTCAGGGTCTGGCGGTCAGAAAGTTCTCCGCACGTAAAGATAGGTCACGGTCTCTATTCATGGAAAAGGAAGCACCAGAAGAAGCTAAGTGAAAGCTGAAAGTCACTTTAATATACATTTTTCTGTGCATTAGACAGTGAGTGCAAATAATATAAAACTGTTCAGGTCCAATGTAAACCTGTTGTGGCCCAATATTAAGGGGCGTTGTAACGTTAAAGTAGGAGGTTTTTTGAAGCCAATGATGAAGCAGTCCTGCTCCCACAGCTAAATGAGGCTAGGAGCTTCTTGAGGCTTGTTTCCTCCTTACGCTTCTTAATTTTGCAAGTTACACCCTGAGAAGAGGATGTCTTGTTTGGTAGATTTGTGTAGATTAACATTAGCACTTGGCCATTAATTCAAATAATGGAAAATCGGTCATTTTACTGCTGCAGCAAAAATGGCCTTAGGGTGCAGGAAAGACCCGCGTAAGGTGCTGTAAGGCCACTTTTTATCTCAGCTTAGTAAAAGGACTCCTAATTTTGAATTGGGTGTCTTTTGAACTCTTTTTACCTATAGTCTGCCCATATGGTGCAAATAGACAGTACTTCCATATCTATTCAAAGTAATGAAAATATCTAATTTTTTGGACCAAGTGTATGCAGCTATAACTGATAGTATCTCACTGTGTGCATCTTATAATCTGGGCCTGATTGTGGCCCCTGAGGTTTATTGTTCAGGACCCTTGGTTTATTTATTTATTATTACATTTGTACCCCACACTTTCCCACTCATGGCAGGCTCAATGTGGCAATGGAGGGTTAAGTGACTTGCCCAGAGTCACATGGAGCTGCCTGTGCCTGAGGTGGGAATTGAACTCAGTTCCTCAGGACCAAAGTCCTCCACCCTAACCACTAGGCCACTCCTCCACTTCGGCAATGGGATTTTAAATCTAGGCATTGTAGGCCATTCTTCTCCTACTTTAATTTCATAGTTATGACCTGCTGTATACTCAACAAAGGAATTTAGGGCCTCTTTTACAAAGCTGGGCTACTGATTCCCAGTGCAGCAAATGAGAGGAAGCCCATTCAATTCCTATGGATTTCCTCTCATTTGCCACACGAGAATCGCTAGTGTGGCTTTGTAAAAGATGCCCATAGTAACAATGCAGGATAACTAAAAATAATAAAAATCAAAACATAATCAGATTACAAGACACATAGGGGTCCTTTTTACTAAGCTGCAGCAAAAAGTGGGCATAGTGCTGTCTTAGACAGGTTCTCCTGAGTATGCTATGTACTGCTATGTACTGTTCGTTCTTCTTTAACTTCAAGTCCCTCCATACCGCTCTCTATACTTTCCTTACCTCCCAACTGGACTATTGCAATGTCATTTATGCAGGCCTCCTTCTAACCCGTTAAATAACTTCAGAAACTACAGAATTGTGCAGTCCGCTTTCCCTGCCTAGCAAAATGGTTTGATCATCTTTCACATTGTTTTTTTTTTTCACATTGTTTTTATGTCTGCATTGGCTTCCCATAAAATATCGGATTTCTTTTAAGAGCCTTGCCCTTGCCCACAAAGCTTATTTCACTGGAGAACCTGATTATCTCTCTTCTCTAATTAGTCATTATACTCCGTCACGGTTTCTCCGGTCTTTAGATGCTAATTGTCTCTTAGTCCCAGCTCCTAAACAGGTTCACTATGAAATCACATTTTTCTGTTTAGCCCCCACACTTTGGAACAATTTGCCTAGGAATATTCGTAGTGAAGAGTTGTTTGTCAGATTCAAGACTCTTCCAAAAATCCTTTGGGGTCCTTTTACAAAGGCGCACTGAAATATGGCTTGCGGTAGTGCAGGCGCGGGTTTTGGGCGTGCACCAATCCATTTTATTACTGCGCCTGTAAAAAGGGCCTTTTTAAAATTTTTGCCGAAAATGGACGTGTGGCAAAATGAAAATTGCTGCGCATCCATTTTGGGTCTGAGACCTTACCGCCAGCCATTGACCTAGCGGTAAAGACTCATGTGGTAACCGGGTGGTAATGACCTACGCGCACCAAATGCCACTTGGTGTGCGTCCATGACGGGCATCCAAGAATAAAAAATATTTTTCAGGCACATATCGGACGCGTGCCAAAAATGAAATTACCTCAAGAACCACGCAGTAGTTGGCAGTAACTTCATTTTGGCGCGTGTAGATGCTTACGTGGCTTAGTAAAAGGACCCCTTTTTTTTTTTCAAGAACTGAGGTATGCATTGGCCTAGAGTCAGTCCCTACTTTTTAGTGAATTATTGTATTATAACGTTCTTTTGAATGAATGTTTGTCCTCTGTCCTATATTCATTGGTGTTCCATTTTTTCCTTTCGTGTTTTAAGTATTTTAATGTTATTGTACACCGCTTAGACCCTTGTAATACTTGGAATAAGCGGTATAATAATTTTTAAATAAACATAAATATTTTTACTGCAGCCATAAAAACGGACTTCTGGATTTTTTTGTATTAATGACTGTGCACGAATGTTGCCATTAATGTGCAGCCATTAAAAAATTTTACCACATAAGCACTTACCACCTCTTGTACTAACCAGTTAGTGTGCATGGTAATATAGCTGCGTCAACTGATTAATGAAGGAACACTCACTCTCTGTCCCCTGACACACACCCTCAAAAAAATGTAAAATTTGGCAGTTACCACAGGACACCTGAGCGCGTCCCGCAGTATGCCATTTTAAGCTTACAGATAATTCTAAACGCTGCTATAACATTAATAACTGGAAAAGAAATTTGACCGTGAGGGGCATAATCGAAAGGGACACCCAAGTTTTGTTGAGGACGTCCTCGCAAAACGTCCCGATGGAAGGGCGTGGAAACCCGTATTATCGAAACAAGATGGACGTCCAAATCTTGAAATTTAGGTCGTCCTTAGAGATGGTCAACACTAGACTTGGTCGTTTCTGATTTTCGGTGATAATGGAAACCAAGGACGCCCATCTCAGAAACAACCAAATGCAAGCCCTTTGGTCGTGGGAGGACCCAGCATTTGTAGTGCACTGGTCCCCCTGACATGCCAGGACACCAGCCGGGCACCCTAGGAACATAGCTCTCTTACCTTGTGTGCTGAGCCCCCCAAACCCACCCTAAAACCCACTACCCACAACTGTACACTACTACCATAGCCCTTACAGGTGAAGGGGGAGCACTTAGATGTGGGTACAGTGGGTTTTGGAGGGTTCGCTGTTTCCTCCACAAATGTAACAGGTAGGGAGGGGGATGGGCCTGGGTCCGCCTGCCTGAAGTGCACTGCACCCACTAAAACTGCTCCAGGGACCTGCATACTTCTGTCATGAACCTGAGTATGACATCTGAGGCTGGCAAAAAATATTTTTAAAGATATATTTTTTGAGGGTGGGAGTGGGTTAGTGACCACTGGGGGAGTAAGGGGAGGTCATCCCCGATTCTCTCCGGTGGATATCTGGTCATTTCAGACACCTTTTTGTGCCTTGGTCATAAGAAAAACAGGACCAGGTAAAGTTGTCCAAGTGCTCATCAGGGACGCCCTTTTTTTTCCATTATGGGTCGAGGACATCCATGTGTTAGGCACGCCCAAGTCCCACCTTCACTATGCCTCCGATAGGCCCCCTTGAACTTTGGCCGTCCCTGCGATGGAAAGCAGTTAAGGACGTCCAAAATCGCCTTTTGATTATACCGATTTGGATGACCCTGTGAAAAGGACGCCCATCTTCCGATTTGTGCCAAAAGATGGGCGTCCTTCTCTTTCGAAAATGAGCCTGCCCGTCACCCTCATCCTAAAAGCCACCTACTGGCTTCCACTGCTACCGGTATATAAAATTCTGCTTTTGGTATATAAAACCCACATATCTGGTGAACCACTCTATCTTTCCTGGTTACTGACTCCATGCACTAACCAAAGAGCTCTTCGATCATCTTCCCAAAACCTGTAGGTTGTACTGTGTTTTCGCAAAAACGTACATGAACACACTAAAAAAAAACAATTTTCTCTGTACAGGGCCCTGAACACTGGAACAAATTACAACAATCCCTTTGTCACCAAACCTCCCTTCAAAAATTTAAGGCAGAGCTCAAAACATTTTTGTTCTCGGACACATACTCCTAATTCTCCATGCATACTCAAAATTCTATGTTCACTGACCATGGAGAGTGAACCTGGCTGTACATTTTTAAAGCACTTCCTTCCCCTTCCCCCACCCTCTTTCCTTTCCATATTGTAGTTCTGCCCTCCTCTCGAGTCATATGTCGTCACCATAAATATGTGTTACTATTTTCATGTAACTTTTAGCAGGTAAGCCGCCTACCTTGATAGGCAGGATAGCAAACCCTTAATAAACTTGAACTTGAAACTTAAACTGTGTTAAGTATGCATTTGCACCTAATGCTGTTTAGCAAAAGGGCAACATAATGACAAAACTTTACAGCAATTCAAACATAATACAAAATAAAATACTTATTCCAAAACCAGACATCTTCCCCTACCTCTCCCCATCACAGGATCCACAAAATTCAGTACTAATCAATATCAACAATTAAGCCATGGTAGCCAGGTCAGTATCTTTTCCATGCCAAATAAAATATAGTGTGGCTTTATTAAGATCCTGAAGCATATTCCCTGGAGGTGTGACTGGCTACATTCCCATAAAGCAAAGGGCAGCTTCATTTTTCTTTGAGCATTATCTCTACCCAACTACAGAGTTTGTTTGTTTTTTTGCTTTTCCTTACAGGGAGCCATAATTGGATGTTTTAATTGGAGAAAAATGTCCATTCTAATTATTGTCCTGGTTAAAAGTTGTTGCTGTTTCTTGTGATTTTGGGCAAGTCACTTAACTCTCCGTTGCTTCAGGTACAAACTTAAGGGCCCTTTTACTAAAGGTAATAGAATTAGCTCATGCTAAATTCTAAGAAGCCCATACTTTCAACACTTTTGTCCTGACTCACAAAATCTACCATTCTAATGCCCCTCTCTATCTCACAGGATATTTGATTCCTTACACCCCCTCCAGATTCTTGCACTCATCCTCCTCTAACCTGCTATATGTTCGCTTCCTACGCCAATTACATTTTGACTCAATTCGTACTAAGTCCTTCAGTGTTGTAGACCCAACTCTCTGGAATTCCCTGCCCCTCCACCTGCAAACTCTGTCACACAGAATTCCAGGAATTCAAGCGTGGCACGTGCCCTTTGCGACAAGTCCAAAAACGCTGCTGACGCACCCCCCACTCCACCTACTTTGCAAGGGAAGCCAATGGAAAGGGTATGGTTTTCACACCCCAGCTTTGCTTGTGCCCTGTGAAGCTGCACTACCTGCACATAGGGGTCCTTTTACTAAGGTGCGCTGAAAAATGGCTTGCGGTAGTGTAGGCATGGGTTTTGGGCGCACACCAATCCATTTTTCAGTGTGCCTGTAAAAAAGCCCTTTTAAAGATTTTTGCCGAAAATGGACATGCGGCAAAATCCATTTTGGGTCTGAGACCTTATCACCAGCCATTGACCTAGTGGTAAAGTCTCACATGGTAACTGGGCGATAATGACGTACGCGCGCCAAATGCCACTTGGCGTGCGTAGCTGATGCGCCAGAAAACCAAAAATATTTTTGGGGTGCGCGCAAAAATGAAATTACCACAAGGGCCATGTGGTAGCTGTGCGGTAACTCCATTATGGCACACATTGGGCGTGCATAGACGCCTGCACGGCTTAGTAAAAGGGCCCTATAGCTTGTTATGGCCCAGCAGAATTCCATACAGCTCTAAAAAAAACTCTTTTCAAAGATGCTTTTAATCTCTCTAGTCCATCTAGTGATGACAGCATGTGATCTGTGAAGATGAAGCTTCTGCTCCCACTCTCCAGCAGGCCTCATTAGCCCGTGGCCTCTGAACAGGACTCCAAACAGTCTCCCCCCAGCATCCTGAGCAATCCAACCTCAAGCTCCTGGGCCCCTTTCTCACTCAGGGTGAGCTGGTTCTCAGTATGCAAATCGTATGCAGATTAGCAGGTTATCCTTTCACGCTCAGGGTGACCTGGTTCTCCAGAGGCAAAATTAAACAGGTCTTACCAAAAGCATATTCAGGCAATTCTTTATTCCAGCCCCTGGGCACAGTTCTTCTAGCTTAAATACTTTATACATTTACATATCTTCACACTGAGCCTCCCCACACAGATTCCTGGGCTCAGCATTAACCTCAATACTTTGGGGACTTCTAACCCCAGGCTTTGCAGCCTGCTTCTCAGTACTGGGACACACAGCCCTACTTCTTCTTTGGACACCCAGTCCTTCCTTCCTTGGACACCCCGTCCTTTCTTTCTTTAGACTCACAGTCCTTTCTTTGAACACACAGTTCCTCTAAGTACTGAGGCTACACAGTCCAACACTAATGCTTTAGGGACTTCTTACCCCAGCCTGTTTTTCTTCCTTGAGCACACAGTCCACCACAAGTCCATAGGGTTTAGCCAGTTCTTTCCAGGGGGATTCTCCTTCTTCAGCTACCAGCTCTCTTCCTTTTCTTTCACACCTCAGGTGGGGTATAAAGTGGTTAATAGCTAAACAGGACCCAGCCCATAACCGCCTGCACCTGTAGCCATCCCAGGCCTCTCCCCGGTCCTAGCAACCTCCACCTATTCTCCTAGCGCCCTCTAGTGGCCTACCCCGGACATCCTGGACATTTTAAGGGGAACAGCGCCATCTAGTGGCCTGCCCCGGCTAGGACAGCCTCATATTTATCACAGATCACACTCTATTCTTTCTTCTTTCTGTTCTCTCGGTCCTGTAAGATTATGGACTTCTTATTTCCCTCTCCATTTGCTAACTCTTCACTACTCGATTCTCTGCTCTCTATATAGTACATCACCTATCTATAGTGTACACCGCCCTGAAAGCTCTCGTCAAAGGGTGGTATAACCTTAAATAAATTTGAAACTTAACATGGTAACATAGTTGATGATGGCAGAGAAAGACATGCACGGTCCATCCAGTCTGCCCAACAAGGTAACTCATATGTGCTACTTTTTGTGTATACCTGACCTTGATTAGTATCTGCCATTTTCACAGCACAGACCGTAGAAGTCTGCCCAGCACTAGCCCCGCCTCCCAATCACCAGCCCCCCACCGGCTCTGCCACCCAATCTCTGTTAAGCTTCTGAGGATCTATTCCTTCTGAACAGGATTCCTTTATGAAGGAATGGATGTATATAATGGGCTTCTTAGCACTCAGTGCATGCTAATGTCCATTAGTGAGCACTAAGCTTTAGTAAAAGGACCCCTCAGATTGTAAGGGAATCTGGGAATGGGGAATACTTACAGGTGAATTTTCGAAAGAGAAGGACGCCCATCTTCCGAAACAAATCATGAGATGGGCGTCCTTCTCTCAGGGTCACCCAAATCGGCATAATGGAAAGCGGATTTTGGGCGTCCTCAACTGCTTTCCATTGCGGGGATGACCAAAATTCACAGGGGCGTGTCAGCACCATACCGAAGGCGAGACTGGGGCGTGTTTTAGAGATGGGCATCCTCGGCTGATAATGGAAAAAAGAAGGGCGTCCCTGTCGAGCATTTGACCGACTTTACTTGGTCCATTTTCTTTCACGACCAAGCCTCGAAAAGGTGCCCGAACTGACCAGATGACCACCGGAGGGAATCGGGGATGACCTCCCCTTAACTTCCCCAGTGTTCACCAACCCCTCCCACCCCCAAAAAAATAAATTTAAAAACATTTTTTGCCAGCCTCTATGCCAGCCTCAAATGTCATACCCAGCTCCATCACAGCAGTATGCAAGTCCCTGGAGCAGTTTTTAGTGGGTGCAGTGCACTTCAGGCAGGCGGACCCAGGCCCATCCCCCCCTACCTGTTACACTTGTGGTGGTAAATGTTGAGCCCTCCAAACCCCCACAAAACCCACTGCACCCACATGTAGGTGCCCTCCTTCACCCCTTAGGGCTATGGTAGTGATGTACAGTTGTGGGTAGTGGGTTTTAGGGAGGGGTTTGGGGGGCTCAGCACCGAAGGTAAGGGAGCTATGCGCCTGGGAGCAATTTGTGAAGTCCACTGCAGTGCCCCCTAGGGTGTCCGGTTGGTGTCCTGGCATGTGAAGGGGACCAGTGCACTACGAATGCTGGCTCCTCCCACGACCAAATAGCTTGGATTTGGTCGTTTTTGAGATGGTCATCCTCGGTTTCCATTATCGCCGAAAACCGGGGACGACCATCTCAAAAATGACCTAAGGATGACCAACTCAAAGGTCAACCTAAATTTCATGATTTGGGCGTCCCCGACCGTATTATCGAAACGAAAGATGGACGCCCATCTTGTTTCGATAATATGGGTTGCCCCGCCCCTTTATGGGGCTGTCCTGCGAGGACACCCTCATGACAACTTGAGCACCCCATTTGATTATGCCCCTCCTAGTGTACCTGAATGCTACTCATTTTAAGCTACTACTGAAAAGGTGTGAGCTACAGTGAAATAAATAAATATGATCACAGCACGCATACTTCTGGCCACAGGAGGAAAAGTCCACACAGAATATGCAGTTTAAAATCTCTTCACGTACTTTCTCACACTTATTTTGCACCTGCTCAATGTGGACCTAGTGTGCACAGGTACTTTCCCTTTTGCTGTTGTGATAAGGTCACATCCATGATAGTAGGGTTAAGGCAGTTTCAGTCTGAAATACAAGTCCCAGAAGGCATTGCAGGCAAGGGGCCAGAGGGTGAGATGAAGAACCCGGACTGGACTCCTATTGGCAATCAGGGAAGACATGGGTGTAAGCTGGCAGGTTGTGTAGAGTGGCTGCCACTAGGCGGAAAGAGAGTTAGGAAACCCTGTGTGCAGGAGCTCATGATTGGTCTCATTAGTGTAATGCTTAACTCAGCTGGTTTGGGTATGAGGAAGCTAATGGAAGGAGAATGATTGGTGGTGGTAGCTGAAGCCAGGGATTGATTAGGCAGGTGGGAAGGAGTACCAGCAGAGGAGTTCAGTTCAGGAGAGAGGAGCTGAAGGAAAGAAGCAGTTGCAGGCCGGAAACCCTTGGGCAGGGAGGTCCCTAAAGTACTGAAGCAGGCTGAGATTCCTTGGGTGAGAGGAAGTCCCAAAAGTATTGAATTCACTGTGAAGCTGATGCAGGGGAAAACCCTTGGGTAGAAGGAGTCCCTAAAATATTGAACTCTCCTGAAGGTAAAGAGGATAGAAGGTAGAAACTGCTGCTGGGTGACTGAACTGTGATGATGAACTGAAAGAACTGTTTGTCTTGGGAATTGAATTACTGTTTATTGTGCACTGGATAAAGAGCCCAGACTGGAGCCTGTAAGCCTGTATTGAATCCTGGTATGTGCTATGCTGCTGTTGGAACTGTGTAGTAGAAACCTGCATGGAATAAAAGTCCTTAAGATTGAAGTTACTGGTGGACATCTATTTCTTCATTGTACCGGGAGCCTGTGGCTGGAGGAGATTGTTCTATCCTTGGCTGCACAAGAGAGGTACCTGGTTACACTGTACCAATCTGCAGGATTTTGAAAGGGAAGCTCCAAGAGGGATTATTTTAATTTTCTTCCCTCTAATTAATATTTAGCAGTTTTAAAGAAAAGAGATTTAAAAAATCAGGACCAGCTCAATGTCCTGAATGACTTGGAATTGACTGACAAAGCTGAGAGTAGAAAGGGAGTCTTACCCTGCTCTAGCCATGTGAGATGTGTTGGTTTGGCTGCGAATCTGGTGTAGCTTTACAATTCTCACTTCCTTGTTAATAGTTATCAATTGTATAGTTCTGCCAAGAAATTCCCTTTGCAAATGCCTGCTTTGAGCTTTGCCAGTGTTTACAGTTGTAAAAGCCCCAACCAACTAGCACAAGATTCACCAACCACATTTTCTATTTTTAGATAGCAAGCAAGATGAAACTGGCAAGATTTGTGCTGCTTAGCATAAGGAAACTGGTGTACTATTTATGATCCAAAGCTTTCAATGGCTGTGTAGTTACTTGGATTAGGAAATTTGATTTCTTTACCATGAGGTCAGTTTTCAACATAGTAATATAGTAGATGATGGCAGCTAAAGACCTGTACGGTCCATCCAGTCTGCCCAAGATAAACTCATAGCATAAGGTATGATATGATACTATATATGTATACTTGATCTTGATTTGTCCATGCCATTTTCAGGGCACAAACTGTAAAGGTCTGCCTGGCACTGGCCTTGTTCTGCAGTTACTGAAGCTGAATCTGTCCAGCCACGATCATGGCACAGACCATAGAAGTCTGCCCAGCACTGGCCTTGTTCTCCAACTTCTGAAGTTGTCATCGAAGCGGGAACAGAGAGGAGGCTTAGACTGGCACAGACCATAGAAGTCTGCCCAGCACTGGCCTTGTTCTCCAACTTCTGAAGTTGTCATTGAAGCAGGAACAGAGAGGAGGCTTAGACTGGATGGAAGGGGAAGTGCGAGGGAGGGCAGAAGCTGGACGAAAGTGGGGAGAGAGGGAGGGCAAAGGCTGGATGAAAGTAGGGAGAGAGGGGGAAGAGGCTGGATTAAAGTGGCAAGAGAAGGAGGGATGTAAGGGAGGGAGAAGGAGGGCGGATGCTGGATGGAAGGGGAGAGAGAAGGAGAGCATGCATGGGAATGCAGGTGTTGGTGGCTGAATCATGCTGCCGATTTGCTTGTGCAAGCAACATGGAGCTTGGACCTTGGGCAGTGAACCTCTTCAGCTAATGGGGCTTGGACTTCCCCACCAGCGAAGGTAGGACTCAATGCTGTTGGGGGTGGGGCTGGGGAGAGATGAGAGGAAATATGAAGCCCAGGGGTGCCGTGACCCTAGAAAGTTTGGGAACCACTATGCTATCTATTAAAAAAGAAAAGTCACATGGCACGTAACAGCAAATGGGTTGCACCAGTGGGTGGAGCATAGCCTATTAATGTGCGCATCTTATAGAATAGTATCAGATGTATGCATTGAGCTGCCATAAGTTGTTACCCCTAAGTTTCAGTACACCAAAGTGATTTTGTACTACTATTCTCTAATAAATTAGGTGTGATTTACTGCCGTTATAGAATTTCCATTAAGTGCACTTGTTTGTTGCATCCACATTTAGGTGCCACGTTATAGAATTACCCCCTTAATGTGTGCTGCTGAAAATACATCCTTTATTTACACATAGATCTGACGTCTTCTCCATACATATAACCATAGATATTGAGTGCCTATATGTCTAGCACAGGGTTGGGCAGCCATGGTTCTCGAGGGCCACAACCCAGTTCGGTTTTCAAGATTTCCACAATGAATATGCATGAGATCTGTTTGCATACAATAGAAGTAGTACATGCAAATCAATTTAGATCTCATAAGTTACATAATTAGTGCCATACTGGGACAGACCAAAGGTCCATCTATTGCAGCATCTTGTTTCCAACAGTAGCCAATCCAGGTCACAAATACCTGGCAAGATCCCCCAAAAAGTACAAAACATTTTATGCTGCTTATTTCAGAAATAGTGGATTTTCCCCAAGTCCAATTTAATAATGGTCTATGAATTTTTCCCTTAGGAAGCTGTCCAAACCTTTTTTAAACTCTGCTAAGCTAACCGCCTTTACCACATTTTCTTCCTACAAATTCCAGAGTTGAATTACACGTTGAGTGAAGAAATCTTTTCTCCGATTTGTTTTGAATTTACTACTTTGTAGCTTCATCGCATGCCCCCTAATCCTAGTATTTTTGGAAAACATAAACAGACGCTTCATGTCTACCCATTCCAGTCATTATTTTATAGACCTCTAGCATATCTGCCCTCAGCCGTCTTTTCTCCAAGCTGAAGAGCCCCAGTCGCTTTAGCCTTTCCTCATAGGGAAGTTGTCCCATCCCTTTATCATTTTCGTCATCCTTCTCTGCACCTTTTCTAATTCCATTATATCTTTTTTGAAATGCGGCGACCAGAATTGAACACAATATTCGAGGTGCGGTCGCACTGTGGACCAATACAAAGGAATTACAATGTCCTCATTTTTGTTTTCAATTCCTTTCCTAATAATACCTAACATTCTATTTGCTTTCTTAGCTGCCACAACACACTGAGCAGAAGGTTTCAACGTATTGTCAACGATGACACCTAGATCCCTTTCTTTGTCGGTGACTCCTAACATGGAACCTTGCATGACGTAGCTATAGTTTGGGTTCCTCTTTCCCACATGCATCACTTTGCACTTGCTCACATTAAACGTCATCTGCCATTTAGACACCTAGTCTCCCAGTCTCATAAGGTCCTCTTGTAATTTTTCACAATCCTCCTGCGATTTAACTACTTTGCATAACTTTGTGTCGTCAGCAAATTTAATTACCTCACTAGTTACTCTCATCTCTAGTTCATTTATAAATATGTTAAAAGCAGCGGCCCCATCACAGACTCCTGGGGAACCCCACTAACTACCCTTCTCCATTGAGAATACTGACCATTTAACCCTACTCTCTTTCTATCTTTTAACTAGTTTTTCATCCACAATAGGACACTACCTCCTATCCCATGACTCTCCCTCTGGAGTCTTTCATAAAGTACTTTGTCAAACGCTTTCTGAAAATCAAGATACACAATATCAACTGGCTCACCTTAATCCACATGTTTGTTCACCCCTTCTGATTCACCATACGAGAAGTTGATTCCCTGTGTGTGAACATTTGGGACTGGAGGATCACAGTCCATCTAGAGGACGTTTTTGAAAGTCCAGTCTTGGAGATTCTTTGGGAAATTTGTTTTTATTGTTTTATAGGGTGAAATGGGAACATAGTAGTATGTAATAAATATATTGTCTTGATATTATTGAAGGATTTTACAATGTGGGTGAAATGTACATCATCAACAATTTATGTAATGTGCTTAGTACATTGTTTTTATTATTGATAACCCATTGTGATATATATATATATATATATATATATATAATGAATATGCATGAGAGATTTGCACGCCTATCATCCCATTGTATGTAAATCTCTCTTATGCATATATGTTAACATTACATATGCCATATACAAAACTTTATTATTGAATCTTACTTATTCCAAACTCGTATTAAAATATATATCCACCAAATCACAACCTTTGTTTCCCTCATACATAACCATTCATGCCTGCATTCCTACATACATACATCATAAAACATAAAACCTGGAGTGGAGAGTTTCTTGAAGTTTGAGTAAAGTCAATTTATTCACAGACTAATAAAGAGAATAAATATCAGTGAGGCTTAAAACCCTCTGGCCTACGGGGATTAAGCCCAGCCCCGGCCTGTGCCCAGCTCAGTAGAAATAAAACTTTTGTTTGTGCCCCTGGTTTGGTTACCTGACTTGAAGAAGTAGCTGGTGCCCAGAACTTTGTGGTAAAACCAGGGTTATATGTGCCTTTATATAACAGTCGTACAGAACTAGACCCAGTCAGCAGCAGCGTGACACCTTCTTAGTTGGAGGGACCAAGCTAACCAATCTCCAGCCCTGCCCCAAACTCTCTAGTTACCGATGCTATATTGGTTGAAATATTGGTGGAACTGTGACCCCTGTGGTCCTCCCTATTCTGTTGATATGGTCCCAATAGCAAGTACATGTCCATGCTCACATTCATACCTGCTCTGAAAGAAATATAAATGTATGAGTGTTCTTGCATATTTTATAAAATATGTGGTCCATCAGAACTCCACCCAAGCTGTACCCCTGGGGGTGCCTCCAAGCGGCACACGTTTGTCTTGTCTGTCACCACATGTACTTATACACGTGTATATCACAGGATAATTTTATAAATGGCCTTTCCCACATGTAGAATAGTGTATACATGTAGATTAATCTTTATAAATTACCCCCAAATGGCTGAATATTAAAAAGAATTTATATGTATAATGGCCACTGTTATACCGATAAATCCCCTATCTGTTTGGTTTTGCTACTTCTACAACTGCTCTGGCAGTATTGGTATAGTGACAAAATTAACACTCAAGCTAAAGGGTTTAATTACAAGAAAATCTCACAAAATTATATTGGTGGGTTTCAGGACACCAGGACACCACAACAATTCACTACACGCCTATACGTGGAGGAAAAAACCTCAGTAAAGTGACCCCACCTACAATACTTCTAGGGTGTGGGCATAGCTTACCATCATAGGGAAAAAACTCCACTTACTTCACAGTGTAGAAACGTTATCTCTCTTGGTCCCAATGTCCATAAAGCCCACTACCATTCACAGGAAAGGCCAAAGGCGGTATGGGCAGGGCAACGAAATCGAACACTCAGCAGTAATTCTTCAAACCTTCGCGTTCTTCTCACCTTTCAATCCTGCCCTCCGCCAATTATAGCACTCCATGGTGTCCCGGTGCCTTGAAACCCACCAATATAATTTTGTGAGTATTGCCAGGGCAGACCATTGGCTTTTCACCCAACTATACGGATATGCAACAGCCAGCTTTTTAAAGAGATGCCTGTCATGATGTTTAAATATTGCCTGAAAATATAGTGAAGTTATTCCAATAGAAAGATATCACCTTATATTCTTTTTTTTCTGTTTTGGTTTTATTTATTAACCTTTCTATGCTTTTACAAATTGTTAAAGTGGGAATAATTGCTGGAGCTAGGTTTTCTCCTTTACATCATCACCTACTGCAATGTACGACTGTGATAAGACCTCGTGCAACACAGTGCATAGGGATAGCATGACCAGCGTCAATACAAGGTTCTTCAAACTTCTCTGCTAATATACCTCTACTCTGCTATGCAGAGACCCCCTTCTAGATCCAAGAGGGTGATTCAGTCTCTCTGGTGCCAGTTTATGATGGTGGTAGTTTCAGTGCTTATGGGCATCATTTCCTCCATAGGCCATTAAACGGCTTTCAAAGGATAATGATTTCAGATTACCAGAACTGGTTTAATCAGTAATTTAGAACAGTTTCCCAAATTGTCCTGGGGGACCCTTTGCCAGTCGTGTTTTCAGCATATCCACAATCAATATGAAGCAGATAAATCTGAATACAATAGAAAGGCAGTGAATGCAAATCTATCTCCATATTCATTGTGGATATGCTAAAAACCCAACTGGCTTGGGGGCTCTCGGGACAAGTTTTGCAACCTCTAGTAGTAGTAGGTTAATGCCTACTACTACTACTACTATTTAGCATTTCTATAGCGCTACAAGGCGTACGCAGCGCTGCACAAACATAGAAGAAAGACAGTCCCTGCTCAAAGAGCTTACAATCTAATAGACAAAAAATAAATAAAGTAAGCAAATCAAATCAATTAATGTGAACGGGAAAGAAGAGAGGAGGGTAGGTGGAGGCGAGTGGTTACAAGTGGTTACGAGTCAAAAGCAATGTTAAAGAGGTGTGCTTTCAGTCTAGATTTAAAGGTGGCCAAGGATGGGGCAAGACGTAGGGGCTCAGGAAGTTTATTCCAGGCGTAGGGTGCAGCGAGACAGAAGGCGCGAAGTCTGGAGTTGGCAGTAGTGGAGAAGGGAACAAATAAGGATTTATCCATGGAGCGGAGTGCACGGGAAGGGGTGTAGGGAAAGACGAGTGTGGAGAGATACTGGGGAGCAGCAGAGTGAGTACATTTATAGGTTAGTAGAAGAAGTTTGAACAGGATGCGAAAACGGATAGGGAGCCAGTGAAGGGTCTTAATGCCTGTGTAACAGTTTGCTCCAGTAGGCTGGGTTATGTAGAAGTAGAATGCTTTTACCTTTGAATTCTGCTCAGGCTAAACCTCTGATCTCTGACGATTCAGCTAGCTCCATCCTCTCAACATTGCTCTGCCTCTTTAAAGCTAGCTGTTCATGTTGTGTGTGTGCGCATTAAAATCTGTTCTTTCTAGGAAGAGTTACTTCTCTGCTTTGTAAGCAAGTTTTATCGTGTCCTTTTCCTAGACTCCTTTTCTGATGTGCAAAATATTAGTATAGCTATTGTTGATTTTTTTTTTTAATCTTCTGCTCAATTTCAGGGCCTAACCTCTTTCATCTGAAGAAGCTTGAGAAGGAGGGGAACTAAAACTGGACCCTGGGGGAGTAAATCCAGCAGGAACACACCGCTAGAGACAAGACCTCTTTGAGGATGTGCACTCACAGTATGTGGAAGAAAGAGCCTGCGCTCACCGCCTGCACTTCTGGATACACAAGCTGACATTTTTAGCTCTTTTATCTGGAGAGTGCCTGGGAAAGAGAGGAGCTCAGCCATCTCCTAGGCAACAGCATCTCAGAGAGGGAGGGGAGAGAAGCAGACAGGTTGCTGGTAAAGAGATCGTGATGATGTGCAGTCTGACCTCCAGATAGGAGGCACCTGGAGCTTGCAGGAAGAGAGGAATGGCGAGAGCAGCTGCCTCATCCCTGGGTAGATCTTGCTATAACAGCAAATTTTGATATAGGCATGGGCTTCCAAAGCAGATGGCATAATCAGCATGAGTGGGAAGAAAGAGACTGGGCAGTCAAACTTCACTGTCTGTTGAAAGAAAGATCACTATCTCGTGGTGGAGAGAGACTAGAAGGAGCCACGCAAATCATGCTTGGTTCTCCAGTTTTACAGTAAAACTTTGCTGGAAGCAGCAGAAGCAAGCTCCAGCTGTGCATGGAATGAAGGGGTCAGGAAGTTTCCCTTTCCTGAACCGAATGTCAGTTCGAGGGATTTTTCCTATGCAGAAAAGCTAAGCAACATCATCAATGTTGTAGGTATTACTCTAGGAACTGGATTTGTTTGTTTATAGCCAGTGAGTAGATGCACAGGATTAGTCTTTTTCTTTCTTATGGATTGTCATTGCCATGTGCCCTTTCTCTACTGTGGCCAAGATAGTGAAGGTGGGCAGATTATCACTGGTACAGGACAGGAGCGGTGACCCCAGACCCATGCTGGCTCTCAGTATGAAGTGCTCCCTGCGAGTCTGGATCCTTTCCAGTGGCCTTCTGCTGGTATTCATCATGTCACTACTCTTCACATACTCTAACAACAACAGTGCTAGTTTGCCCTACTTGGACCTGGAAAGTGTGGATGAAAGCCCCCCTGTCAGGCTGGTGCCCAGCTACATCGGGCTGCAGCATCCTGGGAAGAGCGGCCGCCTCCTCCGCACCTGCTCCTGCCACCGCTGCGTGGGGGACCTGGGGGTCTCACAGTGGTTTGATAGTCACTATGATGACAAGATCTCTCCGGTCTGGACCCTGGAGAACATAGACCTGCCCTGGGACGTGATGAGGTGGTGGAAGGTGAGGGAACTATTTACTGTATTTTCTTTAAATATAGATCCTGATGGTAGATAAGAGTGCAAGGCCTAGGTAATCTGCCTTCTTACCTTTTGCTCATGCTTCTTTCTCTGGCCCCTGAAACTTTCTCTTGAGTTTTGCTGTAGATGTAAATTTAGAAGCGTGGTATATTCTCCAGAACATAAATATCATGCCCCTTATTCTTTTCAGAGAAATTAAGATTTTCATTTTATATGCCTAGTTTGCTAGGGGGCTTGGCCTTATAAGATCATTGTCTGCTTTTTAATATATTTATAAATTATCTAGGAATGGGAATAACTAATAAAGTAATTAAATTTGCTGATGACATAAACTCCCCTGTTTACTAAGATGCGCTAGTGGCTGCCAAGCGCTAATGCCGACACAGACCATTCACTTTGAATGGGCTGTGTCGGAATTGCCGTGCGGCAGCTGCTAGCACAGCTTAGTAAACAGGGGTGAAAGTTATTTGAAGTTGTTAAATCTCAAGAGGATTATGAAAAATTGTAAGGATCTTACGAGACTGGGTATCCGAATGGCAGATGACATTTAATGTGAGAAAGGGCAAAGTGATGCATGTGGGAAAGAGGAACCCAAACTATAGCTACATAATGCAAGGTTCCACATTAGGAATCACCTCCCAGGAAAAGGATCTAGGTGTCATTGTTGATGATACTTTGAAACCCTCTGCTCAGTGTAAAGTGATAGCTAAGAATGCAAAAAAGTTAGGAGTTATTAGGAAAGGAATGGAAAACAAAAATGAGAATGTTATAATACCTTTGTATCACTCCATGATGTGACTGCACCTCAAATACTGTATGCAATTCTGGTCACCGCATCTCAAAAAAGATGTAGCAGAATTACAAAAGATACAGAGAAGGGCAATAAAAATGATAAAGGGGGTGGGATGTCTTCCCTATGAGGAAAGGCTAAAGCGGCTAGGGCTCTTCAGCTTGGAGAAGAGACGGCTCAGGGGATATAAGATAGAGGTCTATAAAACACTGAGTGGAGTTGAACAGGTAGACATTAATCACTTGTTTACTCTTTCCAAACATACTAAGACTAGGGGGCACATAATAATGTTACTAAGTAGTAAATTAAAAACAATCCGCAGAAAATATTTCTTTACTCAACATGGAATTCATTGCCAGAGAATGTGGTAAACCGTGCTAAACTAATTGCTTTTAAAAAAGGTTTGGATAATTTCCTGAAAGAAAAGTCCATAAGCCATTAGTAAGATAGGCTTAGGAAAATCCACTGCTTATTTCTAGGATAAGCAGCATAAAATCTATATTGCCCTTTGAGGGGCCCTTTTACTAAGCCGCGTAAGCGTATATGCACGACCAGTGCGCACCAAAATGGAGTTACTGCGTAGCTCTTGCAGTAATTTTATTTTTGGCGTGCGACCGATACACGCATCTGAAATTTGTTTTTATTTTTGGACGCACATATTGGACTTGCGCCAAGTAAAATTTGACATGCATAGGTCATTACCGCGTGAGACTTTACTGCTAGGTCAATGGCTGGCTGTAAGGTCGCAGACCCAAAATGGACGCACAGCAATTTTGATTTTGCCGCACGTCCATATAAGGCCTTTTTTACAGGCGCGCTGAAAAATGGATCGGCGCGCACCCAAATCCCACACCTACAGTAGCACAAGCCATTTTACAAATGAATTGGTAAGATATTTCACAATCTAAAATAATTTTTTCTATTTAAATAGATCTTTCCAAATTAATCAGGTAAAGTATGCCTTCTTAGGTTTAATCAACTGTTTTTAAGCTTCGATAGCGGTCCTTCAATTATCGTTGCTCAAGTATATTTTATTTTTCAACCAAGCCCTTTCCAACCTTCAGCATTGCTGCTTTTGCTGTTTCAATTCGTCATCACACATTGATCTAGTTTCCCTGATACTAAATGAGTTCCTTTTCATAGGTGTCATGTCATCTAAAATCCCTTTTGATAACTTATTCCAGTTATCAGTTACATTGAAATTTTCATCCGTAATCTCCAAATTATATTGCTCCAACCTATTCCAAAATTCAATAGTATCTATCTTACCTCTGGAGCAGTGTGTTTCTTCTAGCAAAAAAGGTGCCAGTACTCAAATGTCAGGCCACCCTTCAGGGATGAGGTGATCACTGAGGGACTCACCCCACAATAGCCAGGACCCCTGCAACCAGTCACAGAATCTATGACAAGGCAGAATTGGTGTGTAGAGCCTGAGCTGTTTCATTAAAACTTGGGGACCACGGGCCAATTTCAGCACACAATGGAAAAGGTGCCGGTACTCAGTACCCCCAAGTACCCCCTCAAAAAAAGCCCTGCTCTGGAGTAGCGAAAAGATTTAGGTGGAAAGGATGTAATCAAGCATTTTAGAACTGACCCACCACTGGTTAGTGCTTGTGGTCACCACCTGCCACCACAATAAGGGTAATTTTATAACTGGGCATCTAGGGACCCTTTTACTAAACAGCAGTAAGCCCACCGCGGGCTTATTCTGTGCCAATCCAGTACTACCGCAGGAGCCCGGCTGTAGTTCCCACCCCTATCAAATGCCATTTCTGGCACTACAAAAATGTCCTATTTGTGTAGCACCAGAGCTTAACCAGCGGTAGTTGGACAGCACCATGTGCTGTCTGGTTACCACCAGGTTAGCTTGGGAGCCCTTACCGCCATCTCAATGGATGGCGGTGAGGGCTCCCCACTAAAATGGCCATGTGGTAAATGGTTCACTTACCGCACGGCCATGTATTTTTCCCAAAAATGGACATCCTTTTACCCGCTGTGGTAAAAGGGGGCCTCAGCGCGCGTAAAAAACACACGCTGCCGTTAGCGCAGGCCCCCTTTTACCTCAGCTTCATAAAAGGACCGTCTAGGCCTATTTTATAAATGCAACATGTGTTCATGTGCCTTTTACAAAATAGCCTACGCAAAAGCACTTGCACAAAGTCTCACCTACTCAGAGTCAAGTGGCAGGAGTAACTTTGGGCTCCTTTACTAAGCAGCGGTAAGCCCAACGAGGGCTTACCCCTCGCTATATAGGAAGTACCGCCGGGCTACTGCAGCAGCCTGGCGGTACTTCCCACCCCTAGCGAGCCATCATTTCCGGCGCTACGAAAAAAATTTTTTGGTAGCACCGGAGTGTACCTGGCGATAATCAGGCAGTGCCACCCACTGCCCAGTTACCACTGGGTTAACGTGGGAGTCCTTACTTCCACCTCAATGGGTGGCAGTAAGGGCTCCCCCCCACAAAATGGCCATGAGGCAAGTTTTTTACTTGCCACCCGGCCATTTTCTGTTGGAAAGCAAGACTTCCCTTTTACCAGCTGCAGTAAAAGGGGGCCTGAGGCTGAGCGCACATGTAAAATATGCATCAAAGCCAGTGCCGTCCCCCTTTTGCCACAGCTTGGTAAAAGAGGCCCTTTGTATTTTGATGTGCCTTTTAGAAAATGGCCTGCTGTTGCAGGGAGGAAAACTGAATTGATGGCTATTTACCTGTCAGGGAACTGTGTTCAAACTTGGGAAGAAATAGGATTGGAATTAAATAGGTACTTTTCAGTGTCTTTTTATATTACTCTGCTTATTTAACAAAGGCGGTTTATAGTATAGTTTAGCATGCAAGTCTCTGTTTAGAGTTTGGTTATAAAGGCAGGTAGAGCACAGCATAGCAGTTAAAAAAAAGTTTCAGTTTAGGGTTTTATTCTCACCCCAACTCCCAGTCACTCCAGGCTTAATTTTTGTTTTATAGGCCAGTGATGGCGAACCTATGGCACGCGTGCCAGAGAGGGCACGCGCGCCACCGGTCGCTTCAGCCCGTTCCAGCCCTCCCTCCCACGCACCCGGCGTCAAGCATTCCTTCCTCCCTCCCTCCCACCCGGCACCAGCCCCTCCCTCCCTCCGAGCACGAAATTTAAAAGTCTTCCCTTGTCCAAGTTAAGGCGGCGTCAGCAGTAGCAGCGAAAAGCGTGCTGCTGGCTCGGCACGCCTTCTTCAGCCTTCCGTCTCAAGCTCTGGTCCCGCCCTAACAGGAAATGAGGGCGGGACCAGAGCTTGAGAGACGGAAGGCTGAAGGAGGCGCGCCGAGCCAGCAGCACGCTTTTCGCTGCTACTGCTGATGCCGCCTTAACTCGGACAAGGGAAGACTTTTAAATTTCGTGCTTGGAGGGAGGGAGGGAGGGAGGAAGGAATGCTTGACGCCAGGTGGGTGGGTGGTCTGGTGCCTGCTGCCGGGTGGGTGGGAGGGAGGGAGGCCTGCTGCCGCCGGGTGGGGGGGGAGGCCTGGTGCTTGGGTGTGAGGGAGGGAGGCCTGGTGCTTGGGTGGGTGCTTGGGTGGGCTTGGTGCTGGGTGGATGGATGGCCTGGTGCTGGGTGGGAGGCCTGGTGCTTGCTGCTGGGTGGCAGGCCTGGGTGGGTGGCCTGGTGCTGGGAGGGAGGGAGGCCTGCCTGCCTGCCTGGTGCTGGATGGGAGGGAGGCCTGCCGCTGGGAGGGCAGGGGGGAGAGGAGGGTGGCTGGACATGGGTGCCTGGAGGGGAGGGCAGGGGAGAGAGGAGGGTGGCTGGACATTTGTGGCTGGAGGGGAGAGGAGGGTTGCTGGACATGGATGGAGGGCAAGAAACGAAGAAGAAAGGAGGAAAGTAAAGAAATAAATGGAAAGGAAGCCCTGGAAACGGAGTTAAGAGAACAGATAGAGAGCAGCAGAATCAGCGACTAGGACCAATATGGATAGAAAAACAATATGGACAGACCACAAAGGTAGAAAAAATCATTTTATTTTCATTTTAGTGTTTGGAATATGTCCAATTTGAGAATTTACATCTGCTGTCTTATTTTGCACTGGGTATACTGGAGCTGTAACAACTTACAGAAGTGATTTATAATGAAAGAAAATCATGTTATTTTTTTCTCCTATACTAGTATTATATTTTCAATGATGTCTGTTTATATGCGCCATGGCTGGTGTAAGGGGGTGTGGCTATCATAGGGGTGGAGTCATATGTGGTGACTCCGCCCATAATGAGTACCGGCACTTCGCGATAAATAATTAGAATTTGGGTTGCTGTTTGGGCACTCGGTCTCTGAAAGGTTCACCATCACTGTTATAGGCTCTTTAAGCCAATTAGGAGAATGGAAGATTTAATTAGGGCAACTTCATCAGCCAGTAATTAGCTCTTAGCCATACAGTACAGTGTGTGTAGATATTGAGGAAAACCTAAAATAGCATATATATAAATCTGTTTATTAAACTTGGAAATCAAATAAATGCATTCAATAACAAACAACCAACTGAAATTAAAAATATGTTTATTCCAAGTACAGTTTTTCAAAACTTAACTCCTTAAAACAAAACAAAACTTTCAAAATCCACAGGAGTTCATGCCATTACATAAGTTGCCAGTGTTGCTCAAAGTACTAAGTAAAAGTAAAAATAAATGTATATTTTGATACTTAAATAAAAGTACAGTGAAGAATATATAAAAATGTACTTAAGTGAAAGTAAAAAAGTTATTGCCTAAGATAATACTTTTGAATAAAAAGTAAAAGTATTGTGACTACAATGAATGCAACTATTGTTAACGTTTTTATCTCAACAGCTTTATTGCTCTACAAATCAATCAATTTTGAAAACTAAATTTCCATAATGACTGTCACTCATGTGAGTGCACTTGTGAGTCTTTAATCTAGTACATCTAAAAAAGGTGTTCAGCAACTGCACTAAGCAGAAAGCGGATTGTTCAGTCTGATAAAAAGCTCCATGAAATCAGGCCAGGCTGCAGGTCTACTGATGATTTCTGACTGGGTCTGCAGGTATTGATCAAGGGAACACCTGTCTGAAACACTTGACTTCTGTACAGCAAAGAATACATTACCATCATTCATAGCCGCCGAGAGGCGGGGCGGGGGGGGGGAAAAAATTCCCCGGGCCCGGGCCTCCAAGGGGGGCCCGGCGCTGCAGTCCCACCCGCCCTCCATCGTCAACTGTCTGCCACTGGGCCGGGCCCCCTGCATTGAAATCACAGCGCCTCTCACCTCTGTGTGAAAGCGCTGCAGGGCAGCAGATCGCCTCCCTTTGGGCCTCCTTCCCTCCTTGTGTCCCGCCCTCGTCTGACGTAACTTCCGCGAGGGCGGGACACAAGGAGGGAAGGAGGGCCAAAGGGAGGCGATCTGCTGCCCTGCAGCTCTTTCACACAGAGGTGAGAGGTGCTGTGCAAAGTTAGAATCATTGTTCTTATTCTAACAATTTCTTGTCTGATGGAAAAATCTGTTAAATATCTTTGAGAACTGATGCAAGAACATCAAATGTGTTCAAACCCTTCAATCTTCTTATGGCCAGACAACAGACTTTCTCTCTAAAGACTTTTATCAATAATGTGGACAGTCACCCTAATGTAACATTTTCCATGGGATGACCAGCAGTCTGTTGTGATAGACATATGAATATGTCTATTCATCGGGAATTGCAATCAGCTTCAGCTTCATCTCTACTTTAAAGTGATCCAATTCATCATTGATCTCTTTGGCTGGAGACTAGTAACCAGTTCAACAAACACAGGCAACTCTACTGTTCTCAAAGGCTGTATTCCCTGAACAGCAACATTTAAGATGAGCTTAGCTACTGTTTGCATGATGAGGTTTGCAACAGCAAAATGCTGTTTGAGGTTTTGCTGTTTTTTTTGGCTTACTGAGGAATCGTCATTTACATCTCACTTCCGCTTTTACTTTTAACTGCAAACATCAGATGTAACTGAGTAAAAGTAGTAAACATTGGTGAAATTATTACTTCAATAAAAGTAACATGTTATCCTCTACTTCTTTACAAGTAAGAGTAACAAAAATTTTACTTAAGTACAGTAACTAGTTACATTTATTTAGTTATTATACAACACTGGTAGTTGCAACTAGCAACCTCTAATACCACAAAAGCAGTACTCAATCGATTTCCAGATATTTCCTCTGCAGCTGACCATGGTCCTTCTCCCAGATTTTTTTCCGTAAACACCAAAGAGAAGTACTTGTTTAGCACATTCGTTTATCCTCATCACTCTGTTGGGTACAGTACATTTGTTGCTATTCCTGGAGGGCTCATCATGCAATATAAGGAGGTTATGATGTGATGAGTCCTGCAGAGCTTGCCTGACCCTCACTATTGAAAATGTGGTAGTGAAACAGCACCCTCCACTGGCAAGACTAAGTGGAGGACTCCCGCTCAGCTTAGAGGGAACAGTGGCTGCCGCTGGCAAGGATTAACACAAAACCACCTTTAAGGTAGACTAGCGCAAAGGGGTGATGTTGAATTGTGGACAAAAGGAAAGATATCAGATTGCACTGAGGACAAGAGTTGGGAGTAGAAAAGAGAAGAAGAGATGTTTGGAGGAGACAGGAGACGCTGCAATGTAATTAGTTCTTTTAATTGTGATGAATGATTTAATGCATTAATCACAGAGTTACATGTGATTAAAGTTCAGCCCTGCAATCTACACATGTAAGTTGTACCACATGTATTTTTGTAATACACTACAGAAAATACACTTGCATTCCTGCATGTATTTTAGAAAAGGTTTTATGTTGACAGATCATTTTCTAAAATGCCATCAGAATTGGACATCTGATTTTTTTCTACTTTTTGTATAAAATGGGGTTCTGAGTATTCTGAGATGCAATAAATGGTTTCTATGCCAAGTGTGTATTGTTATTCAAAGTACTAGAGCAAAGTACTTAAGTGAAAGTAAACATAAATGTATATCTTAATACTTAACTAAAAGTACAGTGAAGAACACATTAAAAAATTTACTTAAGTGAAATTTAAAAAGTTGTTGCCTAGTATAGTACTTTTTGAGTAAAAAGTACCACATAGTAAAAAAGTTATTGCCTAGTATAATACTTTTTGAGTAAAAAGTACTGCAACTACAATGAATGCACCTGTTGTTAATGCTTTTATCCCAACAACTTTATTGCTTTACAATTCAATCCACTTTGCTTCTGGTAAAACTACATTTTGAAAATGACTGTCACTCAAGCGAGTGCGCTTATGAGTCATTAATCCAGCACAGCTAAAAAGGTGTTCAACAACTGCCCTAGCAGGAAGTGGATTGTTCAGTCTGATAAAAAGTTCCTTCAGTTCAGGCAAAGCTGCGATATTACTGATGTCTACTGACTGGGTCTACAGATATTGATCAAGGGAATCTCTCTCTGAAACACTTGACTTTCTTATAGCTAAGAATGCTTTACCATCATTATTGTCATCTGTTACCAGTTCCTACTCAGTCCACTGATCTTGTTAGTAATGTGTTGTCTGGTATGAACAGGATTCAGGATCGGGCCTTCACAAATAGTTAAAACTGAACCCTAACAAAACAAGAATTGAGGAGTCATTATACCTCCCTCATTAGTTTTGTCTAGTGATAGAGTTTTACCCATTTAGTCTGAATCTAGAGGTTTGGGAGTGATTTTAGATTCATCTTTGACATATGGGCCTCAAATAATTATGGCAGAAATCACTTTTTAGATTAAAACAATTAAGCTTAATAAGATCATGTTTTGATCATGAAACATTTGCTCTTTTGGTCCAAATAATAATTCTCCTGCATTTAGATTATTATAATGCTCTTTATTTGGGACAGGTCTTTAAATATCTAAGCCCCCTCTTTTACAAAGCCGCGCTAGCTGCGGCTTTGTAAAAAGGGGGGGGGGGGTAAGAAAGCTCCAGCTTATTCAGAACACTGCTGCCTGCCAGGTTAATTTTTAAGCTGAGTAGACTTAGCAGTATATCCTGTTATATTGCTAAACTTCAATGGCTTCAGTGAATGAATTGTATTCAAAGTGGCCCGTTTTATCAGATTCTTTATGGTATTACTTCTGAACTATTGATAAACATAGTTTCATTCCTTTATATAGATTTTCATCTCATTTGTGTAATAAATTCTTCATCCTCCTTCTTTCAGAAATGTTTGCTTTTTTAGCACAACTAAGATCTTATTTTCAAGTAGTGGTGTGTCTCTGAAATTCTTTTCCTCTTTAAGATTACAACAAAGTTATTTGAAATTTTGAAAAAAAATTTAAAACTTTTCTATTTAGTTTTAGATCATAATTATTGATGTTATTGCATATTCCATGTTGTTGAACATTTTTTGAATCTTGTTTCTGTATGTTAAATTATGTATAGTATTTTGATCTCTTCATCTGTACACCTCGTTGAAACCAAAAGGGGAAATAGCGGTTAACAAGAATTACATTGATATTGATATTGAAGTAGTGCTAGCTAATTTATTGCTTGCATCTTTATTTTCATCTTCATTATTATTGTTATGCTGTCCAATTACAGAGAAGGCTTTTACAAAGTTAGAATCATTATCTGTTCTTATTCTAACAATTTTTCATCTGATTGCAAAGTCTGTCTGAATATCTTCGAAAACTGATGCAAGAACATCAAATGTGTGCAAATCCTTCAATCTTCTTATGGTCATACAATAGCCTTCCGTCTAAAGACTCGTATGAATCCAGTGGACAGTCACCCCAATGTAAAACTTTCCATGGGATGACCAGCAGTCTGTTGTGATAGAGACATATCTCTATTCAGAATTGCAACCAGCTTCAGCATCATGTCTACTTCAAAGTGACCCACTGCATCGTTGATCTCTGTGGCTGGAGACTAGTAACCAGTTCAACAAACACAGGCAACTCTACTGTTCTCAAAGGCTGTATTCCCTGAACAGCAACATTTAAGATGAGCTTAGCTACTGTTTGCATGATGAGGTTTGCAATAGCAAAATGCTGTTTGAGGTTTTGCTGTTTCTTTCGGTTTACTGAGGAATCATCATTTACATCTCATTTCCACTTTTACCTTTTTCCTTTTAACTGCAAGCATCAGATGTAACTGAGTAAAAGTAGTAAAAATTGGTGAAATTATTACTTCAGTAAAATTAACAAATGTTATCCTGTACTTCTTTACAAGTAACAAAACATTTACGTAAGTACAGTAACTAGTTACATTTTGCTTATAGCACTGCAAGTGCATAGGAGCCAGCTGTGTGGGTGCTTGAGCACCCCTAATATCGAGCAAACTCCATGACTGTGTCCAGAGATGAGGTAATTTCCATTGCGTTTAGCATCCCCAATCATTTTGAAAAGTTGGCTTTTTTGACCAAAGGCATGTTTTCTGATTATTACTGCTGTCAGATTTTTAACCTATTAGGTCACCCGAATTCAATAGGTTTTTCATGTTTTCTAGTAGGTTGCGACAGCATGGGCAAGTGTTTGCGTCCTGGGCCTTCTGGAAGCCTGTAAACACACAACTGAGGCAGCTTTAAGAGCAGATAAAATCCCTTTTAATCAGGACAGCAATGCCAAACGCAAAATAAAGAGTATACCTTACCTTGCAGGCAAACCCCCAAGTTCTATATATCACGCCTTAATTTCTGTGCAGAAACCGAAGCATATTCTATAACAATGTGCGTACCTTAATTGGTTAACTAGCTAATCAATGTTGTTGGTTGTTAATAAGCAATTATCAGCACTACCTGGCATTAAGATTTACACACACAGTTCGCTAAGCATATTCTGTAACGTAGTGTGCTTAAATTCTAAGTCGCATAGTTGAAAAGGGGGCATTGCAAGGCTATTTCAACAATCAATGCAAATTATTATATAATACACCCGCTATGTGCCTGTTGGCATAATACACCAAGTGAAACATAGCCTAAATGGATTCAACCAAATTTGGTCACATGGAAAGGCGCTTGGCATATTCTATATACTGCACGGAAATTAAGCCTATTCTATAAAATTTAGGCGTATTTTAGAGAATACGCCTAGGCGTCTTTTTTTTTTTTTTACCGTGTGGATTTTTCTGGTGCCATATAGAGAATCTAGCCCAAAGCCAGTAGCTGAGCAACAAAATGATCTTTACATATAGTAGTAGATAAACAGTCTGGAGGGCTGCTACTTCCTGTTTTGGGTCTCTCTTAATTTTCCCAACTCTGGCTTTTTATCTTCCTTGGCTGGATTCAACTTTCCTGGCTGAATTTTCCAACCCTGGCTATGTTAAGGTACCCCAGTGGGGAGAATGTATTAAAGGAGGACAGGGTCTTTACATTTCCTCACATGTATTTCCAAAAATTGGATCAGAGACTGGGTTCATCAGCCCTGTAGCCTGCTCATCTACAGATTGACTCAGTATACAGCATTGCTGAGTGAGAGGCTCTCTCTTTTCTTTTTTCTAATAAACACATTCACTACAGTCTGGCAGGTGATGAAACAGTACATTTGCAGTTGTGCACACTGACCTCATGCTTGAGTTCCCTCAAAATGCCACTCCAAACTCCCTTCTCACCAGTCCTCCTGTCCATCCCTATAGCTCTCACCCTCATCCCCCTCCACTGCAATGTCTTACTATCAGACCAGGAGAAGATGATTTTGGAGTATGACAGCATTTCTGATATTTCTATGTGTTTTGTATAACGCTTAACTGCAGCATTTTTAGCATTTATTGGACCACAGCTCACACTATTCACCCTTAAATCTTGCTGTGGTGCACTGCGGAAACAAATTATTAAGAGCATGTGCTCCATATTTCATGCAAGATCCAATGTCTGTTTCTCATCTGACATCAGAAAAGAGACATTTTTATTTTCTTTATCCCTACTCCCTTCAGAGTGTCAGGAGGAAATGGAATTACTGCATGCTGGACTTATGCCATTGTCCATCAGGCTCTGTCATCACTTTTTCAGACTCTGTGAAAATTGCAACCTGAAGTGCTGTGCTGTTTAATCTCAGAAAAACTGTTATTCTGGGAGAAAGGTTATATATATTTTTGAGAGGCATGAAACCTGTCATCCCCAGGTCAGTTGGGTGTTACGTATTATTATGGTAGAGTTTCAGATCTTTCTAGCAGTTTGTTTCATGGCAGCAAATGTTCCAGCCAATTGGAAAATAATTGGTAGTTTTGCTCTAGACCAGGCTACTCAATTCTGGTCCTTCAGGTCCACAGGGAGGCCAGATTTTCAGGATAGCCACAATGAATATTAAAGCCACAGAACTGCAGGACCTACAGGGTAAGGAAGAGGTACTATGGGTCAATCTGGAAAGAGGGACTAGGAAATGTACTTATAGTGGTGTGATATACAGGTCTCCTTAATAGATAGAAGAAACAGTCAGATATTTAATTGAAGACATTCAAAATATATCTGTGAAAGGGGAAGTACTACTAAGAAGTCATTTTAATATGCCAGATATTGTTTGGGGTATCCTTATTGTGGGAGGCGGGGCACAGGTACAAATCAAAGTAGGGTATACACAAAAAGTAGCACATATGAGTTGTCTTGTTGAGCAGACTGGATGGACCGTGCAGGTCTTTTTCTGCCGTCATCTACTATGTTACTATGTTACAGGGGGAACTATTCCAGCAGTTGGTAATGGATCCCACACGGGATGTGGCCATACTGGACTTAGTGCTTATGAGGAGAGTGTTTCTGATGTTATAGTAGGTGATCATTTGACATCCAGTGATCACTAGATGGTGTGGTTTAATATTACGATAGGTCTGGAGAAAGGTTCATTCAAAAACGAAGGTTCTAGACTTTAAAAAAAACTAACTTTATTCAGATGGGGGATTACCTCAAGGAATTGCTGCCTGGATGTGAACATCTGGAAGATGTTAGAAAGCAGTGGGCAAAACTGAAAGGAGCTCCCGCTTCCACCTTACACAGCCCTCTGCTCCTACCTTACATAGCCCTGATGGTTCAATGGTCAGTTGGGACAGGAGTGATCCTCATATGCTCATGCCCAAGCAGTCTTCACTCTTCTCCGTAGTCCGTACTACTAAAAATGGCTGCTGTGAGCTCCCACAGCAATCTCGCAATACTGCCACTGAAACTTATGGCAGTCACTTTCAATATGAAGGAGAGTGGAAACTGCATGGGCAGGAGCGTAGGAGGATCGCTCCTGCCCCAGCTGTTTAGAGCAACTGGCTCACAAAATTGGACAAAAATCAACAACCAGCTCATGTGAGCCGGCTCCAACACATCACTGCCTCCGTCCCACGTTTTCCTATGTCATTGGTACCCACATGTACCAAGACAGCCGGCTGCTTCCCAGCACTGTCTAAAATCCTATCTAGGTGAAGTGTGAGGTCCGCCACTTTAAACACAAGGCAGGCAAGTGACCAGGTGATCCTCACGTCCACCAGCTAACCAGCTATCTACATGCCTAATAATTGAATCACCAACTACAACAGCCATCCTAAGCCTTCTCTCCTGGGAGGAAGATCCTGGAGACACATCCTTGGTGTGATAGGATATTACATTCCCAGGTGGATAGGTCCTGGCTAGAGGATAACTTCCAACTTCACCATGGTGATGCTGCTTTCCTTATAGGAGACCTCCCTCCTCCAAGGCATTACAGGGCCTGCCAGACTGGAGGTGGGACATCTGTACAATGTCTCTGTAGGCCTCCTCTATGTACCTCTCTGTCTCCCTCAGCTCCTCCAAGTCTGCTGCTCTAGCCTCAAGAGAACAGACTTGTTCTCTGAGAGCTAGGATCTCTTTGCATCAAGCACACACATATAACCTCTCATCAACTGGGAAATAATTATACATGTGACACTCAATGCAAAAGACTAGATAGCACCCCACTCACTTCTAGACTGCTGTATGCATCTTAGTATTATACAATTGTTTAATTAAAACTTCTTATAGTACTAGGGATATTAGATTAATATAAAGTGTCTTAAGATTATATGGTATAATGTGTAATTTATTTAGTATTTTCTTCTCAGAAACTAATTAAATGTAATTAAAACTCTAATGAAAACTCTCCTTTTGTTATCCTAATTAGAAAATGAAGAGATGTGCTAGGGGTGGGTGGGAGCTCGGGAGAGGGGTGGTAATGAAGACTGAACTAGGTATTGCTGTGCCTTCTAGAGGCTATTAATGCAGTGGCAGAAAGTTCAGGTTTTAAAACTATGGGGAAAAGGGTATGGAGAGTAGTTAATAAAGGTTGCTTTTTTGTTTTTTATTCTAACTATCTGTATCAATAACCTACAATTCCTCTTTTAAACCCCAGTCTTTAAGTTACCAAAACACAGAGCAAAATAATGTTCACTTACCCAGAGAAATGTCCTCTTCTTTCAGAACTTCTCAGGAAAAAATAAGTTTACCTTCTCTTTCAGGAACTGCCCTGACCACCTTTTCCAGCAACAAATTCCATAGCTTAACTGCACATTGAGTAAAAAAAAAACAAAAAATACCTTCTCCAATACCTTCTTACATTTTAGTTTCATGACCTGCTCCCTCATGCTTGTATTTGAAAGGGTAATTAACCATTCTCTTTTAATCTGTTCTACCTCATTTGTGATTTTATAATTTTTATCATGCCTTTATATTTAAAGTATTTACATACCACATTATCAATATTCCTAGGTGGCATACAGTAAAAGCATAGGAAATAAGCCAATAAACCAAGATAACATAATCACAATAAATTAAGACACAGAATAACAATATACATCAATAAAAACATAAAATAAGTGCATAAGTTTGCACAAACAAAATAGCTTTAGTCAGCCTACTGAATTTCAGGTAACCCTTTTCAGTACGTCAAGCTCCAGCTCTGGCAATCTTCAAATCTAGGCTACAAGCCCACCTTTTTGAGGCTGCTTTTAACTCTTAACTCCTATTCACTTATTCAATACCCATGTCTTTTTTTATCATTCCCATCTTAAGTAATTACCTTATCCCTTATTTGTCCTGTTTGTCTGTCCTGATTAGATTGTAAGCTCTTTCAAGCAGGGACTGTATCTTCATGTTCAAGTGTACAGTGCTGTGTATCTATGTCTAGTAGCACTACAGAAATGATTAGTAGTAGTAGTAGAAACATAGAAACAAGATGGCAAATAAAGGTCAAATGGCCCATCCAGTCTTCCCATCCTCTGTAACCCCTAACTCTTCCTTTCCTAAGCGATCTCATATGCTTATCCCGTGCCTTTTTACATTCTGACACAGTCCTTGACTCCACAGCCTCCACCGAGAGGCCATTCCACCCTTCTATCACCCTTTCTGTGAAACCATACTTTCTTAGATTACTCCTAAGCCTATTCCATTGGCAAGGTATTCCACAACACAGGTGCAGCACAAATAAAGGCATGTGCACAAGTCTCAGCTTTGTGAAGAATTTATGCTGATGGAATTATGAGGAGCTCTTGATTTTCCACTCCCAGGACAGGTGGGGTACATACTGTTGGAGCATACCAAAGTCCTATGAGAGCTTCAAAAGGTAACACTAACAGATTTCAACAGCTCAACAACAGGTAACCAGCCAATAGAGATGAACTAAACTCAAGGTAATATGGTCAAATTTTCTAAGTCCAAAAACTAAATGAACTGTGGCATTTTGCACACACTGGGCTGGATTGAGTATATTGCGCTGAAAAATCAGCGCAGAAAAATATCTATGCTGAACGGTATTCTATGCTCTGGGATGAATGCCCTTTATGGAATAATGCATTAGTGCACAAGTATTTACACCAAAAAGATGGAAATCCCTATGTGCAAGTTGGGCGCTGATCTCCCAAATTCTGTAAAACTGTGCAGATTTTAAATGAACACCCCTCACACAATGTCCCTCCCATCATTACACCCCCTTATCAAATCCGATATTCAGCCAGCGGCGGTCGGTGTTTTGCTTACTGCTGCCGGCATTAAACTCACAGATTCAATGTTGGGCCATGTCCAGGCTTTGGCATTGAATTTCCAGGTTTGTGTTGCCGGCTAAAGCATAGCTGGTTAAGTGCAATATTCAACACTTAGACGGCTATTGGCCACCACATAAAGAGAGAACTGTCTTTTATGCAGTCCTATTTATGCGGTGATCTTGGGCAGTTAAATGCTGAATATTGGCACTTTACCGGCCAAGTGCCAACTCCGCTCCCAGAATGCCCCCAAAATAGCCCAAATTCAGTTCAGCACTAACTGCTAATTTTTAGTAGCACTAACTGGTTAAGTGCCACTAAAAATTGGCAGTTAGCCTCCAACAGGCAATTTAACTGGTCAGGAACTGTTTCTGGGTAGTTAAATTGCTTTGGTGGACATGAGGATCACATGGTGACTTGCCTGCCTGATGCGAAGGTGGCGGAGCTCACACATCACCTAGGCAGGATCTTAGATAATGCTAGGGAGAAGCCGGCTGTCTTGGTACATGTGGGTACCAATGCCATAGGAAAATGTGGGTGGGAGGTTCTGGAAGCCAAATTTAGGCTCTTAGGTAGAAAGTCCAGATCCTCCAGAGTAGCATTTTCAGAGATGCTCCCCGTTCCACACGCAGGATCCAAAAGGCAGGCAGAGCTTTGAAGTCTCAATGCATGGTTGAGATGTTAGTGCACGGATGAGGGATTTAGATTTGTTAGGAACTGGGCAACATTCTGGGAATGGGGGAGCCTGATCTGAAAGAATGGGCTCCAACTTAACTGGAACCAGGCTGCTTGTGCTAACTTTTAAAAAGGACACAGAGCAGCTTTTAAACTAGAATGGGGGGGGGGGGGGGGGGGGGGGAGAGAAGAGAACGCATGGTTCGGTGTGGAGTATCCTTGAAGGATACTATTGAAATAGGACATTTAGGGAATCCCAGTAGAGAGGTTTCAACAATGTTGAAAGTAAGCCAGGTGTACCTACTGAGAGAGCAGGATAAAGAATGCACATTATGCCCTTCAACTTCTAAGCAGATTGTAGATCAAAGGAAAAAACACAGTCTGAAGTGCCTGTATACAAATGTTAGAAGCCTAAAAAATAAGATGGGAGAATTAGAAGATATAGCACTAAATGATGAGGTAGATATAATAGGCATCTCAGAGACTTGATGAAAACAGGACAACCAATGGGACACTGTGTTAACAGGGTACAAATTGTATAGAAATGGAAGAGAGGATCAAATTGGAGGGAGGGTTGCGCTATATGTTAAAGAGGAAATTGAGTCAAATAAAATAAACATTCCACATGACACAGATAGCAGTGTGGAATTATTATGGATAGAAATTCCATGTGTGAAGGGAAGCAGTATTCTTGTACAGAACGAACAGACGGATGAAGAAACGTTTACAGAGATTAGGAAAGCTGGCAAATTGGGCAACGTTATAATAATAATGGGTGATTTCAATTACCCTGATATTGACTGGATAAATGTTACATCAGGGAGTGCCAGGGAGATAAAATTTCTAGATGTAATAAACGACTGCTTCTTGGAGAAGCTGGTCCAGGAACCGACAAGAGGGAGAGCCATTTTGGATCTGGTCCTTGGTAGTGTGCAGGGCATGGTGCGAGAAGTGGCGGTGTTGGGTCCCCTGGGAAACAGTGATCATAACATGATCAAGTTTAAGCTACTATCTAGGAAATCTACTTAGTTGCATTTAATTTTCAAAAGGGCAACTGTAATAAAACGAGGAAAATGGTTAAAAAGAAATAAAAGGATCAGCTGCAAAGGTTAGGACACTAAATCATGTGAGGATGTTGTTCAAAAATACCATTTTGGAAGCCCAGTCCAAATGCATTACACGTATTTACGAAGATGGAAAAAAGAGAAAACGTCAGCCAACATGGTTAAAGGTGATGTAAAAGAGGTCATTACAACCAAAAGATTGTCCATCAAAGAATGGAAAAAGGACCCAAACGAAGAAAATAATAAACAACATAAGCACTGGCAAGTCAGATGCAAAGCATTAATAAAGAAGAGAAACTTGCCACAGAGGCTAAAACTCACAGTAACAACTTTTTCAGGAACATCAGAAGCAGAAAGCGTACAAGGGAATCCGTGGGACCGTTAGATCATGAAGGAGCAAAATGAGCCTTCAGGGAGGACAAGGCCATAGCAGAGAAACTGAATGAATTCTTTGCTGTCTTTATGGAAGAAGATGTAAAAGATCTGCCTGTACTGGAAATAGTTTTCAAGGGTGATGATGCGGAGGAACTGAAAGAAATCTCGGTGAACCTGGAAGATGTACTGAGCCAAATTAGCAAATTAAAGAGTAGTAAATCACCTGGACTGGATGGCATACATTCAAGGGTACTCAAAGTACTCAAGCATGAAATTGCTGATTTGCAGTTAGTAATATGTAACCTGTCATTAAAATCATCCGTAGTACCTGAAGATTGGAGGGTGGCCAATGTGATGCCAATTTTTAAAAAGGGTTCTAGGGGTAATCTGGGAAATTATAGACCGGTAAGCCTGACATCGGTGCAGGGCAAAATAGTGGAAACTATTATAAAGAATAAAATTACAGAACACATAGACAAACATGGTTTAAATGGGACAGAGTCAGCATAGGTTCCGCCGAGGGAAGTCTTGCCTCACCAATTTGCTTCATTTCTTTGAAGGCTTGAATAAACATGTGGATAAAGGTGAGTTGGTTGATGTAGTGTATCTAGATTTTCAGAAAGCTTTTGATAAAGTTCCTCTTGAGAGACTCCTGAGAAAATTAGAGTCATGGGATAGAAGGCAAGGTTCTGTTGTGGATTAGGAATTGGTTATTGGACAGAAAACAGAGGGTAGGGTTAAATGGTCATTTCACTCAATGGAGAAGGGTGAACAGTGGAGTGCCATAGGGATCAGTACTGGGACCGGTGCTATTTAACATATTTATAAATGATATGGAAATCGGAATGACGAGTGAGGTGATCAGATTTGCAGATGATACAAAACTATTCAAGATTGTTAATGCACCTGTCATTAAAATCATCCGTAGTACCTGAAGATTGGAGGGTGGCCAATGTGATGCCAATCCTCAGAAGCTTAGCCAAAATTGGGTGGTGGAGCCGGTGGGGGGAAGAGGGGTTGGTGGTGGGGAGGCGAAGATAGTGGTGGACAGACTTATACGGACTGTGCCAGATCCGGTGCTGGGAGGCGGCACTGGTGGTTGGGAGGCAGGGAATAGTGCTGAGCAGACTTATATGGTCTGTGTCAGAGCCGGTGGTGGGAGGCGGGGCTGGTGGTTGGGAGGAGGGGATAGTGCTGGCCAGACTTATACGATCTGTGGCCTGAAAAAGACAGGTACAAATCAAGGTAAGGTATACACAAGAGTTTATCTTGTTGGGCAGACTGGATGAACCGTGCGGGTCTTGTTCTGCCGTCATCTACTATGTTACTATGTATGTTACACCTGCGGACTGTGAAATATTACAGGAAGACCTTAGGAAATTGGAAGACAGGGCATCCAAATGGCATATGAAATTTAATGTGGACAAATGTAAGGTGATGCACATTGGAAAGAATAATCCGAATCATAGTTACCTAATGCTAGGGTCCACCTTCGGAGTCAGCACTCAGGAAGAAGATCTGGGTATTGTTGTAGATAATACGCTGAAATCTGCTTAGTGTGTGGTGGCGGCCAAAAAAGCAAACAGGATGCTAGGAATTATTAGGAAAGGGATTGCGAATAAGACCAAAAATACTATAATGCCTTTGCTCCATGGTGCGTCCGCACCTTGAGTACTGCGTCCAGTTCTGGTCGCCGTATCTTTAGAAAGATATAGCAGAATTAGAAAAGGTTCAAAGAAGAGTGACCAAAATGATAAAGTGGATGGAACTCCTCTCGTATGAGGAAAGGCTAAAGAGGTTAGGGCTCTTCAGCTTGGAAAAGAGATGGATGAGAGGAGATATGATTGAGGTCTATAAAATCCTGAATGGTATAGAACGAGTAGAAGTAAATCGATTTTTTACTCATTCCAAAAGTACAAAGACTAGGGGACACTCAATGAAGTTACATGGAAATACTTGAAAACAAATAGGATGAAATATTTTTTTCACTCAACGAATAGTTAAGCTCCAGAACTCTTTGCTGGAGGATGTGGTACCAGCTGTTAGTGTATCTGGGTTTAAAAAAGGTTTGGACAAATTCCTGGAAGGAAGTCCATAGTCTGATTCTGACAGACATGGGAAGCAGCTGCTTGCCCTGGGAGTTGTAGTATGGAGTGTTGCCATGATTTGGGTTTCTGCCAGGTACTTGTGACCTGGCTGGCCACTATTTGGAAAACAGGATACTGGGCTAGATGGATCATTGGTCTGACCCAGTGTGGCTACTCATGTTCTTATGACCCAAAATTTATTTTTTTTTAATTATTTAAAAAGCATGTCTGCTCTCCATAGGTGCTTATTAGAAGCCTTTTCTTTCCATTAAAAATGTTAACTGACAGACATTTGACCATTCTTCTCATTTTTGTTGATCACTTCTCATGTTCTCTGCTTCCTTTGGGGTGTCCACTATTTGCAAATCTTCATGTCATCTGTACATAGTCATTTCTATCCCTTCAACAATGTTACACACAAACACACTGTGTATAATCGGCCCCAGTACCAGTCCTTGAACCATTCCACTACTTACCTTTCTTTCCTCTGAGTGAGTTCCATTTACCATTTACAGACCGAGCAGTTTTGTAAAAACTTGTTTTTTTCAGGTAATAAACTGTGGTACCAATTGTCTTTCTGAATTACCCTCTAGATGCCAAGTTCCTTAGTCTACTGAGTTTTGACTACTTTGAATATTTTTGCATCATCTGCAAATTTGATCACTTCACTTATTTCCCTTTCCAGATAATTAATGGGGGACCCAGTACAGAGCCCTGAGGAGCTCCATTATTTACCCCTTTCCATATTTAGTTCTATTCTCTATCAAATCTTAATGATTGAAATATTTCCCTCGGAAAAGCTCAGTATGAGGCTGCTGCAGAACTTTGTTTCTCTTTGAACCTTGGCTATTTCAAGACAAAACCTCTCTGTTTGGCTTCTTTCTGTTTGCAGGAAATGGGGCAGACTTTACAGTACTGGCCTTGGAAGAGAAATCTCAATCGGGGGAACACTCTGGTCCTGGAGATAGAAAAATGAAGTTTTATAACCATAGATGCAAGTCATTTGGTATGGGAAGCTACTCTGGATGAAATTTTGGCATCAAACAGCTGAATAAGGGCCAGGCTCCCTTTGCACATGAATATTTTAGAAATGAGAGAATTTCGTACAGTTGTTTGGCTTGCAAAGAATAGATAACAAGGAAGAATATAAAAGCCAGATTAGCCAAAGTAAGGGGGAATAATAAATCTCGAGCATATTAACAAAATCTCATACTGTTGAATAAGACAGAAAAATTTCATAGTAGTATTTCAGGAAAAGAAAAAATGTTTGTTACTGCGTGCTACGCTGTAATAAAAGGGGCCCATTATTCCTAGGGTTGAATAGCAGCATTAGTGGCTTGTTGTGTCCTTGCATTTCTTCAACATGTGCTGAGTGTGTGCTCCATCTTGTATTCCCTTCCTACACACACTTTCTTAGGAAGCGTCTCAATGCATGGTAAAAACCCAGCTATCCCCTTCTCTAGATAGGACTGTGTTTTGATGGTCACATCTGGTCTTATAATGTGTGTACAACTACAGTATAAGTTATCGTAGTGCAGTGTTTCTCAACCTTTTTTTTAATTTCAGGGCATGTTTTCAAGGTTGCTTGATCCTTGTGACACACCAAACCAAATTTTACACATCATTGTATTTGCTAGTCATTGGCCACTGGCCAGTTTTGATAGTGAAATGTCAGAAAATGTACTAAAATGGGCAATATTAAAAAGCCTAAAGCATAATTAGGTTTAAAAATTTTAAATATTCTCAATAATACCTAAGATTGCACTTCACTTATTAGTTTGATATACCGTTTTCATAGACAAAGCATAAAGCAGTTATAAAATAACAAAAAAAATTGAAATTTTAAAATATACAAAAATATAGCCAGCCAGCAGTTTCTCTTTCTTCCACTCCCCCCCCCCCCCCCCTCAAGATACATGGGTAAACTGGCCCCTTTTGCGCTTTACCGACGCACAAAGCCTGACTGTGCCTCTCTCTGTCTCCCCTTTCCCCAAATACACACAGTTTTCCTGCCCCTCTGCCCTTTGCAATACATACAGCCAGCCCCTCCCCCCTCTCTCTGTCCCTCCAAGCATATCCCTCAGAACCAGCATATTGCTTTCTCTTTCCCCTCCCCAGCCAACACCTTTTCTCTTGGCCTTTCAACTGCTGGAAGCACTCTTTTGTCTTCACCCCCTGCCTCCTGCATCACTTTTGTCTTGTGGCCCTTGCACTATCAGCATTTTCTCTTCTCACCCCCAGAAGCAGTTTTCATTTTTGCTCTCCCACCTCCACAGGCATTAAACAGGTTTCAGAAACTTGTAGAAGTCTATATTGTTTAAGATTTTTTATTTTTTTTATTTTTGCAGACACCTCTCTTTCAGACTCCACAAGGCCTGCCAATAACCCTCTGTCTGCCTAATTTGGTTTAGTACAGATTCATTTGTATGTTCAGGAGAGGAATAATGACCACCACAGACTTTAGAATAAACTTTGAATAGTACCCTGTAAGGCCAAGAAATATCCTAATGTGCTTCTTGGTCCATTGAGTTAGACATTCTTCAATGGCTTGTTCCTCCAAAATTATTGGCTTTACTTGCTCATTTCCTGTTATGTACACAAGGGAGGGGATTTTATAAACTTGGAGTATTGTGTTCAGTTTTGGAGGCCATATCTTGCTAAGCATGTAAAAGGATTTGAAGCGGTTCATAGAAAAGTGACAAAAATGGTGTGGAGTTTGCATCAAAAGATGTATGAGGAGAGACTTGATGACCTGAACATGCATATCCTGAAGGAAAGGAGAAACAGGGGTGATATGATACAGATGTTCAAATATTGAAATGTATTAATCAGAGACAGGAAGGTGGTAGAACTAGAGGACATGAACTGATGTTGCAAGGGGGCCGACTCTGGAATAATGTCAGGAAGTACTTTTTCATGGTGAGGGTTGTAGATACCTGCAATTCACTTGCATGGGAAGAGGTGGAGATGAAAACGGTAAAGGAATTAGAAATGCAGTGGATAAACACAAAGGAATTCTGTTTAGAAGGCATGGACTCAAAGAAGCTTAGTGGTGATTAGAAGGCAACACCAGTAATTGGGAAGCAAAGCCAGTGCTGGGCAGACTTTTATGGTCTGTGCCCTGATTGTGGCTGAACAGATGTGTATGGGCTGGCGTGGGACTTCGATGTCAACTTCAGAAGTTTTACAACAAGGCCAGTGCTGGGCAGACTGCTATGGTCTATGCCCTGAAAATGGCAAGGACAAATCAAGATCAGGTTTACATATGTAGTATCACATCATACCTTATGTTATGAGTTTACCTTGTTGGGCACACTGGATGGACTGTACAGGGTTTTTATATGCCATCATCTACTATGTTAGTATCATGCTCATTTTCGAAAGAGAAGGACGTCTATCTTTCGACATAAAACAGAAGATGGACATCCTTCTCCCAGAGACGTCCAAATCGGTATAATCGAAACACGATTTTGGACGTCTCCAACTGCAGTCCGTCGCAAGGACGTCCAAATTTCAAGGGGGCATGTCGGTGGTGTAGCAAAGGTGGGACTTGGGCGTGCCTAACACTTGGACATCTTTGACCCATAATTGAAAAAAGCAAGGACATCCCTGACGAACACTTGGACGTTTTCACCCGGACATTTTATTTTTTTACGAATAAGGCACAAAAAGGTGCCCGAAATGACCAGATGACCACCGGAGAGAATCGGGGATGACCTCCCGTTACTGCCCCAGTGGTCACTATCCCCCTCCCACTGTCCAAAAACATCTTTAAAGATATTTTGTGCCAGCCTCAGATGTTATACTCAGGTCCATGACAGCAAATGAAGGTCCCAGAAGCAGTTTTAGTGGGTACTGCAGTGCACTTCAGACAGGTGGACCCAGGCCCATACACCCCCTACCTGTTACATTTGTGGAGGAAACAGTGAGCTCTCCAAAACCCACCACAAACCCACTGGACCCATATATAGGTGCCCCCCTTCACCCGTAAAGGCTATGGTAGTGGTGTACAGTTGTGGGTTTTGGGGAGCTCAGCACAAAGGTAAGGGAGCTATGTTCCTGGGAGCATTTTATGAAGTCCACTGCAGTGCCCTCTAGGTTGCCTGGTTGGTGTCCTGGCATGTCAGGGGGACCAGTGCACTACAAATGCTGGCTCCTCCCACGTCCAAATGGCTTGCGTTTGGACATTTTTGACATGGACGTCTTTGGTTTCGAAAATTGCCGAAAGTCAGAAATAGCCTAATCCAAGGACGTTCAAATCTAGGGATGTCCAAATTTAAGGGTTTGGACTTCTCTGACGGTATTTTCGAAACGAAAGTTGGACGTCCATCTTTTTTTGAAAATACAGGTTTCCCCGCCCCTGGTTTTGCAAAGGGGTCCAAATCACAACTTGGACATTTCTTTCGAAAATGCCCCTCCATGTAAACTTTTATAAAATAAGTTCATGCTTAAAAGTATGTGCAATGCCAAACAGGCATGTACTTGCACACAACTGTAGAGTACATGTGTTCATGGGAGAAGTGTGGGTGGAGTCCAGATGTTCATGTATACCTTACTTACACCTGCTCCCAAACAGGCATAAATGTTAATAGCTTCAGGATAAGTGTGATTTCTGCAGGATTTGTGCTAGTATTTTATAGACATACACAGGTGTATGTATATTTCTATAACATAGGCTAAAAAGTGGCACCTGTGTGGCCTTTGAGCATAGGCATCCTGTTACAAAGTTACCCTCCATATGTCTGATTTCTTCCTTAGCTAATTATACATTTGGTCATGTAGTTAGTCTAGCCAGCTGTCCTCAGATATATTATCATTGATGGTACTCTTGACAGGTGAATAATTCAGTCGTGTGGCTTACTCATCATTTAAATACATTGATATACTGTGGTGTAGACAGAACATATGGTTCACCAGTTTTAGGCCTAAATCTATCAGCTCTTGGGACCCAAATGTCAAGAACCAGAACTAGTAGACTCCCCAAAGAATGGCAAATGTTTCCACTCAACTCTTTCCAGGGGAATTTGCCAATAGCCTTTGGTCAGATCTAGGATAGTAACATATGGGTCAATGTTCATAGTGATTCAAATAGCCAAGAGAGGCTCCTGACTGTTTAAATCATTTGTGCGGGGCTATTCAGTGGCATTTAACTGGATAGTGCACTGATGGGCCGATGATCAGAAGCAAACGCAGGCACTAAAGGCTGTTAGTGCCATACTAGTGCCTGCGTTTGCTACCGCCCCATGATCAGAGCCCCTGAGTGCGTGAATCAATGCGCTCATGGGCTCTGAACGCAACTAGCATGCAAATGCATGCAAACAGGGCTCTTAGCGCAAGTAGCATGCAAATGCATGCTACACCTATTCATCCCCAAAGATCAGCAACCAGCTCGCCAAAGATTGGCTCATTGGACATGGCAAACCCTGGGATGCACTGGGCGGGGCTTCACACCATATAAGGGAGAAACTCCAGCATTGACTATTCAGAGTTATTTCAGCCTGCTGCTGAAAGCAAATTGCCAGCTGCTTACCACCACGGCTGAATATTGGGCCTATAGTTTGCTTTATCTAATTTGTCCAAAAGCTCATCACTCCCTGGAATCAGGTGGCATTGAATTTTAATCTGCATTTACTTTCCTGGGGTTTATACAAATTCTATTCATTCCATTGACTTTCAGAACCTAAATTACCAGGCTTGCTAGGCTGCCTGCTGATTTCAGCTCCCTTCCGAGTAGGTGATAGGGCTTCTAGTAAATCGCCTCCCCTGAGGTTGTATCCATACAGTGCATCATCAATTATATTTCAGTATGGATCACTGACATGTCTGAGAACTGTTTCACCATCCTTTGACTCTAATTTCTTTGCTCAGGTAAGAGCAACTGCCTCCATCATCACCATCCCATTTGTTTTCATTTGGTCATCTAGCCCAAACTTGGCTTCTCTGGTTATCCACATTTTCGTATCTCTTCTCCAGTTATATTGAATTGACGTATAGTCTACCAGCATGAACCTTCCTTTGATCTTATGCTGCTCTTAACAGTTCATCAGCAACTGATTTTGACTGGTGGGGAGTAGAATTAAAATCTTTTTTTTTTAATCTGTTTATTGGCATGGCATTAGACATATAAGAGTACGAAAACCACAAAACTTATTACAGAACTTGAGCAGACACATTTCTGTTATGAAGAACTGCCAAACTTACATATTTAATTTTTACTCTCGCCCCCCCCCCCCCCACATTCCCAATCCCCCCCCCCCCCCCCCACCGGATCCCCTTTGCTCCCAGACCGCCCCCTCCCCCAGAATTAAAATCGTTTTCCACTGCTAATATTCCCTCTGCCTGGTACCTTTTTTTGTTCAGTTTTTTTCTTCTTTCAAGGGAAAGTACAACTTTTTATCTAAAAAGATGTTGACAACCATGCCAGTTTGAACACATAATAAAGGCCTATTATGAATCAAAGTCTCCCCCCTCCCAAAAAAAAAAAACCCTTCTGCTGCTTGCTATGCCTGTTCTGGTAAGTAGGACAGTCAATGGATTTTGGCATCCTTCTAGTGTTTTTCAAACCTGTCAAGAGACATTTGCTGCAGGGCAGTAAATAGCTCCAGGGTAACCACATTACATAGATTCACTTCTTGCTGCTTCAACCAGGCCTTTAATGGAAGAAGTAATTAACTGGTTAGTCTCACTCACATACACAAGGAGTGACTGGGGCTGCATATACTGCAGCAGGACATGTTTATCCACTCCTACCCTAGCTGAGATCATATTAAACTATTTTTCTGACCTCATGTGCAACATTCTTTAAAGCAGTCACCTTACTTTCTAACTCTTCCTACTTTCTTATCCTTCTATATGTTACATCTTTGCTTTACCCTTCGCTATCTATTACGTATTGTGTTGACATGGTAAATAGTATACCATGCCATACTTTGTATTGTTTTGAATATTTTTACTGCTGTAATTGTCTATTTCTCATGTTTGATCTATTCTTACTGTACACCGCCTTGAGTGAATTCCTTCAAAAAGGCAGTAAATAAATTCTAATAAATAAACTTTGGCGATAGTGCGGAATATACATTTTTTAATAAAAATAAAATAAATCCCTAGACGCTCCTTGAGGCTTTTTCCTCCCTCATCAGTTGATATTATGCATTTCTACGGTTTTGATTCTATTGTTTTTGAGAAAACTAATAGGGGCTCATTTTCAAAGCACTTAGGGGTCCTTTTACAAAGCGGCAGTAAGCCCAACTCAGGCTTACTGCTCGCTAAAAGGGAAGTACCTCTGGGCTACTGCATCAGCCCAGCAATAGTTCCTACCCTCAGTGTGCGTCATATCCATATTTTTGTAGCGCTGGTGTGTACCTGTCAGTATTCGGGCAGTGTCGCACGCTGCCTGGTTACCGCCGGGTTTGCGTGGGAGTCCTTACTGCCACCTCAGTGGGTGGCAGTAAGTGCTCTCCCCCTAAATGGCTGCGTGGCAAGTGCTTCACTTGCTGCACACCATTTCCTGAAACAACAAAGATTTGCCTTTTATCCACTGCAGTAGCCCCCTTTTGCTGCAGCTTCGTAAAAGGGGCCCTTAGACTTACAAAGTTTCATAGGTTACTATGAAACTTTGTAAGTAAGTGCTTTGAAAATGTGCCTATATATTTTGTAAATTAGTTTGCTTGTGTTAAGAGTTCTCACCTCATTATAGTGTTTACTTAACTTTTGGCATATGTCAAAGCAGGTTTGTGCTAGTATTCTATAATGACATGGAGGGGCACTTTCGAAAGAAACGTCTAAGTTGGAATTTGGACGTCTTTGTAAACCGTCCAAATTCGGAGGCAGGAAAAAGGTGATTTTCAAAAAAAGATGGACGTCCATCTTTGTTTTCGAAAATACCATGGACGTCCTTGGATTTGGACATCTTTGATTTTCAGCCATTTCGAACACAAAGACATCCAAATGCAAGACATCCAAAATAGAGGAGGAGTGGTTTAATGGTTAGTGCAGCAGGCTTTGATCCTGGCAACATGGGTTCAATTCCCTCTGTTGCTCCTTGTGACTTTGGACAAGTCAACTGCACAAGGGGCATTTTTGGATATGATGTCTAAGTCTGAATTTGGAGGGTTTTTGTAAAACGTCCAAAATAAGAACAGGAAAGGTCATTTTCTACAAAGAAAAAGTCTCTGTTTTCCTTTTGAAAGTGCTGTTTGGAAAAATAGCCTAGTGGTAAGTGCAGCAGACTTTGATCCTGGGGAAGTGGGTTAATTTCCTACTGCAGGCATTTTTATAAAAACAGGTCTAGCTCAAAACGTCTGAGCATTAGTCTTGAACGTCTTTGTTTTGTTCCATTATTGCTGAAAGACGTCCATGTCTTAGGAACGCCCAAGTCCTGCTTGAACATGCCCCTAGCATGCCCCCTTGAGATCTGGAGTCCTTCTGACGACTTCAGAGAAAGAACGTCCAAAAAGAGGTTTTGATAATACTGACCTGGACGTTTCTGTGAGATAAACGTCCAAATGCTGACTTATGTCACTTTTTGGATGTCTATCTCTTTTGAAAATGAGCCTGTTAATCACCTAAGTGCTGTTATAGAATTGGGCCTAGTGCACCCTATTCTGGTACTTAATTTGAGGCACCCAGTTATAGAACTGCCCCTGAAATTGGAAAATGTTACATAATGGGCCAGATTCTATATAATGCACCTAAAAAACTCCACACGACAACATTTTCTGCTAAGGTGTATTCTATAAGCAGCACCTAGATTTAGGTGCGGAATATATTCATTGTTATTGATTGATTGGGATTATTAACCGCCTTTATGAAGAGATTCACCCAAGGCAGTTTACAGCAGGTACAGTTAACATAAACTTACAGTTTTGTTAACTGCATAACAATAGTAAATAACCAAGAATAAACATAAATACAATAAATGAGGTATGCTTGAAAACAGTAAATTGAAATGTGAAACGGTATCAAAAATATACATATTGAACAGCACTGGAATTCAAATACCAGAGATACAATACAATGTTAGCATACACCTAATAAACATGCATTAGAAGTTTCATCTATCATAGACATGATGCTAAAGATTTTCTACAATACGGCTTACCATATAGCTGAGGGACCAAGAGCATATATATATATATAGAATAGGCTTAGTTGATATCCCAGTGCCTAAAACTGTACACCTCCATTTACACCAACGAAAAGGTGGTGTAAATCCCTATACGTAGATTTACACGCACTGGGCCATATTCTATAACTACGTGCGTAATTTTTGGACTGCCCATTTCCCCACCTATAACCACGCCCCTTTTGAACTGCATGCATTAGAATTTAGGCACAGTTCATTACAGAATACACTTGGGGATTCATTTTCAAAGCAGTTAGACTTACAAAGTTCCATAGGTTACTGTGGAACTCTGTAAGTCTAAGTGCTTTGAAAATACACCTATTAGTGAGTTGTGTGCGTAAATTCTACTTACTGCCAATTAGTGCATATTATTGCTTGTTAAGTGCTGTTATCAACACTGATTAGCTTGTTAAGCCAATTAAGTCACATGCATTGTTATGGAATATGCTTAGATTTCAGCATGGAACGCTAGGTGCACTATATAGAATCCAGCAGGATATACAAAAAGGAAAAATAAATACATTTCAAATTAAATGCTCACAATTTCACATCCTGGAAAGTGACACAGAAGTTTAAAAAGAAAAAGTAAAGAAGGTTAGGGTCATCTTCTCATAATCCAGAGCCCAACTACTTTTACCCCTTTACAACATTCCTTTTTGTAATGCAGCAAAAACATATCTAACAATAGAGGATCAAAGAACACAAACCTCCTGCCCTGAAGGTAACTAGACATCTAAAGGAATACTGTTGAAGAAAAAGTAGCCCTAATTCCAGTGTCTGTGCCTTTCCTGAATCCCTGAGTACTCCACAAAACATCAGGAAAGATTAGACACTCTGACCAAACAGCTCTGCCTTGTATTGAAAATAAGTTTTGAAAACCAAAGATTAACTTTTCCATGTAGAAGGTCGCCAAGAAGGTGACAAGAGAAGAAACTATATCTTGTGAATCTTCCATAAATGCAGTTAAGTCAACACTTTCATGAGGCTCAGGGCCTGATTCCACCCTGTCCAAAGAATAGAGTATCAGTACAGAATAACATTTCAGAAATTTTACTGCTCACACATAAAGCTTATTGTCCTTCTAGGCCTCTTCAGTCCTTGAATGTTGGTCTTTTTGTTGTACCACCGTTTTGCACTCTGCATACTTCACGTTCTAGGGCTTTTAATTGAGTAGCTTTGCTGCACATTGATCCCTCCTATTTTAGATTTAAATCATCTCTGAAGACGTGGCTTTTTAGGCGGACATACTCTCTTTATTCTTGATGGGACCTTGTGCTCACCTTTCCCTGATTATAGCGCACCTTGCATTCCACACTGAAATCTAAGCCAATTCCATAACAACGTGCATAACTTAATTGACTTAACAAGCTAATCAGAGTTGATAACAGCACCTAACAAGCAATAATGAGCACTAATTGGTAATAATTAGATTTATACGCACAACTCTCTAAGCATATTCTGTAATAAACTGCACCTAAATTCTAATGCACATAGTTCAAAAGGGGAATGGTTAGGGGCGGGAAATGGGTGTTTCATGGGTGTTCCAAAATTTGCACGCATAGTTATATAATATGGCCCAGTGTGCATAAATCTACACGCAGGGATTTACGCCCTGTTTTCGTTGGTATAATTGGTGGCACATAGTTTTAGACGCCAGGATATCAACTAAGCTTATTATATATACCGCGCCTAAATCTAGGCGCCACTTATAGAATACACAGCCAAAAATGTTTACCGTGCAGATTTTGTAGGCACCTTATATAGAATCTGGCATTTTGTCTACTGGAATTTGATTGTTCTGCTATGCATTCTCCTTCCTCGCCTTTCTTGTCTGTTGGTTTGTGCTTTCACCTATTTATATGTGTATTAGTATGGCGTGGTATATCAAATGTTTGTAAACAAACAAATACATAAATAGATTCTGTATCATATAACCAAAGCACTTCCTTAAATTATTTGTACAACATAAAGTCCAGAGCTATTAAGTCTTAGGAAATGTTAAAAACCTACAGTTTTAATACGAAGTAAATTATCAAAGGATTTATGATAGATAGATAGATAGATAGATAGATAGATAGATAGATAGATAGATAGATAGATAGATAGATAGATAGATAGATAGATAGATGAACTATCCATAATAGCATATACCCTTGCCTATAGTTGAAACCTGAGATTCCATTGATGACATTTTCTTTTTACTATTCTCACATTTATTGTCCAAGTCTTAAACTGAGCGAATGCCTTCTTTGTATAGGAATATAACTGAGAGTTAGTCTCTTGTAGCAACCCTTCTGTTCTGGAAACAATTTTCCAAATGTCCAACAAAGAAACCTCCTTATCTGGGATCTCTTGCTCCAAACCTGAAGAAAAAAATCAACAGCAACATTGGTTCTGGAACTGGAAATTCTTCTGTTTTCACTGATTGCCCTGGGTCCACCATCTCATCACCACTATCTGATTGAAGAAACTCTCCCTCCCACCAAAACAGTCTGGTGACAATACAGCCTGGAGGAGACGGTAGAAGAGGAGGGGGTTCTGCCACCAGAACTTAAAAGAGATCCCATCAGATGTATTTAAAGGACAGACTCTAATTTGTCTGTCAGCCCCTATGAGAATAGAATAGATACTGCTGAGGCCTTAAGGTTGCCTTTCCCCTTCTTCATAACTCACCAAAAGTTGAAATGGGACTTGATATACTGCCTTTCTGAGGTTTTTGCAACTACATTCAAAGCGGTTTACATATATTCAGGTACTTATTTTGTACCAGGGGCAATGGAGGGTTAAGTGATTTACCCAGAGTCACAAGGAGCTGCAGTGGGAATCGAACCCAGTTCCCCAGGATCAGAGTCCACTGCACTAACCACTAGGCTACTCCTCCACTCCAACTGTCCTCCAAACATGCTTCAAAAGTGCCTGATATGCCCCTTGGTCATGCCCTGACATGCCGAACAGCTGTGTGCCGTAGGACACCTGGCTTTTATGGAGAGGGGTAGGACCCATTGACGTTCCTCCCCCATGCCAGACACCCACTTCTGCTGGAATTAGACAACAAATCTCTGGTCTTCCTGGCTTAACTTGACTGCTGTCAGCTCTCTGATACCTCCATCTTCTCTCAGGGACCCCAGAGGCCATCTGGCTTTTACAGAGAGGGGTTGAAGATCTAATGATGTGATTCCCCCATGCCGGACACACTCTGTGGGAATTAGGCAGAAAAATCTCTGTTCTTCCCTGTTTCCTCTTAGCTGCTCTCAGCCTCAGGTTCCTCTGCCTTCTCTCCTTATTATGTTAAGTAAGGCCAATGATAGTCTATTCACTAGAATCTTTGCTAATATTTTTAAATCTGTATTTAATATTGAGATTGGCTTATAGAAACTGCAACTGGTTCTGTTTTTCCCTTCTTTGTAAATGATAGAAATTCCAAGCATCTTCACTGACTGTAGAAAAAGCATGCCTTCTTATGTGATATTGAACACTAGCCAGTGAGAACACTACCTGTGGAGCTGTAGGCTTATAAAATCTGACTGGCAGATCATTTAATCCTGTGGGTTTATCGACTGACAATGCTTTGGTAATGCTGAGGATTTTATGCTAGCTTCATCAGCTGACATAGCTCCTGTGGAATTTGCAGGTGATCTATCCCTGCTAAATAAGCCACAGTTTCCTGCTCCTAAATATTAGGGTTACTTGTGTATTAATTTGAAAAAAATGCAACAAATTGCTCTTCATCTTTAATCTCCATATTTCCCTGTCCCCCCCCCCCCCCCCTTTTACGTGAATAATCATAATCTGTGTTGCCCTTGCCTTCAGCCTGTGGGATAATAATTTGCCTGATTTATTACCAAATCCAGTTAGGGAACACTGTTTCCCTTTATTGTTTTAATTCTTTTTTCTCCTCTTACTCTGTCCTGATTATAGTTTTGTGAACCGCCTAGATGCCTATATGCAGGCCCTTTATAGCATATCAAGTGGAATAAATACATTTTCCCAACTGCAGGAATGTTAAATACAAGACCCTTTTTGCTTCGTCCTTCCACTATATCAGTCCAGAATCCTGGAATGTTCTGCCAAAACAACTAAAAGAGCTAGTCAACCACCAACTGTTCAAGAATACCTTAAAAACATTCTTATTCGACAAGGCTTATTCTACTGGCAACTCCCATGTTTAACCTCTCTCTTTTGTTAACTGTTCACGGTTATTCACTGGATGCTATGCCCCTAACGTTCCCCCTGTGTTATCCCATGTTCCTTCCCCTCCTGTCATAATCCGTAACTGTGCCATCTCTGTCCTGTATTGCTTCCTTATGAATTAATGTAAGCCACATTGCGCCTGCTGTTGTGGGAAAATGTGGGGTACAAATGCACCAAAATAAATAAATAAGTCGGTGCTTGATAACACTGGTCTACAAAAAAAAAAACTTTTTTTTCTGTAACAAGAACAAAACATACATTTTCTGGAAGATAATTCTTCCCTGAATCCAGATCTCATTTCAGAATTTCTGTATCAGCCTCAGTTTTCATGTGATAATGCTTTTTGTAAATGCTTGTGTCGGCGTATGTAGCTATTATACAGTGGGGGAAATAAGTATTTGATCCCTTGCTGATTTTGTAAGTTTGCCCACTGACAAAGACATGAGCAGCCCATAATTGAAGGGTAGGTTATTGGTAACAGTGAGAGATAGCACATCACAAATTAAATCCGGAAAATCACATTGTGGAAAGTATATGAATTTATTTGCATTCTGCAGAGGGAAATAAGTATTTGATCCCCCACCAACCAGTAAGAGATCTGGCCCCTACAGACCAGGTAGATGCTCCAAATCAACTCGTTACCTGCATGACAGACAGCTGTCGGCAATGGTCACCTGTATGAAAGACACCTGTCCACAGACTCAGTGAATCAGTCAGACTCTAACCTCTACAAAATGGCCAAGAGCAAGGAGCTGTCTAAGGATGTCAGGGACAAGATCATACACCTGCACAAGGCTGGAATGGGCTACAAAACCATCAGTAAGACGCTGGGCGAGAAGGAGACAACTGTTGGTGCCATAGTAAGAAAATGGAAGAAGTACAAAATGACTGTCAATCGACAAAGATCTGGGGCTCCACGCAAAATCTCACCTCGTGGGGTATCCTTGATCATGAGGAAGGTTAGAAATCAGCCTACAACTACAAGGGGGGAACTTGTCAATGATCTCAAGGCAGCTGGGACCACTGTCACCACGAAAACCATTGGTAACACATTACGACATAACGGATTGCAATCCTGCAGTGCCCGCAAGGTCCCCCTGCTCCGGAAGGCACATGTGACGGCCCGTCTGAAGTTTGCCAGTGAACACCTGGATGATGCCGAGAGTGATTGGGAGAAGGTGCTGTGGTCAGATGAGACAAAAATTGAGCTCTTTGGCATGAACTCAACTCGCCGTGTTTGGAGGAAGAGAAATGCTGCCTATGACCCAAAGAACACCGTCCCCACTGTCAAGCATGGAGGTGGAAATGTTATGTTTGGGGGTGTTTCTCTGCTAAGGGCACAGGACTACTTCACCGCATCAATGGGAGAATGGATGGGGCCATGTACCGTACAATTCTGAGTGACAACCTCCTTCCCTCCGCCAGGGCCTTAAAAATGGGTCATGGCTGGGTCTTCCAGCACGACAATGACCCAAAACATACAGCCAAGGCAACAAAGGAGTGGCTCAGGAAGAAGCACATTAGGGTCATGGAGTGGCCTAGCCAGTCACCAGACCTTAATCCCATTGAAAACTTATGGAGGGAGCTGAAGCTGCGAGTTGCCAAGCGACAGCCCAGAACTCTAATGATTTAGAGATGATCTGCAAAGAGGAGTGGACCAAAATTCCTCCTGACATGTGTGCAAACCTCATCATCAACTACAGAAGACGTCTGACCGCTGTGCTTGCCAACAAGGGTTTTGCCACCAAGTATTAGGTCTTGTTTGCCAGAGGGATCAAATACTTATTTCCCTCTGCAGAATGCAAATAAATTCATATACTTTCCACAATGTGATTTTCCGGATTTAATTTGTGATGTGCTATCTCTCACTGTTACCAATAACCTACCCTTCAATTATGGGCTGCTCATGTCTTTGTCAGTGGGAAAACTTACAAAATCAGCAAGGGATCAAATACTTATTTCCCCCACTGTATGTATCTGGCAAAATGACACACTTCTGCTACAAGAGTTCAAAAAAAAACTGTGTCAGTTCACAAAGAAATCAAAGATATAAGCAACATAAGAGTAAAAGACCAGTAAAAGATCATTACAAAAGACAGTCAAGCTCATTTTCAAAGCACTTAGCCTCCCAAAGTTCCATAGAAACCTTTGGAACTTAGCCTCCCAAAGTGCTTTGAAAATATGCCTCAAAGTCACCTTCCTTGGAGAAATATTCAGAAAAAATAGCATGTCGGTCACGAAAAACACTCACTTTCGTATCGCAAGAAAGAAGATTCCATCCTTTTAATCTCGAACCTAAAAGCTCAGCCTGTTGCTTCGACAAATTTAAATCACGAACAAGATCGTTGAGATCCCCTTGTGTCAAGAAGTGGGACACATTAGATTCACAGAGGTCCTGAAATGATGGGTCGGTATGCATATCCCCTTCTCTGTCTTCTGCATGTTCATCACTGTATTCATCTTCACTCACTATCAAATTCTCAGGCGGCACTGGTACTGGCAATTCTTCACTGTGACATACAGGTCTTATAGCAGATGGTAAGTTAGGATATTGCACAGTTTTCCTTGTTTTCGAAGTGATTCCTGCTATTTTTGTCAGACAGAAATAATAGTCTGTTGTGTGATCCGTTGGTTCCCTCCAAATCATGGGAACAGCAAAGGGCATGCGACGTCTTCCTTTTAACCAGCCTGTCAGGAGTGTAACACACATCAAACAGCAAATGTGGGGAGCCCATTTGCGGTCCTGTTCACCAACCTTACACCCGAAATATAGTTCGTAGCACTTTTTTACAAGAGGAGTAAGTTTTCGTTTTTGCGATTTCAGAGTAAACTCTCCACAGATATAACAAAAAGAATTTGGGCTATTTGCACAGGTACGAGGCATTTCTTCTGAAATGACACAAAACACAAACCTTCACAAACGTAGAACTACAAGCAGTCACTTCCAACAGCAATTGTTGACTGAAAACTCTCAATGCTGAGATACAGGTGGCAACTGACGCAACAGAACGTGTTTGAACATGTTCGAGCATGACTCATGGGCAATGTTTCCAAACCTCCCTTATTTCCTGGTGGTGGCTTTCTAAACTAAGGGTTTTGTATTGTAATTCCTAGTATATTTCAATTGTTTTTCCAACAATTACAACTGCTGAATTAAATTAATCCACAGCAGCAGGGCCGCAGAGAAACTTGGCCGGGCCCAGGACACGGCCGCCTCGCCCCCGCTGCAGCCCCGCCCCGCCCCCAAGGTCGCCGCTCCCCTCCCCCCTCCGAGGTCGCCACTGCTGCTGCTGCTCCTCCGAGGGCGGGATACAGGGAGGGAAGGAGACCCGAAGGGAGGAGTTCCGCCTCACAGGGAGGTGAGAGGGAGAGTCGCATCGCGCGGTGATTTAAATACAGGGGGCCGTCCCGGTGGCAGACGGTCAGAGGGTGGGTGGGACTGGCACCGGGCCCCCCTTGAAGGCCCGGGCCCTGGGGATTTTGTCCCCCCACCCCCCCTCTCAGCGGCCCTGCACAGCAGGGTACCAAAATGCAGCGTTTTCAAGGATTTTTATAAAAAGGGTAGCGTGTCACAAGAAAACCGAGCCCGATAGGCAAAAACTGATTTCATTTTCGAATTCAGCACCCATGACTTAGCTAAGAACACCATTCACATTCTTTGTAACAAAAATGCCGTTTACCAGTGTAATTTAACTTATCTATTGAGGCAGTGTTTCCCAACATAGTAACATGGTAACATAGTAAATGACGGCAGATAAAGACCTGTACAGTCCATCCAGTCTGCCCAACAAGAAAAACTCATTTTACATGGTATGTGTTACTTTATATGTATACCCGAGTTTCATTTGTCCTTGTCTTTCTCAGGGCACAGACCGTAGAAGTCTGCCCAGTACTATTCTTGTAATAAGTTCTGAAGCTAACGTCGAAGCCCCTTAAAATTTACACTCCAGCCCATCCCTATCTATTCAGTCACGATCAGGGCGTAGACCATAGAAGTCTGCCCAGTTCCCGTTTTGTTTCCCAGTTACCGGTGTTGCCACCTAATCTCCGCTAAGATTCCAAGGAACCATTCCTTCTAAACAGGATTCCTTTGTGTTTATCCCACGCATGTTTGAATTCCATTACCGTTTTCATCTCCACCACCTCCCACGGGAGGGCATTCCACATATCCACCACCCTCTCCGTGAAAAAATACTTCCTGACATTAGTCCTGTGTCTGCCCCCCTTCAACCTCAATTCATGTCCTCTACTTCTACCGCCTTCCCATCTCCAGAAAAGGTTAATTTTTGGATTAATACCTTTCAAATATTTGAACGTCTGTATTATGTCACCCCTGTTTCTCCTTTCCTCCAAGGTATACATGTTCAAGTCAGCAAGTCTCTCCTCGTACAGTTTGCAATGCAAATCCCATACCATTTTTGTAGCTTTTCTTTGCACCGCTCCCAGTCTTTTTACATCTTTAGCAAGATACGGCCTCCAAAACTGAGCACAATACTCCAAGTGGGGCCTCACCAACGACTTGTAGAGGGGCATCAACACCTCCTTTTTTCTGCTGGTTATGCCCCTCTCTATGTAGCCTAGCATCCTTCTGGCCAAGGCCGTCGCCTTGTCGCATTGTTTCTTCACCTTCATATGTTGCTGGGAGTGTGGTATAAGGGTGCTGTGGCCAGATATGAGAAATTAAACATTTTTAAGTGACAATCATATCGCTTTCAGTCAGATTCCCAGGATGATCAATTAGTAGTTTCTTTACAAATTTCACTTAGCTTTTAACCTACTTTCCGAAATTTTACGCCAGTTAGCATTGGCCACCGTATATTGCATGTTAGTGATGAACTAATTTACTTACTTTATGGCACTAGCGGTATGTGCAAGGCTAGATTAACACTATATTGGGCCCTAAGCAAACATATATTTGTGGGCCCCCTCCTGCTAGGGAGCTTCTCCCCTACCATCATTTCACCTCTCCAGAAGTAGCAGGGAAAAGTGCAGAGCCTAGCTGTGATATGATAGCAGTACTAGTTTGCGAGGGAGAATGGGGACTATACATGCACATGCTTTGAATGGAGAGGCTTAATGGTTACAGCTGGAAAGCTGACAAATTACCCAGTTCCAGAAGGGAAATTCTGAGCCAGTCCTGAATTTCTGCAATCCTGTCCTCATGCATTATGAGACCTGAAGTGCTGATTTCAATTGGTGGTATCAGGGACTACAAATAGACAATGCTGGGCATGTCTATATTTTAGATAACCGCTCTTACTGTTCTGAACTTGCACTATAATTGATCTAGATCTCAGATCTGCTAACTTCAATTCCTACCTGTATTTTTGATGGTTTCAGCTCTAATTGCCCTGAACTTGCATCTCAGTGGTCTTAGCCCTTGTTTGTATTCCTGACAACCCAGTTTCTGCTAGTATCGCTACCAGTCCCTGCTCTTGTTGCCCCAAGCAGTATTTCTCAGCTCTAACCTTCACCTCCGAGGATATTGGCTCCTGCAGCCCTGTGCAGTATTTCTTATGATTCCCAACTCCTTTACATCTGACTAACTTGCCACTTAACACTAGCCCTGTACTTTATTTCAGAAGACCTCAGTTCTTACACACCTGACTGATATGACACTAGTGACCAGCTAGCACCTAACTGCAGGCAGTAAGCTATCACAAGACCCTGATGGCTAATGTGTACCTCTTAGGATAAATCCTTCCTCCCGGCAATCTTCACCTCTAGCTGCAATATACCTCATATGATGGGCGGGAAGATTATAGGCAAAAATCTACGAAACTGCTATCTACTTGTGTCCTTACTAGTTACAACTGACTCACTCACACTATCTACTGGCAACAAACACTTATCAACATGGGACACAATGCAATCCAAGATGCATCGAACACTGGAAGACTTCATAGAGGAGCAAGGACTATAATTCCAAACAATGACGACCTTGTTAGCAAAAAACGTACAACCCAAAACGTCCACACGACGGCTGCTCAAAATCACACCTGAACTCACACACACAGACAACTATCTACCAATACCGATCGGCTACACTAATGCCAGATCAGTGACCAAGAAGACAGATATTTTAAATGATTGGATAAAAGAAGACAAGCTAGGTCTACTATTTGTAATTGAAACATGGTTCCACTCCAAACAAGAATCAATTATAAATGATCTTTGCCCCCCAGGTTACAAAATCATTCACTGGACCAGGGAAAAGAAAAGATGAGGAGGCATTGCCATATTGTATAAATGCTTCTTCAAAACAGAAATAATATCAGAACTAATATCCCTATACCTGGAAATATACGCCATTAAAAATAAGAGACGAGACCCTATAAGATCAACTACTCTGCATCTTGCTCTACAGACCACCGAGCAAATGCAGAGATGCACAGACAGAATTCATGGATTTCATATCTAAGATATGTGTCAACTACACCGATATACTCTTATTAGGAGATGTCAATTTCCACCTAGATGACCCAGATGACGAAAACACCAAAGACTGCCTGGAATCACTTCAACTATGGGACTTCATCTGCCCAAAGGTAAACACTACACACATTAAGGGTCACATCCTTGACCTACTAGCACATAGATTTTCAGCAAACCACAATTTCAAATTAGAAGATCATTCCTAGACAGAAACCCCTTGATCCGACCACTCCAAATTAAGCCTAACGTTATGCTAGACAGAATCCTCTAAGCCCAGACAGACCACACTGACATCCTACGAGTCACGTGGTAAGATTGATGAAAGAAGGGTTTGGGACAGAATATATTACCACCAATGCCCCCCCCCCCCCCAACAACCCCACTGAGTTCCTCCACGAATGGGAGGAAAGAAGCAGAATGGTCTTAGAAGAGATAGCCCAGGTGAAAGTAAGAAGGCAATTTACCAAAAAGCTCTCCTTGGTTCTCCGACAAACTTAGGGAGCTAAAAAGACAGCAGAAGACAAGAAAGACAATGGTCTAAAGACAAAATCACAACAAACAAAGAGACGTGGAAAAAAGCAATAAAAAACTATGAAAGTAAGCTGAGACACGCAAAGATGAAATACTATAAGGAATGAGCTGGCCCCAACTATTAAAACACAAAAAACTTCTACAGACTAATCAACTTTATGATATCCACCAACACATTTACAGTACTCAACGAAAACACCCCCTCAGCTGATATCTTGGCGAAATACTTCGAAAATAAGATCACCAAACTAAGAAAGGCCCTCCTGGACGGAGATTGCAACATAGACACATTTGTCAATGAACTAGAAAGCTCACAGGATAACATAATTACCAACAGAAAATAGGCACCCCATATAAGAGGCTTGGGGAGGCTAAGCCTCCCCAGCCCAGTTGTGACCTTCGCCGCCTGCCTCCCGCCCCCCCCTCCGAAATTTAAAACTTCATACCTGCTCGGGGTTAAGGGAAGGCAGCGTCGGCAGCGACACAGCACGTCAGCACCAAACGCGTGCTGGCTCGGCACACCTTCAGCTTCCCTTCGTTCTGTCTCTCAAGCGCTGGTCCCGCCCTCGACCAGCGCTTGAGAGACAGAACGAAGGGAAGCTGAAGGCGCGCCGAGGCAGCACGCGTTTCACTGGTGCTGACGTGCTGTGTCGCTGCCGATGCCGCCTTCCCTTAACCCCGAGCAGGTATCAAGTTTTAAATTTCGGAGGGGGGACGGGAACTGGACCTGGTGCTCGGTGGGAGGGCGGGAAGGAGGAAAGCCTGATGCTGGGTGGGTGGGAAGGAGGAAGGCCTGATGCTGCTGGGTGGAAGGCAGGAAGGCAGGCAGGCAGGCAGGCCTGATGCTGGGTGGGGTGCCTGACGCTTGATGCTGGGTGGGAGGGAGGGAGGGAGGGGTGCCTGCCTGCCTGCGCCTGCCTGCCTGCCTGATGCTGGGTGGGAGGGGTCCCTGGTGCTAGGTGGGTGGGAGGAAGGGGTGCTTGATGCTGGGTGACAATTATGGGTTTAAGCTCCACTCCCCAGCCCCGCCCCAACCCCACCCCCTTTAGCCTCCCCAAACAGTTGGGCCACCGACCGCCTATGCAACAGAACCTGGTTATCCTTCGACCCACCAACCATGGAAACAGTAAAACAACTAGTACAGAGAGTCTCCAAAGCATCATGCCTGTTAGATAGGTTACCTAATGCACACAGCCCCAGAGCAGCTAAGATCTTACCTGTCTGCTATGTTATCCAAAGATCTGTTCCCAACAGAAAAAGGCAACACTGTTCTAACACTGATCATAAAGAATGAGAAAAAATGTAGCAACAATCTCTTGAACTATAGACCTGTTGCTTCCATTCCTCTCATGACAAAACTTATGGAAGGGCTCATCACTACCCACCTAATGGAATTACTTGAACAAACATGCCATACTACATGAATCCCAATCAGGATTCTGCCCCCTATTTAGCACTGAAACAGTGTTAAATTAGCCTACTAGCAAAAGTAAGAACGGAGATTAGCAAAGGCAAGAAAAATCTACTCTTACAGTTCGATATATCAAGCACCTAAATTCTTCTATGGCTGCTGGACAAAATTGGAATCAGTGGTGAGGAATTCCAGTGGTTTAAAAAATGAGGTCAACATTATCTTCAACATATGTGGAGTTTCCCAAGGTTCCTCCATAACTCCTACCTTGTTCAACATTATGATGATACCTCTAGCGCAGGCTTGTCCAACCTTTTTTTATCAGGGACCACATTTAATATTTCATAACATTTGGAGGGCCAAGACACGTTCATACACTCTTTCTTTCCCTATCCCAGTCCTAATCCCATGTGACTCCCATAAATTCCAGTGAGCAGAGCCAGCATAACTTTTTTTCTTTTTGCAACATTCAAAAATGGAAGGAAAAAATTCTTAGAAAAACATAACTCGCTGACCTATACTATTAACCATATCTCTGAGAATAAACCCACAGCTTAATTGTGCACTGAATGAAACAACATTTCTTTCTTAGTATTGTTTTTAAAATTTACCAGTTAGTTTCATAAAATTGTCCCTAATCCTAGTACTCTTAGAAAAGGTATTACTCTCTCTTGTTAACCTGTTTCATCCCACTCATGATTTTATAAATCTAACATACTTCATTTTGATTGCCTTTCCCTATACCTATTCTACTTAGATTTCTAATTTTTTTTTTGAGACGAGCAGCCAGAGCTCACACATACACAAGGTGTTGTTGCATCATAGATCTATACAGAGGCATGATAGCCTCAGTTTTATTTCCCGTTTCTTTACAGACTGGATGGGACACTTTGGTCTTTATTTGCTATCAGTTGCTGTATCACTAATTCTATCCTTTTCCTGGATTGTGACTCTTAATGTGGAACCCACCCACCATTGTGCACCTGTAATTAATAGTATTTTTCCATATTTGCATCATGTTACACATCTCCACCTTTTTAGGCATCTAGTTTGTTCTCCTCGTTTCTGGAGTCCGTGGTCCATTTCCTACCATTTTTCTTGTCTATACTATACCCCGTGGGATCAGAGTTCTCCACCTACGTGGAATTCTACTGACACATCTCCACGTTAAATTTTATCTGCCTTTTTAAATGCCTAGGTCCTCAGTCTAGCAAGGTGGTCCTGTAATTCCTCAGTCTGCTCGCTCTGAATAATTTTATCATCTACAAATTTGATCATATCACTCATTATTTTCTTTTCCAGATGGTTAATAAATAAGTAAATATATGCTGATCCTGGTACAGATCCCTGGGACATCTTTCTTCATTTGAGAAACTGATGACATAATCCTGCTCACTGGTTATCTTTCAACTAGTTAAACCAATTTAAAATAGGACATTGGTTTCTCTCCCTTGACCAGCTTTCTGAAAGGAGCCTTTAATGAAGGACTTTGTCAAATGCTTTTAAAAATCTAAATATATTATGTCAATTTGGTTCACCCTTACCCCATACTTTTTTGCACCCCCAAAGAATTCTAATAAATCACCACCCTGTCTTGTTCCCTTCACCTGATGAAGACTTGCTTCCCTGCCATGAGTGGCCCGCAGAAGCTCCGGTTGAAGTCCTTAGATAGGATCCGTTTCCCTGTCGTGACTGGTTTCACCACGAGGTTGAGTCGCATGGCACCAGAAGTTGAAATTGTTCCCATGGTATCTAGTGTTTTGCAAACACCTGAAAACCTTCTTCTACAAAGCACCCTTAAACATTGATAACACATAACCACCTACCTTTACTCAAGACAACTAATCTTGAACCAGTGTAAGGCCTCTGTTTAGTTACTTAACACTGCACCATCCTCACTGGACTCTCGTCTTGCACCTCTCTCATCTTCCACCTCGACTCAACAGTCATTTACTACCTTTACTGTCAGAATTGTCTGATCTGATTATATTGTATGCCACATTGAAAGCAATCATAATTGGGGAAATGTTGGGTACAAATGTCAAAAATAAATAAATAATTACTTCAATGGCATTTTAATTTGCCTTAAAATCAATTGCATGGCCATTGTGCTTAGGCAGAAATGTGTTTAATATTTACAAATAAACTTGATAAATTCTCAGCAAATCACTAATTAACTAATGCTAGATACTTTATAATTACTCTGCTTTATGTTTAAAGTCTCAGAATTCTCAATATGTTACTTCAGTTTATACCACAGAAAAAAACGTTTCTCAGTTATCATCATTCTACTGCTGCACTGATGGGAAGTGCTGCACTGAACTTGATAAAAGCTTTTGCCACTTTTAGAAATGCAAGCAAGCTGTTTGTGGAAGTTTCTGAACATTCCAGATAGCACTCAACCTCTTCTTTTGTTCCAAATTTGGCTGCTGAAAGGTTGTTTTTTTGCAGTGGACAGACAATTAAAGAAGTCTTCACCTCCAGTAGCAGCCTTTTTTTGGAGGCTGACTAACTCCTGTGCAAATGAAAGTGGAGCTACGCCACTAGCTCTGACTCAGTCTCTGTTGCAGCCACTGCATGAATGAGCAGCTGTGTCTTCTCATACCGTTTTTGTTTTGGTAGATATCTCAACTTGAACTTCGGAACAAGCATTGTTGCAATATGGTAGTCATCATCTTCAAATACAGAACCAAACATTGAAGCAATTCCTTTTGTCAGAGCTGTGATTAATGGCTATATTGTCTTATCCAAGTTGACATCATCTGCCAATCCCTGTAATTTTGACTGAATTCCCATTATCATGGGGATCACATGTCCAATATAGTAGTCTTTTTCAGCTTTCAGAATATCAGTTGCGGTTGACAGTGGCTTCATAATGCTGGTGTAGTTCCTCACGACACCATCTCAGTATTGGACATCAGTTCTTGTCCTATTTTTTGTTGACATTCTTGTGTCTTCTCCATTCCAATTGTAACCAGTTGACTAAGTAATTTGAAACCCACCCTGTGCAGGTGTTACACTCCTACCTGGCTGCTCCTGGCGGTGGCCATCTTGGAAGGTTCAGTTGAGGGGCAGCCATCTTGAGAGGTGCATTTGATCAGTTCCTGAAGGACGGCCATCTTGAGTAGAGCATCTACATCGGTTCCTGAGGGACAACCATCTTGAGAGGCTTATTCCTATGGGCGTGCCCAATGAGGTTCCTTGCCCATCAGCTGTGGCAGGGATCTCCTGATAACAGGCCTATTTAAGAACTGAACACGGTCATCAGTTTGCTTCGGCTTCTATCATTGTAGAGGTCTGGTGTGTGTTCTGAGTATTCTGCTGTCTTCTCCCGGCTTGGCTTTGACTTCTGGATTGGACCTGACATTCTCTGCTTTGCTGCCTGCCCTGACTTCTGGTTTGGACCTGACATTCTCTGCTTTTCTGCCTGCCCTGATTCTCGGTTTGGACTTGATACTGTTTACTGCTGCCTGGCTTGGCTAGCAGCCGTCCGACCCCACTTGTGGCCACCTGTATCTGGGAGCTCAACTCCTGGGGAACGGTGGTCGTCCCCAGGTGAAGCTAGGGGTTGTCCGGCTGCCTGACTGAGTGCAACCTCCTTTTTCACTGTGCTCTGTCAAGGCACAAGGGCTCACTACCAGTTCCGTAACAGCAGGTTGGATTGAGGAATGTAAGACCAGCCACCTCTTCAACTACATCTGCATGTTTGGTACTCCGATTGATTGCATTGCTATGAACATGTACTTTCTCCATGACTCTGCCAAACATTCGCTTGTAGCATAAATTTTTTCATGTTTCACACCTGTCAACAGCTGCTACAAGATTGAGTGTGCGATTGGTACATCTCTTGTACTTGTGAAACCAGTTGGAGTCAGTGTCATTACTGCATGATTCATCTTTGACTGTATCAAACAGAGATCTAATATCAGCAGCTTTGACCACCTTTGACTCGGAAAGTAACTGGCTGTTGGACTGTGTTGAGCATAAACTGCCGGTCTCTTTATTGCCACCAGTGCAATGTCATTCAGAAGACGCAAGGCTTTTCTAATATTTGCTGGAGAACCTGGATTGTCAGTAATGCAACAGATGATCTTAGTTATTATGTGGAATTCCAAGAACAGTTCAACCATCATTTAAGCAATCTTCTCCCCAGTGTGGGAATGTTTAAACTTTTGAACAGCCAAAGCATGGGAATGGTGCAATAGTGTCTCCATGTTTATGTAATGAATGGTAATTCCAAGAAAACTGTGCTTGTGGCTGCTCCAAAGATCTGCTGTTACAGATTAATATGTTATAATTCGGTAATAAGCAAGTTCATTTAAGATTTGTGTTAGATTGTGTCTACTTGGAAGTTGGACAGCAGGCATACATCACTGGCAAAAATTTCTGAAGCCACTTCATTCAGCTGTTGCAAGCGGCATCATATCTTCTGCAATCATCAACAAGAATTCATGATCAAACTGTTTTCTGTGAAATAGGTCCTTGTCTGGGCAGAGAGCTGTTGAATAGAACTTGGATAAATGTTTTCGCTAGAGGCTCTGGTTGCTTGGATTGATCACCTCCCTCAGCATTCTGCTTCTTGCCGTTCTTTGATACTGTTGACTGCATAGCCTTGAGCCTTGCATTATAACTAGGATGTTGTTCCTGTTTTAATGCAATGTTTTGCACGTAAGTTAATTTATGGAAATTAGACTAAACATCCTTAGTCTCACGGAAGAGAATATAATGCATAAATGAAGGAATGCAATTAAGGGAGAGATTAGGTGATTTTAAATTTCATTTTTGCTTTAAATTTTATATAACAACTAAATTGCAACAGGATTAACCGTAGATTTTTAAATCTTTTGTCAGATAGTTATAAATCACAACAGCATTTTAACAAATTGCAGCAGTTGATGAAATAAGTGCTGCCTCCACGTTTTAACCTGCCAAACCAACACCATATATATAAAAATTATATGAAAATGAGACACTAATAAGCGGATGATCAGTGCATCAGTAGCCTAGAATACTCACCTTGAGATGCTTGATGAAATTAGTGCTTGAGCGATATTGCCACTGATCTCACGTCGCACACAAAATTTACAGTTTGCTACAAATGTTTTCTCATCCGGTTTATCACTTTTCAATCTCGGTTTCTCATAAAATTCTCATAAAATTCCCTCACTACTAAATTATTCATTCTGGCTTATTTAAAAAGTAACTGATTCCTAAATTAACAACAAACACTAGCTATGCCATAACACACAAAAAAAGAAATGTCCCCTAGTGCAGTTTTTCATTTTAGCCAATCACAAGACTAGTACTTCCTATCCATCCAATTACAGTATAGTTTCTCACTTTATCCAGTCGTAATGCTTATAGCTTATAGTTTATTAAAGATTTGTTGTACTGCCTAGGCTAACTGACAGGTCTCGGCAGTTAATAATAGTCAAAACAATAGGAAAGAGGTAAAGAAGTACAGTAAATTGACAGGAAAAGGTACACAGACAGCAAGAACAAGTACACTTAAAACAATACTATAGCTGGGGCAAGGATGGGCCAAAAGGACGGACAAAGAGGAAGCAAGGAGAGGAGAAGGAAAGGGAAGGAAAGGAAGTAGGGATCAGCAGGGCAACAATAGCCAGTCTCACTGGGAGTAACCTAAGATGGGATGAAGGCTTGAATAAAAAGCCAAGCCTTCAATGCAAAATTTGAAATCCTTGAAAGAAAGTTCTGCACGAATATGTAAAGGAAGCAAATTCCAGGAGGAAGGTGCAGTGAAAAAGAAGGCATTGTGCCTGGTTAATTCTAGCTGGGCAAGTTTGGAGCTAGGCAGTGATCATTGATAGAACAGAGGAGGTGAGCTGGTGAATATGGAATGGTAATAAAGGATAAGTATTGAGGGTGGCCAATCCTATGGATTTTAAATGTAAGTGTCAGTAATTTGAAGATTAAACATTGTTGAATGGGAAGCCAATGGTATTTTTGTAGCAATGGGGAGACGTGATTATGGTGCTAGGCCTAACACAGCAGTTGAATGGCCAAGTTTTGCAAACATTGAAGACTCTTAATATTGGATTGAGTACAGTCCAAATAGACAATGTTACAATAGTCTAATGTAGTTGCTAGCAGATATGGCTCAGCTAGCTAGCTTTTAGGTCACAGAGCTTGTCACCAAAACAATGAAACTACATATTATCATAGAGTCTTTGATTATGCCTGCTTGCAAGGTAAGAATGTAAACAATGCTTAACCTGAAAAGGTTATTTCTCAAAATGCTATCATCAAATAATACTGTTTCCAGACGAATAGAAATGATGTCTGCTGACATGAATAAAGTCTGTTGTCTATCTAAGGCCTGTAAACGATTTGCTCTGCAGATTGATGAATCTACAGATGTAAGCAAAAAATTGCAGTTAATGGCTTTTGTACATCTTTCAAACAGTACAGAAATATTGGAGCAGTGTCTGTTTTGCAAGAAACATAATTGAAACCAGGGGTCGGGGAGGAGACATCTTCAAATGTGTCTCAATGCTTTTTCTGCCAGAACAAATTGTTGTGGGAGTGATGTGTTGCTGTATGCACGAATGGTATTCTGTCTATGATTGGAAATGTGTGTGGTTTTGTAAGTCTTACAAAACCTGAAAATCCGAACATAACCACAACACACAGTTTTATACGTAGAGAAGCACTTGTAAGCAAGACAATAGGAACTGACTTACAATCAATTTTAGATCAGGTTATCAAGATGGTTAACTTCATCAAAGTTTGCCCAGTCAAGTGTTGACTATTTACATAGTAACATAGTAGATGACGGCAGAAAAAGACCTGCACGGTCCATCCAGTCTGCCCAACAAGACAACTCATGTGTGCTACTTTTGTGTATACCCTACTTTGGTTTGTACCTGTGCTCTTCAGGGCACAGACCGTATAAGTCTGCCCAGCACTAGCCCCGCCTCCCAACCACCGGCTCTGGCATAGACCGTATAAGTCTGCCCAGCACTATCCCCGCCTCCCACTACCGGCTCTGGCACAGACCGTATAAGTCTGCCCAGCGCTATCCCTCCCTCCCAACCTCCAGTCCCGCCTCCCACCACTGGCTCTGGCACAGACCGTATAAGTCTGCCCCGCACTATCCCCGCCTCCCAACCTCCAGCCCCGCCTCCCACTACCGGCTCTGCTATCCAATCTCTGTTAAGCTCCTGAGGATCCTTTCCTTCTGAACAGGATTCCTTTATGTTTATCCCACGCATGTTTGAATTCCGTTACCGTTTTCCTCTCCACCACCTCCCGCGGGAGGGCATTCCAAGCATCCACCACTCTCTTCGTGAAGAAATACTTCCTGACATTTTTCTTGAGTCTGGCCCCCTTCAATCTCATTTCATGTCCTCTCATTCTACCGCCTTCGTATCTGCGGAAAAGGTTCATTTGCGGATTAATACCTTTCAAATATTTGAACGTCTGTATCTTATCACCCCTGTTTCTCCTTTCCTCCAGGGTATACATGTTCAGGTCAGCAAGTCATAAGTACATAAGTACATAAGTAGTGCCATACTGGGAAAGACCAAAGGTCCATCTAGCCCAGCATCCTGTCACCGACAGTGGCCAATCCAGGTCAAGGGCACCTGGCACGCTCCCCAAACGTAAAAACATTCCAGACAAGTTATACCTAAAAATGAGGAATTTTTTCCAGTCCATTTAATAGCGGTCTATGGACTTGTCCTTTAGGAATCTATCTAACCCCTTTTTAAACTCCGTCAAGCTAACCGCCCGTACCACGTTCTCCGGCAATGAATTCCAGAGTCTAATTACACGTTGGGTGAAGAAAAATTTTCTCCGATTAGTTTTAAATTTACCACACTGTAGCTTCAACTCATGCCCTCTAGTCCTAGTATTTTTGGATAGCGTGAACAGCCGCTTCACATCCACCCGATCCATTCCACTCATTATTTTATACACTTCTATCATATCTCCCCTCAGCCGTCTCTTCTCCAAGCTGAAAAGCCCTAGCCTTCTCAGCCTCTCTTCATAGGAAAGTCGTCCCATCCCCACTATCATTTTCGTCGCCCTTCGCTGTACCTTTTCCAATTCTACTATATCTTTTTTGAGATACGGAGACCAGTACTGAACACAATACTCCAGGTGCGGTCGCACCATGGAGCGATACAACGGCATTATAACATCCGCACACCTGGACTCCATACCCTTCCTAATAACACCCAACATTCTATTCGCTTTCCTAGCCGCAGCAGCACACTGAGCAGAAGGTTTCAGCGTATCATCGACGACGACACCCAGATCCCTTTCTTGATCCGTAACTCCTAACGCGGAACCTTGCAAGACGTAGCTATAATTCGGGTTCCTCTTACCCACATGCATCACTTTGCACTTGTCAACATTGAACTTCATCTGCCACTTGCACGCCCATTCTCCCAGTCTCGCAAGGTCCTCCTGTAATCGTTCACATTCCTCCTGCGACTTGACGACCCTGAATAATTTTGTGTCATCGGCGAATTTAATTACCTCACTAGTTATTCCCATCTCTAGGTCATTTATAAATACATTAAAAGCAACGGACCCAGCACAGACCCCTGCGGGACCCCACTAACTACCCTCCTCCACTGAGAATACTGGCCACGCAATCCTACTCTCTGCTTCCTATCTTTCAACCAGTTCTTAATCCATAATATTACCCTACCTCCGATTCCATGACTCTGCAATTTCTTCAGGAGTCTTTCGTGCGGCACTTTGTCAAACGCCTTCTGAAAATCCAGATATACAATATCAACCGGCTCCCCATTGTCCACATGTTTGCTTACCCCCTCAAAAAAATGCATTAGATTGGTGAGGCAAGACTTCCCTTCACTAAATCCGTGCTGACTTTGTCTCATCAGTCCATGTTTTTGTATATGCTCTGCAATTTTATTCTTAATAATAGCCTCCACCATCTTGCCCGGCACCGACGTCAGACTCACCGGTCTATAATTTCCCGGATCTCCTCTGGAACCTTTCTTAAAAATCGGAGTAACATTGGCTACCCTCTAGTCTTCCGGTATTACACTCGATTTTAGGGACAGATTGCATATTTCTAACAGTAGCTCCGCAAGTTCATTTTTTAGTTCTATTAATACTCTGGGATGAATACCATCAGGTCCCGGTGATTTACTACTCTTCAGCTTGCTGAACTGACCCATTACATCCTCCAAGGTTACAGAGAATTTGTTTAGTTTCTCCGACTCCCCCGCTTCAAATATTCTTTCCGGCACCGGTGTCCCCCCCAAATCCTCCTCGGTGAAGACCGAAGCAAAGAATTCATTTAATTTCTCCGCTACGGCTTTGTCCTCCTTGATCGCCCCTTTAACACCATTTTCGTCCAGCGGCCCAACCGACTCTTTGGCCGGTTTCCTGCTTTTAATGTATCTAAAAAAGTTTTTACTATGTATTTTTGCTTCCAACGCTAATTTCTTCTCAAAGTCCTTTTTTGCCCTCCTTATCTCCGCTTTGCATTTGGCTTGGCATTCCTTATGATCTATCCTGTTACTTTCAGTTGGTTCTCTTCTCCACTTTCTGAAGGATTGCTTTTTGGCTCTAATGATTTCCTTTATCTTACTGTTTAGCCACGCCGGCTGACGTTTAGTCTTTTTTCCCTTTTTTCTAATACGTGGAATATATTTGTCCTGAACCTCCAGGATGGTGTTTTTAAACAGCATCCACGCCTGATGCAAGTCTCTCCTCATACGTCTTGTTACGCAAATCCCATACCATTCTCGTAGCTTTTCTTTGCACCGCTTCGATTCTTTTTACATCCTTAGCAAGATACGGCCTCCAAAACTGAACACAATACTCTAGATGGGGCCTCACCAACGACTTATACAGAGGCATCAACACCCCCTTTCTTCTGCTGGTCACACCTCTCTCTATACAGCCCAACAACCTTCTAGATACAGCCACCGCCTTGTCACACTGTTTCGTCACCTTCAAATCCTCAGATACTATCACCCCAAGGTCCCTCTCCCCGTCTGAACCTATCAGACTCTCGCCACCTAACACATACGTCTCCCGTGGATTTCTATTCCCTAAGTGCATCACTTTGCATTTCTTCGCATTGAATTTTAATTGCCAGACCTTAGACCATTGTTCTAGCTTCTTCAAATCCTTTTTCATGTTTTCCACTCCCTCCGGGGTGTCCACTCTGTTACAGATCTTAGTATCATCCGCAAATAGGCAAACTTTACCTTCTAACCCTTCGGCAAGGTCACTCACAAATATATTGAACAGAATCGGCCCCAGCACCGATCCTTGAGGCACTCCACTACTCACCTTTCCCTCCTCCGAGCTAACTCCATTCACCACCACCCTCTGGCGTCTGTCCATCAACCAGTTCCTAATCCAGTTCACCACTTTAGGTCCTATCTTCAGCCCATCCAGTTTATTTAAAAGCCTCCTGTGGGGAACCGTGTCAAAAGCTTTGCTGAAATCTAAGTAGATTAAGTCCATAGCTCGTCCCTGATTCAATTCTCCTGTCACCCAATCAAAAAACTCAATGAGATTCGTTTGACACGATTTCCCTTTGGTAAAACCATGTTGTCTCGGATCTTGCAACTTATTGGCTTCCAGGAAATTCACTATCCTTTCCTTCAGCATCGCTTCCATTACTTTTCCAATAACCGATGTGAGGCTTACCGGCCTGTAGTTTCCAGCTACTTCCCTATCACCACTTTTGTGAAGAGGGATCACCTCCACCGTTCTCCAATCCCTCGGAACATCTCCCATCTCCAAGGATTTATTAAACAAATCTTTAAGAGGACCAGGACCTCTCTGAGCTCCCTTAATATCCTGGGGTGGATCCCGTCTGGTCCCATGGCTTTGTCCACCTTTAGCTTTACAAGTTGTTCATACACACTCTCTTCTGTAAATGATGCTGTATCCACATCACTATCTACATAGCGGTTCGCAGTATCTTTTAGTCTCACAATTCCCTTTTTAGTCATTCTCCTTTCACTAATATACCTGAAGAAATTTTTGTCACCCCTCCTTACATTTCTAGCCATTTGTTCTTCCGCTTGCGCTTTCGCCAGACGTATCTCTCTCTTGGCTTCTTTCAGTTTCCTCCGGTATTCCATCCCGTGTTCCTGTTCTTGAGTTTTTGTGTATTTCTGGAACGCCAACTCTTTAGCCTTTATTTTCTCAGCCACTTGCTTGGAGAACCATATCGGTTTCCTTTTTCTCTTGCTTTTATTTACTTTCCTTACATAAAGGTTTGTAGCCCTATTTATAGCTTCTTTCAGCCTGGACCACTGTCCTTCCACTTCTTGTACTTCCTCCCAGCCCATCAGCTCCTTCCTCAGGTATTCCCCCATTTTAGTAAAGTCAGCACGCTTGAAATCCAGGACTTTGAGTTTTGAGTGGCTGCCCTCCACTACAGCAGTCATATCAAACCAAACCGTTTGATGGTCACTGCCGCCCAGGTGGGCACCCACTCGGACATTTGACACGCTATCCCCATTCGTGAGCACCAGATCCAGCGTCGCTCCCTCCCTCATGGGTTCCGTCACCATTTGTCTGAGCAAAACACTTTGGAAAGCATCCACGATCTGTCTACTTCTCTCCGATTTCGCCGACGGAACCTTCCAATCTACATCCGGCAGATTGAAATCTCCCAGCAACAGCACCTCCCTCTTCTTCCCTAACTTTTGAATATCCGCGATCAGATCCCTATCTAGTTCTTCCAGTTGTGTCGGGGGTCTGTAGACAACACCCACATGGACTGAGGTTCTATCATCTCTTTTTAAGGTGATCCATATCGCTTCTTCTTTTCCCCAGGTCCCTGTCATTTCAGTCGCTGTGATATTATTTCTCACATACAGAGCTACTCCTCCACCTTTACGACCCTCTCTGTCCTTCCTAAATAGATTATAGCCTGGTATGTTTGCATCCCATTCATGGGAACCATTTAGCCACGTCTCCGTGATTGCAACAATGTCTAAGTCTGCCTCCACCATCAGGGCTTGAAGGTCATTTATTGCTTAGACTGTGAGCATTTGCGGTCATTGCATTCCATCTACATTTCCTGGTATGTGTTTTAGTGATTTGGGGGTGTCTTAACCCTTTGGGTACCTTCCTATCTTTTTGTTCCACCTTCATTCCTTTTTCTTCTGCATCCGTTCTATTTTCAGGAATATCACAGTGCTGTAATGGTGCAAACGAATTCTGTAGGGGCATCACTTGTGAGGGCGGATGCTTGTGTGTCACATAACGAACTCTGCCTGAGCCTACTGTGAACCATCTATTTTTAGGTGGTTTTATCCTTTGAGGCAGTGGTGTGAATTTGGTTTGATTCTGAGCAGTATGATTTTGTGGAGTCTTTGAAGCTGCTTTAAGTGTATCTACTACTACTACTACTATTTAGCATTTCTATAGCGCTACAAGGCATACGCAGCGCTGCACAAACATAGAAGAAAGACAGTCCCTGCTCAAAGAGCTTACAATCTAATAGACAAAAAATAAATAAAGTAAGCAAATCAAATCAATTAATGTGAACGAGAAGGAAGAGAGGAGGGTAGGTGGAGGCGAGTGGTTACAAGTGGTTACGAGTCAAAAGCAATGTTAAAGAGGTGGGCTTTCAGTCTAGATTTAAAGGTGGCCAAGGATGGGGCAAGACGTAGGGGCTCAGGAAGTTTATTCCAGGCGTAGGGTGCAGCGAGACAGAAGGCGCGAAGTCTGGAGTTGGCAGTAGTGGAGAAGGGAACAGATAAGAAGTATTTATCCATGGAGCGGAGTGCACGGGAAGGGGTGTAGGGAAGGACGAGTGTGGAGAGATACTGGGGAGCAGCAGAGTGAGTACATTTATAGGTTAGTAGAAGAAGTTTGAACAGGATGCGAAAACGGATAGGGAGCCAGTGAAGGGTCTTGAGGAGAGGGGTAGTATAGGTAAAGCGACCCTGGCGGAAGATGAGACGGGCAGCAGAGTTTTGAACCGACTGGAGAGGGGAGAGGTGATTAAGTGGGAGGCCAGCAAGAAGCAGATTGCAGTAGTCTAGACGAGAGGTGACAAGGGTGTGGATGAGGGTTTTGGTAGAGTGCTCGGAAAGAAAGGGGCGGATTTTACGGATGTTGTAAAGAAAGAAACGACAGGTCTTGGCGGTCTGCTGGATATGAGCAGAGAAGGAGAGAGAAGAGTCAAAGATGACCCCAAGGTTTCGAGCTGAGGAGACAGGGAGAATGAGAGAGCCATCAACAGAAATAGAAAACGGGGGGAGCGGGGAGGTGGGTTTGGGGGGGGAAAATGAGAAGCTCGGTTTTGGTCATATTTAATTTCAGGTGGTGTTGAGACATCCAGGCAGCAATGTCAGACAAGCACGCTGAAACTTTGGTTTGGATGCAAGGTAGAAAGGTAGATTTGGGAATCATCAGCATAGAGATGGTAGGAAAAGCCATGGGATGAGATTAATGAACCAAGGGAAGAAGTGTAGATAGAAAAGAGGAGGGGACCAAGAACAGAACCCTGAGGTACGCCGACAGGCAGAGGGATAGAAGTAGAAGAGGATCCACCAGAGTGAACACTAAAGGTGCGGAGGGAGAGGTAGGAAGAGAACCAGGAAAGGACAGAGCCCTGGAATCCAAGTGAGGACAGGGTATAAAGAAGTATGCTGTGATCGACAGTGTCAAAAGCAGCGGAAAGATCAAGAAGAATGAGGATGGAATATTGACCTCTGGATTTAGCCAGTAATAGGTCATTGGAGACTTTAGTAAGCGCAGTTTCGGTTGAGTGGAGAGGGCGAAAACCAGATTGTAATGGGGCAAGAATAGCATGTGAGGAGAGAAAATCAAGGCAGCGGCGGTGAACAGCACGCTCAAGTAATTTGGAGAGAAAAGGAAGGAGGGAGATGGGTCGGTAATTAGAGGGACAAGTAGGGTCAAGTGAAGGCTTCTTAAGGAGAGGTGTGACCACAGCATGTTTAAAGGCAGCAGGGACAGTCGCAGTGGAAAGTGAGAGGTTGAGAATGTGACAGATAAAAGGAATAAGAGTAGGAGAGATGGCATTAAGAAGGTGGGTGGGAATGGGATCAGAGGAACAGGTGGTACATTTAGTTTACTAAGCTCCTTTTTTAAACTAGCGAGCTGATGACATATAGGACAAGCTTTTAGTGTCCAGATGATTGGCCTTGAAACTAAAGCACCACAATTATTACAGAGAATAAGAGTCATGCTGATGTATTTGGTATGAATAGGTATGCTATGATGGGGTTAAGAGTATGCAAGATTTACTTTACTCTTAAGCCACACAGGCAGAGAGATTTGTATTTGGGTGGAGTTAATTTGTGATAAGTAGTGTATGTAGGAAAGCTATTTAGGAAGTGGAAGTCTTGGGGTGGGTGGGATGAGGGGCAGGGTGGGGGGTTAAAATGTAAAACGTGTGGATTGTGTTTGTTGTAAAACCTATCTCTAGAATTGTATTAAGCCACTTATCTACACAGCTGGTTAGGATAAGGGGAAGACAAGGTTACAAAATGCACCAGAAATGTCCAAAAGCACAGTTTTAGAGTAGGAAATTCCTGGAAGAAAGCCAGCACAAAAGTCTTATCTGTGTGAGTTTCCTTGAGGCAGGAGACAAGTGAGGCCCTTGAAGTTGCCCAGCTCTGAACAGAAACTAGCCCCTCCTAATCGTTTTAGATTGTCTGCAGAAAGCCAGGTGGGATGAGGATGGGGTTGGGAAGGAGTTTAGTACAATTACAGTCAAGGAAAGAGAGTTTTAATACTATCTGGCAGTTTTGAAATCCGAAATCTAGTTTTCCAGATTTGCAGATATCAATAAAGCAGTTTGAAAACAATCAGGTCACACACAGTCAAAATCACAATATTTGCAGAGCAGTTTAAAACCCTTGTTTTCTCTTTTTAGGAAAGATTTAAGTGCAAAGACAAGGGCAGACAAAAGAGATAACCAAAAGCACAGTTTTAGAGTAGGAAATTCCTGGAAGAAAGCCAGCACAAAAGTCTTATCTGAGTGAGTTTCCTTGAGGCAGGAGAAACTGTGCGAGAATATGGGATCAGAGCATTATAAATGCATACTGAACTAAAATGGTTATGAAAAGACAAAATTCTGTCACAGGTGGATGAGTTGCATGATGAGCTAAGCCAGTTCTTTCTTACTGAACACTTAAACAGTGACTTTGTAACATTATTGTCTGATTAGACTCGCACAGTCCAAGCTGATCCTGGTGCAATTGTGTTGCATCAAAAGAGAGGGATTCAAAAGCGCAGATGTGAAGCAAATTCCAGTTGAAGGGAGAAATGAGGAGAAGCTTGCCCTGGAGAGTCAGGTGCTGCCCAGACAGCCAGGCAAAGATGGGAACTAAGCTGTTTGTTTTTTTTTTAAAGAGGTACTCTGTATTAGAGGCCACGGTAGGTAAGCAAAAAGTGCTTATTGGTAACATTTATGCCCCTAACAACTACGACAAAAAATTTTTCCAAACGATAATCAACTTCCTTCTTAAGCAGCCACACACTGAACTTATAATAGGGGGTGATTTCAATGCAGTTTGGGATCCCTCACTAGACAAATCAGTACCGGGCAATTCCGCGACATATTATAATAATAGAGGTCTATTGAAGATGAGCCAGTTATTAGACCTGACAGATGTCTGGAGGATACTCCATCCGGGTTTGAGGGACTACACGCATATGTCACGGGCTCATTCGACACAGTCGCGTATTGACTATATTCTGGTTTCCAGCCAGATGTTTGGGGAAATTGCAAAGGCAGAGATAGGGCCATATGTGATATCTGATCATGCATGGGTTCATATGGAGTGGAAGCCACGTGGCCAGGTTCGAAGAGACAGTAGGTGGCAATTCCCCATAGAGTTCTATACAGACCCCATACTAAAAGGGCGTTTGCAGGCCAGCTGGGTGGAATACACGACACAGAATCATGAACATCAGAATGACCCGGTTTTATTTTGGGAAGCCGCAAAAGCTGTGCTTCGGGGGGAAATTATCAGCCATGTGCATTATGTCCGGATTACCAGGGATAGGCAGATACTGCGACTGAGTAAACAGCTTTGTCGTGCGAGGATGAGGTTTGGGGATACCCATACGGCAGATGCCAAACAGCAGGTGCTGGATTTACAATCAGCACTGAATGAACTTTTACATAGGCGAGCACGTAAATCTCACATATATTATAGATACATGCTTTATAAGCACGGTAACAAAGCAGGCAAATTGCTGGCCAAGCTTCTTAAACAAAAAGGGGGAGCTAAACATATTTTAGCCCTTCGAGGGACGGGAGGAGGTTTTAAAACCGCAGACAGGGATATCTGTAATATTTTTCAGACCTTCTATAAAAATCTTTATGCCCCCCCAGAGGAAGAGGGTCTAGTGAGCCAGATGTACTTAAGTAACCTTAATCTCCCTAAGCTTACCCAACGAGAGCGAGAACAATTGAATCAACCATTTACGGAAGATGAGGTGAATATGGTCATCACACAGAGCCCTTTGTTAAAGGCCCCAGGACCGGACGGGCTAAGGGCTGAATTTTATAAAATGATGGGGGAGGTTATTATTCCGGATTTATCCAAATTTTTAAATCAAATGATAGATCAGAAAGCTATGCCGTCCGACCTGAACAGAGCACAAATCATAGTATTACCTAAACCAGGGAGGGACACATTGGAGCCAACATCATACCGACCCATATCTCTGTTGAACTATGACACTAAGTTGATGGCAAAAATTTTGGCAAATAGATTGGCTAGAATACTGCCCCGTCTGGTACATGAGAGCCAAGTGGGCTTTGTGGGGGGTCGAGCTGTAAGTAAAAATCTGAGGGCGATCTTAGCATCACTAGAATATGGGGAACGCAAGGGCTTGGCGTCTCTGCTAGTCAGCTTTGATGCCGAAAAGGCCTTTGATAAGGTACATTGGACATTTCTTTTTGACACATTGGAAAGCTATGGCTTTTCCGGCAGATTTATTGAGGCAGTTCAAACCTTATACGCAAACCCAAGCGCCTCGATATGGGTTAATGGGGTAGCTTCGACGAGTTTTCCTATTAGGAGAGGAACTAGGCAAGGCTGTCCCCTATCTCCCCTCCTTTTTGTATTGGTGCTAGACCCCCTCATTCGTGACATTATGGAAAATCCCTTGATTAAAGGAGTGAGCATGGGCACACAGACATTTAAAATTGCAGCTTTCGCAGACGACCTTCTGGTTCACTTGACCTCCCCGAAGGAGTCTTTAGGGACGCTGCTGGAGACGTTTCAGGAGTATGGAGATTACTCAGGCTTCAAGATCAACTTGGATAAGTCTGAGGCGCTGGCATCCCCAACTGTAGGCGTAGAGGATTGGGGGGACGAGTTTCCTTTGCGTTGGGCAAATCATTCGTTTAAATACCTTGGAATTCGACTTACAATGCAAACAACAGAACTACATCGGTTAAACATTAAGGCCCTCTTAGATTACACTAGAGACAAATTGGACTCTTGGAGGGGTTTACCACTGTCTTTAATGGGCAGGATTCATTTGATACAGATGGTGGTTTTCCCACGCTGGCTATATGCCCTACAGACCTTGCCCATACGTCTAACAAAGATAGATCTAAAGCATGTAAATCGTTTGTGCGGCCAATTTTGTTGGGCCGGTAAGAAAGCAAAGCTGCAGCAGGGCTTGCTGGTGGGAGGCTGGAAACAAGGGGGCATAGGGTTCCCAGATCTGTTCCTATATAATCAGGCATGCCTGCTACGACATGTGAGAGACTGGCTTGACTTAACACAGTACTACACGCCTACACATTTAGAACAGCCTTGCCTAGCACCACATGATATGATTGCACTACTCCACCTACCCCGAAATAACATACCCCCACATTTTAGGAAAAGTGTATTGCTTAATCCCCTTCGGTTAACATGGCAGTGGTGGGCTGGACAATTGGGGGGACATCCAAATATTTCAGACCAAATTCCGATTGTGGGGAATGCAGCATTTGAAGCGGGAATGGGCAACCCAATATTTAAGAGCTGGGGACAGCGAGGTATTAAAAAGATGGAACATCTGCTTTTGGAGAGGGGGGGTCTAATGCCATTCGCAGTCTTAAAACAGAAGATAGGGTCTGATTGGGGAAATCATTTTGCTTATTTACAAATTCAGCATTATGTACAGGCAATGCCTCAGGAAGCTTTGAGAGGTCGCTTGGGGGACAAGATACAGGAGTTTTTTAGGGATCTGGCGACAGAAAGACACGCGATATCCGATCTATATGGGGCCTTGGCCCGTAAGAGGCCGATACAACAGTATGAGAAAACTAAAACTAAATGGGAACAGGACCTGGGGACTTCACTGGCATCCTGGGATATAGTGGCTTCCTTGAAAGGGATTAGACAATTAGTTACAGACGAAAGTCTGAGAGAATGTGGGTACAGAGTTATATTACGGGGATACATGACCAAAGTACAGCTGGCCCGCATGCGGAGGTCAGAGAGTGATACCTGTTCTAAATGTGATGAAGGTCCGGGCACGTTTTACCATGCTCTTTGGAAATGTCCTAAGGTTCGGACATTTTGGCAACGTGTCCGTGGCCTTTTGGTGCGGCTGGGTGTCAGGGTCCAGGGTACTGAGAGGCAATTTTTGATTGACCAGCCCGGGTCATTTGCTCCTAATAAAGCACCGGCGATCCTTCTAGGAAGGAAGCTGTGTTTGGTGGCTCGTAAATGCATTATGCAGTACTGGACTTCCCCGGAGGCACCTGCCTATTGGCATTGGAGGAACCAGGTTCATCTCCTGGCCTCTTGGGAAGCTCGAGAGTCTAAAACCTCAGTTAAACGTCGACAGCGCTTTCTTCAAATTTGGTCTCCTTACTTACAGATGCTAAGCCCCCGTGGGAGAAGTCTGCTCGTTAACTTTGGCTAGCTTCCACAGGGTGTGTCGGAACCAAATGCGGTTACTCCCGTTATAAATGTACTTATCTGGGAATGGGTGGGGAGGGTGGGGGGTGGGAGAGGGAGGGAAGGGTGAATTGAAGTATGTTAAGCTTAAAGTATATAAACCTAGGAGTGCAGTACCATGGCGTAGGAGGGGTGTGTGACAATGTTTTCTCTACTCTGGAAAGTGATGTAAACTTGATCTGATCTAAATCTCAGCATTATAGACCGGTGTGCCGGGGGTACTAATAGACACCTAATTCTGTATGACAGTTTTCTCTTAAGCAAGGCATCCGGCGGTTACACCGGTCCGTTTGAGAATAGCAGTAAAGATCAGCAGCAAGAACTGCTTATTTAGTGGCCTTTCTAGCTGCCGGAGATATAGGTATGGGGCCATCAGAGATAAGGCCCTTTGCCTTTGCACTGTACTGTTTTACTTCGCACCGAAGAGTTTGTTATAAAAATTTTTCTTTTCTTTTTTCTGTACTGCAAAATGTTTTCTACCATGTTTACTTTGTAAATTAATAAACAAATTCAAACATAAAGAGGTACTCTGGGGGCTTGGTGTAAACCTATCCCTAGAGGGGTGCTCAGAGGCACGGATAAAGACAGCTGGAAAGATAAGTAATCTTTATATCCATGGTTGACGCCTACTGCTGAAAGTATTTTGGTGCATCGAGTCTACTAATGTAGTTGCATGGATGAGCAGTGTTTTTTAGACAGTGATAGAGCCATGCTGATCTGCTGCATTGAGCACAGAGTGTGTACATGCTGGATCATTTTAACATATTCATTTATATGTTGGAAACACATACCAGAGCTGACCCGACACAGGCATATTGCCAAAACACAGCCCATGTTGGGTCCTTAATAAATTGAGTTCCTTCATACCATTTCTTGCGGTCCACTGTGCTTTCTCCAGCTGCAATTGTGTTGCATGACATTGTAATTGATCATTTGTCATATTTAGAAGACAAGTTGCAATATTTTTTATTTATTATGTATTTATTTATTAGGATTTATTTACAGTGTACAGTAAGAATAGATCAAACATAAGCAATATGTCAGGTTCTCAGGTTCAGAGCCTGCGGGGCCAGGCTCTGGAGCAAACGTGAGCCCTTGGGCTGCTGCCGAGGAGCGACAGCAGCAGGCAAAGCCCACCAACCAACACTGGGCAAGCACACCGGCAGGGACTGCAGGCACTGCCCAGCGAGCCAGAACACATGGACTGGAATCCCCCGCACTGGAGGACACAGGACTGGAACACACTGGACTGGAACACACACTGGACCAGAGCACACTGGACTGGTCCGTACAGCTTCACCTGCACTTAGCCACTGCCCCCCAAGGGTTGAGCCCCTGGGTTCGAGTGCTCGGCAGGACTTACCGGAAACCAGATGACACAGGGACCAGGACTAGAACAAGCTTGAAACTGAAGTGCTCCTAAATCCTAAACTGGCAAAAAGTGTTCCTAAGCCCGACACCAACAGAAGAGCTCCTAAGCCCTACACTAACAGCAGTGCTCCTAACAGAAACTAACAGGGGTGCCCCTACGCCCTACACTAACAGGAGTGCAGGGAAGCCACAAGGGAAAAGCAAGGAAGAAAAACACAAGAACTAGCAAAGGTGCTTCCTAAGCACCAACCTACAGCTGTGCCCCACAGCACTAAACTAACCAAGCACTAAACCCACAGAAGTGCTTCTAACAGAAACTAACAGGGGAGCAGGGAAGCCACAAGGGAACAAGCAGGAAAGCCAAATACACAAACAACAAAGGTGCTTCCTAAGCACTAAACTAACAAGGGTGCTCTAAGTACCAAACTCCAGCACTACACTAACAGAAGTGCTTCTCACCGTAACAACAGGGAAAGCAGGGGAGCTAAACACGTACAAGTCACAAATGCACTCTGCACTAACACTGACCTTAGCAAAAGCAAGCAGGGAAACTAGACACAAAGTCAGAAGTGCACACTGCACCACCCTACCTAAAGCAAATGTTGCAAAGGCTCCGAAGGGAAGAACACCACTTCCTTATCAAGGCCCTCCCTGATGATGTCACACTCCCTAGACCCAGGCAGACAGCACACTGAAACCCAGAGAGGCCCAACCCACACCAATGCAGCACCGTGAAGCACTTGAAGCCAGTACACCCAAAGAGAGGTAGAGCTAACTCAGTCCACACACACAGCTGTAGTAAAGTGAAACAATTAGAGTCATGCTGCTGGAAGCTGCCAGCATAGAGAGAGAGAGCTAGCTCAGAAAGGACAGACAAAAGAAACAGAAGCCAGCTAAGAAGCTGACCCCCAGGAAAAAGGTAAGTTAGAGGGGTTCTGACCACAATCATAACACAATAAACAATTACAGCAGTAAAAATATTCAAAAACAATACAAAGTATGGTATGGTATACTATTTACAATGTCAACACAATACGTAATAGAGCATTATAGGTGATAGCGAAGGGTAAAGCAAAGATGTAACATATAGAAGGGTAAGAAAGTAGGAAGAGTTAGAAAGTAAGGTGATTGATTTAAAGAAAGTTGCACATGAGGTCAGAGAAATGGTTAAATATTATCTCAGCTAGGGTAGGAGTGGATAAACATGTCCTGCTGCAGTATATGCAGCCTGAGTCACTCCTTGTGTTTGTGAGTGAGACTAATTAGTTAGTTACTTCTTCCATTAAAGGCTTGGTTGAAGAGTCAAGCTTTCACCTGCTTCCTGAAGTAGAGATAGTCTTGTTTTAAGCACAACCTTTCAGGTAGTGCATTCCAGAGTGTGGGGGCTACTCCGGAGAAGGCTTGCTTGCAGGTTTCACATCGTGTAATGTCTTTTTGAGAGGGTGTGGTTAGTGAAAGTCCTTGGGAGGACCTTAGTGTGAAACATAGAGGGTGTTTATTGTCAGTGGAAATGACTTACGAGTGTGTTTGTCAACCATCATTTAAACTCATATTGAAAATCTTTCCCATTCTTTGCAAAGTCAGCTGTCATGTTAGCCTTGGTTATGCCTTCTGCTTTTCATATTTGTCCAGGTGTTTTCAGTCTTAGCAACAACTATTGGCAATTTACAGTTATCAGAACTAACACAATGACATTGTTTTGTTATTAATGCACAGTTATAGATACAACACAATGTAATTAAGTGGGAAAATTAACACTACCTCTAAAGCGAGCTAGCTTAAACACCAAATTAATAAATAAATACAATAAATGCAGTGTGTTGACTGCTAAATGGATCTTACAAAGGGTGTCTTGGTCAAAGAAAAGGTTGGGAAGCACTGTATTGAGGATTATTCATCAATATGAACCATCCCACACACTTAGATCTTCATTTCAGATATTACTAGAAACCCCAAATTAGCTTCCTGACCAAAATTAAAATGGAATAAGGTCTTTAGCATGATTCCTTGGAGCTACTGGATCAAACTACCCACTGAATTGGAGGATAAGGAAAAGTTTAAATGCCCCAGCATGAGACCCATCTTCATGCCCCAACCTGCTTCTCTCACCTTCCTCCCTGTCAGCCCTAACCTTTGTGGCAACCCCCTTCTTGCAGCTCCAACACCATAGATGCCAGCTCGATCGGTGCTAGAACACCCCCAATATTGAGCAAACTCTTTATGTATTGGGTTTAGCAGCTGCCAATCATTTTCAAATGTTGTCTCCTATGCCCAGCACTAGAACCTTTTTCTCTTCCATATATCCTTTAACATCTGCCCTTTCTCCCATCCCCAGCCCCTATTAGCTTCAAGCTGCCTTTTCCCAGTTCTAGCATCAGACCTTTTTCACAGCCCTAGTATGAGCACCCTTCTGCTATACCACCATCAGCAAACTTCAACCCCTTCTCTTGCCCAGGACCCATGTCAGCCTACAGCCCACTTCTCCCACCTCCAGCCCCCATGACAGCAGCAGTAGCAGCTGTAGGACAATAGTTTGAGACCCCTGGCATAGTGGTTGGGGTTGCCAACTAGATCCATGATTCGCCCGACAGTGTATGCAGGGACTTGTATCCTTGCTTTTCTTAGGGAATCCAATGGGGAAATTAGAGCCACAAGTGCCTGCTGCAATAGTGTAAGCCCAGGACTGGATCAACCCTGTTGGGTGAATCTGGATCTATTTGGCAACCTTAATAGTGGTCCTGCATCTCTCTCTTTTTCCTCCTGCACCTCCCTCCCCCAGTCCATCTCCAGTATTTCTCCCTCTCACTTTCCTCTCATCCGTTGTCTAGCATTTCTCCTTTCCTCCCTTTTACCCCTGGGTCCAACACTTCTTACTCTTTATTCCCTCCATCTTTCCCTCCCCCTTCCCTCTGCCCATTGGCCCAGCATTTATTCCTCCCCTCCCTGTGGTCCAGCATCTACTCTTTTTCCACTCTACTCCTTCCATGCCCACGATCCAGTATCTCAATCTTTTTCTTAGCCCCCCTCCCTCAGCTTCTACCTTGAAATCGCTAAAGGTCACCAGTAGCGACAGAGCTTCACACCCACTGGCTGAGGCCTGCGCTGGAGCCTTTCCTCTGATGCGGCCCACCCATTCAGAAGCAGGAAGTTGCATAGGGGGGGGGGGACTTGTCGGAGGAAAAGCTCCATGGCAGGCCAGAGGCAGCAGTGTGATGCCCTGTCGCTGTCAGCAACTTTAGCAATATGTAGGTAAGATATGTGGGTTGGGTGTGGGGGTTGGGACTGAGAGAAAGAGAGAGAGATGCCAGATCATGGGCAGGGAAGGGTGAGCTACTGGACCTCTGGTGGGGAGGGGGAGGAAACTTGGTAGGCCTTAGGTTTAGAAACAGGCAGCCCCTACAATTGAGCGACCCTGGGCATTTTGTTGGTCTTGCTCAATGGTAGCTATGCCCCTGCTGGCTGTTTTTTAAAATTCTATATTTGTGTTTTCATTTGCAGATCTTTTCATTGTTACTTTATCCTTTCCTCATTTCTCTCCCCTCCCCTTTTATTTTTCATCCTTCTCCCTGAGCAGGGGACAATGAGACTCTTCAGTGCATGTGGTTGCATAATTTTCTGTTTAGCATTTCAGTTTAAGCATAGGCATATCATCTGGGGCTTGGATCTCATGAGATCTTACAGGTTGAGCTGTTTGACCTGGTTATTGCATGGATGGGAGATCTTTTTTCAAATGAAATGTTGAACTGAAACATTGTATATGGTGTGAGCATTAACAATTCCAAATTATGTAGAGATGATACTAGTTCCATTATTTTGCCTAAATTTCAATTAGTTATAAAATGTTGTAAACGGGCCCGCTGTTCCAGTATGTGGGGGGAGGATGCCGCCTCCCACAAATAGACAGATCTCCACAAATTGCCACCAGTGGATACTTTAAAATATTCTTTTATTTTTCAAGTTAATGACAAACACTTCAGTCCAGAGCCCTGGGTTAGGGATTCAGCAGGCAGGGCTGTTATGCCTCTCTTAGGCCCAGATGCATCAACCAAACGTAAAAAAAGCAAAAACGTAAAAGCTGTTACCGAATTTTAAAAAACAAACAATGCAGCAAAAAAACAAGTCGCACATGTTCGGTGCGGTATTGTAAAGTACAATGCATCAATCTGGTGGAATCCCCGTCGGTAATCGGCCCCTAAAGCATGCGCAGAGCAGCCAAGCGTTATGCTAGCTGCTCTGCGCATGCCACAAACGTTAAAAAAAACAACCCACAAACACGTGGATTGGGAGGGGGCAAAGGCGCTCGTCAGGAGCATCCTTTATGGACGGCCTTGCCCCCCCCCCCCACCCGTGGTCGCCGCTGCTGCTCCCCGCTTCCTCCCCCAGCATTAAATAAAAACACAAAACAAAACTCAAAGCTTTAGGAGCCCTGGCCCCCCTCCCTTCCTGTCTCTAAACTTTTTCTCCACACAGCTCCGCCTCCCTCCACCCCCGCCACCCCCCTGAGGTCATCGCCGCCACTCCCCCCTCCACCGGGCCCCCCCCTGCATTACCAGCCCGTGCAGCGCCTCTCACCTCTGTATGAAGGCGCTGCATGGGCAAGAAGACCATCAGATCGCTGCAGTCTTCAGGACGTCTCTCTCCTTCTCTGACCTGGCCCCGCCCCCGTCCGACATAAGAAACCTATGTCAGACGGGGGCGGGCCCAGGTCAGGGAAGACGAAGGAGAGAGACGTCCTGAAGACTACAGTCAGCGATCTGATGGTCTTCTTGCCCGTGCAGCGCCTTCATACAGAGGTGAGAGGCAGGGGCACTAACTGGTTCATATCCACATTTTTCTAGTATGAAAACACTTCAGATGAGGGGAAGGAAGGGCAAACTGGGCAATCGGTAGGGGTTGTAATGGCAGTACTTAGAGAAAACTGACTGAAAATGGGCCTTGCTGTCTTTATTTGCTATTCATTTTTACTCTATTGAAAGGTAAGGTCTGAATGGTAAGCCGAGGGTGATTCCTTCTTGGCCTTTTGCTTGAAACTGAGAACTTGCATGAGGGGTTCATTCCTGCCACCCAGTCCCTTTAAGAACATGAAACTGTTTGGACACTGGCCAAAACATGACGTTCAAACCCCCTAATTGAAAAATAATTAAGGGAGGGTCAATATTCAGAATGATTTAACCAGGCAGGAGAGGCTCTGGCCCAGTTAAATCATGGTAAGCAAGCCATCCTTGGATTTTCACCGGTACTAACCCTGCAGTGTGAAAATCCAGTGTGACTGCCATGGCACTTGCCATTTAGTGCCAAGATGGTCTGGGCCAGGAATTATGTGGGCACTGGTGATATTCAGTGATGGTGCACATACAGCTAATTTGCATTTAGGATCACATGAAAGACAGTCCTAACTTTGGCTGTTTAGCTATGCGAGTATGCCATACTTGCATAATTTTTGTGCACTGCTGCAGACCCAGATATTTAGTGCCTGGATAGGGTCCAGCACTAATATCCGGGTCTAAATTAGCTGGCAGAGGTCATCATTTAAAGAAACACTGATCACTGCTTGCTAGATATAGTCCAGTAAGTTTCCATTTTCTCTAAGCTTTATGTTCTACAGTATTAAAGATCACATCTCTTCACCCAATCCATTTCTTCAAATTGCCCCATGTCAACACAATTTAAAGGGACCGTGTATTTTGTAGTAGTACACATGCTGACGTTGAATTCCATGCCTCAATGTTTTAGCATGCAGACACTTCTCCAGCTTCTCCATCACTTTCTTCTACAGATGCTGCAGCCACAATTCAAGACTCAAAATACCCATGAGGCCTTGGAGAAGGTTTTCCAGATTGTGCCAGATAAGAACCCTTATGGACGCCGAGACCCTAAGAAGTGTTGGCGCTGTGCTGTGGTGGGGAATTCTGGGAACCTGCAAGGCTCTGGCTATGGAAAGGACATCGATGAGCATGACTTCATCATGAGGTACGTGGATGTCCCCAAGTTACACAAAACCCACTTTTGTAAGCCATGCCTCTTGACTTCAGCCATGAAAGTTGAACCAAATAGGAATGAGCCCTGGGTGTATGATGAGCATTTTTAAAGTACACAAAATAGGATTGTCATCTGAAAAGGAAAATTGTGCACTTCATGTGGGTGACCTCTACTTCCTTTTCCGTATTGATTGAACATTGGAAAAGCCGTGGAAGCAGTTTTCACATGGCTCGATATTTAAAAAGAGCTATGTGTGTACTGGTTGCCAGTAAATGTGTAAATCCTTAACCCAGAGTTTTCAAAGGCTGTATGTGAATAGTGATGCCAAAATCCACTCTAACTGCTTCAGCACTATGCCATATAGGGAAAATTCTATAACAGGGCACGTACAATTAGGCATCTGTTTTATATAGGAAAGTAAGCACCTACTGGTGTAACCGGGTATCTATGGGGCTGACTGCAGGAGGGAGCCCAGCTAACTCTTGCGGTTGGTGACGAACATGGAAATTCAATGCTGGGGCTATATCTGGCGAACAGCATTGAACCTCTGGGGGTTTTTTGGTTGATAAAAACATAGCTGGTTAAGCCAATATTCATCAGCTGTCTGGCTAAGTTATAGCGACCAAAGGTAGACTTGCTATTTACGCGTGTCTATCTGGCCGCTAAACTCAGATGGTCAGCAAATGAATATTGGCATGACATAGCCAGTGTCCGGTCTATCCGCTAAGCGGTAATATTCAGCCCAGATAGCCGGCTATCTCGCACTGAAAATTAGCACTTAGCTGGCTTAATGCTATTTAACCGTCCAGGAGCCATTCCTTGCCAGTTTATTAATTTTAAATATTGGCTGATATGTGCTTAACATTTAGGTGTGGACATTTAAGCTGGACATAGAGCTGGTGTAAGTGTTAGCACTTAAGTGCTGCAAATAGCCACATAACTTTACAGTATTCTGAGCCCCATCCATGCTTTGTGCCAGTGAATGTCCCCTTTGCAGATATATGCTATGTAAGTTAAACAGGCATTTGCAAAATAGCGCTAAAGGTGGCATGATGGCATATATGCTTGTTTAAGTGCACATATATTTATTTATTTATTGGGCTTTATTAATTGCCTTTATGAAGAGATTCACTCAAGGTGATGTACAGCAGGTACAGTTTAACATATAACAATTTTGTTAACAGCTTAACAATAGTAAAATAGCCAAGTATAAACATAAATACAATAAATGAGGTAAATTTGAAAACAGTACTACTACTTATCATTTCTATAGCGCTACTAGAGGTACTTAGCACTGTACACTTGAACATGAAGAGACAGTCCCTGCTTGACAGAGCTTACAATCTAATTAGGACAGACAAACAGGACAAACAAGAGATAAGGGAATATTAAAGTGAGGATGATAAAATAAGGGTTCTGAACAAGTGAATAAGGGTTAAGAGTTAAAAGCAGCATTGTGGGCTTTTAGCTTAGATTTGAAGACGGCCAGAGATGGAGCTTGACGTACCGGCTAAGGAAGTCTATTCCAGGCATATGGTGCAGCAAGATAAAAGGAACGGAGTCTGGAGTTAGCGGTGGAGGAGAAGGGTGCAGATAAGAGAGATTTACCCGGAGTTCCCGGGGAGGAATGTAGGGAGAGATGAGAGTGGTGAGGTACTGAGGAGCTGCAGAGTGAATGCACTTATAAGTCAATAAGAAGAGTTTGAACTGTATGCGGAAACGAATAGGAAGCCAGTGAAGTGACTTGAGGAGAGGGCTAATATGAACATAGCGACACTGGCGGAATATTAGTCGTGCAGCAGAATTTTGAACAGATTGAAGAGGAGAGAGATGGCTAAGTGGGAGACCTGTGAGAAGCAAGTTGCAATAGTCTAAGCAAGAGGTGATAAGAGTGTGGATGAGGGTTCTGGTAGTGTGCTCAGAAAGGAAAGGGCGAATTTTGGTGATATTATAGGGAAACAAACGACAGGTTTTAGCAGTCTGCTGAATATGTGCAGAGAAGGAGAGGGAGGAGTCAAAGTTGACCCCAAGTTTACGAGCTGATGACACAGGAAGGATGAGAGTGTTCTCCACAGAAATAGAGAATGGGGGAGGAGGAGAGGTTGGTTTAGGGGGAAAGATGAGAAGCTCAGTCTTGGTCATGTTTAGTTTCAGATGGCGCTGAGATATCCAGGCAGCAATGTCAGACAGGCAGGCTGATACTTTGGCATGGATTCCTGCTGAGATTTCTGGTGTGGAGAGGTAGATCTGGGAGTCATCAGCGTAAAGATGATACTGAAAACCATGGGATGAGATCAGAGTACCAAGGGAAGAAGTATAGATGGCGAAAAGAAGAGGTCCCAGGACAGATCCCTGAGGTACACCAACTGACAGTGGGATAGAAGTAGAGGAGGATCCATTAGAGTATACACTAAAGGTACGCTGGGAGAGATAAGAAGAAAACCAGGAAAGAACAGAGCCCTGAAATCCAGGTGAGGACAGCATCTCAAGGAGTAGGTTGTGATCAACAGTGTCAAAAGCAGCAGATAGATCGAGAAGGATGAGGATAGAATAGAGACCTTTGAATCTGGCCAGGAACAGATCATTGGAGACTTTAGGAAGCACTGTTTCAGTTGAATGAAGGGGGCAAAAGCCAGATTGAAGTGGTTCAAGAATAGCTTGAGATGAAAGAAAGTCAAGGCAACGGCAGTGAGCAGCACGTTCAGGTATCTTGGATAGGAAAGGGAGGAGGGAGATGGGGCGATATTTGGAAGGACAGGTAGGGTCCAATGAAGGTTTTTTAAGGAGTGGTATGACTACGGCATGTTTGAAGGCATCAGGAACAGTCGCAGTGGAAAATGAAAGATTGAGGATATGACAGATAAAAGGGATGACAGTAGGAAAGATCGTGTTAAGTAGATGGGTGGGAATAGGATCAGAGTAACAGGTAGTTAGTTTCGAGGAGGAAAGAATATGTGTAGTTTCCTCTTCAGTGATTTCAGAGAAGGGAGGCAGGAGGGTTGAGAGAATTGACTAAGGGAAGGAGAGGTGGAGGTGACCTGGTTAAGAATTCAAGTTTAATCTTGTGAATCTTATCATGAAAGTACTCAGCCAGAGTCTGGAGGGAAAGTGAAGGGGGAGTTGGAGGTGAAGGCACTTTGAGGAGAGAGTTCAGTGTGGCAAAGAGACGTCGAGGGTTTGAGCCAAGAGAATTTGTCATCTGGATATAATAGTCCTGATTGGCAAGTAAAAGAGCAGACTGGAAGGAGGTCAGCAAGAATTTGAAATGTATGAAGTCAACATGGGCACAGGATTTCAGCCAAAGGCGTTCGGCTGAGCGGGCACAAGAATGTAGGTAGCGGATTCTAGAGGTCAGCCAAGGCTGGGGTTTGGTACAAAACCTAATAACAGAACTACCATGAAACAGTATAAAAAAATATACACATGTAACAGCACAGGAATTCAAATAGTAGAGATATAATACAATGTTAGCATAAAACAAATGATACACCTAATAAGCAGGAAGTCTTCAGCTGACAGATTTTGGGTATCCTCATTAGATAAAGTAGTTATGTTTTGAGTTGGGAGATGCTGGGGAATGGGTGGAGAGTGGGGGGAGGGCAGAGGCTGAGTGAAAATTTTGTGCTCACCCACTTTAAGTTCAGGTCCAACCAAAATTGGCTCTCTGGCTACGCCACTCATACAAAATCCTACAAAAGTCACTCAGAGCCTATAAAGCAATTCTACCGTATTATAACAGCACTAACTTTAAGATGCTACACAATCAGAGCCTACCTAGGAACAGGCAGCACTGTAAACACTGTAGTGAGCACTAGTACAATCCACAGTACTCACCCATGCCGACTACTGCAACAGTATATTCATCGGTTGCAAAGCCCAAATCATGAAAAAAACTCCAAACCGCTCAAAACACAGCAGCCAGACTCATCTTTGGCAAACCACGATTTGAAAGTGCAACACCACTTCGTGTAAAACTTCACTGGCTTCCTATCAAGGAACGCATAAACTTCAAAGCCCACACAATGATCCACAAGATCCTCCATGGCGAATCTCCAAGCTACATGAACAACTTGATTGATCTTCCAGCCAGGAACGGGTCCAAATCTTCTCGTACTTATCTCAATCTCCATCTTCCCAATTGCAAAGGCCTCAAATACAAAACCTACTATGCATCCAACTTCTCCGTTATAGGCAGCCAACTCTGGAATGCAATACCTCGACACATCCGAACAACCAATGAACACCTACCATTCCGAAAGCTGCTTAAAACTTACCTCTGCAGACAAGCTTACCCAAATAACCCAACTTAATTCTCAAACTCAAACCACACTACCCATACTCCAATCCTCTCCCACACATCCCTCCCTATTGTCCTACTCTTTCCAACTGGATCATCTCTGTGATACTTCATACCATACTCTGTGTTATCTCTATGGTACTTTGTACCACACCTTGTACCTTACTTTGTGTTATCTCTATGATACTCTGTACCACATCCTGTAAGTCGCACTGAGCCTGCTATCGAGCGGGAAAGAGCGGGGTATAAATGCCATAAATAAATAAACAAACCTGATTAGTATGGATTAATGCTACACATTCAATGCTAACAGAAACTCTGTCTCTTTTACACATGCAAAGCACAAACAGACTCTCAACAAGTATAGAATAAATAACCACAAACTAAAAATAGAAATTTGTACACACTAATTAAATTGAACCCCCAAGAAGCAAGACTCTGTATAGAATGCAACAACTAGGGAAAGAGAAGCAGTGACACATGCCTCCCTTTGCTTTGAAAAAATGTAAAGACAGTGGATGTAAATTTCAAAAACTGACATATTCCAATAGCCACGTTACAAAGTAATAAATAAAACAAAAACTGAAAATAAGGTGATATCTTTTTTATTGGCCTAACTTAAAATTTTTGGCCACAACCTCTTTTCGTATGACAGTATACCATAGCAACCTGAGGAAGGAGGCTTTGCCTCTGAAAGCTAGAAAACTAGTCAGAAATGTATTTAGTTCAGCACCATACGCTCCCAGACGTGCTCCAAGTTATTGCTGTAGAAGATCTCTGAATCCCTCGCGAAATGGGGAAAAAGAGAGGAAAGGTATGGGATTATCCCTCGACCCCCACCGGGACCCACCTTTTGCAGCAACCGACACTGGAGCAGTTAGGGTTGACGACGGGACCCAGACAAGCTTCCTCCCCAGCTATCGGCGCCAATGCTTCTGAGTTGGCCAGCAGTGTAGATGTGGTTTCCCTGAGCCCCGTTCAGCTTGCAGCCCCCCACAGCCAGGAGGAGAAGGCATGGAAACAAGTCCTGCAGCTCGGCCTCCAGGTAGTGAGTACCTTGAACCAGATTCTCAACAGACCCCACCCCCCCCGTTCTTTCTTTGGGGACTTTAGTAAAACCTGCCGTAGTGACAATGGAGTCACTCTGGGACTTGACATTCACTCTACACTCTTCTTTGCAATTATTGACTTCTAAAAATACAGCTGAAATTAAGGTATTGTCGGAAGCAGTCCTTATTCAGGTGCAGACAACTGCCCAATAGTTTTCTGAAGTGAAACAACTAGGGAAAAAATTACAAACACTGGAAAACTTGGGACAAGTCTCAGTTAAGGAGAGAATTTTTACCTTTCGTCAATTGGAATATTTAGAGAACCAATCTAGGAAACTTAATTTGAGACTAACCAATTTTCCTAGGTCTCCTTTGATAACACCTGTAGATATGGTAAAGAAATATTTGGTTGAAATTTTAGGGATGCCAAGTGACTCACTGCCTCCTATAGGTCGTGTACAATACTTACAAAGTAACATAAAATCTGCTGTTGGAATTTCTCAACCTGAAATAGGAGAAGGTATGAACTTGACATCTTTTTTAGAGTCCTCCTTAGAGGTTGTTACCCAGAGAACTACTGTCATGGTGTCTTTTGCCTTGGAGATGGATCGAGATGCTGTTTTGAGGCTTTCCTTTAGACACGTGGAGGGGCATTTTCGAATGGAGACGCCCATCTCTAAAGGTGCCCATCTCTGAGGACGTCCCCGCGAAGGGGCAGGGCATCCCGTATTATCGAAACAAGATGTGCATCCATCTTTCATTTCAATAATATGGTCGGGGACGCCCAAATCTCAACATTTAGGTCGACCTAAGAGATGGTCGACCTCAGTTTTCACCGATAATGGAAACCAAGGATGCCCATCTCAAAAACGACCAAATGCAAGCCCTTTGGTCGTGGGAGGAGCCAGCATTCATAGTGCACTGGTCCCCTTCACATGCCAGGACACCAACCGGGCACCCTATGTCACGTCTGTGGCCGTGACCCCTCTCAGACTCACCTTATTTCCTGTGGTCAGCTTCTGAGCTGGCTTCTGTCTGTTCGTTGTGAGTTAGTACTGTCTCTGTCTCTGTGTGCTGGCTGCACTAGATTGTCTGTGTGCTGTCACCCGTTCCAGACTTTAGCCCAGTCCAGTCCGGATCTTCCAGGCTGCCAGATTTGTCTGTCTTGTTTGACCCTGCACAGCTCCCATAGTAGCCGGGTGATTGCTGCAGCTGAGAGCCTCAGTTGCTGCTGGGCTTATTAGCCATTTGGAATCTCTCTGCCTTTGCCTTTGCATCATCTAAGGCCCTGGTATGTTGGTGCTTGCTGCACTTCTGCCCAGTCCAGTTTATAGTTTGTATTCTTGCCTGATTCTAGCTTAGTCTTTGTGTAGCTTTGTGTCCTGTACTGCTTGTGTTCTGTATTGCTTGTTTCCCAGTCTTGCTCTTGTTTGTATGTCTTTGTCTAGTGCTAGGTTGTCTGTGTTTTTCCCCTGTTTCAGTGGCTGCTTGCAGCTTTCAGTTCTGTCTCTTGTCTACCAGTGTTTGTTCCCTGTTTCAGTGGCTGCTTGCAGCTTTCAGATCTGTCCCTTGTCTGTCTGAGAGTCCTAGTCTAGTTTTCTGCCTAGCCTCCCTGTGTGCCCTGCTGTCCTTGTATGTTCCTTTCCTCTCTGACCCTCAGTCCTGGTTCAGCCTAGTGGGTATCCAGTCCTGCCTTACCCAGTAAGTCCTGCCGGCCACCTGCAGCCAGGAGCTCAACTCCTGGTCAAAAGTGGCCAAGTGCAGGTGAAGTTTAAGGGTACCTGCTCTGCTTAAGTCCTGCCTGTTCCAGCTGGTTTTGCCTCTGCTGCAACCCCAGTCCGGGGTTCCAGTCCTGTTCTGCCTAGTCTCCGGTGTGGGGTGGTTTTGCCTGTCACTGCCGCTCCTCGGCAGTGGCCCAAGGGCTCACAAACCCAGGTTCCAGCTTTGAAAACGTGACACCCTAGGGCGCACTGCAGTGGACTTCACCAGTTGCTCCCAGGTGCATAGCTCCCTTACCTTGGGTGCTGAGCCCCCCAACCCCCCCCCCCCAAAACTCACTCCCCACAACTCTACACCACTACCATAGCCCTTATGGGTGAAGGGGGGCACCTAGATGTGGGTACAGTGGGTTTCAGGTGGGTTTTGGAGGGCTCACATTTACCACCACAAGTGTAACAGGTAGGGGGGGTGGACCTGGGTCCACCTGCCTGAAGTGCACTGCACGCACTAAAAACTGCTCCAGGGACCTGCATACTGTTGTGATGGAGCTGGGTATGACATTTGAGGCTGGCATAGAGGCTGGAAAAAATGTTTTGTTTTTTTTTGGGGTGGGAGGGGGTTGGTGACCACTGGGGGAGTAAGGGGAGTTCATCCCCGATTCCCTCCGGTGGTCATCTGGTCAGTTTGGGCACCTTTTCGAGGCTTGGTCGTGAAAAAAATTGGACCAAGTAAAGTCGGCCAAATGCTCGTCAGGGACGCCCTTCTTTTTTCCATTATCGGCCGAGGACGCCCATCTCTTAACCACGCCACCGTCCCGCCTTCGGTACACTGCCAACACGCCCCCTTGAACCTTGGTCATCCCCGCGATGGAAAGCAGTTGAGGACGCCCAAAATCGGCTTTCCATTATGCCGATTTGGGCGACCCTGAGAGAAGGACGCCCATCTCCCGATTTGTGTCAGAAGATGGGCGTCCTTCTCTTTCGATTATGCCGCTGTTAGACTCTCTGTTCTTAGGATCTAAAATAAGAATGTATCCTGATTTATCTAAAGAAACGCAGAAGAGGTTCAAGGCCTTTTTGGCTATGCACCTGAGGACTTTGGCTTTAGGGGCCAATTTTGTACTCCAATTTCCTTCTATGTCTATTATTTCAATCTAAGCAGTTTCAATTCTTTGATCCTAAGCAGTTAGAAGAAGTTTTGTTATCTAAAGAAGAGGTGAATGTGATTGTTAACTAATAGATAGCACACTGTGTGATAGGCTGGAGGAAGATAATGTGTCAGCAGTAGCTTCTGGGTTGAAATTATTTTCTAATGTATATTAATATGATATTTTCATTTTCTTGAATCTGAATTGCCTAATTATAAAGGTCGAAGATGTTATTTTTATTTCAGCTTAATGTTAATAGGGATAATTGGTTTAAGTTATTATTTTCCAATTGCTATATCATCTCTGTTTGAGCTGTATAATATATAAATGAATACAAATAAAATAATAAGAATGTATTTAGTTCAATAAAAATGTATCATCTTATTTTCTATTTTTTAAACTTATTAACCTTTAAGTGGGCGAACATGGCTACTGCATTACTTTATCCTAAATTAAGAATAAAATTATTGTTCTATCTTTGTTGTCTGACCACTTAATTTTTTTAATTGTGTTGTCCCCAGACTCTGATTACTGCTTTTTGTCTTAATTCTCTTTCTAAAGATCTCCTGTCCATTTGTCATTTTCTCTCCATCTGTCTTCTTCTCTTCTACTATATCCATCTCCAATACTGATCTGTTCCTTTCAGCTTCTTCCATTTTTTTCTGCATCTGTATTCATTCAGATTTCATTCATTCTTATTATCCAGTATCTGCCTTTTTGTTACTGCATCTATCTACAGCTTTCCATCTCTTTCCTTCACCCTGGTCCTCCCATTTTCCTTCCTCTTATTCCCCAGTCTTCCACTATTTATTTCCTTTCTCCCCACCCCTCTGCCATCCAGGATCTTCTCTCTCTACTACTACTATTACTAATCATTTCTAAAGCAGTACTAGACGTACGCAGAGCTGTACACATTATATGCAGGTACTTTCTCTGTCCTAGAGGGCTATCTCTCTACCTCTTCCATCTAGCATCTTCTCTCTCTCTCTCTCTCTCTCTCTCTCTCTCTCTCTCTCTCTCTCTCTCTCTCTCTCTCTCTCTCTCCTACTACTACTACTTTCCATCTAGCATCTCCTCTCACCACCCAGCCTATAATCTAGCATCTCCTCTCTCTCTCCTCTGCCCCTGTCATCCAGCTTACCCCCTGTCTCTTTCTTTCTCTGCCAGTGGCATGCAACATTTCTCCTGTCTCTCTCTCTCTCTCTGTTCCTCCCTCTCACTACATCATTCAGCATTGCCCATGTCTCTCTCTCTCTCTCTTCCCTCATCCAGCATTTCCCCATCTTTCTGTTTCCCCTATGCAGTATTGTTCCTGTCTTTCTGTTCCCCTCATTCAGTATTGCTTCTGTCTCTCTCTCTCTCTCTCTCTCTCTCTCTGCCATCCAACATCTGTCTCTCTACCCCCTACCCACTTGCCTGTGTCTCTCCCATACCATTCAGCATTGCCCCGCCTCTCTCTCTCTACCCCCCACCTAGCATTGCTTCCCCCAGCACTGATCCTATGTCTCTTTACCCCCCCCCCCCCCCAGCACTGCTACTGTTTCTCTCCCTCTAAGCTACCTACCAACCTGTAGCACTATTTCTTTTTTCCCTCCCTCCCATCCGTTGCCATCTCTTCTGGACCCGCAGTAGTACCTATACAGCAAAACCATGCTGCTTCCTCTGCCAGCCCTGCTTCCCTCCCCCCCCCCCCCCCCGAAGAGGCCACTAGACCACCAGGGCACTACAACAATGTACAGGAGGGAAAGGGACAGGATGTGAATGGAGTCATGTGGGTGGAAGGAGGCTGGAAAAAAGGTTTGGGAGGGGATATACATTGAGAGATGGAGAGGGAATCTGGCTTTCTTGGGGGGGTCAAGGTGACAGGGGGCGGGGTGTGACAGGGGGCAGGGTGGGGTGTCAGGGTGTGGGGCAGGGTGTTACTTTGTGTCCTCTTTTTTCTCACGGCAGATATGGTAACCCTAAGGATACTGAGCTAGATAGTTGGTTTTTTGAGGAGTGGTGTGACTACAGCATGCTTGAAGATGTCAGGGACAGTTGCAGTGGAGAGAGAGAGGTTGAGAATATGACAGATGGGGGGGTGACAGTAGGAGTGATGGTGTTAAGTAAGTTGGTGGGGATGGGGTCTGAGGAACAGGTGGTGCATTTTTGAAGAGGAGAGAAGATAGGCAGTTTCCTCTTCGGTGATATCGGGAAAAGAGGAGAAGGAGGCCTGGGTTGGTTGGTTGAGGGAGTGTGTTTATAGGGTGAGGAGGAGGAGAAGATGGTTTGGAGGTGAATTCGAGGTTGATTTTCTGCACCTTGTCGCAAAAGTAGTCCGCCAGTGCTTGAGGAGAGAGTGAGGGTGGGGGGTGGGAGCAGAGGGCACTTTGAGGAGGGAGTTAAGGGTGGCGAAGAGACGACGGGGGTTGGTCAATTGGGTGTAATAGTCCTGTTTGGCGAGGAATAGGGAGGACTGGAAGGAGGATAACATGAATTTATAATGAATGAAATCGGTGTGGGTGCAAGATTTCCTCCAGAGGCGTTCAGCCGATCGGGCGCAGGAACGAAGGTATCGGGTGCAAGGGGTCAGCCAGGGCTGGGGATTCGTACGCCTCATGGGACGGGAGATGGACGGTGCAAGGGCGTCGAGAGCAGAGGAGAGGGTGGCATTGTATGTGGAGACAGCCTTGTCGACAGTCTCGGAGGACATGATAGAAGGGAGGAGATCAGAGAGGATAAGGTGGGAGGATCGACATCCTGGAGATTCCTAGAAGTAGTGGTTAGTATTGGGTGGGACTGAGGGGGAGGGTGATGAACTACTACTACTATTTAGCATTTCTATAGCGCTACAAGGCATACGCAGCGCTGCACAAACATAGAAGAAAGACAGTCCCTGCTCAAAGAGCTTACAATCTAATAGACAAAAAATAAATAAAGTAAGCAAATCAAATCAATTAATGTGAATGGGAAGGAAGAGAGGAGGGTAGGTGGAGGCGAGTGGTTACAAGTGGTTACGAGTCAAAAGCAATGTTAAAAAGGTGGGCTTTCAGTCTAGATTTAAAGGTGGCCAAGGATGGGGCAAGACGTAGGGGCTCAGGAAGTTTATTCCAGGCATAGGGTGCAGCGAGACAGAAGGCGCGAAGTCTGGAGTTGGCAGTAGTGGAGAAGGGAACAGATAAGAAGGATTTATCCATGGAGCGGAGTGCACGGGAAGGGGTGTAGGGAAGGACGAGTGTGGAGAGATACTGGGGAGCAGCAGAGTGAATACATTTATAGGTTAGTAGAAGAAGTTTGAACAGGATGTGAAAACAGATAGGGAGCCAGTGAAGGGTCTTGAGGAGAGGGGTAGTATGAGTAAAGCGACCCTGGCGGAAGATGAGATGGGCAGCAGAGTTTTGAACCGACTGGAGAGGGGAGAGGTGACTAAGTGGGAGGCCAGCAAGAAGCAGATTGCAGTAGTCTAAACGAGAGGTGACAAGGGTGTGGATGAGGGTTTTGGTAGAGTGCTCGGAAAGAAAGGGGCGGATTTTACGGATGTTGTAAAGAAAGAAACGACAGGTCTTGGCGGTCTGCTGGATATGAGCAGAGAAGGAGAGAGAAGAGTCAAAGATGACCCCAAGGTTTCGAGCTGAGGAGACAGGGAGAATGAGAGAGCCATCAACAGAAATAGAAAACGGGGGGAGCGGGGAGGTGGGTTTGGGGGGGAAAATGAGAAGCTCGGTTTTGGTCATATTTAATTTCAGGTGGTGTTGAGACATCCAGGCAGCAATGTCAGACAAGCACGCTGAAACTTTGGTTTGGATGCAAGGTGAGATATCAGGGGTAGAAAGGTAGATTTGGGAGTCATCAGCATAGAGATGGTAGGAAAAGCCATGGGATGAGATTAATGAACCAAGGGAAGAAGTGTAGATAGAAAAGAGGAGGGGACCAAGAACAGAACCCTGAGGTACGCCGACAGGCAGAGGGATAGAAGTAGAAGAGGATCCACCAGAGTGAACACTAAAGGTGCGGAGGGAGAGGTAGGAAGAGAACCAGGAAAGGACAGAGCCCTGGAATCCAAGTGAGGACAGGGTATCGAGAAGTATGCTGTGATCAACAGTGTCAAAAGCAGCGGAAAGATCAAGAAGAATGAGGATGGAATATTGACCTCTGGATTTAGCCAGTAATAGGTCATTGGAGACTTTAGTAAGCGCAGTTTCGGTTGAGTGGAGAGGGCGAAAACCAGATTGTAATGGGTCAAGAATAGCATGTGAGGAGAGAAAATCAAGGCAGCGGCGGTGAACAGCACGCTCAAGTAATTTGGAGAGAAAAGGAAGGAGGGAGATGGGTTGGTAATTAGAGGGACAAGTAGGGTCAAGTGAAGGCTTCTTAAGGAGAGGTGTGACCACAGCATGTTTAAAGGCAGCAGGGACAGTTGCAGTGGAAAGTGAGAGGTTGAGAATGTGACAGATAAAAGGAATAAGAGTAGGAGAGATGGCATTAAGAAGGTGGGTGGGAATGGGATCAGAGGAACAGGTGGTACATTTTGAGGAAGAAAGGAGAAGTGTAGTTTCCTCAATAGTAACTTCAGGAAAGGAGGAAAGGGAATGAGGGGAAGGAGAGAGAGGGGAACGGACTAGTGGAGGGAGAGCTGGTGAGGTAGAGAAAGCAAGGTTTATCTTTTGAACCTTGTTGTGAAAGAATTCAGCAAGGGTCTGAGGAGATAATGAAGGGGGAGTTGGGGGAGGGGGCACCTTGAGGAGAGAGTTCAATGTGGTGAAGAGAAGTCGAGGATTAGAGCCAAGAGAGTTGGTCAGCTGGATATAATAATCCTGTTTGGCATGTAAAAGAGCAGATTGGAAGGAGGTCAGCATGAACTTAAAGTGTAAGAAATCAGCAAGGGCCCGAGATTTCCGCCAGAGGCGTTCGGCGGAGCGGGTACAGGAACGTAGGTAGCGGATATTAGAAGTCAGCCAAGGTTGGGGTTTTGTACGCCTTACAGGGCGGGTCATCAAAGGTGCAAGAGTGTCTAAGGCAGAGGATAGAGTATTGTTGTAAGAAGAAACAGCCTAGTTGACAGACGTGGATGGTGCCACAGTAGAGAGGAGGTTTGAAACATGGGAGGATAGAGATGAAGGGTCAATATCGTGAAGATTCCTAGATAAATTAGATAGGATAGGACGGGACTGGGAGGGAGGAGATTTAAGTGTGAAAGTTATAAGATGGTGATCAGAGGAGGGATGATCAGAGGCAAGGAAACTAGAAGGTGAGCAGTTGGAGGAGAAGATGAGATCAAGACAGTGACCATTTTGATGAGTGGGGGAGGTGGAGCATAGTTGGAGATTAAAGGACGAAGTTAAAGCGAGTAACTTGGAAATATAAGAGTTGGAAGGATCATTAGCAGGAATATTAAAGTCACCAAGGATGAGAGAGGGGGAGGAAGGATCATGGAAGAAGGCAAGCCAGGCATCAAAGTCACTGAGAAAGGATGAAAGGGACTTATCAGGGGGACGATAAATGACCGCTATTCGAAGAGGCAGAGGAGAGAAAAGGCGGATAGAGTGGACTTCAAAGGAAGAAAAACAGTGAGATTGAGGTGGAAGAAGGGGTTGAAATCTGGAGGAGGGAGAGAGAAGTAGTCCAACACCGCCCCCACGGCCAGCAGGGCGAGGAGTATGTGAAAATAGATAACCGCCATGGCACAGGGCTGCGACTGAAGCAGAGTCATCAGGGCAGAGCCAGGTTTCTGTTATGGCGAGCAGATGGAGGTGACGCGAGATAAAGAGGTCATGGATATAGGCGAGTTTGTTACAGATAGAGCGGGCATTCCATAGGGCGCAAGAGAAGGGCAGAGAAGAGGAGGGGAGTAGAGGAATAGAGATGAGGTTAGAGAGGTCACGGTGAGATCTGTAGAGTTTGGATAATAGTTGGTGAGGAGGGCCAGGATTGGGATTGATGTCACCGGCTGAGAGTAAGAGAAGGAGTAAAAGAGAGCGGAGGAGAGTAGGAGAGGTGTGGCCACGAAGGCGTCGAAGGCGAGAGGTATTTAGGTGGAATGGGGAAGGCAAAATGGAGGGAAGAAAGAGACGGAGATTAAAAGCCAAGAGGGAGGAAGAGGGTAGGAGAGAAGGTGAGGTGATGAAGTCAATGGATGGGAAGTGAGTTCCTGTAGCGGAGAGAGGTAGGGGGTGAGGGAAAAGATTAGGAAGGGACAGAACTAGGAAGAGAATGTGAATAGGGGCCATAAACGATTAAGGTACTTTAGCAACTGGAAAAAGATTAGATACAAAGAGAAAAATGCCCCGCACGCCTAAGAGCGTGAAGGTGATCAGGTGATGGTCAGAGAGAGGACGAGCTGAGGCGTAGAAATTGGAGGGTGAGCAGGTAGAAGAGAGGACGAGGTCAAGACAGTGGCCAGATCGGTGAGTGGGGGTGGTAGAGCTCAGTAGGAGGTTGAAGGAGGAGGTTAGAGTGAGGAATTGAGAAGCGTATGAGTCGGAAGGGTTATCGGTGTGTATGCTAAAATCACCAAGAATGAGGGATGGGGATGAGGGCTCAAGAAAAACGGAGAGCCAGGCATCGAAGTCGGTAAGGAAGGAAGGGAGGGACTTATTGGGGGGGGCGGTAAATGACTGCAACTCTGAGTGGCAGCGGGTAGAATAGACGGATGGAGTGGACTTCAAAGGATGAGAAACAGTGAGACTGTGGTAGAAGGAGAGGTTGAAAACTGCAGGAGGGCGAAAGTAGTAGCCCGACACCGCCACCGCGGCCAGCTGGGCGGGGAGAATGGGAGAAAAGATAACCACCGTGGCATAGGGCTGCGACTGAGGCAGTTGTCAGGGGTGAGCCAGGTTTCAGTTAGGGTGAGCAGGTGAAGGGAATGGGAGATGAAGAGATCATGGGTGAAGGAAAGTTTGTTGCAGACTGAGCATGCATTCCACAGGGCACACGAGAAGGGGAGGGAGGAGGGGGGAGGAGGGGAATAGAGATGAGATTGGTGATATCGTGGAAACGTTTGCATGGATGAAGCAAGGACGAGGACAGGTGTGGGGGACCTGGGTTGGGATTGATGTCTCCTGCGGATAGCAGGAGAAGGAGCAAGAGAGTGCGGAGGAGGGTGGGGGAGGTAGGGCGATGAAGGCAGCGAAGACAGGGTGCACTTAGGAGGAATGGGGAGGGGTTCATGGCAGGAAGGAGGTGTTGAAGGTTGAGAGCTAGGAAGGAGGAGGAGGACAGTAGGGATGGTGAGGTGGGGAACGGGGGTGGGTAGGGTATTGGAGTAGTGAGCAGGAAGGGACAGGACATGGATGGACAGTGGGTTTGTGCGGTATGCAGCGGCGGGAGGGGGAAAAGGTTGGGGAGGGATAGTGCAAGGAAGAAAATGTGTATGGGGGCCATATGTAGTGACTGGGTGTTTACGGGTGCAGATGTAATGCAGAGGTAGATAGTTATGCAGGCTGGGAGGCAGGCGGTTGTTGATGGGCCGACGAGCGGTTGAGAGGCAGACAAGCAGGCAGGTTGGTTGATTGGTTAGCAAGCAGGCATGAGGAGGTGATAGGCCAGCAGGCAGGCAGGAGCAGGTGACTGGCTAGCAGGCAGGTTGATTGGCAAGCAGGCAGGCGGGAGCAGGTGAGTGCGGTGGAGAGTACATCAGCAGGACTGGAACAAGCTGGAATGGTTTGGAGCAGAAGAGAGCAGTGCAGCAAGATTGGAGCAGGCTGGAACAAGCAGGAGCAGACAGACTAGAAGGAGCTGGATCAGGCGGACTGGAACACGCTGGAGCAGATGGACTGGAACAAGCAGGCTGGAGCAGATGGACTGGAGCAAGCAGGGAGAAGCTGGATCAGGCGGACTAGAACGAGCTGGGATCCGGCAGACTGGAACGAGCTCGGCTCAGGTGGACTTGAGTATGCTGGAGCAGTAGGACTGGAGCAGGCTGGAGCAGATGGACTGGAACAAGCAGGGGGGAGCTGGATCGGCGGACTGGAACAAGCTGGGATCAGGCGGACTGGAATGAGCTTGGATCAGGCGGACTGGAACACGCTGGGGCAGTTGGACTGGAACAAGCAGGCTGGAGCAGATGGACTGGAACAAGCAGGGGGGAAGCTGGATCTGCAGACTGGAACAAGCTGGGATCAGGCGGACTGGAACACGCTGAAGCAGATGGACTGGAACAAGCAGGAGAGAAGCTGGATCGGCAGACTGGAACAAGCTGGGATCAGGCAGACTGGAACAAGCTGGGATTGGGCAGACTGGAACGAGCTCGGATCAGGCGGACTGGAACACGCTGGAGCAGTTGGACTGGAACAAGCAGGCTGGAGCAGATGGACCGGAACAAGCAGGGGGGAAGCTGGATCGGCGGACTGGAACAAGCTGGAGCCGTTGGACTGGAGCAAGCAAGCAGGGAGAGGCTGGGTCGGGTGGACTGGGGCAAGCTGGAGCAGCTGGGCTGCCCCCAGAGCAACAGAGCAGCCAAAGGTTCGTAGAAGTCTGCCCCGCTACAGATCCGCTGTGCCTACCTTGATTGCCTTAGTCCCGAGGACTCGGTCACTGCGATGCGGGAAGGCCACGCCACGCGGCAGGACGGGCAGCGTGGGCGTCGGGCTGCCGGGCCTGGGAGTGTCGTGGTGGTGTGTTGGGTCTCCTGGACCACTGGGCCGGGTCCACGCAGGTCTACGCTCACCTATCCTACAGGTGAGGCTGTTCACCGCCCGTGCCCCGTGTCGCTCGGTCCGGGTTTGCGTCACAAAGTCGGGCTCATGCCACAGGCCGCGGATGAGCTCCCTCTTACATCACCTGGGTCACCCGGAGCTCTCACCCGATTCGGTCCCGGGCAGTTCCTGCCGGGGAGCGCGATGGCTATGGGCGAGCTCTTGGACTCCGCAAACTCGGCACCTGGGCGGCTGACAGCGCGAGACCGTCTCGCAGCCTGGGCCCTCGCACCGCTCTGGGAGCGATGGAGTCGACTCCCAGACCCGTCCACAACGTGGCTCACGGAGTCTGCAAACTCGGCCCCTTCTCTCTCCTACAGCTTCCCATCTAAGCTGTAAGTAAGTTGTTTTACCATGGGCTTTGCTTTAATAATCAGACACTGTGCAGGTAGTTTTGCATTGATTATTTTCTAAAGAAAAAAGTTGTACCTGCATTTTGTGTGAATATTCTTTGGGATTTTTTTTTTTTAGGTGTGTGTGTGTGTGTGTAATTCCCTCCTCTGACCCAACCTACTTCGGGAATTCCTCTACAGGTAGAAATCTGCATTCTTTTAACTGCATTCAGGGCAAGCAATAATATTAAAGCCTATTTGTATGGAGAAAGCATCATCCTATTCTGCTTGATTCTGTCTATTCATATCTTAGAGAAAGGTCACTCTCTCTGAGAGTTCTGAGTATCATTGTCAGCCTGGGCAGCTCTTCCTGAGTTCTGTATTCTGGCACTGAAAGGGTGAAATATTGTTGAACTTGTTTCACATTTCAGCTTTATGGCCAGTATGTCAAATTACTCATTTAAAATTCATAATTGAACTGAATATTAATTTATGGGGGGTTTAAAAGCATTACAGTAGAGCAGCTATGACTATCAAGTCCCGGAGCAGTGCTGTACTAGCCTTTGAAAGGTCACATTGTGACAGTGACTTTTCCTCATTAAAGGAACTGGTCTCTTCCCAGCACAGCTTGGGGATCATAGGCCCTGGGTATTTTTTCCCACTACCAGCAGAGTGCCAGCAGACGATAAAAACAGCTAACCACAAATGCATAAGCATGTATCTGGCTTTATTATGTATAATGATGAACACTAAAAAACCTTTATGGGTTTCCTTGCAGCTGAACCACGGAGGTGGTTTGGATGCAACCTGAGCGCTGAAAAATGTGATCACGAGGGGCAGAAGGAAAAACCTGCCCCTAGGAGCCTTTTGACTAGCAAGAGGTTGTCTCATCAATAGCAGTATATAAAAGTTCAGCTACAGACACACCCTTGCTGGTTCAGCAGTTTTCCGTGGGCCTGACTTGTGTCTACTCTGTCCCAGCTCCTTGTGCTGCTTCAGTGCAAGTTCTTCCCTACTTCACAGTTGATTCCTTGGTTCCTGTTTCTCATCTGATTCCTGTACCCATGGTTGGTTCCCACTCTGTCTGTGATTCTTGTTCTAGGTCTAATTCCTGTTTTACGTCTGGTTCTTGATCCTGCAGTCTGTTCCTTCCATAGGATCGTCCTCTTATCCCACTCTGGCTTGGCTACTCCCTTCTTCAGGCTGCTTTTCCCAGGACTTTTCTCTTCATCCTCTGGATTCCATGAGACTTTTGAAGCTTTCTATTATTATTTCCTTCTTCTTTGAGCTACACTTAAAAGCTTCTCTCACCCATCAGAGAACCATTGGTACAATCTCTTCTTTGCTGGAGTTGGTGGGAGAGAATCTAATGGGATTTATTTATTCGTGTGGAAATTCTGTGCAAAAATTAATTCTGCACAATTTTTTAATTATTAAACTTAAAATGTCTTTTCCTACTGAAACCACACATTTTTCTGCAGAAATTATTTTTTGTTCCAAAGTGTTCACATGGACATTAGATACTTGAATTTGTGTGGATTAAAAAAAATTGATAAACAACTTGCATTAATAAAAGACAATATCCTTCTACATAATAAGGTGGAGAATTTAGAGAACATTTTAAGAAGGAAAAATCTGTTTGATTAATTTTCCAAAGCTTCCAGCAGTTGTGCCTTTATTTACCTTTAAACATTATTTATCAAGTGGCAGAACAATCTTAAACACCAATTTCATATATCTATCTATCTATCTATAGATAGATAGATAGATAGATAGATAGATAGATAGATAGATAGATAGATAGATAGATAGATATGTTATTTACCTCCATATGTTAAAAAGGACTCTGGTCAACCTTTAGCACCTGGTTTGGACGTTTCATTGGATACTTTGAATCTAACTCAAACATTCAAAGTAGAAAATGCTGGTGTGTTACCAGGTACTTTAATTGTGAATTTTGTGCTCGAAACTGATCGCAATTGGGTTCTGAAACTCTTTTTTCACCATAAGGATGTCCCATTTCACAACTATAAGATCACAGTTTACTTGAATGTTGCTAGGCCTACACAAAAAAAAAGGCAGCAATTTTTGAAGCTGAGACCATGGCAGGGCTGGTCTTAGGCAGGGGCAACAGGGGCATTTGCACAGTGCTTCGCACTCTCAGGGGCCCCACGGCAGCCTTAGCATCTCCCTCCCACTCCCTGCTTCAACTATTGCCATCTCCTGTTCTCAATCTAATCGCCTTTGTCAGCTCTCTCCTACTCCCTTTCGGCTCCCTGCAGCACTGCCTTCTTCATTCCGGGCCGCCAGCAGCATCAGTGAGGTAAACACACTGCCTTCAGCGGTCCGGAAGCTTTCTCTCTGCTGCAGTTTCCTGTGTCCTGCATAAGCGGGATGCTACAACAGAGGGAGAGCTTCCAGGGCTGCCAAAGGCAGTGTGCTTACCTCACTGTTGCTGCTAGCGGGCTGGAAAATTGAAGAAGGCAGCAGTGCTGTGAGCTGGAACTAAAGGAGCAGGTAGGAGAGAGCTGAAGGCGGTTAGATTGAGACAGCCGCTGAAACCCATGAGTTTGGTCTCCCTTTCCCTCTCATCCATGCACCCCTCATCCCCTTACCCAAACAAAGTAAGGGCGGGGCTAGGTGGGGCAGGGGGCCTCACCAAACTGGTCTGCACAGGGCCCCGCAACTGCTAATACCGACCCTGGACCATGGGTTCTTCTGATGGGAGGACGTTTTTGGTTAAATTTCCCATGCAAATATGGTGTACATTTAATTCTGTTAAATATGTGTATTTTGATCCTCAACATTTGCTTGCTCTTTTTGGATTCTAAGTCTGTAGTTCACTGGCACATTTGGCACATTCAGGGCTAGATTCTATATATGACACTAAAAAAATCGGTGCAAAAAAAATTGCTCTTTTGCAAGCCACGCTTAACGTTAGGTGCAGCTTACAGAATAGCGCTTAAACCCTGGAATCGTGCCTAACGTTAGGCGCGGCCATTTGCACCAACTGAAACGTGGTGCAAATATACACATCTACATTAGGTGTGCTTCTCGTTATTCTATAACAAGGCATGTTAATTTTAGGTACACCCCTGTTCTGCCTATGACCCTCCTGTTTCCATTCCTCCTTTTTCAGATCGCGTGTAAAATGTAGGTGAGTTTTCCATGCTTAAATTTATGAAGGTAAAGTTCAATTAAATTTGATTAGTGTCAATAATTGCTTGTTATAAAGCTGATTATAGGTGCTAATTAGCTTATTTAATTAAATTGTGCACAAAAGTTGGGCGCACACCCGAATTTGCATGCACAAGTTTTGGAGATTTCTACAGAATTAGGGGCATATGTTATTCTTCTTCATTTCCTTGGATTTAGAGAGTATCTTTTTGTTACTTCTCTTTATTTTACTTGAATTAACTTTGCTTCCCTAGATATTGTGGACTGATAGGGTAGGAAATATTTTTTTTTCTTCTTTTTTTTTTTTAAATCTTTTCTTTTCTTCAGTTTTCTTATCTGCAATTTGAGTAATTAGTGAATAATATTCTGACATTTCTGTTAGAAGATTTTTTTCTTGGATGTTAGCGTGAAATATCTATAAATAAATAATTTAAAATTCTGTGTAAAATATTTTAAAATTCTGCAAAGTTTTGTATGCTTTTTTAAAAAACATCTTTGCACTGAATTCCCTCATCAGAAGGCTGGGCTCCTCCTCGCCCCAGGCCTGAAACCCCCCAACTTTCTCTCAGGCTCAGCCCTCCCCAGTTGTATAACCTACTTAGCTTGAATCCCTTCCTATGCTGATCTCCTTTCCTCTCAGCAGTTCAAACCCCAGTGTTCTCTCTTTGCCCCTTAGTTCTTTTTCCCTCTTCTCTCACCCCTCCAGCTTTCTTCCCCCTTTTGCTCTCTTGTTCTCAGGGCAACCGAGACACAGGGCTGCCGCAGACATAGACACCCTCCCCAATCAGGCTGCAGCCACCACCGTCCTTCCCACTCAGACCAACACTGCCCTCCACTTGGGCTGCAGATGCCACCACCCCCACCCCACCCACTTGCACTGTCACCCCCTGCCCCCCCTACTTGGGCTGCCACTGCCGCCCCCTGTCCACTTACCTTCCTGTGTTTGCTCCTCTCTCGGACTGCATTCTCGTGCTCCTATGTGCCAGGACCCGAGTTATCGTGTTAACACAATCACCTGGGTCCCGACACACAGGAGTAGGAGAGAGACAGACTCCGGTGTCAGGCCTGGGGAATTTTGCCCCCTCCCCCTTGGTGACCCTACCTGTTCTCTCTCCCTATTCTCTCTCATCACCCTCTCTGTGTCCCCAATTCATTGTCTCTGCCTCCCCCCTCCCCCACCGGTTCACTCTGTAAATCCAAACAAGACTCGTAGATCTCCATCCCCAAAGCTCTCTCGCCCTCCCCCTGCTCCCTCCCTCCCCCCCCCCCCCCCAGTTCTCTTCATCAAGCAAATTCTAAGGCTTTCACAACCATAATTCATTCTGTAATTACCAATATTTATTTATTTTATTTATTGGGAAGATCACCCAAGGCGGCGTTCAGCAGATACAGTTTAACACAAAACTTACAATTTTTTTAACAGCATAATAGTAGTAAAATAACCAAGAATAAACATAAATACAATAAATGAGGTAAACTTGAAAACAGTAAACTGAAACCTAATAATAGAACTACTGTGAACCATATAAGATTGGGTTTTGTAATAGTTTGTACTATTGGCTGTCAAAAAACATTTGACACATCTTCAGTTACTGCAGAATACTGCGGCACAGTTCTATTATTTAGAGAGCTGCATTGTTTACTCATTGAATTTTGGATACAATTTTAAATCCTTTGTTTTCAAATGGTTGCATCAGTGAGGTCCAAAATGTGACTTACTTACTATTGGATTATGCTCTCATCAGATACCTTTTGATCTTCATAGCAGGGTTTTTGAGAGTTCCCAGTCTGGATATAGTGAAGTTGTCACCAACCAGAAAAAAAAGCCTTTTCCTATTCTTCCCCAGTGCTTTGGAATTCAACCCCCAATTGCTCTACGGCAAGAACTGAATTCTCATTTTCCAGAAGAAAAACAAAGCCTCGCAGTTTTTGTCTGAATTGTTTTAACAGCCTTGAGAATTTTTATTTATTATACTAATAGCAATGGTGAAGAAGAATATGAGGTCACTGGATTTATGTTTATATTAAGGAGGGTAGGAATTGTAAATATTTATAGTGTGTACTCAAAGGCATTTTACAGTTTATTTTAAAGGTTTTTTTTTATTTATATGCATTTTAACAAATATAAATCAAGAACAGCACTACTTATAAAGGAAAATTGATAAGGAAAGGGAAAATTGTTACAGAGAACTATAAGAAAACATCCAAAAGAAAAAAAAAAAAAAAGAGGGAAGCGAGAAGAAACTTAACCCCTACAGACTCAATTCCTTTCCCATTACAAGTCCACAATGAAGAAGATCCAATCAAACATATAAATGGCAAGTGACCGACGCACCTGCAAATGCGCAGTAGAGACTTCCCTCTCTGTCCCGCCCTCGCGTCAAGATGTGATGAGATCAGAGGGCGGAACAGAGAGGGAAACGAAGTCGGACTGTCGGACGCTGCCGCTGGAGCCTGAAAACGAACATCGCGCGCACCAACCTCCACCCTCCCCCCCCAATCCCCGCCGCCGCTCCTGCCCCCCTCCGTATCGGGCCCCCTGCACTGACCTGACAGCGCCTCTCACCTCCGTGTGGAAGCGCTGCAGGCAGCAGCAGAGCGATCTGCTGCCTGCAGCGCTTTCACATGGAGGTGAGAGGCGCTGTCAGGTCAGTGCAGGGGGCCCGGCACGGAGAGTAGCTGGAAATCTCACCCGTTTTAACGGGCTTAACGGCTAGTAACAAATAAAAAAGAGTCACGGAAAATATTATCTTGTAATACTAGAAGAAAATTAAGATGGATTGCTGCTATTTCTAAGGAAGCTAACTAAATTTTACAAACTCTTTATCTCACTCCTAATGAAGGGCCAGCAACTGTTTTCACAGCTAGGAAAGACGATAGGTGCAACAGATTCCAAAATACATATTTAACAGACTGACACACAATAATACACTTAAAGGGGAATTTTACATAAAATGAAGCTCCCAAGTGGTCTTAATATCAAAAACTGTCTACGGCATTTCTGGGTTTCCCTAGAATTATCATGAAATAAATAAACTTTAAACCCCCTGAATATATTAGTCCTAGTAGCATTTCAGAATTGTATCTCTGTCAGAACTGTTACCCAAAGTCATAACTAATTTAGGGGCCCTTTTAGCAAGCTGTGTTAAGAGGGGCCCTGCGCTAGCAGCAGTGTGTGTTTTTGCCATGCTCCGAGGCCTCTTTTACCGCAGAGGGTAAAAATGGTAAAAAGCCATTTCAAGGAGGAGCACTTACCACATCCATTGAGGTGGCGGTAAGGGCTCCCACGCTAACCTGGCAGTAAAAATACCAAAATAAATTTCTATAGTTCCAGAAATGGCACATGCTGGGGCAGGATTACCGTCGGGATGCTGCAGTAGCCCAGCGGTAGTCCTGGATTGGTGCATGGCAAGCATATAGTCTTGCACCAAATTTTTTTAAAGGGCCCCTTAGCACTTAATTGTCCTGAGAGTGAATCTGCTCCACAAGATGGTTCAAAAGAGTCCCCAGTAACATAATCCACTCTAACCTTGCCTCTCCTTAGATGGAAGATAGTAAACTTTATACTAATGTGGTATATATTCCTTGGGGGCTCTTTTACTAAGCTGTGGTAAAAGAAGGCCCTGCGCTAGCAGCGACAGACGTTTTTGCCATTCACCAGGGCCCCTTTTACCACAGCAGGTGAAAATAAGCAAAAATAAAATGGCTGTGTGGTAAGTTTGCACTTGCCGTGCGGCCATTTTGGGGAAGCACTTACCGCCACCCATTAAGTTGGTGGAAAGTGCCCTCACGCTAACCCAGCGGTTACTGGGCAGCATGTGACACTTCCCAATTACTGCCAGGTAATATTTTCAAAATTTCCACTAGTGTCAGAAATGGCACGCGCTGAGGGTGGAACTACCGCCAGCACCCATGTTGGGCCAACGGTAGCTCTGGGTTGTTGTGCAGCAAACCTTTAGTAAAAAGGCCCCTTAGTTTAAATGGAGTATTTCCAGTAAATATTGTTCAATCATGTCTTCTGGAGAGACTCTTTTAGAAAGTTTAAGAATCTCAAATGAACTCTTCTCAAAGGTTTTCAACATTTTCAGTCTTGTATCTATTCCCAGAATATTTTTCATAACAGCATTCTCAGTCTGGGTGGTTTGCACCTGTTGTAAAGTCTGTTGCAATGTAGGTATGTTCTTGATTTCAGGTTTTAATTTCAGAATATCAGATTTACATTATCCCAGTTTTTTCTCCATAGTCATCGTTTGAGCATTCAGATTCTAAACAACTGGGATTATCTTCTTAGCCAGATCTGAAATAGCATGCCAAAGACATTACTGTCAGTTTACTCACAAGTATATCTGGTAGTGGAGCCGTTCAAGCACTCCTGTCTCTTCGCCAGCTGCTCCGGAGATGCTGGAAATAAGTCCTCCATCGGGAAGGATGCCTTTGTTCTGCTCTGGGTGTCTTTCCTTGCCATCTCTCTGCAGTAGCAATGCCTCACGACCTCGAAGAAGATTTTTTTCCACCTATGCCGTCTCAGCTCTCCTGCTCTGGGCTTTGACTACTCATGATTGGCGAGCTTGTCCCAGTGGCTGGGGAGAGAATGGTCCTTTTGTCTGGGCTAAGAGATGACTCAGTTCCAGGGGACCTCTCCACCTCTCCCTCCAGGAGGAGTCCCAGTGGGGCACTTCCTATCAGACCTGAAATGCCAGCTCCCCTGCAGATCACAAAATCATCAATCGGCCCCTTCAGGTGAACATTCGAAGGCCATGCCACATGGCTAACCCGCTTGCCCCTCCATTTTGGCTTTGTTGAATAAAAATTCAAAAAAGGTAACAGAACTCACAGTCAACATCAATCAGACACCGCCATCTTGGATCTCTCCCATTTTAAAAATTCAAAAAAGGTAACAGAACTCACAGTCAACATCAATCAGACACCGCCATCTTGGATCTCTCCCATTTTAAGCTTTTTTTTATGTTGTATTTTGTTTTTACAATTTGTAACTCTAGGCTTCACGTTATAATATGCATACAATAAAGTGCCACAATAAATATCTATGAGCAAATAAAGGAGCCCTTTTACTAAGCTGCAGTAAAAAGTGGCCTGTGGTAGTTTAGATGCGTGAAATTGTCGTATGCTGGGCCATTTTTTACTGTGGCTAAGAAATAAGGCTTTTATTACTGGGGTACTAAATAGCCATGCGCTAAAATTAAAAGTAGCGTGCGGCTACTTACTGCCTGAGCCCTTACCGCCACCTATTGACCTAGCGGTAAGGGCTCACACGCTATTCATGCAGTAATCATGCAGTGCATGCTAATTTGGCCACGCTGCTGATTACCGCCGGGACTGCCCCCCATGGTAGAAAATAGAAAATTGTTTTCTACCATGAGAAATGGCACGCGTCAACTTTGAAATGACAGCTGGGTACCCACGCTACCCAGGCGGTAGTGTCAATTTGGTGCATGCTGCCCGAGCGTTAGCCCTACCACTGCTTAGTGAAAGGGTCCTAAAGTTATCTAAAACATGAATGATAACAAATAAATAACAAAGAGTAGGCAAAGGGTATAATGCACAATAATAAGAGCTATACATGAAAGACAAGAGAAGAAAAGCAGAGCAGGTGAAGAAAATAATGAATGATTCAGTAGATGACCAGTGTTCTTTGTACTAGGAGCCAGCACACGGATTCCTGGGCTACTCAGATAACACAGGGTTACATTATTCGGTTTTTAGCCCAGAGCAGACCTTATCAGGGGAATATTTTTTATGAAGCAGCCTTGCCTGAACCAAGTTAAGTAATCCGGGTTAGTTTGGGTTAGGTGCTCATTCTATTTATAGTTACAAGAGGGAAAGAGAGTTTTTTCATCCCATTCGTTTTTTTTTAATCATTTATTGATAATTTTTTCATTTTACAAGGATCACTTGCAAAACAGTAAAACAGAGATGATTGTACATTAAAACAATATTAGAAGAAAACAATCTCAACAAGATAAATGGATTTTATACAATCTTTCTCTTTCTTAGACCACAAAATAAATAGGGAGAGTGAAACAAGACAAGGAGATCAATTTAAACAACAGCAAACAAAGAAAACGTGGTATTAACCCGATTATCCCCAGTTATTATTTATCTAAATCATTATTCCACATTGATCATCTGGTTGGTTTCTTCAAGACCATAACGGTGCATAGTCCATCAATTTCATTGGAAACATACTTATTGTCCAATATTAGTGAAAGTAATACACCTGATTTCATTTTTTTCCCTTTTAAAACCAGAAATTGTTTAACAATACAAACCCTTGAATCTCCAATCCAATTCCTGCTGATTAAAGTAATCCCAGTTTCACAGGCTTCACTCCTTTTGAATTAATATATTAAGAGGAATCATTTCAGAGGGAAAAAAAACATTAGGAGTCATACCCGGAACTCTGGGAAAACAACAATCTCGATATTAATCATCTGTAACAAAATTAATTTTGTTCAAATTTTTCTGGTCTTTTATCATTTTCAAATCTTAACCGTTTCCTACTTCAGTAGAACTTCATTTGCTGTATATTCTCAAAGGATTCGATTAGATTATCCATGTGGCTCATTAACAAGACTATATCTGAAGCAAAGTCATTCTCTACCACCGTCAGGTCCTGGAGCACCCTCCAGATGACATTCAATGCAACCTCCACGGGAGCCAAAAACTCCAAGCTGATAACTCTTAAGGGTTTAGGAGTAGTACCGCCGACACGGGTTCAGCTGTAAACGACTTCTGTTTCAGCATACACTCCTGACTCACTCCTCCACTCCTTTGGGCATGGTGGTTAAATGATTTATGAGCGATGAAGTTGTTTCCAGGTCCAAGAGCATCGACGCTCCTTTGTCGGCGCTAATCAAAGGACTCATCAACCCAGTCATCTATGGGCAGCTCGTCACACAGCGGTCCCACACTTGCTTCACAGGGGACAAAACGCTGGTCATTGGCGGCTGACCCCCCATTGTCCCCTTCCTCTGTTAAGGCAACTGCGATGCAGAGAGGAAATTTCAAGTGAACAAAAACTGAACTTCAGAGGACAGCTGGGCCGTTGAGTGTACGAGCTTCAGGTCACCATCTTTCCCCTCTCCCTAATTTGGGACACTCTTTGTCTGGTTTCTCCTCAGAGGCCTATCTGATATGGGTAACCCTTCAGCATAGCCCTCTGAGTCATTGAAACACGGAAGCCCCTCCACCACTTACAAGGTGGTGTCCCTTCGGAGGGGCATCCCATTCGTTTTCTTTCCTCAGTTAATTTGAGTTTTTTCGTCTGGGTGTTTTTTCTCTTTATCCTTCTTGGGAGGAACCTATGATATTAACTTACTCCGTACTATACAAGGTGTGTTAAAATTCTGTTGGAAAGGTCCCTTGTTTGGAGGTTTGAGGTTCCATTTGGTATAGTTACTGTACATAGGGGGAAGTTTTTTCCTCTTAGTGGAACGGGACACCCTCAAACTAACCTGGTATATAATACAAACTCCTCTTATTAGGTTGGAATTATTTCTGTAGAGTTTGCATTCTCCAATAGTTGTTAGAGTTACATTTGTATCCCACATTTTCTCACCTATTGGTAGGTTCAATGTGGCTTACATGTTTCCAGGGATATGGTTACAGATTCTGATATAATTGAATACAGAGTACTTAGTGCAATTGATTAGAGATTGCATAGTCTTTGTTAATAGTATGTTTGGGGCAGATTGGGATGGATAGAAGGTAGAAAAGTTTGCATTGTTCTTTTTTTCATGAGTATTTAGGTTGTGTTTCCGTGGTCTGGATGTTTAAGTTAGTTCTGAGGGCATGAACTTCCTGAAAAGGCGGGTATTTAGGTTTTTTCAGAAGTTCAGGTAATTGTTTGTGATTTTTAGGTCTTTTAGCAATGTGTTCCATAGTTGGCTGCCTATAAAGGAGAAACTGGAGGCGTATAATGATTTGTATTTCAGGCTCTTACATCTTGGGTAGTGAAGGGTTAGGTGTGATCTCGCTGATTTCACTGTGTTTCTTGTTGTACCTGGGGCAATGGAGGGCTAAGTGACTTCCCCAGGGTCACACAGAGCTGCAGCAGGAATCAATCCTGGTTCCCCAGGTCCACAACCTGCTGCACCAACCATTAGGCCACTCTTCTACTCCAAGTGATGGCATTCAAGCAAACGTTTTAATTGGTAGAGCTCTGGGAGAACAGGGTTGATGTAGGCTACAATCCGAATGTCATCTGTAAAATAGAATATGGTAAACCTGAGAATTCAGAAAAGTGTAGCAATGAGAGTGAGGAAGAAATTGAAAAGTGTGTGAGAATAAAACCACAGTGAAGAGAGTGGCTCTGAGAGGAGGACAAGTACAATTCACCCTGAATGCACAGATACTAGGTGGAAGTAAACCAGTCTAGTATCATTGTCATCAAAATCAAAAAGGTGCGCAGATTTTGAATTACTATAATAGCAACATCTAAATGGCTGTAGATTTTGCTTGTCATCGTCACAACTGCTAATTCAGTACTGTGCCCTGGAAAAAATCCTGATTGCCTGGAATAAAGAGCCTGGATTTCTTCAAGATGAGAGCTGTCAAAAGGCATCTTTCTCCAGACACCAAATTGAAATAAATAGTAAATAATTTGCCATCAGCTTCTGGGTGTTCAAACCAGTGTTCCAGATCAGTCCAGTGACTCAGTGGTAGGGCTGTGCAGTGTCAAAGGGAGGACCTGAATTCAATGGCCAGGCATCTGATGGGTCTGATGATGTTGCAGAAGCAGCATTCACAAACCCATGGGAAATCCCAGTTGTCGCTCAACAGTGACACTTGACACCTAGTGTGCTGAAACAGGTGCAACCATGATAGCAGAGCTCTGGAGGAAGCCATAATCCTGTATTATGGTTGAAGATCTGTTGAGCTGAGACATAGGATGGGATATAAAATAGGGGTGAAAGCCAGGTAGGTGCAAAATGATCATGTTTCTGTACCCTAAAAGAGGCCAGTTCCAATTGGACACTGCAGAACATGAAGAAAAACTTCCTGGACAAAAGAACAAGCAAAGAAAGTGTCCCAAATTTGTCACAGAATGGAATCAGATTTGTGTATGTAACATATACTAATTAATGCCAACTGTGATGTCACAACCAATATAGATGAAATTGGAATCTGTGGGGCGGGGGAGGGTGAAGTATTTTGCTGACATGGCCTTCTCAAAAGTGAAGCGGAATTGTGGATGAGCAGTGAAAAGAACTTAAATAAAATGAATTAGGAGTAATATGGTTCACTGACAGAGTGACACTTGCTGCTTACCGTTCTGCAGCTGGATTTAATCATGCAGCCATTGCTCACCAAAGACTCAACTCAGTCACATGCATGCTGTCTCTTGATCAGTTTCTGTTCCCATTCTTTATGTCTCACTGCATTTGATAACCACATCATTACCACACGGCATACCTTCTTTTACTCAGTTATGTCACATGCGGTACCAAGAAGAAGATAAAATCTTCAGCTTCCTCCCCACTCAGAAGTTTATTTATAGTGAGTAAGCAATGACTACAGGACCATATCGAGTTATGGCTGCACTCTGTGCAATTTGCCCATTGGCACCCTCCCCCGCCCCCCCCCCCCCCCCCCCCCCCCAGCCCTATCTGCTTCACTACCATCAATGGGAGAAGATGGTGTGCTGAGAGCAATTTTTGCACCCCTTCATATTTGCACATTGTACTGCAATATCCCTCACACAGTCCTTGGTATAGCACTTCATGAGTGTGTCATATTTCTTGAGGATGTTTTCATAACATGGTGTCATGACACAGCAAATCATCTATAAATATGCACTTTCAGTCTGTCCAGGGAGGAGAGATTTTAAAAGCCACTTCAGCAGGTAAAACAGCAATTTACTTGCATAAATAAGCTCTTGTGCAAGGTACATGCAGGTAGAAGTATACGTGGAGGGGCATAATCAAACGGGGCACCCAAGTTTTCATGAGGGCGTCCTCGCAGGACGGGGCAGGGAAACCCATATTATTGAAACAAGATGGGCGTCCATCTTTCGTTTCGATAATACGGTCGGGGACGCCCAAATCTCAACATTTAAGCCAACCTTAGAGATGTTTGACCTAAATATTGAGATGGTCGACCTTAGAGATGGTCGTCCCCGGTTTTCGGCCATAATGGAAACAGAGGATGCCTATCTCAGAAATGACCAAATCCAAGCCCTTTGGTCGTGGGAGGAGCCAGAATTCATAATGCACTGGTCCCCCTCACATAGAAACATAGAAACATGACGGCAGATAAAGGCCATATGACCCATCCAGTCTGCCCATCCTCTGTAACCCCTAATTCTTCCTGTTCCTAAGTGATCCCACATGCTTATCCCATGCCTTTTTAAATTCTGGAACAGTCCTCGACTCCACCACCTCCACCGGGAGGCCATTCCATGCCTCCACCACCCTTTCTGTGAAATAATACTTCCTTAGGTTACTCCTAAGCCTATTCCCTCCTAACTTTGTCATATGTCCCCCTCATTCCAGAGCTCTCCTTCATTTGAAAAAGGCTCTCTTCCTGTACATAAATGCCCTTGAGATATTTAAACGTTTCTATCATGTCTCCTCTCTCACATGCCAGGACACCAACCGGGCACCCTAGGGGGCGCTGCAGTGGACTTCAGAAATTGCTCCCAGGTGCATAGCTCCCTTACCTTGGGCGCTGAGCCCCCCCAACCCCCCCCCCCAAAACCCACTCCCCACAACTGTACACCACTACCATAGCCCTTATGGGTGAAGGGGGGCACCTACATGTGGGTACAGTGGGTTTCTGGTGGGTTTTGGAGGGCTCACATTTACCACCACAAGTGTAACAGCTAGAGGCAGATGGGTCCGCCTGGCTGAAGTGCACTGCACCCACTAAAACTGCTCCAGGGACCTGTATACTGCTGTCAGGGAGCTGGGTATGACATTTGAGGCTGGCATAGAGGCTGGCAAAAAAAAAAAAAAATTAAGTTTTTTTTTTAGGGTGGGAGGGGGTTGGTGACCACTGGGGGAGTAAGGGGAGTTCATCCCCGATTCCCTCCGGTGGTCATCTGGTCAGTCCGGGCACCTTTTTGAGGCTTGGTCACAAGAAAAAATGGACCAAGTAAAGTCGGCCAAGTGCTCGTCAGGGACGCCCTTCTTTTTTCCATTATCGGCCGAGGACGCCCACCTCTTAATCACGCCCCAGTCCCGCCTTCACTACGGTGCCGACATGCCCCCATGAACTTTGGTCGTCCCCGTGACGGAAAGTAGTTGAGGATGCCAAAAATCTGCTTTCGATTATACCGATTTGGGCAACCCTGAGAGAAGGACGCCTATCTCCCTATTTGTGTCGGAAGATGGGCGCCCTTCTCTTTCGAAAATAAGCCTGTTAGTGTGACACATGTGAAGGGCCAGGCAGATCTAGGAACCGAAACTCCAGACCAGGGCGCTGGAGAGGCAGGCGTGGGTGGGAACTATGGAGGGACTACCAATCCCAGCTTCCCTGGGGAGGATCACCTAATTCTTCTAGAAAAGCTAACCTGCACTGCAATGCCCCAGATTCCCAGAGGAGGCCACTAGACTCCCTTAGAGAAGGTGAACCGGACTACAACTCCCAGGTCCCCAGGGGAGAGGCACAGGAAGCCTTTGAGCAAGCTCATGACAAAGACTGGGAGCAGTCGGGGAGGCAGGGAGGACAAATAGAACCTATGGAACGGTTGCTAGGGGAGGTGATTCCAGAGACCAAAGAGGTAGATGGAGGGACGGGGGTCTAGCCCAGGTAAGAAAGGGACAGTCTAAGGGCCTGGTAGCAACCTTGATGAACAATTTAATTCAATACATTGAGAGAAAAGCCCATGGAAGTATCTGAGCAGGTTCCCTGGAAAGGTAGTTACCACCTGGCCCTGGGCTCAAGCGTGACCCTTGGGACAGATACCAGGAGTTATTGACTGGTATGAAAAGGAGGGGTCCCCTTTTCTCAGGTTGTTCTCTGAGGGGAGGGAATAGATGACTTGAGTTGGGAGGGAGGCAGAGCATTTTGCTGAATTAACTTTTGGGGAACCTTTTGCTGAATTAACTTTTGGAAACCTTTTTGCTGAATGAACTTTAGGAACCTTTTTGCTGCTAAAACCTGTCGTTTCTTTATAATATCAGCAAAATTTGCCCTTTCCTTTCTGAGCACACTACCAGAACCCTCATCCACACTCTCATCACCTCTTGCTTAGACTATTGCAACTTGCTTCTCACAGGTCTCCCACTTAGCCATCTCTCTCCTCTTCAATCTGTTCAAAATTCTGCTGCATGACTAATATTCCGCCAGTGTCGTTATGCTCATATTAGCCCTCTCCTCAAGTCACTTCACTGGCTTCCTATCCGTTTCCACATACAGTTCAAACTCCTCTTATTGACCTATCAGTGCATTCACTCTGCAGCTCCTCAGTATATCTCCACTCTCATCTCTCCCTACATTCCTCCCCGGGAACTCCGTTCACTGGATAAATCTCTCTTATCTGCCACCTTCTCCTCCATTGCTAACTCCAGACTCCGTTCCTTTTATCTTGCTGCACCATATGCCTGGAATAGATTTCCTGAGCCGGTAAGTCAAGCTCCATCTCTGGCAGTCTTCAAATCTAAGCTAAAAGCCCACCTTTTTGATGCAGCTTTTAACTCTTAACCCTTATTCACTTGTTCAGAACCCTTATTTTATCATCCTCACTTTAATATTCCCTTATCTCTTGTTTGTCCTGTTTGTCTGTCCTAATTAGATTGTAAGCTCTGTCGAGCAGGGACTGTCTCTTCATGTTCAAGAGTACAGCGCTGCGTACGTCTAGTAGCGCTTTAGAAATGATAAGTAGTAGTAGTAGTTCTTAAGTCAAATGCAATCTTTCTCAGCTTCCTTAACTTCAGTCCTTACTGAATCTGCTCCTCAACAGATGTTAGAATTTCTGTCACCAAATAAATGATGCTTTACAACAAATGTCTCTTCACAACTGCACTGAAAGTTTCACTTGGTTTTTTAAACTCCCTGTAGGAAAGTTCAATATCTTTTCATTAAATAAATGCTGCTGTAGAAAGCTATTTTTTTCAGATTGTATACAATGTAAATTTGCTCTTTCTATGCCTTTTAAATGATGTATATCCCTACTGAATCCTCTTCTTTTATCTTCTTTTTACTGTGATGATATCACAGCAACCACACACTGCAATCATTCAGCTAACCCTTGTACTAACCGCCATAAGGGAGACTTGCCTCCAGATATTCAAACCCATTTAACCGGTCAGGAACGGCATCTGGCCATTTAAATGGTACTTGGAGGGGCATAATCGAACGTCGCCGGCGATCTATTTTGGCGGCGGCGCAACAGCTGGCCAGAACCGTATTATCGAAAAAGATGGCCGGCCATCTTTTTTATCCGATAATATGGTTTAGCCCGACCAAATGCCAGAGTTCGCCGGGTTTGAGATCGCCGGTTTTGTTTTTCAGCGATAATGGGAAAAAATGACGGCAATCTCAAACCCTGCGAAATCCAAGGCATTTGGTCATGGGAGGAGCCAGCATTTGTAGTGCACTGGTCCCCCTGACATGCCAGGACAGCAACCAGGCACCCTACGGGGCACTTCTGAAAATGTTTAAAAAATACACAAATAGCTCCCAGGTGCATAGCTCCCTTACCTTGGGTGCTGAGCCCCCCAAACCCACTCCCCACAACTCTACACCATTACCATAGCCCTTATGGGTGAATGGGGGCACCTACATACTACTACTACTACTATTTAGCATTTCTATAGCGCTACAAGGCATACGCAGCGCTGCACAAACATAGAAGAAAGACAGTCCCTGCTCAAAGAGCTTACAATCTAATAGACAAAAAATAAATAAAGTAAGCAAATCAAATCAATTAATGTGGACGGGAAGGAAGAGAGGAGGGTAGGTGGAGGCGAGTGGTTACGAGTCAAAAGCAATGTTAAAGAGGTGGGCTTTCAGTCTAGATTTAAAGGTGGCCAAGGATGGGGCAAGACGTAGGGGCTCAGGAAGTTTATTCCAGGCGTAGGGTGCAGCGAGACAGAAGGCGCGAAGTCTGGAGTTGGCAGTAGTGGAGAAGGGAACAGATAAGAAGGATTTATCCATGGAGCGGAGTGCACGGGAAGGGGTGTAGGCCTGGAACAGAACAAAAAAAAGTGTCTAGGGGGCTGCAGTTGGATTCTAAACCCTGAACAGATTCTGCAGCACCGACTGCCCAAACTGACTGTCGCGCCGGGTGTCCTGCTCAAGGCAGTAGTGTGACGTGAATGTGTGGACTGAAGACCACATTGCAGCCTTGCAAATCTCTTCTATGGAGGCTGACTTTAAGTGAGCCACCGACGCAGCCATGGCTCTGACATTATGAGATATGACATGGCCCTCCAGAGTCAGTTCAGCTTGGGTATAAGCAAAGGAAATGTAATCTGCTAGCCAACTGGAGACTGTGTGTTTTCCGATGGAGACTTCCCTCCTGTTGGGAACAAAAGAAACAAACAACTGGGCGGTCTGAAGGGCTTTGTCCGCTACATGTAAAAGGCGAACGCTCTCTTACAGTCCAAGGTGTGCAAGCTGCTTTCAGCAGGACGGGCATGAGAACGGGGAAAAATGTTGGAAAGACAATTGACTGGTTTAGATGGAACTCAGACACCACCTTCAGCAGGAACTTAGGGTGCGTGCGGAGGACTACTCTGTTGAAGTGAAACTTAGTATAAAGTGCATCCACAACTAGGGCCTGAACCTCACTGACCCTACGAGCTGACCTACATGTGGATACAGTGGGTTTTGGGGGGGTTTGGAGGGCTCACCACTGAGCACCACAAGTGTAACAGGTAGGGGGGGGGGGATGGGCCTGGATCTGCCTGCCTGAAGTGGACTGCACCCATTAAAAACTGCTCCAGGGACTTGCATACTGCTGTCAGGGAGCTGGGTATGACATTTGAGGCTGGCATACAGGCTGGTAAAAAAAGGTTTTTATTTTTATTTTTTTAGTGTGGGAGGGGGTTGGTGACCACTGGGGGACTACGGGGAGGTCATCTCCCATTCCCTCCGGTGGTCATCTGGTCAGTTGGGGCACCTTTTTGAGGTTTGGTCGTTAAAATAAAAGGACCAAGTAAACCCGGCGAAATACTGTTTAACGCCGCTTTTTTTTCCATTATCCGCGAAAGCCGGCCATCTGGTAGCCACGCCCATGCCCACCCATGTCCTGCCTTCGCTACGCCGCCGACATGCCTCCTTGAACTTTCACCGGCGACAGGAAAGCAGCAATGGTGTCAAGCCGCTTTCGATTATACGGATTTCGCCGCTTTTCAGAGATCACCGGCCATCTCCCTATTTATGTCGGGAAAAATTGCCGGCGATCACTTTCGAAAATAAGCCTGTTAGTCGGCTAAGTGTTGATATTTAGCATGATGTAGCAGGCTATCTTTGCTGAATATTAGCACTTATGGCCCAATTCTACATATGGCGTCTAAAAGTAACATGTGGTAGGCAATCATGCCTAAGCGTATTCTAAATACTGCGTATAAATCTACGCTTGGTATTTAGAATACGCTTAGGTGTAGTTCATGCGACTAAATCTATGCGCGTCCATTTACCCCAATGAAACGCTGGTGTAATCTCTGCATGTAGATTTACATGCACTGGCCCACATTTTATAACAATCCACGTAGATTGTGGAACGCCCATGAAACACCCATTTCCATGCCCATATGCACACTCCATTTTGCCTGCATGCAGAATACATAGCAATGTACGCACATAAAATCTCATTTTTGCCAATTAGTGCTCGTTATTGCTTGTTAAGAGCTGTTAACAACACTTAACAGCTTGTTAAAAGAATTAATCTATGTGCGTAGTTATAGAATACGCCCGTGCGCTAGATTTATGCACAGAACCGTGCATAACTCTAGGCGCACCATATAGAATCTGTGGGTTAGCAGCTTACTGGATGACCGGCTATGTCACATGGCTATATTTGACAGCCAAATATGGCATTGATATCCGGGCTCAGCCTGACTGCGGGAGGCAGCCAAACTACCTCCTGTGGTCTGGATAGCGGGCCCCCAGTGTCTAAAATTCACAGTTTTATTGCAACAGTTAAAAAACAGCAAGCCACTTACTGGATGCAGTCTGGAAAGGAGGGGAAAAGGAGATGAAATCAAGCTGGAGCACTGACTCTGCTGCTGCTATAGTTGATGCTGGAGCTGTGGTGGAAAGTTGGTAATACAGTGGTAAAAAGAAGGTACTCTGAGGATAGGAGAGAACACAGGAGAACAGATGAATTATTCAGCTTCTCTCTTGAAGCATATGATGGGAGGAGGGCAGGAGTTACCCAGAAGGGCAGAAGCTAGAGCCAATAAGAAGGGCCCATGTGACATTGGGAGCAGGGAACATGTGCCCGAGAGGGAACCAATGACAGCAGAACTACAACTTACAGGAAGTATAACAAACTGGTAGTTCAAAGCACAACTGGATTAGAATATAAACAACCTAACCTACACACATGTAAAATGGGGGCAGAACATCCCCAGTGCTCTTTTCCCTCATAGAATAGGTAATTTGATGTCTTCTGTCTCTTTAAGAGCACTCAGCAGCTCCACTGCTCGAGCTGTCAACTTTCAGATCCTTTCCCCATAAGGACTGTATTTTGATAGCAGCTTCACACACTGGGCTTTCTCCCCTCATATTTTTCAGGCACTCTGTGCCCTAGGGGATATCTGTGGATCACACCTGCAACCCCTGATTAGTTCAGTCTTTTTAGGCCTCTTTCCTTTCAGTATGCACCGAGGGATAGCTGTGAATCAGACTGGTAACCCCCGTGCTTTCCTCTTTCTCCTTTACCCCCTTGAGCAGGGAGCCAAAGCTCCTGTGGTCCCCAGAGTTGGGTAACCCACCTCCTGTAGCTCTACATGATCTTAGTTTTGGACCCCTCTGAGGAGGAAAACCAGTCTCTTCCCTGAAAGAGTTTTATACATCTCTCCAAAAGTTTACGTTTCAGTTCTGTTGGGCCAGTTTCTTGAAATAAACCACCCTATATTCAGATTTGATTGGCACATATGTGGAGCAGTGGCAGAAAATTCTTCCTGCCATTGCATAGGAAAGCACATACAGTACAACACTGATTATCCAAACGCCAATTAACCAGATAAAAAGATAACTTTAGTACGCCATCCTATTTTCTATGCAACACCAATTGTAATTTCTACTCTGGAATGGCAAGCGCCATAATGGAACGTTGTAAGCCACATTGAGCCTGCAAATAGGTGGGAAAATGTGGGATACAAATGCAACAAATAAATAAATATCCAATTATCCAGACAGGCACTCTACATAGTATATACAGGTAGGACAGAGTGAGAACAGCATCACCTCCCTGTCACCATCTCCCCATCATCCGCCTCCCTCCTCTAAATCTACCACGTTGTACAGTACCTTACCAGAGATTCATCCTTGCGGTTCGCAGTCCATGCTCTCTCACACGGAAAGCCCTGCCCTTTCCTTTTCCTCCTGACAATGAGAGCGGGGACGAAGCGGAGAAAAGACCTGCCCTGAAAACTGACGACGAGATTGGGGATGCAGCAGAAAAAAGGTCCGCCATGAAAACTGACAACAAGAGTAAGGATGCAACCTTTTCTCTGCTGCGTCCTTAATCTTGTTGTCAGTTTTCAGGGCGGACATTTTCTGGTGAGAGCGGGGACAAGGAACATGAAGAATCAGAAACAGATGATGATCACCATGATAATCCTGATATGGGACCAACACATGCAGAAGCCTTTGAATGTTTGGATACAGCAATGACTTGACTTGGAAACCTGGAAGAAAGCAGTACAACCATGCTTCTTTGTCTGAAAAGACTACATGACCTTGCAGCAGAGAAATGAAAATCAGCACTGAAGCAATTAGGAGTCACTTTCTGTTTTAAATAGAAATACAGTACTGTATGTACAACAAATACTGTACTTGTATGTACTTTACTTTTAAAATAACTTGCTTTTTAAAATAGAAATACAGTGGTGTATGTACTACAAATACAAGTGTGTACTGTGGTTTTGTTTTGTTTTTCACCACTAACAGCTGAAAATAAAAAATTATGTTCAATATACAGTGTTCTATTGTGTGCTCTATGTATGTCCAGTCATCCAGATTTACAATCATACAACCAGTCCCCTGCCAAGGATAGTTCAGATAATTGGAATTGTACTGTATTAATAGCTTTCTACATTGGCCATACAAAATGATATTTAAGTTTCTCTGATTTCTCTGTCCTAACCAGAGGAAAATTGGACAAACATAGCTTTTAGTCAACAGAGATGAATGAACAAACAAACAAACATAATACCCACTAACATTCACTTCATGAGAAACTGGGATGAACTAAGTGGAAACACACTAAACGAAATAGCACCACTCAAAATGAAAACAAAGAGGAAATGACAACCGCGTTCCTGAAAAAACTGTGCAGGAAACTGGAAAGAAAAAGGTCCAAAAACAAATCAGACATGAACAAAACCAAATGGAGGAAAGCCATAAGCAAGTACAAACATCATAAAAATAGCCAAAGCGGAATACTACAGCACATACGTGTGCCCAGAAGAGAGAAACACGAGAAATATATACGAACTAATGAAAAATACATAAGCTCTGCTAACAACAAATGATAAACCACCAACAGCAGACGAGCTTGCTCACCATTTCGAGGAAAAAATATTAAAAGTAAGATCAGGCCTAGCTGCAACACAAACAACACTCAATTAGGACCACATCAAGGCGGACAGAATCTGGTCCTCGTTCAAGATGCCAACAACCAACTCAGTTAAAGCACTATTTGACAAAATATGCACACACCAATTGCCTACTAGACAGCTGCCCAAACTACATGAAGGAAAACCCACCAGATTGGTTCATCACATAAAACTAAATACATAGAATACATGTTCTCGAAAGGCCATTTCCCCTCTGACAAGGGTAATATCCAATCCCTAAAGACACCACCAGAAAGATCAGTGAACTCACTAATTACAGACCAGTGGCATCAATACCACTGCTGACCAAAACAATGGAGGGAGTGGTAGCACAAGAATTAATGGAATACCTAACACACTACTCAGTCCTTTACAGCTCGCAATCGGGCTTCAGATCATGCTATAGCACTGAAACAGTCATAACCACCCTGATCACAAAATTCAGAAGAATAATAAGCCAAGACCAGTCAATACTACTACTACAATTTGATATGTGAAGTGCCTTTTACCTAGTAGATCACACAATATTAATGCCCATGCTCAACAACATAGGAATAATTGGAGCAGTAGCAGCCTGGTTCAACGATTTTCTAAGAGCTAGATCCTATCTTGTCATGATGTCCAATGAGTTTTCAGCAGGGCCGTGCCAACACAGTAAGTGCGGTAAGCGCCGCAGGGGGGCGCCTGCCTTCAAGGGCGCCGCGAAATCAAGTTGTATTTAAAAAAAAAACCTTACTCCTCTGCTCCATCCCCGATTCCCCGGCGCTTTAAATTTACCTCGCTCCGCCTCCGACGTCTGCGCAGTCTCAGTGAAAGTGCTGCCTGTCTGACGTCTCTCCACCAGCCTTCCCTTTGCTCGTTCGTTCCCTCTGTGTCCCGCTCTCAAGGAAATGACATCAGAAGAAGGCGGGACACAGAGGGAATGAACGAGCGAAGGGAAGGCTGGTGGAGAGATTTCAGAAAGGCAGCACTTTCACTGACGCTGCGCAGACATCGGAGGCAGAGAGAGACAAATTTAAAGCGCGGGGGGCGCGCGCACGCCAACTGATGGTCTGCAGGGGGGCACCAACTGATGGTCTGCAGGGGGGCGCCAGAGACCCTAGGCAGAGCCCTGGTTTTCAGCCTCCTGGATCCCTGAATGCAGGGTCCTTCAGAGTTCCCCGATATCACCAATATTATTCAATGTCCTAATTGCTCCACTTGGCAAGAAACTGGAAAAAATGGGTTTAAATCTATTCATATACGCAGACGATATCACCATCTACATACCTTTCACTAACAGCATCACAGAGATACTGGATAAGGCCAAAAAAGAACTCACCCTCATGGAAAACTGGGCCACAACTGTCAAATTTAAACTGAGCCGAGACAAAACCAAACTCCTGGTTCTATTCAGCCAGCACAATCCCACCACTTACCACAACCTCATAATAGATCAACAATCTTATACAATCGAAACACAAATAAAAATACTAGGAATCATTCTTGACAAACATCTGACCCTTGAAGACCATGTTGCTGCAATCACTTCAAAAAGCTTCAAAACACTATGGAAACTGAGAAGAATCAGAGATTATTTCCCCAGACAGTCATTCCGTCTTATAGTATAGATGCTGATATTGTCCCAACTAGATTACTGTAATGCAGTATATGTAGGCTGCAAAGAAAACCTCTACGATTGTTGCAGACCATCCAAAACACAGCAGCGAGATTGATATTCAAAAGTCAAAATATGATAGAGCAACCCCACTACTCATAATGCTACATTGGCTCCCGATCAAGGCCAGACTATTTTTCAAAACTAGTACAGTCATCTTCAAAATACTGTTTGGCATGTCAACAGACTACATGCTAGACATGATCAAACTAGCAACAAGAAATGCAAACCCAGAAACCAGAGGTTACCTACTACTTCACCTGCCCAACTGTAAAAACATACTATACAAGTCCACCTACATGGCGGAATTTAGCTACCTCAGTTCAAAATGATGGATCTCAATTCCCATAATCATAAGACGCATCACAAACTACCTCCAGTTCAGAAAAGACCTAAAGATCTACCGCTTCAGGAAATTCTATGAATAAAACATGCAGTAATCATTCTAGAACAACAATATACAACACAACCTCTATCTGGAAAGCATCTTTTCATTTAAGAAAAGAATTAAGACATACTTTCTCAAGAAACCCAATGAGTATTCCATACGCACTAATAGTTATCTTGCCAACCACTGTAAAACAAAGCATCATATAACCTTGTAAATGTAATTGAATCAATGTAATCTCAAATGTAAGCCACATTAAACCGAAACCCGTTTTTTGGATAATTGTGGGATACAAGTATGAATAATTAAAATAAAATAAATAAATTTAAGTTGTAGGCTGCCCATTGTCTTCTGCTTGCCCAGTTCACATATGTGTGGGGGGGGGGAGGGGGGAGCACTGCCCCTACCAGCCCCATTGTGATTAGAATCAGGGTAGGTCAGCTCTCCTGGACATAGACTGGATTGTGTGTCAGGAGAGGCAAATAGCATTTTCCTTGTCTTTGCCAGATGACACTAAACAGAATGCACATCTGCAGTTTGTTAAAATAACTTGTTTTGTGTATCTTTGTTCCCAGGACAAGACTTCCTCCTAGCCAAAGACACAGATATCACCTCAGTATATGTATTCTTAGCCCTGCACACAATCAGTGCCAATTCTCTTCAGCCCAGTGGCTTATGAGGCTTTGCTCTGGTGGAATTAAGTTTCAAAGACACACTCCCTCTTCTCTTTTCCTGCTGTTTTTCAGTCTCTTCTTTTTTTTGTTTCTGTGGTTGTTGGTGCTATAACCAATCTCCTCTCTCTGTTCAACTCCCAGAGAGGCTCTGGTCATGTGAAGTCTTTCAGTTGAATGTGTCTCATGCCTAATGCATGTGATTTGGTATCTCTGCTATTGTGTTTTGTTGCAACACTATTGGAGTTCATTACAGCATAATTGTAGATTAAAAAGGTTTTTTTTCTTTTTCTTTAATGCAGATAAAACGTTTACTTATCTCACTTAAACTTTCCAGTCCAGTTCTGTTCAACATGGATGCATGTTATGTCACCAACTGCTCCAGAGGGCCTTGTTACACACCAGATACTGGTAGCATTGTATTATGAATCTTTGAGCTGTTAGCTTTGAGCATCACATTGCCGGGGGGGGGGGGGGAAAAAGTCATAATGCAATACTGTCCATACCAGACCTCCTGCCACGTTGGTTTTTATATCCTGTTCAGAAAAATAAGAAGTGTTAAGGGTATAGGATGCATGCCTGGTGCATGCATCCTATACCCACTCAACCCACTCAACTATTGCTACTATGCATAATTACCTTTGTACTGTGCAAAATATAAAGACAGCAGATGTCAGGGATCATGTTAGCTGGTGCAATCAAGACAATTGCTCTTTGGCCCCCTGGCCAGAGAAGGCACTATGCCTGCTAGAAGCTCAAAGAAGCACAGCCTGGTGGTGAGCTTTGGGGTGCCCTCCCAAATTTCTGACCTGGGGCCCATCCATATCTACCACTAACTCTGGCAAATGCACATTCCAAAACACCCAGTGAACAGGAGTATAGCAACGCATAAGGGCCCTTGTACTAAAGTGCATTAAGTAGTTAGCATGTGAATTAGCATGTGCAGTTAGCGTGCACCTCCAGTATTGAGACTATTAATGGAGAAAATAAAGCTTTTATTCTTCAAGAGACCCAACACAGCACTGTGTTTCAGCAAAAAAGCCTACCTCAGGGGTCTTAATGGTTTCCTGGATCATTCTAAATGCTGGTTCTGATTAGCTCTTTCTATTAGAGGCACATCTGTTCATGGTGCTGTTAAAACACTTTTATCAAGCGTTCCTAGCTAAGATGCTCCAGCAATCAAACCCGACACATTCACTGTAATGCAGTTTAAGGGTAAACTGCTTCAAATGAATGGACTAGCTATCCTTTTACTACTAAAAGACAGAGATCGTTAACCAGTAAACCATTAAGACCCCTGAGATAGGCTTTTTTGCTGAAACACAGTGCTGCGCTGGGTCTCTTGAAGAATAAAAGCTTTATTTTCTCAGATAATCATCCTGCTGTTATCCTTACAGAAGAACCTTGCTAGTTACACTACTCTGAAATACACATGTACACTGAAACCCCATCCCTGCTCCATCCAATCTTCACCCACAAGTATGTGCTATTATGGTGCATGTACTTTATACATGTACATGTATTCAGCCACATGATTTTATAAGAAACATTTTCCTTATGGAAAACATGGTTTGCATGTGGCAGTGCTTTATAAAGAGGCCTGTTTACTAAGCTGCGTTAGGCGCTAACGCATGCCTAACACAACTTAAAATGGCATACTGCAGGACTACGCTCAGGCATCTGTGATTAGTGCCAAATATGCGCGTGCTGTGTGCTAAAAAAATATTGAATTTATTTTTTGAAGAGATGTGTCTGGGAGGCAGCGAGTGGGTGTTCCTGCACTAATCAAGTACATATTACCGCATGTTAACTGGTTAGCGCAAGAATAACATGTGAGCCTTTATGGTGTACAAAATGGTGGTGGTAAGTACATATGCGCTAATTTTTTAATGGCAGCGCACTAATAGCAATATTAGTGCATGGCCATTAATAACCCACCTCCTCAAAAAATGTCCATATTTTACAGCTGTAGTAAATATTGCCTTAGTGGTGGGGAAAAACCTGCACCAGGGCATGCTAAGGCCACTTTTTACCACAGATTAGTAAAAGAACCCAAAATTACATCCCCCTCCCCCCAAAAATATCTCTGACTTTATCCTCACTTTTTCACTATTCTTGGTCTTCTGTGCTTATCCCTTGTCTTCTTGAGCCTTGATAGTTTCTTAGTTCCAATCACCTGTTCTGGAAAGCTGTTCTTGTATCCATCAGCATTTCTGTGAATAAATATTTCTCTCTACTATCCTGAGTCTGCCCATTTCATTCTCATATCCCAGACCCTTAATCTGCAATTTTCTTTTATGTGAAAAAGTGATTGCTATTTGTGCATTTTTGTGCCTTTGAGGGTCACTCATATATCTGCACCTCCATTTTTCAGTTATAAACATTCAGATCCTTTTCTTAGTCCTGCGGTTTCCTCCTATTCAGTTGGGCTTCTGGTTGAATTGTAAGTGGCCTCTCCAACAGGCTGCTTTTTTGTCACTATCTGGGGATTTTCATTCAGTCTCTCTAGATGTAACAAGACCCTGGCCAGTATAGCTTCTTCTGGAGCCAGCCTCTAGATTTTGCTGTTCTTCAATGGCTGAGATGACCTCCTACTGCAGCCTAGTTATGTTGCATTTGTCATATCCCCAGCTATTTTGGCTTTGGGAATCAAACCCAGATCTCTTGAATGGCAGCTGCACTGAATGATCAGCTGGCCCTGTGTTTACATCCTTAAGTTTCCCCTTAAGAAGCAGCAAGCAGGCCTTGACCTGAGCAAGAAGGGGAGTGTGCTGGGGAGATGGAGGACAGAGTTTTAGCACTGGCTTGGAGAAGTAGGAGCCAAATTATTTATTGAATGTCCAGTGGGTTGCAGATAGTCTTTGTGTAATTCTTATGTTGGCGCAATGCAAGATATAGTAATCAAATAGTCCATCTGGTTGGAGGTATTTTCCTTTGTTTCCCCTTATAGGGCTTTTGGAGCAAATTCTACACTAGTTTGATAACTCCCCTCTGAACTGCCTCTACTATATCTGTATTGTGCAATGCATGATTCAGATCTAGACACAGTAATTTGGATGAGGTCTCACCAGTCACTGTATAGAAGTATTATCTTTGATTCCTTGTATTTGTCTTCTGGTTTCCTCCTCCTCTAGTACCTTCATGTACTGCTACAATAGCCTTTTTCCTGCTGAGTGCATTAAGGGGGGAAGTTATCAAGCTGGGGTAAAAGGTGATCTTGTACTGCACCTTGATATACCACAGGACTGAGTAACCTGCAGTATCTCAGTTCCACAGATTGCTGAATCTTATAGTACAAGTATAATGTTGCTTGCTAGTCATCTTGCAAGCAGTGTAATCCCAGTGGCTCAGGAGCATCAGGTCACGTAGACGCATTTCGATGGTACCGGGCTGACAGAGCAATCCCCCCACCCCAGCTCAAGCCCTCCCCAAAGGCTCCAGACCACCCACACCCCTGAATTCAGACCCCCCTGCTCCCAAAAAGGCTTTAGACCCCTGAAAGAGACTACCATTTAGATATTTGGTGGCTAGAGGGTGACCAAAACTGGGGTTTTCAGTTTTGGCTGAAACCAAACCTGTGGCCCAAATTCACTGCTTCATTTTAGCCAGAACCAAATCCAAAGCCGAAACTGTTGCTCTGCTCCTTCCACCGCCCAGGCCACCATCAAAAGCCCATTCCCCCAGGCCACCACCACAAGCCCATCCCCCCATGGCAGAAAACCCATCTCCCCAGGCCGTCCACCAACTCCACCCTCCCCTGGCTTATAAACCATAGTGGTCTGGTGGCGCCTGTTTCCACGGAATCCTTAGTCAAAATGGCTGCCACGACTTCCCTCCACTTGCATTTCTGGCCAAAACCAAAGCATGGCCAAATCCATATTTCAGACCAGTTTTAGTGTCGAAACCAAAACCAAAATTCAGTTGGCCTCTATTGGTGGTGAGGGCATCTTTGAGCAGGAGCGATGCCCATTCGCTCCTGCCCAAACCCTCCTGCCTAGTCCAGCACTGTCATTTAAATGGCGCCCCTAGCGGTAGTCTTGCAAGCTGCAATAGGGTTTTTACATAGTAATGAGCAGCTTTACATTCATTTGCATGTTTTACATCTCATTACTATGCAACCCCCTGGTGATTTAAATATTGTTGGGGTAAAATAAGTCAAGCTGCGTTAAGGCTGTTTAAGTCTCATTTATGGGCAAATAATGCGATTTAAATCCCTAACACAGCTTAATAACTTCCCCCCCCCCCCCCCCCCCCCAATATCTTAGCTACCACAACCACTTACCAATGCTTCTGTCATATTCTTGCACATGTTTTCATTTGTTCTTTGGCTTAATGCAGGTGACACTAGTTTTCTAACTTTGGATGAAAGTAAAGATGGAATATTCCTACAATCATGTATCCTTTTGCTGCTGTTCTTCTACCAGCTTGGAAAATTTGAGGTCATGTGTGCATCGTTCACACACTGGCCTGAAAATTCCAATTTTGACACAATCCTAAACTCCATAATGCAAATTCAGCCAACCCATCGCTTTGGATTGGGTTCAGAGTTTATATTGCACTGCTGCCACCTTATGGCACATACCATAAACTCCAAATGACTAGCAGATCTTCCTTTGTTGTATCAATTCAAAAATGTCTTAATTGGAAATTTGATTTGCTCAACCAAAGATGAAACAGAAACAAAGAAAATGACAGCAGGTGAAGCCTATATGGCCTGTCCACTCTGCCTGTCCTTACCGTCTACTACTATCCCTTCTTCTCCCTCAGAGATCCTATGTGCTTATCCCATGCTTTCATGAATTCAGATATAGTCTTTGACTCCAGCACCTCCACCAGGAAGGCCATTCCACACATCCACTACCCTTTCCTTAAGGAAGTATATCCTTACATTGCTCCTGAGTTTATCCCCTTTTACTGTCATCCTATATCCCCTCATCGCAGAGTTTCCTTTCCTTTCAGTTGAAAGAGACTTGCTTCCTCTGCATTTATGTCATGGAGATATTAAAATGTCTAAATCTCCCCTCTCCCACACTTCTTCCAATGTAAACATATTGAGATCCTTAAGTCTGTCCCCATATGTCTAACGAAGACCACTGACCTTGTTAGTAGCAGCCCTCTGGACTCAACCCCATCCTGTTTATATCTTTTTGAAAGTAGAGTCTCCCATTTAGTACTCTAAATGGGGTCCCATCAGAGACTTATACAGAGGCACTATTACCTCCTTTTTCCTGCTGGCCATTCCTCTCCTTATGCACCCAAGCATCCTTCTGGCTTTTACTATTGCCTTTTCTACTTATTTGGCCATCTTAAGATCTTCAGCTATGATCACCCCAAAGTCCCTCTGTTCTTTTTGTGTACAGAAGTACTTCATCCTCTAGAGCCTAGATTGTACTTTTCTCTAAGGGTTTTGCAGCCCAAATGCGTAGCCATGCATATTTTAGCATTAACTCCTTTCTACCAAATTCTGGACCATTCTTCAAGCTTCACTACATCCCTCTTTATGTACCCTATTGCAGATTTTGGCATCACCTGCTAAAAGGCAAACCTTACCAGACAGGCCTTCTGCAATATCACTTACAAAAATGTTTTAAAAGAATTGGATCAAGAACCAATCTTTGTGCCTGCAGCAATGAAATCACTTTTGCTGGCCCATGAATGCCAGGAAAAGGAAGTAAGTAGTTAAAGTCTAGTGTTTCTTCTGTTAAATCTCTCCTTTCTGCTTTCACATCCTATAACTTTTTTCTTGATTGGAAGTCCCTAATCACAACAACCTCACATGTTTCTTTGGATAATTGTGCATTTATGGTCCTCTGCCTAGTCATTGGGGATCCCCCTGTCAGTTCTGTATTCAGGAATTCCACAGTAAGCATGCATAAGATGTGTTGTGGATACTCTGAAAACTAGTATGGTCAGGGGATCCTTATGGACTAAGTTGAGGACCACTGATTAAAGGAATGACTGGTTTGCATTACAATAGCTTTGAACAAATGAGGATAACCGAACTGAAGATCTTAATGAAGATATTAATTTATTGGATACTGAATAAAATGTGATCCACAAACAATGAAAGACAACCCAATATGGCCACATTTTGGTGTTACACTTGCATCAGCGCGTAATTCAAATAAGAATCTTAGGGTCCTGTTTACTAAGCCACGCTGTAGGTGCGCTAGCGTTTTTAGTGCACACTAACACTAGAGACACCCGTAGGAATATATGGGTGTCTCTAGTGTTAGCGCACCTACAGCACAGCTTGGTAAACATGGCCCTAAGATTGTTATTTGAATTATACGCTGATGCAAGTAAACAGGGCCATTAAACAATAAAAGTATGATGTATAACAATGGTCACAGTCTGCATAAACCCCAAAAGGGTTAATCATTTACTATGTGCACTAAGTAGATCAAAGCTCTCAAGTGGGACCTGTCCACCAACATAGTGACCTGCTATTTAGGCAGGACCACTGTTTTGGTCCTCAGGCCCCAGTACTTCCTACCTTAGTTCTATTCAATAGAGGAAAATTTGCATAGCCAGCCCTTAGCAGAGGGAATATAATCTAGACTTCCTAACCCTAGTGGCAGTGACAGAGTGAGGTATTGTTGATGTCATAAAGATATAGTTCAATGAGTCCCATGATTGGCTGTAATCTATTGCATATACCTTCATCGGAAGGTGCTAAGAAACAAGGTACACGTCTGCAAACTTTTACAATAATATGACTGAAAATGTGGAACCTGTTGCCATTGTATTTGCAACAAGAGAAAGATCTTAAGTTCTGAACAGGGTTGAAGACACTTTGTGTAAATTTCTGGGAGAAGTTTTAAACAATACTTATGCTTCTATAATTATTTTGTATGTTTGTGATGTTAATTATGTGTGTTTGTAGACGCCTGTAATATTCCTATGGGCATCTACATGGTTAGAGCACACTAAAAATGCTAGCACACCTTTGTAAAGGGGCCCTTATCTGCTGTATGTACTTCCTTTCAGCCTGCTATTTTGGCATTTAAAGAAGCGCTTTACACACAGAAATGGGCTTTGATAAAATGACCTCCCTGCTATTCAAGTAAACTCACACATGTACAGCCTTTATGTGTGTGTGTGTGTTTGTACCCAGATTGAGCTCCGGGTGGCATTAGGAAGGGATCAGCGTTTACACACATATTTCAGGAAACACATGCGTGTGTATGTACATTAATCTGACAAATATGTGCCTTCCAAAGAGCAGGGGCAAATATAAAATGCAGAAATTGCCTGGGGGTAGTTTTCAAAGTGGAAGTACACGCATAATTTGGTTTAAAATATTTGCCAATGCTAACATAGCAAAACGTATGCACCATTTATAGTGCTTAGCGATAACATTAAATTCTAACTGTGAGTATTCCCTCCTGCCCAGTGGAATTTTAAGTGGTTTTTAATGGAATGAATCTAATATTAAATACCATGATGCCTGCTATCTTGATAGAAAATTAATGCTGTTAAGAAAGTGCTGAATACTGCATGGTAGTAAAACTACCATTTCAGGAAAGGTCATTGAGAGGTATAATCCAGTAGAATATTTATTTCTTGTATTTCTGAACTGCGGATTTTAAGAAATCAAATGCCACTGAGATGGAGAGCAAATTTGGGGCTATCTTACTAGAGTGTATTAAGCAGTTAACATGCAAATTAGAACGCAGTAACTGATACCGTAGACTCATAATAACTGTTACCATGGTGGCGTGATAGTGCATGCCAATTTATTTATTAACTCAAGAGGAGGCGCTAAGGGGGAAATTCTGTATATGGTGCCTGAATATTCTGCGCAGAACAAAATAACGCCTAGGCTTATTCTTAAAGGTGTGCCTACATTTTATAGAATAGGCTTAATGTTTCACGTGGTATATAGAATATGCCAAGCGGCTCTCCACATGACTAAATTTGGTCACGCCCGTTTAGGCCGTGTTATACTTGGTGTAAATTCCAGCACTTAAATTAGGCGCAGAGCTGGTTTATTCTATAGTAATGCGCATAGATTGTAGAAACAACCATGCAACACCCATGGCCATGCCTACGTTTCAACTGTGCGACTTAGAATTTATGTGCACTGTGTTCTAGAATACAATTAGGAAGTTGTGTGCATAAATCTCAATTATTGCTAGTTAGTACTTTTTGCTTGTTAACATCCAATTAACAGCACTGATTAGTTTGTTAACTGATAAAGTTATGCGCATTGTTAAATAATATGTTTCGATTTCCATGCGGACGTTCAAGGCGCCATATATAGAATCAGTATATTCCCAAAAGACTACTTCAAAATTATTACAAAATTTCTATATCTTTTATTCACTTGTATTAAACAACATTTATACACATTTATACACATATATAGACTCAGGGGATAAGTGCATTTGCATGAAGAGCAACCAGGTGTAATGCACACTATTGAACATTTATGGAGGAATTTTATATATGGTGCTGAATATTAGGCGCTACTTCTGTGCCGAATTTTTGGCGCAGAAAATCATTCTAACAGATGCAAGGCGCCGAAATGGGGCAGAAAATGGCTGATTCCCATGGAAATACACTTAGAAGCCCAGTTATAGAATGCACCCAAGTGTTTTTGCACGGATCTGCAAAGGGGATGTGCCATGGGAGGGGCACAGGCGGGACAGGGGTGTTCCTTGAAAATATGCGCAGTGCTATAGAATAGAGCGGACCCATATGCAACTTGCACGTGGGAATTTACACCTGGTTTCAGTTGCTGTAACTCCTCGTGCTCAAACTTGGGCATGGATCCTGGCACTATCCTCTGGATTCTATATAGTGTGCCTAGCGTTCGGTGCCAAAATCCAAGCGTATTCTGTAACAATACACATAACTTAATTGGCTTAACAAGCTAATCAGCATTGATAACAGCACTTAAGCAATAATGAGAACTAATTGGCAATAATTAGAATTTACATGCATAACTTGCTAAGCATATTCTGGAACACGCTGTGCCTAAATTCTAAAGTGTACAGGCAAAAAGGGGCATGGTTATCAGAGGGAAAATGCGCATTTTGTGGGCATTCCAAAATTTACATGAGTAGTTATATAATATGGCCCAGTGCACCTAAATCTATGCGCCAGGATTTACGCCAGGTATAAATGGAGGTGTGTGGTTTTAGGCACTAGGATATCAATTAAGTGTATTCTATATATCATCCTAAATATAGGCGCCCCTTATAGAATATGCTTAGGCGGAAATGTTTTCCGTGCAGATTTTCTAGGTGCCAAATATAGAATCTAGCCCTATGCACTATTCTATATAAGGTGCCGATCCCGGAATGCCCATTATAGAATGCCGTTCGGCACCATTTTTCAGTCCCTAGTATGGTAATGGCAGAGGACATGCCTGGCGCGCCTCCAACAATCACCACGCAGCCTCTGCACTTACCACACATTAATTTTTGCTGTTAAAGCACAGTAAGTGCAAAACCTTTGTGCACTTTAGTAAAAAGGGTTCTTTTATTACCTATGTAACCAGCAGTAATAGCTTCCATGATTTTTCTCCTTTTGCAGAATGAATCAAGCCCCCACGGTAGGCTATGAAGGAGATGTGGGCAGCCGGACTACCCATCACTTCATGTACCCAGAGAGTGCCAAGAACTTGCCTGCAAACGTCAGCTTTGTGTTGGTGCCCTTCAAGACCTTAGACCTGCTCTGGATAACCAGTGCCTTGTCCAAGGGGCAGATACGATAGTAAGTGAAAATGGAAAAGGGTAAAATTTCCGGGGCCCAGCTGTTGATCCAGCACAGTCTCTAGAAAGGTGACTCTGAGTCCTCCTTCCAGGAGTGAACACCAACTCATGGACCAAAACTGCATTGTTTACAAATGTGTTAAATCAATTTTCTAAGGTAGCTATTTAGGCAGTTTTTGTTAGTAACCCTATCTCTGGCTGCATGTTCAGAGATGGTGTTTAAGAGTAGGGTAGTGGTTAAAGAGGCAGATTAAAAACCAGGAAAGCCAGGGTTTGAATCTTGCTTCTCCCATTGATGTGCTTTGTGACCTTGGGCAAGTCAATTTATCCTCCACTGCCTCAGGTATAACTTAGACTGAGCTCATCTGGGCAGGAATATGATTGTGTATTTGAATGTAACTCACCTTGAGCTCAAATGTGGAAAAGGCAAGTAATAAAAATCTCAACTCCAAATCTAGAGCTGGTCTGTGACCAGGGCTGGATTTATCCACATTGTGGCCTTTAAGCTGTAATATTTAAGAGGCCCCTCTAGATTAAGTAGGAAGTAAATTTTAGGTTTAATAATTTTCCATGCTAGTAAAGAGTGAGATCCCTTTTAATGTGAGGCCCTAAGCTGCTGCAATTCTAGTTTATAAATAAATCTGGCCCTGAGGGATGCCATTGCATTCTGGGGCCAGAGCAGTTCTTGAAGTTAAAGAAAGCTGCGTAATCTAGCTGAAAATGTATTTTAAAAGAATGACCACTGGAAATAGTTTGGATGATGATATCATGGGGTATTGTAACAATTATTTAATTAACTGAAACAGTTATTTCAGACAAGCAGATGTCCAGAGACTTGAGGCAGATACTACAGAAGTGGAGAATAAGTCGGCCATAATAAAGAGCTCACAAAATGTCTTTTGAGGAGTCGAAAAACATGAAGTGCCCTTTTCATGGTTGTTCAAATAATTTTGAATTATATATATATCTTAAAGCTCTTTGTAGGTTTTAAAAGTTATCTCTTCATTACCATTGCCTTCGTAATGTGCCCTTTTCCCTGGGCTCTGTCAGGGAGATAAGCTTTTCTGAAATGGTGTCAGATGAGGAGGAATTATGCTGGAGGCAGACAAAACTTCTTTTACATTTTTATTGTAAAAAAAATAATCCTCAACGAAACAAAGTCCACTCTTTATTTTTCAAATTAATACATGGAGCTAAACCCCTAATCTACCTCCCCCCTCCCTTAATAACACATGATGGAAGCTGGTGGATATGGGTATTTAACAGGATAAGATGAGGGATATAAAATACTTTATTATATCCCGTGAACTGAGGTTTTCCTTTTCTATTACAGCACATATGCACCAGTGAAGGCTTTCCTGAGAGTGGACAAGGACAAGGTAAGCACTCCATACAGAAGAAAAAAAAACTTCCTTTCCTCTCACTTGCACAGCTTCTGGCTCCTATAAGTTGCTATATTTCTCTCTTCCCCCACTTAGAGTACTGTGTTCAGTTTTGGAGGCCAATTCTTGCTAAGGACATAAAAAGATTTGAAGCACTTCAGAGAAAAGTGACAAAAATGGTATGGGGTTTGCATCACAAAACATATGAGGAGAGACTTGAGGACCTGAACATGAATATCCTGCAGGAAAGGAGAGACAGGGGTGATATGATACAGACATTCAAATATTGATTCAGGAATAATGTCAGGAAGTACTTTTTCATGGAGAGGGTAGTAGATACATGAAATGCCCTCCCATAGGAGGTGGTGGTGATGAAAACGGTAACAGAATTCAAAAATACGTGGGATAAACACAAAGAAATCCTGTGTAGAAGACATGGAACCAATTAAACTTAGTGGTGATTTGATGCCAACACCAGTAATTGGGAAGCAAAGCCAATGCTGGAAAGATTTCTACGGTCTGTGCCCTGATCACAGATTTGGCTGGGCTAGAGTGGGGCTTCAATGACAACTTCAGAAATTTGAGAACAAGGCCAGTACCAAGCAGACCTCTACAGTCTGTGCCCTGAAAATGGCAAGGACAAATCAAGATCAAGATACATATGTAGTATCACAGCATACCTTATGCTGAGTTTATCTTATTGGGCAAACTGGATGGACCATACAGGTCTTAATCTGCCGTCATCTACTATGTTACTATCAGGCATTTTCGAAAGAGAAGGGCGCCCATCTTCCGACACAAATCGGGAGATGGGCGTTCTTCTCTCAGGGTCGCCCAAATCGGCATATTCGAAAGCCGATTTTGGGCGTCCTCAACTGCAGTCCGTCGCGGGGACGACCAAAGTTCATGGGGGCATCGGAGGCATAGCGAAGGCGGGACTGGCTTAAGAGATGGGCGTCCTCGGCCGATAATGGAAAAAAGAAGGGCATCCCTGACGAGCATTTGGTCAACTTTACTTGGTCCATTTTGTTTTCACGACCAAGCCTCAAAAAGGTGCCCAAACTGACCAGATGACCACTGGAGGGAATCGGGGATGACCTCCCCTTACTCCCCCAGTGGTCACCAGCCCCTTCCCACCCTAAAAATTTTTTTTTTAATTTTTTGACAGCCTCTATGCCAACCTCAAATGTCATACCCAGCTCCATGACAGCAGTATGCAGGTCCCTGGAGCAGTTTTAGTGGGTGCAGTGCACTTCATGCAGGCAGACCCAAATTTGAGCCCTTCAAAACCCACCCGAAACCCACTGTACCCACATGTAGGTGCCCCCCTTCACCCCTTAGGGCTATGGTAGTGGTGTACAGTTGTGGGGAGTGGGTTTTTGAGGGGGGGTTGGGGGGCTCAGCACCGAAGGTAAGGGAGCTATGCACCTGGGAGCAATTTGTGAAGTCCACTGCAGTGCCCCCTAGGGTGCCCGGTTGGTGTCCTGACATGTGAGGGGGACCAGTACACTACGAATGCTGGCTCCTCCCACGACCATAATGCCTTGGATTTGGTCGTTTTTGAGATGGGCGTCCTCGGTTTCCATTATTGCTAAAAACCGGGGACGACCATCTCTAAGGTCACCCATCTCAACATTTAGGTCGACCATCCCTAAGGTTGACCTAAATGTTGAAATTTGGGCGTCCCCAACCGTATTATCGAAACGAAAGATGGATGCCCATCTTGTTTTGATAATAGCGGTTTCCCCGCCCCTTCGCCAGGACGTCCTTAGAGATGGGCGCCCTTAGAGATGGTCGTGCCCGTTCGATTATGCCCCTCCACGAGACTTTGCTCCTGAACTGGGAAATGAGAGCAGAGGTGGGAGAGAGTGTAAGGTCTCCCTTGCTCCCCTCCCCACAGCATCCATCATCTTATCTCTGTTTCCCTAGCATTCTCTCTGTCTCCTGTGTGCCCCTACTCCTGTGCAGCATCCTTGTCTGCTTGCCTAGCCCCCCCCACCCCCATGTCTTCACTTCAAGAAATTAGAGCAGGGGTGGAGAGAGACAGAAAAACATCCAAAAATGAGCACAAAGCGGCATTTGGATGTTTTTTCCCCAAAAAAACATTCAAATTACAATGGACATTTTTCTGCAATAATGAAACAAAGCAAAAACGTCCAGGGCTACAATCTAGACTTTTTGGGCTAGACCTGTTTTAATAATAACCAAGTCACAAAAACCTGCCCCAAATGACCAAGTGACCACTGGAGGAATTAAGGCATGACCTCCCTTACTCCCCCAGTAGTCACTGTCCCTCTCCCACCTCCCAAAGATGTAAAAGAAACAATATCTACTACGTTCTATGACTGCTCCAGATGTTATGGTGAGTTTTGGAGGGCTCACCATTAAATAAAGGGGTAACGGTGAGATGTGTACCTGGGACCTTTTATGTGACGCCCACTTCATTGTCTCCAGAGCCGATTACAATATTATGGACTTCTCCCACAGATACAGTAATAGTGTAATAGTTGTGTAATGTTGGTGATCCCAGGTGCATGTCTTTAGAAATTTAGCACATGCAGTTATGCCAGTTTTGTGGAAAATGTTGATATAATAGTGGTTCATCATTCACTGTGACCAGGAGAACGTAAAGTTGTAGCTGCTCAATGTTCTTTAACTTCTTCTGAAAATCTGTGGTTTCTTCTATTAAACTGGGTTTTCTATTAAAGCAGTGGTTCCCAAACCTGTCCTGTGGGCTCCCAGCCAGTCAGGTTTTCAGGATATTCACAATGAATATTCATGAGCAGGGCTTTTTTTGAGGGGGTACTTGGGGGTACTGAGTACCGGCACCTTTTCCATTGTCTGCTAAAATTGACCCATGGACTCTAAGTTTTATGAAAGAGCTCAGGCTTTACACATCAATTCTGCCTTGTCATAGATTCTGTGACTGGTTGAAGGGGGCCTGGCTATTGTGGGGTGGGTCCCTCAGTGATCATCCCAACCCTGAAGGGTGGCCTGGCATTTGAGTACCGGCACCTTTTTTGCTAGAAAAAACACTGTTCGTGAGAGAGATTTGCATGCAGTGGAAGCAGTGCATGCAAATCTCTCTCATGAATATTCATTATGGATATCCTGAAAACGTGACTGGCTGGGGAGTCACCAACCACCATATTAAAGGTTTGAGAATCCCTATTAGTCAATATAATTCTCCTGTGAGTGTACTAATTCTGGATATGTATATGTTTTTGTTTTATTCTGTTTGCCAGTTAATAATTTTATGTATTACGTGCAAATGCCAGCTGGAATTTGCTGGAAACATCTGTGAACAGCAGACATTTTAAAAAAATAAATATTAGTCTGCCAGGGTTTCCAGGTAGGGAGATTTATTCTAACATGTAAAAGGTGTCAACAGAAGGATGAACTGGTTTTCCAACTGAGACTGTACTTGCTTTGGAAATGTATTAATATGTTTTTCAGTTGTTTAGTATGTTCTCAAATGGATCACTTGCATATAACATGAAAAGAAAAGCCATAATTTCAGTCTCTTAGACTCACTGCCAGTGCTCTTTATAATATATAAACTTTGCCAAAGAGAGCTTTCTTTCTGGAGTTCACAGAGTGCAAGATATACAAGTTATCAAGAACAAGATGCACAATTTGATGAATATACTTTTTCTGAGTCAAATTCAAAGGAAAACTCCTTCACTTTGAAAAGCAGTGGAAACTGCAGCTAAAAACTACCACAAACCTAGCATTTATGCACAGTCTAAAAATGAGAACAGTGGGTTTAGAACTGGCAAGTCAGTATTCAAATTCCACTGCTGCTTCTAGTGACTTTGTGCAACTCACTTACACCTTCATTATCTCAGGTACACACTCAGATTGTAATCCATCCAGGGACAGGAAAATACCTGCTATGAGCTAAATCCAAATAAATGACATTTTCTTTTTAAATTGCCCCCGTAATGAGGTTTAGGGGATTTTTTTCTCTGGGTTTTGCCCATTCTGTTTTCTCCTTTTCCACACGTGCTGGTAGATTCTCATTCTTTCCTTTAACTTGGCTCTCTAGCATATCTGGATCTGTTGGTTGTCATTGGCTGTGTATAGAAGACTATAATGATAGTTATGTCTGCATAATCTTTTTTTTCTAATAGGCCTATATCACCTTTCACTCTTGGGATACACAATCTCATTATATACTGGTTCTTATAGATTACCTGGTAATTTATTTTTTTTATTTGTACCCCACGCTTTCCCACTCATGGCAGGTTCAATGCGGCTTACATATTATGTACAGGTACTTATTTGTACCTGGGGCAATGGAGGGTTAAGTGACCTGCCAAGAGTCACAAGGAGCTGCCTGTGCCTGCAGTGGGAATCAAACCCAGTTCCCCAGGACCAAAGTCCACCACTCTAACCACTAGGCCACCCCTCCTTCTCTTCCTGTGTATCTTACATTTCCTGTAGTATATATTGTAGAAAGCTATGTGTATCCCTCATATGTATTTTTCTGTGTCCAACACCAAGAAAGTTGAGAGGGGGGGCAGAAAGCCCATCAGCAGGCTGCATTTCCTTCAGTGTTAAGCAGGCTAAAGGCCCCCCCCCCCCCCGCATCACGGGGGTCCAGCGCAATTGCCCTGCTTGCACGCCTCCTAATGCCAGCCCCGGTGCCAATAATAAAAACAGAGCCTTCTTTGTCTGCTGACTTAATAATGTCCCGGTTATTATGTAGGGCTTTTTTTATTGCAGTTTTTCTTGTGAGAAAAGGTAGCATATAATTTTCTTCTGTTTGCCATAAAGCCGCGCTTTTACCCTGTGTCGGAAGCTCTTTGTGTAATTGTCTAATTTACTACTTCGCCCACATAGAGAGATGTAATAACTGTTCTCTCTTTTGAATTTGTAATCCAATGTGCTGGATGAGCGCTCTGTTTATGGAAATGTACTTTTAGGCAGAGTTTCCTAACATATTTGTTTAGGTGATTGTAAAGCTGAATTTCTTTCAGTGTGTTCAGAGAGAAGAGCAGAATGTTAGTCACTCAAAGTCCAAAGGCCTGGTGCCATGTTAATTGGTACGTAGAGATGTACATTATTGCCCCATTTTCTTGTCCATGAAAGTTTATCTGTGATCTGATGATTGTCCTGTTCTTCTGGTAGCTGAAGTGTCAATATTCAAAGCCCAATATCTGTATAGTGGCAGCCATTCTATGTAAATTGGCATTAACTGTTGCTATATGTGACATTCAGCTGTACTATACGAACAGTTCTGCTGACTCTCCTTTCAGACTGCCTCAGTACTATCCAAATAGTGCCAGGATGGTATGAGGGATGTAGGAAGAAATTATCCAGAGAGCAGCAATATCGACTCAATATCGCCGCTCTGTCTGGACATTTAGTGCCATCTGCAGTCTGGATAGAGCCAACCATAGTGTTTCAATATAGAATCATGAGTTTAGGTTTTGCTGTTCATATTCATCCAATGAGTCTAGAGTATTAAATGAGGGTTTGTTTTTTTCCAGATAGTCTGGTCAGGTGTTGCACTGTGGAGGTTTGAGACAAGTTAGTGTTCTACTTTTGGCAGTGGAAAAGGGCATTCATTTTTCTTTGCTCCTTTCTTATTGCCCCATACAGTCTCTTAGCATAGATTCATCACTGTTATTTCTCCAGCTAATCTGTGAGGTTGATATTTTGCTCCTGCATGGTCTTTGATTTTTTTTTTTCTCTGTTTTATTTTCTTGTATAATTGGTAGATCAGTTGATTTCTCAGTTTCTGTACAGAGCATTTGCAAACTTTTTTCTACATAGAATTTTTCAATGTGGAGAACAAATGAGGATCTAACTTTTTTTTTCTAGTAGTCAATCTACATCAAAAACTTGAGAAAGATGTCAGAGTCCAAGTTGGTAGGAATCTGAGGCTATAGCCATTCATTCCTGTTCCTCTTCTTGCTGAACTTCTTATGGTTTGTGCAGATGGTAGCAGATAATGTGGCTTCTGCCTTTCTTCCAGGTGCAGATCTACAACCCCGCCTTCTTCAAGTACATCCATGACCGCTGGACGCAGCACCATGGCCGCTACCCCTCCACTGGCATGCTGGTCCTTTTCTTTGCACTGCATGTCTGTGATGAAGTAAGAGAGCAACTGGGGAGATGGGGTTTAAGGAGGAAATGGGGAGACAGCCTTATTGTACTTTAATTGGGAGGTGAAAGCAGCAGTTTTACAAACTATATTCTTGCTCTCATTTTTAATTTTACTTCTAGGTGTCCTTTATTTTTTTTTTAATATAAGTTCACCCCAGTGGCATAGCTATGAAGGGCACTGGGGGCCTAGGCCCCCCCCCCCCCCCCCGCACACACACACACATTGAGATCAGGCCCCTTTCAAGATTGTGGCACTGGATGCATAGCTGTCAGGAACGCTCAAGTCCCACCAGCAGAAGAGATTCTCAGCAGGAAGTTGCTGGGGTGCTCCAGCCGCTGGTGTTGGCATTTCTGTGCACACTCAGTTCATGCATTGAACTGAGCATGCGTGAAAGTTCTGGCATTGAAGACTGGAACACCCTGCTGGCTTCCTCACTGCTCAGGCAGCATGGGTCCTTCTGCTTTGGGAAAATAAAGCTATCTGCTCCAGATCAAAAAGGTTACAGGTCAGCGACCTAGCTGAAAATTAAGACCTCCTGGCTTCTTAATGTTTACCACAGGCAGTGACATCACTCATAAATACAGTAATTCTGGAAGCCCGGATCCTACCATTATCGTGCAACATTAGTAAGCATAAAATGAACTGATTTTGAAGCAGGCAATATGGTGCAGTGTCCCAGTAGCTATATTTGTTCTGGAGGGAAAAAGGGCCTCTCTCTAAGTTATGGTATCTTCTAAGAAAGCAACAGAAGAACGTTGAAGACTACACAAACCACATCAGAAGAGGATGTGTGTGCTGTCAAAGTCATGTGCTACATTGACTTTTGTTTGTCCTCTAAAAGCTATCACAGCCTCAAGGGCAGAGTGACCATTGAAACAATAGGACAGTGCCTGAGGGCCCTCAGCAATTGGGGGCCCACTCTCCCCTACCTTCCATCTAACTTAATCACTTTTGATAGTTTTGATAGGTGATTAGGGGCCCATGGCTCTTATTGCCCTAGGGCCCAGAACACTGTCAGTCTACCCCAGCACAGCCTCCATCTGTTTCACATTGATATGGTATGTATGTGTAACCCCAGGCTCACCTCTGACTCAGCTCCCCTGGAGTTTCGTACCTCACCAGGGACTGGGGCCACACAAACAATACTTCTACACACACACTGCTCCCAATGGCTGAATCACTTGAGCTGGGTGCAGGCCATGACTGGAATAAATTCGGTAGGCCGAGGGTACTCTATTCCTGGGCACTTTTCAGTTCACTTTCACTCAATAATTAGGCAGCAGTCTTCATATTAAACTTCAATATGCTTTACTAACAGTAACTTGAAAAACAGTTCATAAACTTGTCAACTTGGTCTGTACAGTTCAGGGTGTTTTTCAGATGGTCCGCACAGCACTAAACAAAGTCTCCATATGATATCAGGGCATTCAAACTCACAGTTCAGTTCTATCTTATATTGAAATCTGTTTATTATGGAACAAGGCATAACATAACACATCAGAGAAAACATCCACCAATTCAAGCGTACATTGTTGCGATAGTTACAGAACTTTCAGCTGTCTGTACAATAATCGTCCTGTTCCATATGCTTTCCTATTCCCCCCCTCCATCTAACAATCCCCCTCCCCCCCACTTCTTCCCTAACCCTCCCACCCATCCTCCCATACCCTCCGAGACTACTATTACACAATATTCCTCTGTCCTCCTCCCTTGACATTGTTATAAATTTAACAGGTGTCCCCTTGCTGCTGGCATTAGCGTTTGCCAAAATGGTGCCCATCTCCGTTCGAACTGCTGTCCTCTTTTATTGTCCAACTGCACTATATCAAATCTCTCCATTCGCATTAAAGTTATCATCTGGGTCCTCCACTGTTGTAGAGTTGGAGCTTTCGATGCCATCCATTCCAGCAGAATCACCTTCTTGGCTGCAATGACCGCCCTGTTTGTGAATTCTTTAAGTCCTTTAGGTTTTGGGGCCACAATTTTGACGTGGCCAAACAGTAATTTGTAATCCAGAATCCAGCGAATATCCCACATCTGTGATATATTTTTTAAAAGTTGCCTCCAGAATTGTACAATATGCGGGCATGTCCAAAACATATGTCCCAACGTGGCCCCAACAGGATTGCATTTGGGGCATTCCCCTGCCGGGGACAAGCCCATGTGGAATGCCCGTCTGGGGGCTATATGCATTCGGACCGCAAACTTATATTGTAATTCCCAGCACCAAACAAAGCCTGTAGACTTCTTCGTTCAAGACATGGATTTTGAAGATATCTGGTGGTAGGGTCGCCCCCAATTCATCTGACCATGCCTGAGCTAGCCTTTCATAAGGCAGTTCTGCTGCAGTGTCCCGGATATGTCTGTGGTAGAACGATAAGGGAACTTTTTGTTGAGCAGATAAGGAATATGCTGCGGCCAGTTCTTCCTGTACATCTTCAGTCAAGTTTTGCCATTTCAGGCTATCAATGTAATGCTTCAACTGACTGTAATGAAAGAGATCTGTATTTGGGAGAGAATATTTATCTTGCAGATCCTTGAATGATAACAAACGTCCCTGTTCATTCAAAATCTGTTACACATACTGAATTCCTCGCTGTTGCCATTTCTTGAAGACATGATATAAATCTCCAGCTGGGAAAGCTGGGTTTCTGCTTAGGGATAAAAATGGGGTTGCTTTCGCATTAAATCTATGAAGTTTGCAGATCCATCGCCAAACTTTCTTCGCTGTAGGCATAGGCGCCCCGTATAAGAGGCTTGGGGAGGCTAAGCCTCCCCAGCCCAGCTCTGACCTTCCCCGCGGCCCTGCCGAGACTCCTGACAAAATCTTCTGCTGCCGCCGCTTCTATTGAGCAGCGCAGCGGCAGCCAGGAACGACATCTATGCAGCTGATCCACTGCCGCCGCTTCTTTCGGAGCCAGCATAAGAAGAAAAAGAAGCGCGGGGCCACAGCAGCGTTCAGACATGCGCTGTCGGCTCTGCCGGTCTCTGCCCCGTGACGTCAATTTCCCGTTCCGGGGGCAGAGGACCGGCAGAGCCGACAGCGCATGTCTGAACGCTGCTGCGGCCCCGCGCTTCTTTTTCTTCTTCTGTCAGCTAAAGAGGCCCGGGCCGGAGGGAGAGAAGAGAACGTGGCCACTGGCTGGAAACGGTAGGCGGAGAGAGAAGAAGAGTAGGGGAGAGCCAGGGGACATGGCCAGCGCAGTGGAGAGCCAGAGAGCAATAGGGAGAGAAAGAGGGGACATGGAAAAAAGCAGGGGAGAGCCAGGGGCATGGAAAAAAAGCAGGGGAGAGCCAGAAAGAGATGGGGAGAGAAAGAGGGGCCATAGAAAAGAGCAGAGGAGAGCCAGGGAAATGGAAAAAAAGCAGGGGAGAGCCAGAAAGAGATGGGGAGAGAAAGAGGGGCCATAGAAAAGAGCAGAGGAGAGCCACGGACATGGAAAAAAAGCAGGGGAGAGCCAGAAAGAGATGGGGCTACAGATGGTAGACAGGACGCATAAGGACACAGGAGGATGGTGGACATGGTGAGAGAAAAAATATCAAATGGAAAGAAGACACTGCATAAAACAGAAGACACTGGGACCAAAGCGAATAGAAAAACTAAATGATCAGACAACAAAGGTAGAAAAAAGTATTTTATTCAGAATTTATTAACTGGAATATGTCAGCTTTTGGAAATGTGCATCTGTGATGTTTTGCATGTAAATTTCAATTTTTCTAGTATTGCTGCATGCTGAGTCTGACTTCTTGAGGTAACTTTCCAGTTCAGTATTTTGCCTTCATATCTGTTGTGTCATGTGTTTTTCATGTGTGATCAAGGTGTAGTATTCTGCTAGTGTGTAGTATTTTCAGCCCTTTTTGGGTTGGTTTTTTTTGTTTCACAAGGTTGTGCACTGGAGTTTTAGAGCCCCGTGTAATTACAGTGCTGCCTTTCCACGCATAAGGTTTAGCTCGTCCTGTCCTTGGAATTAGTACTGTTATGGTTTGGTAAGGCTATATGAGTGTGTTTTTGCACAAGTTTGTGTATAGTGTTTTGCAGTGGAGAGATTGTGTATTGGCCTTACTGAGGTGGCACCAAATCATCAGAAAGGGTTTTAGAGCCTAAATCATGACACACTACCTCTTGAAGGATCTACATATAGTCGTTCATAAAAGGAGCTCATTGTGAACACTTTCTACCCTAAAAGGGTGTTTTGTGGCTCTACATGAGAATTGTGATATTATGATCCCTTGTTTCATATTGTTGACGGTCTGCATTTTCCGTATGGGTGGTATATTGGTTTATTAGGGTCTGCCCAGTGTTATGGTACAGTAAGGTTTATGAGTGTGTTTTTGCACAAATTTGTGCATAGTGTTTTGCAGTTGAGCAATTGTGGTTAGTACATGCTTTGAGCAACCACTTTATTCTTTGACATATGATACATATTTAATATCTAAATTTAATAAAAGGTATTAATTGTGACTTATTTTTACTTATTTTTTTTCTGTTGTCAGACAATTATGGATGTAAGCCCCGCCTCTGGTCCCACCCCTAACCCCGCCCCCTTTAGCATCCCCAAACAGTTCGGCCACCGACCGCCTATGGCTGTAGGCATTATCATTGATCGTCCAAGTTCATAAGGCAGGGCTCTCCCTGTTTCATGTAGTATACAACTGAAATGTACATTGTCAGTCAGAGCCAACTCCAGCGGGGTGGCCGAGAAATCCTGCGTGTTCTTATACCAGTCTGCTATATGTCTCATCCCACTTGCAATTGTCATTTGCCTAATGCTTAATAGGCCCAGGCCTCCATGCTCAACAGGCACCTGCAATGTCTCCAAGGGGAGTCTAGATCTTTTCCCATTCCACAAAAACTTTTGCAGCTGCCTGTTGAGTTGCTTCTCGTCCCTATATTTCAAATACAATGGTAGAACCTGAAAAACATATAACCAGCGAGGTATTATTGCCATGTTATATAAGGCGATTCTGCCCATTAATGACAATGGGTATCCCTGCCATGTAGTCAGTCTATCTTTTGTTTCCCTTAACAGCTTTTGGACATTACTGTCATAAAGATAAGTTAAGTTCTGCGGGATGTATACTCCTAAGTACTTCAAAGGCGCCCCCTCTGGTAGTACTGGTATCTCCCCTCCTCCCCTTTCAGGTGGTATCCCATATACTGGAAGTGCCTGTGACTTCTGCTTGTTCAGCACAAAACCAGAGAGCCTCCCGTAGGATTCTATCTCCTGTAGTAGTGCCGGTACTGAGGATCTAGAGTTCTTAAGAAGGACTAGTAAATCATCTGCAAATGCTAGTGTTTTGATTATATTACCTCCCATGTCCACTCCCAAAATATCTGTCCTGAGGCGTAGCCTCCTCAACAACGGTTCTAGGGACAATATAAATAAGACTGGGGAGAGCGGACAGCCCTGACGTGTCCCCCTACCTATGTGGAATGATGGTGTTTTAACCCCATTAACTAACACTGCGGCTGTTGGATCTGTATACAATACTTGGAGTGCTCGAACAAACCAGCCCTGAAATCCCATAATCTGTAGTGTGGCAAACAAATAGTCCCAGTGCAGCTTGTCAAAAGCTTTTTCTGCATCTAGGCTGATTGCCAGGGATTGTTGTTCATATCTTTGGCATGAGGCCATTCCTATTAGAAGTCTTCGGACATTTCCCACGGTTTGCCGCCCTCTAACAAAGCCCACCTGTTCTGTACTTATTACCCGGGGTAATATCCTAGAAAGGCGGTTTGCCATTATCTTTGATAATATTTTTAAATCTACATTTATTAAGGATATCGGCCTATATGAATCTGGGAGTTCCTCTGCTCTGCCTGGTTTCTTTATGAGAACTATCAGGGCTTCGTTGGCATGATCTGCCACCTGTCCCCGCTGCACTGCCTGCTCATAATTTAATATCAATGGCTTAACTAACTTGGCACTTAACAATTTGTAGAACTCTCCTGACAGTCCATCCGGGCCGGGCGCCGAATTTAGATTTAAGAACTTTATGCATTCCTGTACTTCCCTGCCAGTGATTGGACTGTTCAAAGACTCCAGCTCCTGTTGAGTTAGTTCTGGCAGATGGGCCTGGCTCAAGTATTGATTTATTGCTCCTACATCACTCTTACTTGGGGTTGAATATATCCCCGAGAAATGATGTCTGAGAATTTCTGCAATCTTTTCACTCGTATGGTGTAATTTCCCTTGGTCGTCCTTCAGTGCTGTTATTACCTGGTGGTTCCCCCATGCCTTGACCATCCCCGCTAGCATTGGGCCCGTCCAATTCCCAAATCTCTGGAGTCTGTATTTGTTGTATAAGAGTCCCCTTGTAGCTCTCTCGTGCAAGAGGGAATTAAGTGCTACTTGCACCGACTGCATATTGTCTCTATTTACCCCTGTTGGTGATCTTATAACTTTTCTTTTAGCTATCCGTAGTTTCAATTCTAGGTTTATAATAGCTTTAGAGAGTTTCTTAGTTCTACCATTTACATATGCGATCACCTCACCTCTCATCACTGCTTTTGCCGTAGCCCAGAACAAGGCGGGGTTATCTTTATGTTGTCCATTAAATTGCTCATATTCATCCCACTTTGCCCGTATGTATTTTACAAAATCCTGATTTTTATAGAGATAGGCCGGGAACCTCCATCCCCTTCCTATCTGTTGGTAGTGTTTTGGCGCTTCTAAGTCCAACCAAACCATGGCATGGTCTGATATGTCTGCAACCCTTATTTCCACTGAGGCCACACTCGGAAACAATGAGCGAGCCACTAGGACATAGTCTAACCTGGAATACGTCCCGTGAGCTCTTGACAAATGAGTGAAATCTTTCTGCCCCGGATGCAGAGTTCTCCAAGAGTCAACTAGGCTCAAGGCTCGCATGAATGATGGTAATGTCCTAGCCCTTGGGCCTCCTCTATGAGCCCTGTTTGGATCCGAACAATCTTCCATAGGTCGCGCTACCAAATTAAAATCTCCCATGACCATAAGCTCCAGAGATCTGTACGGCCTACATAATTGTATCAGGTGGTAATAAAAGTTTTTGTCATACGTATTAGGCCCATAGAGGGCTAGCAACAGCAGTTCTCTGCCCTGCAGCCATATATGCAATAATACATATCTGCCCTTAGAGTCTACCGTTATTAGTTCTGATTTTGATACTAGTCCTTTTCGTATGAGAACAGTTACACCCCCTTTTCGACCCTCTGCTGGAGAGGCATATACTTCGCCCACCCAATTCCTTTTTAGTTTCTGGTTTTCTACTTGGGACAGGCGGGTTTCTTGGATACATGCTATATCTGTTTGCTTCCTGCGTAGCGCTGTCAGCACTTTAGTGCGTTTGACAGGAGAGGTAATACCTCCTACATTCCAGGTATTAAATCTAATGGTTTTAGCCATTAACATCCTTTATTAGATTCCTGTTTGAGAAAGTTCTGTAATGGAGGATCGGGCGCCCAGCCTCGCCCTGATCCTTTCTGTTTTGTTTTACCTGATCTGAGGACATCGGTTTGTATTGTGCACCTAAGGTGATGTCTGGAGGACAGAGCGTTCCCTGCTCACATGAATTCTTTCCCTGATCAATTAAATGTAGTCCCTGCCCTCCCTGAACCTCCCCCCCCCCTCCACTCTTTACCCGTCCCTTCTCCATCCCTCTCTCTGAACTCCCTCCCCTTCCCCCCAAAAGTACCCCGAGTCTTCCCCTACGCCCCTCTTTACCCTTCTCGTCTCCCCATAGATCTTGAGTGAACATAGGTCACTGTGATAACCCCCCCGGTCCTCCCCCCAATCCTTATGCTCTCATCATATGATCTTTGACATTTATAGACATTTTGCAATTACTCATAGTTAAACATGCTAACTTATCAAACACTATCATGTAACTCAAACCTTTGAAAACCCTTAGCTTGTTTCATTTACAGTCTCGGTCCCTTTGCTCAGAGTGGTATTGTGTCCCACCACCTCCCAAACCTGGTTTGCGGTGGGGATGGCTGTGAACATGTCCGAATATAGCTGCCTGCCACCATCCCCACTCCTGGCTGCTACATCTTAGACTCATGTTCCTCATCCGTTTACTGTAATCCGCATGGTCTCCTTTTCCAGGGTACTATGACCTTGGATCCCATTTTAGTCTTGGTGAGATTCTGCTTTTACTTGTATTGCTTTTTGAAAAACTGCTGCTTCTTTAGGTGTTGTGAAAGCATGCCACTTCCCATTATGATGGATCTTTAATGTAGCTGGGTATACCAACATGAATTTATCTTTTTTGGCGTGTAACGCACTGCAGATAGGATTAAATTCTTAGCGGCGCTGCTGTAATGCCCAGGAGTAATCTTGGAATATCTTCACAGTATGGCCCTCATATTGAAGATCGTCCTTTCTCTGCCTTGCACCCCGGAGGATTTCCACTTTATGTAAAAAATTGTGGATCTTCACTATTATCACTCTGGGGCGCTGCGCTCCTTCTTGTTTACGGCCGAGTCTATGGGCCCGCTCCAGGCATAATTTTCCTATGCTGTCCGTCAACGCCAGCTCGGCACTTATCCAGCGCTCCAGAACCGCTGACAAATTTTGGTCCGGAATGGACTCCGGGAAGCCCACAAGTCTGATATTCGATCTGCGCGAGCGATTCTCCAGTTCGTCTATCAGTTGGCCCTGCTCCCTTACCAACTTTTGCAGGGCCTGCACTGACGACGCCATTGTTGTTTCTCAATCTTCCGTCTCGGCCACTCTGCTTTCTAATTATCCTGTGCGCCGCACTGTTTCCTCCAGCGTTTTGTCCATTACTGACATTTGTTGTGTCAAAAGCGCGAATTGTGGTTCCATCGCACTCTTAACGGCGGCTATTACTTGCTGCAATTGAGGGTCACTGAATAATGGCGGTTCGGCCCCGGGGCTCCGCGCCATCTTGGCCTCGGGAGGCCCGCGTGGCTTCGCTGTTTCTTTTTTCCCTGCCTTGCTTGGCATACCCGCCTCTGCTCGGATTAAGAAAAGATCCATACACTAGCAAGATGCTAAGTTTAATGTTTCTTCCTTTCCAGTCACTCTTCGCATTATTTGAGTTGGAGAACCGGGAAGGGGCTCAGGAGGAAAAACAACTTGCTGCTGCTCTCCTCTACGCCATCACGTGACCTTCTCAGTTCTATCTTAAATCTCCTCTGTTTGCAAACCAGAACAAAGTACTCAATATCTCATGATTAAACTCTCAGTGCACGATCATCTCCACATAGTCTCTTCAGTCACTCTCTGTCCCATCCCAGAACAAGGGTCATTCTTACGTGCAATGAAAGTCCCATCCTGGAACAAGGGTCATTCACACGTGCAATGAAAGTCCTCCCAGATGTGAGGCACTCCTGATCCCACTTCTCCCAACTGGGGTGTCTTTTTCCCCAAGCACTCCTTCTTATTCTCAGTTTGGGAACTTCCTGCAGGCATCCGCTGCTCTGTAGGAAGGGTTTCAATCACCACACACTGCAAAATTCTCCTGCTTTGGTTTCCAGGACTTCCCCCTTGGTACAATGGATCTTGGCGGTGGTGAACATAAGAATAGCCATACTGGGTCAGACCAAGCTCCCTGCTCTGATAGTTGTGGCCACACAGTGTGGTCCAGCCTAACGGCCACTCCCAGGTCACAGTGTCAGGACCATACCAGATTGAGATCGGAGCTGGGTTCCGCAGGACCCCAGTCACTCTTCTTGAGGCCATAATGTGTGGCTTTGGCTCGGTCCTGTGGGGTCTTACCTGAGAGGTGTGGGTCCCAACCTACTACTACTACTTAACATTTCTAGAGCGCTACTAGGGTTACGCAGCGCTGTACAAATCAACAAAGAAGGACGGGCCCTGCTCAGAGGAGCTTACAATCTAAAGGACGAAATCTCAAGTTGATGCAGTCTAGATTTCTTGAGTAGAGGTGTGGTGGTTAGGTGCCAAAGGCGACATTGAAGAGGTGGGCTTTGAGCAATGATTTGAAGATGGGCAGGGAGGGGGCCTGGCGTATGGGCTCAAGGAGTTTGTTCCACGCATGGGGTGAGGCAAGGCAGAAAGGGCGGAACCTGGAGTTGGCAGTGGTGGAGAAGGGTACTGAAAGGAGGGATTTGTCTTGAGAGCGGAGGTTACGGGTAGGAATGTAAGGGGAGATGAGGATAGAGAGGTAAGGAGGGGCTGCAGATCGAGTGCATTTGTAGGTTAGTAGGAGAAGCTTGAACTGTATGCGGTACCTGATCGGAAGCCAGTGAAGTGACTTGAGGCGAGGAGTGATATGAGTATATCTGTCCAGGCGGAAGATAAGATGTGCAGCAGAGTTCTGAATGGACTGAAGGGGGATAGATGGCTGAGTGGGAGGCTAGTGAGGAGTAGGTTGCAGTAGTCAAGGCGAGAGGTAATGAGAGAGTGGATGAGAGTTCGGGTGGTGTGCTCAGAGAGGAAAGGGCAAATTTTGCTAATGTTATAGAGGAAGAAGCGACAGGTCTTGGCTATCTGCTGGATATGCGCAGAGAAGGAGAGGGAGGAGTCGAAGATGACACCGAGGTTGCAGGCAGATGAGATGGGGACGATGAGGGTGTTATCAACTGAGATAGAGAGTGGAGGGAGAGGAGAAGTGGGTTTGGGTGGGAAGACAAGAAGTTCGGTCTTGGCCATGTTCAGTTTCAGGTGGCGGTTGGACATCCAGGCAGCAATGTCGGATAAGCAGGCCAATACTTTGGCCTGTGTTTCCGCAGTGATGTCTGGTGTGGAGAGATAAAGCTGGGTGTCGTCAGCATAAAGATGATAGTGGAAGCCATGAGAGGAGATCAGGGATCCCAGGGAAGAGGTGTAGATTGAAAAAAGAAGGGGTCCAAGGACAGATTCCTGAGGGACTCCAACAGAGAGCTGGATAGGGGTGGAGGACGAACCATGAGAGTGTACTCTGAAGGTACGATGGGAGAGATAAGAGGAGAACCAGGAGAGGACAGAGTCCTGGAATCCAATAGAGGGCAGTGTGTCAAGAAGTAAGTTATGATTGACAGTGTCAAAAGCAGCGGATAGGTCGAGGAGGATGAGGATGGAGTAGTGACCTTTGGATTTGGCGAGGAACAGGTCATTGCAGACTTTAGATAGTGCCGTTTCTGTCGAGTTCAGGGGGCAAAAGCCGGATTGAAGCGGATTGAGGATGGCATGAGAGGAGAGAAAATCGAGGCAACGGCTGTGAACGGCGCGCGTTCAAGTATCTTGGAGAGGAAAGGTAGGAGGGAAATGGGGCGGTAGTTGGAGGGACAGGTAGGGTCAAGTGATGGTTTTTTGAGGAGAGGTGTGACTACGGCATGCTTGAAGGTGTCCGGGACAGTTGCAGTGGAAAGAGAGAGGTTGAGGATATGACAGATAGGGGGGGTGATAGTAGGAGTGATGGTATTAAGTAAGTTGGTGGGGATGGGGTCTGAGGAACAGGTGGTGCATTTCGAGGAGGAGAGGAGATGGGTGGTTTCCTCTTCGGTGATATCAGGAAAAGAGGAGAAGGAGGCCTGGGTTGGTTGGTCGAGGGAGTGGGTTATAGGATGAAGAGGAGGAGAAGGTCTAGTGATGAATTCAAGGTTGATCTTCTGGACCTTGTCATGGAAGTGTCGTCGTCGATGATACGCTGAAACCTTCTGCTCAGTGTGCTGCTGCGGCTAGGAAAGCGAATAGAATGTTGGGTGTTATTAGGAAGGGTATGGAGTCCAGGTGTGCGGATGTTATAATGCCGTTGTATCGCTCCATGGTGCGACCGCACCTGGAGTATTGTGTTCAGTACTGGTCTCCGTATCTCAAAAAAGATATAGTAGAATTGGAAAAGGTACAGCGAAGGGCGACGAAAATGATAGTGGGGATGGGACGACTTTCCTATGAAGAGAGGCTGAGAAGGCTAGGGCTTTTCAGCTTGGAGAAGAGACGGCTGAGGGGAGATATGATAGAAGTGTATAAAATAATGAGTGGAATGGATCGGGTGGATGTGAAGCGACTGTTCACGCTATCCAAAAATACTAGGACTAGAGGGCATGAGTTGAAGCTACAGTGTGGTAAATTTAAAACGAATCGGAGAAAATTTTTCTTCACCCAACGTGTAATTAGACTCTGGAATTCGTTGCCGGAGAACGTGGTACGGGCGGTTAGCTTGACGGAGTTTAAAAAGGGGTTAGATAGATTCCTAAAGGACAAGTCCATAGACCGCTATTAAATGGACTTGGAAAAATTCCGCATTTTTAGGTATAACTTGTCTGGAATGTTTTTACGTTTGGGGAGCGTGCCAGGTGCCCTTGACCTGGATTGGCCACTGTCGGTGACAGGATGCTGGGCTAGATGGACCTTTGGTCTTTCCCAGTATGGCACTACTTATGTACTTATGTACTTATGTAAGTAGTCAGCCAGTGATTGAGGAGAGAGTGACAGGGGGGTGGGAGCGGAGGGCACTTTGAGGAGGGAATTGAGGGTGGCGAAGAGATGACAAGGGTTAGAGCTGAGGGAATTGGTCAATTGGGTGTAATAGTCCTGTTTGGCGAGGAATAGGGAGGACTGGAATGAGGATAGCATGAATTTGTAGTGAATGAAATCAGTATGTGTGTGAGATTTTCTCCATAGGCGTTCAGCTGAACGGGTGCAGGAGCAAAGGTATCGGGTGCAGGGGGTCAGCCAGGGCTGGGGATTAGTACGCCTTGTGGGACGGGAGACGGATGGTGCAAGGGTGTCTAGGGCCGAGGAGAGAGTGGCATTGTAAGTGGAGACAGCCTTGTCGACAGATTCGGAGGACATGATGGAAGGGAGGAGATCAGAGATAATAGAGGATAAGGTGGGGGGGTCCACAGCCTGGAGATTCCTGGAAGTGGTGGTTAGTGTTGGGCGGGACTGAGGGGGAGGGTGATGAAGTGTGAATGTGACCCCCCCCCCCCTCTTGCCTGTTCATTCCCCACAGGCTCCTCCTGCAGCTCCCAGGCTTCCCAAAAAATGCTCCCTTTGGCAGCACGTATACCTGATAATAATTAATTTGATTGGCCTGGATAGCTTCATGCCTTTTCTCATGGGCTAGTGCTATTGTTCAGTACTCAGAGAATTTCCCTCTAGGTGCACCCAGAAAGCCAGAGACAGCAAAGACGCTGGGACCCCGGGCCAAGGTAGGCCGGGACAGTCAGACAGGCCAGTGTGTGTCGGCCATGGTAGGGCATGCTGCGCAGCCTTCTGAGCCAGCAGCTGAGCAGAGATACTGGATTATTTTTGTACTGTGTAAATGTGTCTCATTTAGTCTGTCTGCCTTTCTCTCAGTAAGCATTTTACATGTGTTGTTCCCTTCCCTCCTTTAGCATTGGGGGGGGGGGGGGGGGGGGGGGAGGAAGCTATATTGCTCTTGCACACTGTTCCTGCCAGGACAAATTGTCAGTTGGAATCCCCTCTTCTCTCTAAATTCACTCAAATGAAGAATTAAATTCCCTGCTGGTAAGAAGGCGTCACATCTGGCCCTCGATGGAGCAGGCCCCAACCCCTGAGTTGTGAAAGTGGATCCTTCCCCAGCAGCTCTGTCCGTGGAGCAATGCTGCTGGGGGTGTATCCAGCAGTTTTGGACCTCATGGTGGACAACTTGCCTGTTCCTGTTTAGCCCCCACACTGGTGCTTTCTTCACATTCCAATTCTAGGGCATCTGAGTTTCAGGTGTTGCTGATTAGGTTAGCTACAGCACCCAGAACCTTTTTCAAGGTTGTGGTGATGGTAGTTGCCTTCCTGAGGATAGAGTGCATCCCTTTCTGCATGACTGACTGTTCAGGGCGTCGTCGGAGCAAACGAGTTGTCCAGTAACTACCGGGGTCTTGGCACTTTCGCAAGATTGAGGTTGGGTGATCAATCTGCAGAAGAGTCATCTGGTCCCAATGCAGACTCAAGGCCTTGTGTCTTTCCCAGAACAGATAAGACACAACCTTCAAGAGCAAATTCCAAATCCCAGAACTTCAGAATATGTTCAGGTGCTAGGCTCTGTGGTGCTGTCCTTGGAGGTGGTGTCTTGGATCAGAGCTCACAGGCATCTACTCTAGCACTCTTTCTTGTCCCAGTGGTCACCAATTTCTCAGGGCTACAATTAGCATTTCATGTGGAAATCTCTGGCAAAGCACAGTGTGGCGAGGACGCTCTCAGGGAAACCTGGGCACCCCGTGCGATTACGCCCCTCCACGTGTACCTTTCCTTTTTGTCTTCCCAGTGGGGTTTCGCCTTTTCATCTTAGCCAGCTTCTTTTTCTGCTCTTTTCTAAGGAAGGGGATTGCAAGACAGATGTTCACTTGCTCTGCTGCCTTGATGTTCGTCAAATGCTTCTCCGGCATTGACAATCTATCAATGTTCTCAGGCGGTCCAGTCATCTTTTTGTTCTTTTTTAGGCCTGCCTCAGAGTCATGTAGCATCTAGGGTGACTATTTCTTGCTGGATTAAGGAGGCTATTGCCTCTGCATACCTTTCTTTCCAACAATCTGCTGCTGGCTTAGTACATTCTGCTAGGGTCCAAGCAGCTTCTTGGGTGGAATTGTACATTTATTTCCCTCAAAGACATATGTACCTCAACTTCTTGGTCCTCGTTGCATATGTTTTCCTACTATTCTCATCTCAATATTGTGGATCTAGCAGGCTCTTCTTTTGGCTGTTCATTGCTCTCCGCGGTGGTTTCAGATTCCCACCCTACATGAGGACTGCTTTGCTACATCCCAAAAGTCTCTGGATTTATCTGCTGCTAGTGCTAAGGAAGGAGAAATTATGGCTTACCTGATAATTTTCTTTAACTGCAGCAGATAAATCCAGAACCCCACCCTTCTTCATGACTTTGCTCTCATTGTTTACTTTTTTTTCTGTTTAGGGTAGTGACTCATTTTGGTGTTAAAATTTTTTGCTGTTTTCTGTTCTTCATGTTTCTCCTCTGTGAGGAAGGAGATCTATTATGCCTCTTTATTCCTTCTACTTTGTTATGAGAAATACTGACTAATGAAGGAGCATACCATCCTATAAGACAGAATTCAGTACTTTCTATTGCCACCTGCTGGTAGATAGTCACAATCCAAAAGTCTCTGGATTCATCTGCTGCAATTAAAGGAAAGAAAATTATCAGGTAAGCCATAATTTCTCCTTTTAAGCATCTTCTTTTTTTTTTTTTATTTCAATTTAAACATTACAAGTTACATAAATTCACTTGACATTGCAATACAGAGAATTCAATTATAGATAGGTATATTATATAAAGAAATCAGATCACTCTTCCTTAGACCACATAAAAGTTAAGGGTGTGACAAAGAAAAATTAAGGAGTTATACAGCAAGGAAAAAAAAATTAATTATCAGTAATTGGCCTGGCCATTTTCTACTCTCTTTTTCTTATTCTCTATCTCTATTTCTGGATCCATCAGGTGCCTTTTTTAATTTCAAAAAAGCACTAAGTTGTTCAGGTTCCCAAAATACATATTTGTTTTCTAGGTACGTTACTATGCATTTGCATGGGTAAGCTAATAAATATTTAGCTCCTATCGATCTCGTTTCCTCTCTTAATGTTAGAAATTTTTTTCCTTCTGTCTTGGGTAGTTCTTGTGACATCAGGATAAATCCAAAGTCTGTAACCGCAAAAAGTTTTCATAGAGTTTTTAAAGTATATCTTTAGAACCGAATTTAAGTCTTGCTCGAAAACAAATGAGACAATTAAAGTGGACCTTTGTGTTATATCAGACAATGAATTTTCCAATATAGCAGAAATATCTTGCAATCCTTCACTTCCAATCTGTTGAAGTTTTTCCCCAGTAGCAAATTGACCTTCTAAATTTCTATTCTTTATTGGCAAGTAAAAAGTTTTGTTTAGTGGGGGGATTGCTTCAGAAGGAAAATGTAGAACTTCAAACAGGTATTTCTTAAAAAGATCTGTAGAGTTTATACCAATTACAATCGGAAAATTTAAGATCCTAAGGTTCAATTGTCGGTTGTAGTTCTCTATTTGCTCCACCTTTCGACATAGCTTAGTAATATCTGCCACATTAGTATTGGAAACAGTTTTTATTTATTTCTGTTACCTCAGTTTGTAGTTGAAGAAATTGCTGTTTTGTTTCTTGTTTGGTTTCTTCTAACGATGTCACCAAATTATCAAGTTTAGTCCCCAAAAGTATAGTCTCTTGTGCTGAGGTAGAGACCACTGATGTTAAGTGTTGTAAGGCCCTCCAGATGGAATCCAGAGTTACCACCACGGGAGCGTTCTTGTTCTCCATTTCCTTCCCCACCTTTTCTTCGGGGGAAGCCCTGCCAATAGAAGCGCTTTCTACGCCGACCTGCGACGGTCCTGCACTTCCTACCTCACCCCGATTAGGTGCCGGCCGTGGTGGAGGGTTAAGCTCAGGAGGCGATAACAATGTTTTGTGTCCCAAAAGAATCGAGTCTCCTTTCCCGATTTCTTGAGCGGGAGTCGCCATTCCAGCTTGAGAGATTGCTGTTGTATAGCGGTCCAGTGTCTGCTGGACCGGGGATGAAGTCCTGTCCGATGGCAGACGGACTTTTACCAACCCCTTTCTTTTCGTGTGGGGCATGTTGAAGAATTCAAAAAAGATAACGCCAGCATAGAACACTGCTTACTACACAACACGCGTGGCCGCCATCTTGAGTCACTCCCCACCCCTTTTATGCATCTTCTGACGTGACATTAAGGCTCCTGCATTGTGCTCAGCCTTAAAGTCTTCCACAAACTTCTCTACATCAGGACTGAGTAGCTAATAGCTTCACTACCATTCATTTTAATATGCTGTGCGCTGGTGACTAATGCACAGATTTGTGCAGTTAACTTCTCTGCAAAACACTTTTCTGCATTGTGCACCCACAAAATTGCATTCAGATGTCACAATAATTCTGTGCCAATGTCTGCGCAAGCTGTCTGCATTGGCCTCTTTGTTAGGGAAGGAAAGGTGTGCATCCTAATGCTGATCTTTTGAGTCAACCAGCCCCATCCATGGTGTGTATCTCTGCTGAATCAGCCCCCATGTATGTGCCTCTGCTAACCGGGCATGTGCCTCTGCATTAACTAGGCATGTGATCATGATAGAATAAGAAGGGTGTCTGCTATGCCTTTTGTCAGGCATATGGGCAGGGCCGGTCTTAGGCCGAGGCGACCAAGGTGGCCGCATAGGGCCCCGCGCTTAATGGGGCCCCGTGCGGCGCGCCTCAGTCAGCCTCCTCCGCTCCATCCCGGTGCTCTGGTATTTAAATTTACCTCGCTCCGATGTTGCAGCAACTGCGCAGCATCAGTGAAAGCGCTGCCCGACGTCTCTAACCTTCCCTTCGCTCGTTCGTTCCCTCTCAGTGTCCCGTCCTCGAGGAAATGACGTCAGAAGAAGGCGGGGCACTGAGGGAACGAACGAGCGAAGGGAAGGCTGGTGGAGAGACGTCGGACAGCGCTTTCACTGACACTGTGCAGCTGCTGAAACGGAGGTAAATTTAAATACTAGAAGAGAGAAGAAGGCGGGCAGGTGGACATGGGAGCGGGAGGGATGGGGAGAGAGGAGCATTGATTGATGGACATGGATGGGAGGGAAGGCCCAGGGAGAGAGGATTAATTGCTGGACATGGAGGGGAGGGAGGAGAATTGCTGGATATGGATAGTTGGAGGGGGCAGGGGAGAGAGGAGCATCGATGGACATGGATGGGAGGGCAGGGCCCAGGGAGAGAGGAGAAACTGCTGGACATGGAGGGGAAGGAGGAGAATTGCTGGATATGGATGGATGGAGGAGGGAAGGGGAGAGAGGAGCATTGATGGACAAGGATGGACATCGATGGGAGGGCAGGGCCCAGGGAGAGAGGAGAAATTGCTGGACATGGAGGGGAGGGCAGGGGAGAGAGGAGAATTTCTGGATATGGATGGATGGAGGAGGGAAGGGGAGAGAGAAGCAAGGAGCATCGATGGACATGGATGGGAGGGAAGGGCCCAGGGAGAGAGGAGAAATTGCTGGACATGGAGGGGAGGGCAGGGCAGGGGAGAGAGGAGAATTGCTGGATATGAATGGATGGAGGAGGGAAGGGGAGAGAGGAGCATCAATGGACAAGGATGGACATGGATGGAAGACCAGGTCCCAGGGAGAGAGGAGAAATTGCTGGACATGGAGGGGAGGGCAGGGGAGAGATGAGAAATGTTGGGCAGGAATGGAGGGAAGAAAGACAAAGGAAGGAGATGCACATGGATGGAGGGGAAGGGAGAGAGGAGAAATGCTGGACATGGATGTAGGGGAGCAGGGCCGTGCCTAGGGTCTCTGGTGCCCCCTGCAGACTATCAGTTGGCGCCCCCCCTTCCCCCGTGGGCACATATATCATTCTCAATAGCAATCATGGCAAGGCTTACAAGCCTTTCTTGCGAAATACTTGATCGCAAATATTTTTTTATGATTTTTAACCGTGAAAATGATCGCTCACCACTTGCCACACTGACAGGAATTGTCAGCAGTATTCTTAGAAACAAATTGCTATACATTGCAAAATAAGATAGCAGATATAAATTCTGAAAGTGGACATATTCCAAACACTAAAATGAAAATAAAATGATTTTTTTCTACCTTTGTTGTCTGGTGACTTTCTTTTTCTGATCATGCTGGCCCAGTATCTGATTCTGCTGCTATCTGTCCTCTTAACTCTGTTTCCAGGGCTTCCTTTCCATTTATTTCTTTACTTTCCTCCTTTCTTCTTCATTTCTTGCTCTATATCCATAAGTAAAAGCTGGGTCCTCCACAGACTTGACTGTCCAGTGGATCCAGCTTCTGCCTTTTCTCCATCCATGTGCAGTTTTTCTCCTCTCTTCCTTTTCCTTCATCTCATCTCCTTCCTCTCTCTTCCCTCCCCTCCATGTCCAGCAATTTCTCCTCTCTCCCTGGGCCCTGCCCTCCCATCCATGTCCATCCTTGTCCCTCTCTGTCCTTCCCTCCTCCATCCATATCCAGCAATTCTCCTCTCTCCCCTCCCCTCCATTTCCAGCAATTTCTCCTCTCTCCCTGGGCCCTGCCCTCGTCCCTCTCTGCCCTTCCTTCTCCATCCATATCCAACAATTCTCCTCTCTCCCCTCCCCTCCATTTCCAGCAATTTCTCCTCTCTCTCTGGGCCCTGCCCTCCCATCCATGTCCATCCTTGTCCCTCTCTGTCCTTCCCTCCTCCATCCATATCCAGCAATTCTCCTCTCGCCCCTCCCCTCCATTTCCAGCAATTTCTCCTCTCTCCATGGGCCCTGCCCTCCAATCCTTGTCCCTCTCTGCCCTTCCCTCCTCCATCCATATCCAGAAATTCTCCTCTCTCCCCTCCCCTCCATTTCCAGCAATTTCTCCTCTCTCCCTGGGCCCGGACAATGCATTGAATTCTGATGAATAACTTATCCTTCTTACTTCGAAACATAGCCAGGAAGCAAAGCAGCAGCAGCCCCCTTCCTTTCAGCCCCTCCACGTGCGATGGCTGCTCCCAGATGAAGAACGCAGCAACAGCTTCCCGCCCCAGACGCGGTGCGTGTGCGTGCATGTGTTCATTGTCTCTTATGCAGTAGTTTCCGGAAAACAGGAAGCGCCGGTTCTCTGCATGCTGCGAGAGTGGGAGCGCTGTCCACGGCACCTCCTTGTCTCTGAAAGGTCCAATTTCCAGCTCGAGCGGTCCCGGCATGGGGTGGACCGCAGCCGTGCGCGGACACCCGTTTAACTATCATGCAAGCAAAGCGCGTGCTGGATGGGGGAGTAGCACTGCGCATGCCTTGTCTGACCCTAGGGCGCTTTTTTTTGTTTGGTTGGGGTTTTGTGCAGTTGCGCTGCGGAAGGCATTTCCTTGCAAGGGCGGGACACTGAGGGAACGAACGAGCGTGAAGGGAAGGCTGAATACTCGGCAGCACTTTCACTGACACTGTTCAGCTGCTTCGACGTCGGAGGATGAATGGAGGAGGGCTGCAGCGACGTCAGAGGTAAATTCAGGGCCGTGCCAACAAGGTAAGCGGCGAGGGTAAGCATGGCGCGGTGGCGCCTTCCAGAGGTCGGCGCCCCCCTGCTGTGCTTACCCCGCTTACTGTGTTGGCACGGCCCTGTAGGGGAGGGGAGGAAAGTAGATGCACATGGATGAAGGGGAGTGAGGAGAAATGCTGGATATGGATGGAGGGAAAATTGCTGAATTTAAGGGCTGGATCGGAACACTTTGAAGGCAGATGCTGAAACTGGAGAAAGGATAGGGACAGGGCTACAGATGGTAGACAGGACACAGGAGGATGGTGGACTTGGTGAGAGAAAAAATATCAAATGGAAAGAAGACACTGCATAAAACAGAAGACACTGGGACCAAAGCAAATAGAAAAACTAAATGATCAGACAACAAAGGTAGAAAAAGTATTTTATTCAGAATTTATTAATTGGAATATGTCAGCTTTTGGAAATGTGCATCTGTGATATTTTGCATGTAAGTTTCAATTTTTCTAGTATTGCTGCATACTCAGTCTGACTTCTTGAGGTAACTTTCCAGTTTAGTATTTTGCCTTCATATCTGTTGTGTCATGTGTTTTTCATGTGTGATCAAGGTGCAGTATTCTGCTAGCGTGTAGTATTTGCAGCCCTTTTTTTGTTTTGTTTTGTTTTTCATGAGGTAGTGTATTGGTTTTTTTAGAGCCTGGTGTAATTACAGTTCTGCCTTTCCACGCATAAGGTTGTAGCTCGTCCTGTCCTTGGAATTAGTGCTGTTATGGTTTGGTAAGCTTATGAGTGTGTTTTTGCACAAGTTTGTGTGTAGTGTTTTGCAGTGGAGAGATTGTGTGTTCGCACCTCTGACCCCCCCCCCCCCCCCGGGGTTATGAGAATTGGAACTACTAATTGTAGTGGACTGGAACTGAATAATTTCTGGGGGGGGGGGGGGTTCATGATAGCATTGTGCTTATTATTTCAATCAGTTTTTCTGTACAAGTTTAGCTTAATTTGTCTTTATTTGAAATTTCATAAATAAAAAATTTTCTAAAAATTGAATAATCTTATCAATGGGGTGGAGCTGGGGCGGGGCTAGGATGGGACCCCACCAAATTGGTTTGCACAGGGCCCTGCACTTGCTAAGACCAGCCCTGCATATGGGAGAGAACAGCAAGGTGGAGTGTATATTGAATTTGAGTTTCTGGGGTTTATCTTGATTCTGACATTCTCATACCTGTCCACATTTATTCTTTGCTGTTTACTATAGGTAAATCTGTATGGCTTTGGAGCAGACAGTCGGGGAAACTGGCATCATTACTGGGAGAACAACCGCTACGCTGGAGAGTTCCGAAAGACAGGCGTGCATGATGCGGACTTTGAGGCCCACCTTATTGACATGCTGGCAAAATCGAAGAAGATTCAAGTGTACCGGGGCCACTGAGAGAAGGCATGAACATATACCTGACACTGAGCTAGTATGAGATGTAAAGACCCATAATCACTGAGGAAAAAATGGTCCTGATAGGGGCCTATGTTCTTGGCAATCATGTCAGCTGCATGCCAGCCAGTGACCTGTAGTGGTCAAGGACTATGTGTGCTTGGAATTTGTGGGGAGTGTTTTTTTAAAACAAATTTTGACATGAGAAAAATCACATTCAAAATTTATTGAACCACTATTCACCCAGGGTAAAGCCAAAAACTGCTTTTTACATCATTTTATTTTTCAGGTTCTCACAGCCTAGTCAAATTCATTTACAAGAGCGGAGGAGATGCATGCTTTCAACCAATCATACTTTGAGCTGGATCTCAGTCAATGAGATTGAAAACACATTTGTTTAAAAAAGAGACAATCTGTCCAAATGGACAAAGCAGTAAATTATTTTGTACAATCGGGATCAGAACCATGGTCAAATTCATTACTTTTATCTCTTAGTGGGATCAAGAGGATCAGGAGCCAGCAAGGTATCTGTCTGTCATATAGAGACCTGAGTAGGATCAGCAAGCTTTAAGTTTTCTAAATCAATAGGCAGAGAGCAGAAGGGTGTTTTCTCCTGCAGAAACTGTAAGGAAGAGGGTACAAGAGTGGGCCATGTAGGGAAGCAGGGAGCAATAGGAAGCAATGTCCAAAGGTAGTTTGATCCCTAGCTAGATAACTGCATTAGCCAAACATCACATGCTCTCTCCTGTTTTCTGCCCTCCATTCCAAAAGAAGGAGATTCTTTCTTTTTGTCTTAATTATGAATTGCCCATGAATTTGAAATTAATATATGCTTTATAAGAGAGTAGATCAAGGCTTCCCAAACTTGTCCTGAGGGCCCCTCAGCCAATTGGATTTTCAAGCTAAGCATAATAAATATGCATGAGATCATTTTGCACGTACAGTACTGTGTCTCCAGTGTTGCATATGAATATTTATTGTGGATATCTTGAAAACCCAACTGGCTCTGGGGTCCCCAGTAGAGGTTTGGGAAGACTTGGGTTAGATGTAAGCTGTAGCAGATGTGGTAACATGTAAGCAGTGGTGTAACTTCAGTATATAGGTTTGGTTTCTTGCTGCTTCAGTTGCTCCCTTCTCTTTCTGTCACTGCATTGTTCCTTCTTCACTCATCAGTGAATTTGATCCATGTGATGTACACATGACCTGAGAAGGGTCCATACAGAAGAGCTACTACACAGCTTGGAGCATAGAGACCTTTATTAGTACTTTAAAAAATGTTTTTAGCTTTAGCCATAACTGTTTTTCCCTGCAGTGTACTCGCTGATGGGTATTGACCTGGTGCTATTCGAAATAACATATGAGCTCTACTTAGAGACAGTGTTGGATATGATTCAAATCAAGTAAATTTAAAATGACAATTTAAAATCATTTTGTTTGATGATCGACTTTTATTGAAGTCACTCTTCTACCTGATTTTGATTTTAGAAGTGAAATCACATACTTAAATGATTTTGTATAATTTTCAGTTATAAAAATAATTTGCTGAGGGATGTTGATTTAATCTTAGGATTCGTGAATTTATTACTGTGATGGTCAATAACACCAGCAAAGTTTAAACTCGAGCCTAAGCTGCCAAAGTCTGTAAATCCTATTTATACCTTAACTGTTGCCATATATGGACTTGTAATTTGCACATCCACAATTTTAAATATTGACAGATTAGTCTACAGTCCTATCCTGTGACAGTTACATTTAATTGTAATATCTTGCTCTGCTGATTTTCAATTTGAAATAATTTGTTGACTGATTTTGATTTCAAATTCATTTTGTACTTAGTGATTTTAATTTGAAATCTTTCTCAAAATGATTATACCCAGCACCGCTTGGAAACAGCACAAGGATACTTTCAGTAGAGTTTACTGGGGTAACAAGCAGATTTTGCTTCTCCAGCTTGGCAAAGGTGTGCCAAGTTGGGTGCTGATTATGTAAAGTAAGTAGAAAAGAAACTCTTGTGTCCCCTACAGCTCCCCTCCCCTTCATTCTTCACTCCAGAAACTCCTCTCCCCCCCCCCCCCCCCCTCGCTCATGTTCTTTCTCCCTCATCTCTTAAGCATATTTGTTCTCATCCTTTAAAGGTTGGAAAGGTCTAGAATCTCAGCTAAAGAAACCACCTCACTACATTCTGGCAGCTCAGAAAGTCCTTTGCCACACTTTTTTATTTACGCTTTCCTGTGTCCTGGCCTTCCCCCCCCTCCCCCCAGGCCCTGTTACTGTCCTAATTACTCCTACTTCTTACCCCTCCCCCAAAGACAATGAACCTCATCTCAATAACATACCCAGCCCTGGCTCCTCAGGATAGGTCCCGGCCTTGTGACAGGGCTTCCATCCCCAACATTCAAGATTAAACAGCATTGGGAAATATAGACATGGGCATCTCCATAATTCAACCTGTCTGGGACTTTTCCATTTATCTCCTTTAAAACATTCATTTTTCTCTTTCACATGTACCAGTGATTTTTAACCTTATTCTTTGCACTTTGATAAACAGGGAGCAACAAGTAAACAGCTCTGAATAAAGGAGCAGGGAAACGGAGTGAGGTGGTGGTGTGTGTACCTGTGGTGAATGCAAGTATCATATAGCAGGTGATCTGGTTATTTAAAAAAGTAATGCGATGCATTTTATGTCTGTCTGTGAATCATTATTTTAAGCTTATATATTTGATGCATGTGTAGTGTTTGGCTGCCTTTCCTTGTTGGCTTTCTTCAAGGTTATGACATTTCATTGCTTTCAGTTCTAGCAGAGGGACCAAGTCAGGCTACTTTGAGTTATTTACAGTGAATAGAGAGGTCTTGGAGCCAGAGAGAGAGAGAGAGAGAGAGAGAGAGTGTGTGCTCTCTTGTTCCCTGGAGTACATGATTTTGAGTGGATCCTTCTTTTATATTTTGCATGTGGAATACAAAGAGGAGAAGAGAAGGAAGGGTTCCCCTCCATGTTTTTTTGTGATTGCATTTTAATAAACATGTTGGCATATTTCAATCCTGTCTGACTAGCTAACTGCTGGTGACAGGTTTTTCCTCCTGTATTAGAACACCCTGGGCATGCTTTTCCTACAGGATAATACCACATATCCAGTGAAAACCAGGAAAGCAGCGGGCCATGCCCATTCACATACCCAGCCAGCAGGAGTTACCAGCATAGTGTCAGGTGTTTTCCCTGGGAGATGTGAACACTAATAGCACAGGCATTTCTAGCCAAAGAAGAGGAAGTGAGTTTTGGAACAACAGAGAACTATGGGCCCCTTTTACCAAGCTGTGGCAAAAGGGGGCCTGCGCTGGCGTTGACGTGTGTTTTTTTACGCATGCTGAGGACCCCTTTTACTGCGGGGGGTAAAAGGTAGGTCTAGGTCTTTCTTTTCTTCAGGAAATGGCCGTGTGGTGAGTGAAGCACTTGCCTCATGGCCATTTTGGGGGGGAGCCCTTACTACCACTCTTGAGGTGGCGGTAAGGGCTCCCGCACTAACTCGGCAGTAACCAGGCCCGATTACCGCCGGATACACCCGGCGCTACAAAAACAAAAATAGTTTTGTAGCTCTGGATATGACGGCACACTGGGGGTGAGAACTACTGCCAGGCTGCTGCGGTAGCCCAGCGGTACTTCCTTTTTAGTGAGCGGTAAGCTTACCGCTGCCTTGTAATCTGTGTCATTGGGTTGACCATTTTAGTTACTATTGTAATGTTGTGGTGACTTTCTATATCCATATTTGGAACAGATGCTGATTAAACCGCTCTGCTGCTATTGGATTAAGGGCGGCAGAGCAAGTACTCAATGAACTTAAACATATGTGTTACTCCCTAGCTGCTGAATACCATCGCAAGTAGACTTCTAGTGCCACAGAAATATTTCTGTTAGACTGTGGGCCTGATTTTATAACAGGTATGCCTATGTGAGAAACTCAAACATGCACCTAATTAGATGCCTATAGTAGCCTACTGGTTAGTGTAGTGGACTTTGATCCTGGGGAACTGAGTTCAATTCCCACTACAGCTCCTTGTGACCTTGGGCAAGTCACTTAACCCTCCATTGCCCTTGGTACAAAATAAGTACCTGAATATATGTAAACCGCTTTGAATGTAGTTGCAAAAACCTCAGAAAGGCAGTATATCAAGTCCCATTTCCCTTTATAACATAGGCTCCCAGAATCAGCCCCAATAGCTTGGACAAATTTACACCTGCTCCAATGCAAGTGTAAATGTGTGTGTGTGTACTCAATGCTGCTCAAACTATATTCCAACAATACCTAAGGGGTCTTTTTACTACGGTGTGCTAATGATTAACGTGTGCTAAATGATAAGATGCCCATTATATTCCTATTGCAGTCTTATCATTTAGTGTGCACTGCATCTGTTAGTGCTTCTTAGTAAAAGGACCCCTAAATGTGATGCACATGTAAGTATGTGCCTTTTTGTCATGCACCGCCATACAGTTTTTAAAAAAAAAAGGTATTTTGTGCATGCTAAAAAGTCTTTACACATAGAAAAACCTGTATAAAATTACACTCGATGTATCTAACATTTAAACATCAAAATTAGTACCCACTAGGGGCTTCACATTTTTTTAACTTAGACAAAATAGATGGATCCCCTCCTATTTTTACATGAATCATTTTGCTTTAGTGGTACAATCTCTCATTTTGGCTATTGAAACTCTCTATATGTAAGAATCTTACAAAAAACCTGCAGCTTGATTCATTTTTAAAATGAAAAAGTTTGATCATATATCCCCTTTATTAATCCAGCTTCACTTGGGGGTCCTTTTACTAAGGTTTGCTGAAAAATGGCTTGTGATAGTGTAGGCGCAGGTTTTGGGCCTGCGCCAATCCATTTTTCAGCGCGCCTGTAAAAAAGCCCTTTTTAAAATATTTTTGATGAAAATGGACGTGTGGCAAAATCAAAATTGCCACACGTCCATTTTGGGTCTGAGACCTTACCGCCAGCCATTGACCTAGCGGTAAAGTCTCACGCGGTAACTGGGCGGTAATGACCTACACGCACCAAATGCCTCTTGGCTTGCGTAGCTGACACGCACCAGAAAATAAAAAATATTTTTGGGCACGCGTAGCGGACATGCGCCAAAAATGAAATTACCGGAAGGGCCATTTGGTAACTCCATTTTGGCCTGCATTGGGCACGTGTCGACGCTTACACGGCTTAATAAAAGGGCCCCTTGGTTGCCTGTGGAGGCCCAAATGAATTTTTAAATACCTTGTATAGTTTATACAATACTATCTGGGCAGTCTTCTAAAAATTCTATTATTGCTTTAGGGATTCCTCCGGTAGTTTGAGAGAGCCACAAAATAAATCAAGGTCTTCTCTGTTTTCTACTACTACTATTATTACTACTTATCTTTTCTATAGCGCTGCTAGATGTAAGCAGCGTTGTACACTAAACACGTAAGAGAGTCCCTGCTTGACCGAACTTACAATCTAATCAAGACAGACAAACAGGACAAATAAGAGATCAGGGAATTACTTATGGTGGGAATGATAAAATAGGAAAAGGAGTTAGGAGTTAAAAGCAGCCTCAAAAAGGTGGTCTTTTAGCCTAGATTTGAATACAGACAAAGACAGAGCTTAACATACTAACTCAGGAAGTCTATTACAGGCATACAGTGCAGCAAGTGTAAAGAGTAAAACGTTTTTTTGAAAGTTCATTCTGTTTTCAGTCTGTTAAAATTTGAAATTCGCTTCCTCCTATTGTCTGGTTAAAACCTTCTTATCTTTTTTAAAAACCCTTGAAGACATATCTTTCTCATAAATACTTAATCTTAAAATTGTAATACTATATTGTATTTTTCTCTTTGTACTATTCCTAACGCTATTCACTAGATTCTTGATTTCTGACTTTGCTTTGAACCTTACCAGCAGAAGGCAGGTTATAAATCCATAACATAATGTAACACATGACCATCTATGTGGAATGTCCAAAATGTCATCTGTGTGTCTTTATAAAATAGGTTTCCAGGAGCAGCGACAATAGTGCACAAATGCCAACACACAAATTTACAACTGCTCTGAAAAAGATGTAAGTTTGTGCCTGTGCTCTGTGAGTACATGTATATTTTATAAAATATGCACAAGTACATTGCAACTCTGCTCTGCTTTGCCAAACTACTTCCCAGGGAATGTCTACACACATTTGGCTGTGCAATTCTATTACTGTTCTTTTCCATGTACAAAGCATGCGTTACATATGTAATTTGCTTTCTGAAATTACCCCCTCCCCTATTTGTAGAAGAAAGACTAGTGGTATGACATTACTCATATCCCTCCCTTTAGGTTAAAAACAAAAGAAACCAAAAGTATTATAGATTCCCCCCTATATTGATCTTCAGTTTACTTGTGCGCATCTGCTTCAGACCACTATGTACTTTTTTTTTTTTTAAGTCTCATGTTTATTGAATATAATACACCAACCAGGATATTGTTCTTATCCATTATACAATGTTAACAGTGCCACACATATCCTTATTCAGTTCAAACCGCCAATTTAAACATTTTATAACATTTTCCTCCCTCTCTTTCCTCCCCTCCCCAACGCCTACCCCCTCCCCCCCCCCCTCAACCTCAGGAATTCAACACTCTACTACGAGCCACTGGAGTTAAAGTGTCCCAGAACGGTGCCCAGACAGAACAGAATTTGTCCCCCCTGGTCCCTGCCAGATCCGTAATTCCACTACGTTCAAATGAGCACATGTAAATCATCGCTGATCGCCAATGCGATACTGTTGGAATGTCTGGGGTCAACCACAGTTGTAAAATTAGTTTTTTTGCCATCAACACAGCTCTGTGCAAAAAACCTCGAGAGCCTGTCCTGGCCGCTCCCCGCATATTGTAGATACCAAACAGTTGGCCTGGAGAAATGCGCCACTTTGTGCCCCACATCGAGGAGGTTTGCAGCGCCAGTGACTTCCAAAACTTCTGAATACATATACAGTTCCAAAACATGTGGCCCAAATTTGCATTGTCTTTCCCGCATTTAGGGCATACATCTGAGTCTCGCAAGGTAGCTCGGAACGCTCTTCTTGGCGACACATGAAGACGGAACAGAAACTTATACTGTAATTCCCACCAGCAGGCATTTTCTGTCAGTTTATATGTGCCCTTCAATACATTTTTGATACTCTCCGGGTTCACCGAAAAGGCCAGTTCCTTCGTCCACTGTTGTGCCATCCGGGTAAAATCTGTGGACTGTAGGTGCTCTCGTAGGAGTGAGTGAAAGTACTTCAGCGGAATCTTTCCCTGTGCCTCAAGCGCTAACATTGCATTTAAACACTCCCAAACTTTTACAGACAAATCATTCTTAGGTAATGAGTTAACATAATGGCTTAACTGCATAAATGCAAAGGGATCCCTCTTTCCCAGGTGGAATTCTCCACTGATATCAGACATAGTTTTCATCCCTCCCTGCTCCGACACCACATGTCTCAAATAAGTGACACCCTTGGCCCTCCAGTCTCTAAAAGTCCCCGAGGTGTCTCCCACTGGGAATTCCGGGTTGCCTCTTATGGGCAGCAATGGGGACACCGATTTATTTAGTGTGAAAAACCCACAGAGCCACCTCCACGTCTGCCTTAAGGGACCGAGTATGGCCGACGCCACACCCAAATTTGGGTTCTGCCCCCTCACCTGATGCAGCCAGCTGGAGAAATGCAACGGTTCAACCCAGCTCGTCTCAGCAGCCGTGAGGGAAAAATATTCAGTGGCCCGAAACCAATCTGAGATGTGGCGCATACCACTAGCCACCGAAAACATACGTAGATCCATCAATCCCAACCCGCCCTGTGCTCTTGGGAGAATTGCCCTGTTGATTGTCATGCGTGCCCTTTTTCCCTGCCACAAAAACACATTTAATTTTGACCTCAGCCATTTATCATCTTTGGAGGTCAGGAACATGGGCAGAGTTTGGTAAGCATAAATCCAGACAGGAAACAATACCATATTGTAGAGTGCTACCCTGCCCATCAGAGAAATGGGCAAATTCTGCCAATTCACCAGCGATTGTGTCACCCTCTTTTTTAAGTGAACCATGTTTCTCTCGTATAATGAGCCCAGGTCAATTGGAATCCGCACACCCAGATACGTCACCTCCTCCTGCACCCACTGAAGCGGAAAAGAGTCTCCCCAGGTCCCTCGTATCCTCTCCGCTGAGGGCAAGGCAAAAGATTTCTTTAGATTCAGCGAGAGTCCCGAGTATAGCCCAAACTCGTCAATAGCTGCTAAGACTCTATTTAAGGAATTGTGGGGGTCAGTTAGGGTCAAAAATATGTCGTCCGCAAAGGACAAAGTTTTTACCAACTGGTTTGGCAATTGGACTCCCTCAATATCCGGGTCGACCTCGATGGTCCTCAACAAAGGCTCCAAATACAGCAGAAATAAAAAGGGGGAAAGGGGACACCCCTGTCTCGTGCCCGCTTTTATCTGAATCGGGGGGGATTTCGAGTCATTGACTAAAATTCTGGCTACTGGGTCCTTGTAGAGTATTTTTACCGCATCTAGAAACCATCCTCCCACACCTATGTAATCCAATACTTTGAATAGGTACCTCCACTGTACTTTATCAAACGCCTTTTCGGCATCTAAACTAACCAGTAGGAGGTCCCGATCCCTTACTTGGCAGTGTGCAATGGCCAAAAGTACTTTCCGTACATTAATCACTGAGTTCCTGTTTTTCATGAAGCCTACCTGATGTGCCCCAATCAACGTCCCCATGTAGGGTGTGAGGCGATCCGCCAAGATTCGAGCCAGTATTTTAAGATCCACGTTAATAAGGGAGATAGGGCGGTATGACTCCACCCTATCCCCCGGCTTGCCCGGCTTTGGAATTAATGTCACTAGCGCCTCGTTACCTCCCCTTGGGAGCCCCCCCTGTTCTATCACCTCCTCAAAATATTCAATTAGAGGGCCTATAAACTGTGGTGGGAGAGTCTTATAGTATTCGGCCGAGAACCCATCTGGCCCCGGTGCCGATCCCAGCGGTAAAGCTCTTAATACTTTCTGCACTTCTTGGGCCTGTAGCGGTTTTGAAAGCGCCTCACTAGCCGACATGGAAAGCCGGGGAAGCCCAGCGTCCCTTAAATAGTCCTCCACTGCCATGTCTGTTGAGTCTCCCTTCCCAGAGTATAATTTAGAAAAATAGTCGTGGAATTCTTTTACAATCCCCTCCGTGGTACTAACTCTGGCCCCCCCGGGGGATGTCACCGACGCGATCAGTTTTCTCCGCCCTCGGGTTCTCACCATCTGGGCCAACAGCCTACCCGGCTTATTTCCATATCTGCGAAAATTGAACCCTCTCACTGTGAAACTTTTCTGGGTTTTTTCGTGGATTAGGGAGTCCAGGGCCACCTTTGTGGAAGACCAAAGATCACGGGTCTCCGGTGAGGGTCTTAGTAGATACCCTTGTTTGGCCTGGCGTAGCTGACGTTCTAAGTGGACTATACCTGTTGAAAGTTTCTTGTTTCTGGCACTCATGTACGCTATTGTAGCCCCCCGCAGTACTGCCTTTGACGCTTCCCAAAAAACTAAGGGAGACTCACAGGACTCCAAATTAAATTCTACATATTGTTCCCATTGGGCTATGATATATTCTTTAAATTTTTGATCTTGATATAGAAAGGATGGAAATCTCCAGGCAGAACCCCTCACACCCGTGGTCGGGAACCTCATATCCACCCAAATCAACGAGTGGTCGGTAACCTCCATGGGGCCTATCTCGGCTTGAGTGACTTTGGTAAATAATGAATGGTGCATCAGAATGTAGTCTAATCTCGACCATGATTGGTGTACTCTAGATTGATGAGTATAATCAATTTCTGATGGGTGAAGTAACCTCCAGGGGTCAATCAAGTCCAGGGAACGACTCAGGGATTGGAGTGCCCCTCCCCCCCGTGTCTCACTCCGCTGTTGTCCGGCAGTCCTATCCACCCCCGGGTCCATGACCTGGTTGAAATCCCCGGCCCACACCCAGGGGGCGTCCGTGTATCGCAGACCCAGGGATATCAAAGACTTAAAAAATGTAGGGGAGTGGGAGTTTGGGCCATACACAGCACATAGATACAATTTGTGTCCCGATAGAGTTAGCTGCAAAAGAATCACCCTACCCTCTTGGTCTTTGTATATCAACCTGGGGTCACAAAGCAACCCCTTCCTAATCAGAATCGCTACTCCACCTCTTTTGGCTCCCGAAGAAGAATAAAAACATTCTCCCACCCATTGGCGCTTAAGCTTTTCGTGCTCCAAATCAGTCAGTTTCGTCTCCTGAAGACAGGCAATAGAAACCCTGTGTCGCCTCAGTTGCGCCAATATCTTGGCCCGCTTAATCGGGGATGAAATTCCCGACACGTTCCAGGACATCAAGCGCACGCGCGCTCTATCAGAGTTTCCCGCTGCGTCTAGGCATGTCCACGTTACACCATTTGTCCTCCCCCGGGAGCCCAGCCCTCCTCCCCGGGGAGATCGAGTCTCCAGTCCGCGGGTACACTCTCCAGCTGCAATCCAATTGTAAACCACCCATATTCCTGAGGCTATTATCCCCCCTCCCCCAATTTACCCCCCCTCCCCTTCTTGCCCTTCCCGCCCTTCTAACCCCCCCTACCCTACCTATATACGTCGTTCCCGTCTTTTACCACGGGACTGGGTCACTTCCATGCTAAGGCCCCCCCGCCCTATACAAACAAGAAATGCCAAAATCAAGCCCATATTTCAGGTAATGCTTACAACATTTCAAATACCTGTTACAGACATTAATGTATTAGTCCTTCACTCTCTTTGAGTCCCAGACTTTCAAGTGGCTGCTTCTACTCCTTCCGCTGTTAGCTGAACATCATCCAATTTTTTTACATAGGCATCCGCCTCTGCAGCATTGGAAAAAACCTTCCATCCATTGCCGTTTTTGATTTTCAGAATTGCAGGGTAAAGCAGCATAAATTTAACTTGTAAAGCATGCAGGCGTTGACACGCTGGGTTAAATTTTTTCCTTTTATCTTGCAAGCCAGCTGAATAGTCCTGGAAGATTCGTATGAGCTTCCCTTCATATTTTGTCGTTTCTCTCTTCTGGCGATACCCCCTCAGGATTTCGTCCTTGTGGATATAATTGTGCACTTTTATGAGAACTACACGCGGTGACTGGCGGCCATCTTGTAGTCGGCCCACTCGATGTGCCCGCTCTAAACACAGCGGGCCCATGCTGTCTGAGAGGGCAAATTCACTTTTAAGCCATTGCTCCAGTTCCGTGGCCAAGATTCTGTCGCCCACCGATTCTGGAAGCCCCACAATGCGAAGATTTGCTCGCCGTGATCTGTTCTCCAGGTCATCAACTTTGGTCAGTAGATTTTCAATTGTAGTTTCTTGCTGTTTTATCCGCGCCGCCATTGGAGCGCACATGTCTTCCAGCTCAGAAACACGACGCTCTGCTTCGCCAGTCCGTGCTGTGGTTTCGGACAAAGAAGATGTAAGTGTGGCGATTTGTGCCGACAGCTGTGCGAGTCTCGGTTCCAGCGCTAGACTCACTGCTTCCGTGATTTGTTTTAATTGCTCCGGCGTAAAGATGAAACTTTCTCGTTTTGCCGGCCCGTCTTCTCCGTTCGGAGATTTCACCTTTTCTTTCTCTCGTTTTCCGCTGCGGGTTGGCAAGCCTTTACCCTGCGCTTCCACAAATTTATCCATTGGACCCTCAGCTTCTTGTAGTGTCGATTTTAGGGCTCGATTTCAGCGTTTTGCAATCCAAAATTGCATAAAATTGGCGAATGGGCCTAAGAGAGCACGGAACCACGTCCTTCACTCTCTAGTGCATCACGTGACCTCCAGACCACTATGTACTTTTAACTTACTCTGTTCCTGCAGAGTGAAAAATGATTCCAAAGCTCAGGATGTGCTCCCTCTTCCAAAGTCCAGAACATTCAATGACCAATACTGAAGGTGAAAAGAGGAGAGGGATCAGTGTACTTATGCCACTTTTATCCAATATATACGATCCCATTTTAACATTTTAAAATTCATGTTACCCCAGATCATGATGAAAACAAAATAGCAGACTTCCAGTCCTTTCCCTACCTCATCCACTGCTTCCTCCCACTACTTATCCAATGACAGCAGTCAGCAGAGGGCCCTATGTGTCAATGTGCATTCAGACTCCAGTATTCTGTATGGGATCCCAGTCTAACAGGAAGCATACACAGACTCATGGGCTCCATTCTGACTGCCATTACTGGGCATAGGTGTCACAGTGAAGGTCCAGAGGTAAGGGGAGCAGCCCTCTTTCTATGACTCCATCCAGAAATGTGACCACATATAGGGTCCTTACCCACAGTTTGGGAACCACAGCCTTATACAGTAGATAATGTGAGGCACAGCTGAGGTCTCACAGTGAGTGGTAGAGCTGGAATCTGAAAGCCAGAGTTATTGGTTCCTGGTCCTGCCCTCTTGCCACAGGACTCTAACTCCTCCCGGATTATGAGGGTTTCCAGATTCTAAAGACCTTTGAGGGGACAGGTCAGTTATAGCAAAAGAACAAGACAATTACTAACTTTTCCAGGTACAGTATTTCTGTCAGTTTACCACTTTTATTCCACTTTTCTTATTACCTCTGTATTTTGCTATGTTTACATGTTTATCTGATAAAAGAAATGTATCATTTATCACATGGAACAACAAATTTGTTACTTAAGTTGTATTGTTTTCTAGCAAAGTTGCCCAGGCAGCTGCATTTTACCCTGTTCAAGAGATCAGTATTATATGTGCACTTTTCCCAAAGTTATTTTTGTTTGTTTTTCCTACTTTGTGTAATAAAGGGGAAAATGTGTTGTATAAAATAAAATCTGTATCTGCTAACTTTGTGTCTGTGTCACATGGGGGGGGGGGGGGGGGGGTGACAATATTGCCTACAAACTTTGGAGTAGGTTCTCTAGCCTCCATTCTACTGTTCCTCTGAGCTGCATACTATGTGAAAAACCCTCTTTACAAAGTTAGGAATTGGGAGATCACTGACCTACTGAAGACAACCATAAGTCAATGTTGCAAAACAATGATAAGGGGAAACTATGTCCTGCCTGATAATTTTTTTTCCTACACTGTTCTGCACTAATGAATGCTACCCGTCCTACCAGCAAGTGGAGGTAGAGAAAACTGAATTATGCCAGTGACATCACTGGTATAACTGGGGTGCTTCCTATAACAATCCAGTATACATCTGCCCAAACAACAGAAGGTCCCTTTTGTAATGTACCCATACCCCATCAACCACTGCAGCTGCAGTGATAAGCGAACAAAACACTACAGAGAGGCACTCGTTACCCTGCATACATCAGGATATAGCAATATCATGGGAACCCAGTATTGCTGCCAATCAGAACAAGAATTGGCCTTTCTTCTTCATCTTTTTTTTTTAACTAAGCAGAAACGGGGCATGGCCAGAGCCCTGGGCCAAATCTTCCAAGGGTGATTTGTAGAACAGTGTAGCAGACTAAAGGAAAGAAAATTATCAGGTGCGATGACCAAGTCACTGCCCTGCAAATCTCCTCAGGAGCTACTGCCCAAGAAGCTGCCTGAGCCCTAGTAGAGTGGGCTTTCAGCCCCTGAGGCACCAGATGGTTCTTGAAGATGTAGGTGAACTCAATAGCCACCTTAATCCACCTTGCAATGGAGTCCTTAGAGGCTGCCTGGCTCTTCTGAGGGCCATGAAAAAGCACAAACAGGTGGACAGAGAGAAAAAAACTCATTCATCTCCTTCAGGTACTGAAGGAGCATCCTCTGCACATCCAGCCTGTGAAGCCTGTAGTTCACAGGAGTTGAACCCTCCACAAAGAAGGTCAAGCAGACCTCCTGATTCACATGGAATGGAGACATCACTTTTGGCAGAAAAGAGGGGACAGTATGCAATGACACAGAGTCCTCTGAAAAGGAATGATATGGGTCTTAACAGGACAGGGCCTGCAGCTCGGAGACCCTATGTGCAGAGGTGATAGCCACTAGGAACACCACTTTAAAAATAAGATCCTTAATGGAGGCCGAGCACAGAGGCTCAAAAGGAGCCTATGACAGGACTGAGAGGACCAGATTGAGGACCTACAAAGGGAATGAAGCGGGGGACATAGACACACCATGAGTGCAGGGGTTTTCCCAGTGCTCTGTAAACTTATTTTTCTTAAAGCTGCAATAGCTTTATTCCTTTACAATAGAGAATCCAGCTCAACTAGGCCAGATTAATTTTTTTCTAATTAAGCTTGGAAGCTGCAAGGGAGTCCGTGGGGAATGACACCTTAACACTGTGTCCAGGCAAAAGTGGAGGAGGGATGGGGGATTAAAGACCTGCACCCCTTGGGCAAAGTCCTGCACAAGCCAATGCCTCATTCAGTGGCACTAAGAAGTGTGGCAGGGCTACGGAGACAAGCTCCATTTCCAACCAATAATGGCCAGAGACCATGATCCTGGGAGCAGCCATTAGGCTCGACCACGCTGTGTGACTGCAGCCAGCAGAACAGGATCTAGGGCCAGGCCAGGGACAGGAGCACCAACAGCATGACTTACCACCTGCTGAAGGCAAAGAAAAAAAAATATTTGATTGTTCCAGGAGTACCCCAGCTTATACTGGTGATGTCACTGGTAGAATTTTCTCTACCTTCACTTGCTGGTAGGAAGGGATAACACCCATCAATGCAGAACAGTGTAGCTGATGCTAAGAAAATGACATTATTTTATATTTCAATAATTTTTATTGGAAAAACTTCAAAATAAACTTGCTCAACAATATTTTGGCTTCTACTGTAACTTATTTAAGTCAACATTAACAACTCATTTGTCCAATATATATCTCAACAGTATCTTATGCATTTAAAGACATTGCAAAACCATGTCATCACAAACAGCATCATAATATATTCCTTTTATCACCAAACTGGTCTATTGTTCTCCAATTCTTTTATATTTCCCCCCCCCCCTTTTCCCCCCTCCCTCCTTCCCTCCCTCCCTCCCTTTCCCCTACCCTCCCACCCTTACCCTCCCTCTATCACAGCTACGTTTCACATCACAATTATTTCCTATTACACCATAGTTCTCACATATTTATTATTTGTCCTCTGGCTCGGGGCGTCAAGGTCAACCAGAATAAAGTCCAGCAGTTCCAAAATTTTTTTGCGAGAAGGGGCCCCTGACTTCTTAGGCCTGTCCGCTCCGTGCGTAATAGGTTGATCATCTGTCCTCTCCATTGGGAAATCGTAGGACTTTCCACTGACAGCCACATCAATAAGATTATTTTCTTGGCAACCATGATTGTTTTAAACACAAATGCCCGGCATCCCCTTGGGGTATTTCTCGATAATTTTGGGTGTCCGAACAACAACAGTGGTTCTGTTTGCCACTGTATTCCCCACATGTCTGCCACCTGCCATGTTAGTGTCCTCCAGTATGCTTCAATCTGTGGACAGTTCCAGAACATGTGTCCCAGTGTTGCTCCTTCTACCTTACACTTAGGACATGCTCCATCCGGCGATATGCCCATGTGAAATGCACGTCTGGGAGGGACATACGCTCTCAACGTAAATTTAAACTGCATTTCCCAGTAGTTTGTTTGATCCGTATTCTTACGATATCCAATTAAATGTTCCCGGATCAATATTGCAGTTATATCCCTTCCCAACTCCGCACTCCACAGTTTCGATAGTGTCACAAAGTCCGGCTCTTGTGCCATTTCCTTTAAGTGTCTGTGGAAGAATTTCAATGGGACTTTTTGTTGTGCTCCCAATGATAGGGCCGATCCCAGTTCCTCTTGTACATCTTCTGTCATTGTTTCCTGCGGGAGACTACGACTATAGTGTTGCAGTTGCAAGTAGTGAAACCAATCTGATGAGTCTAACGTAAATTGGTTTTTAAGTTGGTCCCATGATTTAATCTTCCCATCTTTGTTTATTGCCTGGTACAGGTATTCCAAGCCTTTGTCCTTCCAGCGCACAAAGGCTGCATGTTGTAATCCAGGTGGAAATTCTGGGTTACCCCAGATTGGAAGGTATGGGGTTGTGTTGGCCTGAAATTTATGGTGCCTACAGAGCCAACGCCACACCGCTTGTGCTGCGGGCAATATTTGCGCTGTTACTAACAAGTTCGTTTCTGCTTTGCTCTTTTTATGTAGCAAATAGCTAATATGTCGCTGGCCCACTTCTCGCAACTCAAGGTGTGAGGGAGTAAAATATTGTGTTTGTCTTAGCCAGTCATTCAAGTGCCTCATGCCACTTGCAATCGTCATCTCCCGTAAGTTCAATAATCTTAGGCCTCCAAATTCTCTCGCTAGGTGAAGAACAGGTAGGGCTATTCTTGGTTTTTTCTGTATCCACAAAAAGGTCTGTAACATCTTATTTAGTTGTTTTTCATCAGCCTTAGTCAAATATAAAGGCAAAGTCTGAAAGACATAGAGCCATCTGGGTACTGTTACCATGTTGTAAAGGGCTATCCTGCCCATAAGCGATAGTGGAAACCCTTGCCACATTTGTAGATTTGACTTTGTGGTATTCATCAGCTTTCTCACATTTCGGTCGTATAGCTGGGAAAGTTCTCGAGGGATTAGTACACCCAGATATTTTATTGCCTCTGTCTCCCACTCTATAGGCAAAGTCAGCTTCTGTCTTAAAGAATCCCCCTGTAGCACTTCCAAGGCTCTAGATTTTTGAATGTTCAGTACGTACCCTGATAAGGCCCCAAACTCCTGTACTACCTCCAATATTCTAGTTATTGCCCGTTCTGGTTGTTGGGTTATTACCAGTAGATCATCGGCGAAGGCCAGAGCCTTAACTGTGCCTCCCGTCAAGGGTACTCCCCTCACCTCCCCATCCGCCCTAAGAGCGTGTAGTAACGGCTCCATTGCAAGGATAAAAAGAAGGGGCGAAAGTGGACATCCCTGTCTTGTTCCCTGTTGAATCTCAAAAGAGGTTCCTTTTATTCCATTTACTAACACCGCTGCCCGGGGTTTGTTATACATTGCCCTCAATGCATCGCTATACCATCCTTGAATTCCCATATAGTTTAATAGGCCAAACAAGTAACCCCAGTCTACCTTATCAAATGCCTTTTCAGCATCCAAACTAAGAATCAAAGCTGGTTCCTGGTCTTGTTGACTTTTTGCCATTGCCAAGAGCAATCGTCTCACATTACTCCCTGCTTGTCGGTTCTTCACAAAGCCCACCTGCTCCTCTCCTATTAAATCTGGAAGTAGCTGTCCCAATCTGGTGGCAAGAATACGGGCTAAGATTTTTACATCTAAATTTATCAAGGAGATCGGCCGATAGGACCCTGGCTGTGTTCCCTCCCTGCCTGGTTTAGGTATCAGGGTGATTAAGGCATCATTGGCGTATGGGGGAAATTCCTTGTCCTCAACTACCTGTTCTAAGTACTTCCCAAGGGCTTCCAGACCTTCCTTCGGTAATGTCTTATAATATTCTCCCATAAAACCGTCAGGTCCAGGTGCCGAGTTCGTGGCTAACGCTTTAATCGTATTTTGTATTTCCTTCCCTGTTATAGGCCTATTTAGCATATCCATCTGTTGCGGCTGGATTTTAGGGAAGCCTATTTGATCTAAGTATCCTACCAATTCCCTTATATCCTTTCTCGGCGATCCTCCATATAAAGAACTGAAATAATTATAAAATATTTCCCCTATATCTTCGCTTTTATTTTTTGTCTCCCCGTTATGATCTTGTATTGCAGTGATCACCCGTCCTGGTGTCTCTGTTTTCAGCAATCTTGTTAACATAGTGCCTGTTTTGTTACCAAAGCGCTGTAGTCTACATTTGTAATATGTTAGGGATCTTACAGTCTGTCTGTGAATTAGCGTATTAAGGGTTATTTGAGCCGTTAAATACTGTTCCTTGTTTGTTTCTGTCGGATTGTTTGTGTAAGTTTTTTTAGCCTTCTTAAGTTGGGCTTCTAGATGCAAAATTGCCCGTGCCTGCTTTTTCTTACGAGCTTGCACAAAGGCTATGATATCCCCCCGAACTACCGTCTTGGAGGCCATCCAATATAATTTTGGATTATTCTTATGTTGCATGTTAAACCGCTCATAATCTCCCCATTTGACGTTAAGGTAGCGTATGAACTCCTTGTCCCCATGTAAGTACATCGGATATCTCCAACCCCCTCTATGCCCATAGTGCTCCGATGCCTCTATCTCCATCCACACTATTGCGTGATCCGATATTTCTGTGGGCCCTATTCCAGTGTCCCGTACCCAGGAGAATGCTGAACTGTCTATAAGTATATAGTCTATTCTGGAACTGGTACCATGTGCCCTAGATAGATGTGTATAATCTTTTGTCTCTGGGTGCAATGCCCTCCATGTGTCTACCAGGTTTAGTGCACTTATAAACGTCGAGAGTGCCCGCTTTCTGCTCCCTCCTTGTGGCGCTTCTCTTGGGTTGGTGGTATCCATCTTTGGTTCCACTACTAAATTAAAGTCTCCGCATATCAACAATTTCAGGGAAGTGTATGGGGCACACTGTTTTATTATGGATTGAAAGAAGCCTGGCGAATAATCATTGGGCCCATATAAAGATATAACCAAGAACTCTCTATTTTGAAGCCAAAGATGTATTAGCACATATCTTCCTTGAGGGTCTGCCTGAAGTAGTTTTGCCTTAGCTGCTATTCCCTTCCTTATTAAGATTGCTACTCCTCTCGACCTGCCTTCAGCAGAGGCATAAAAGACTTCCCCCACCCAAGCTCTTTTCAGTTTGCAATGTTCTTCCTCTGAAAGCCTAGTTTCCTGGAGGCAGGCCACATCTGCCCTATGTCTCTGCAGTGCCTGTAATATTTTCGATCTTTTCACAGGGGTTGCTATGCCCCCCACATTCCAAGATATAAAACGAATCGTCTTAGCCATCCCAGTATAATTTTTGCCATATTAAAATCCAATTTTCCTTTTGTATATTTGGGATTCGGGCGCCCAGCCTCGCCCTCCTCTCTATTAATCTACCCCTATCAGCGGGTTCCTTAATTTGTGTTCTACTCAAAAAGTGTGAGAATGTATTACTCCTACCCTCCCTCCCCAAGATTATCTCCCTTCTCGTACTTCTACTTGTCATCTCTTCTTGCAGTTGTGATTTCAAATCTGTTAAGTGTTCCTGTGATAGCCCTCCCTCCCTCTTTAACCTCCCTTGTCCCTCCCTCTTCCACCTGTTCTCCTTCTTCCCTCCCTCCTTCTTTATCCTCTGCCCTCCCCATTCCTTCTTCCTTTGCCCCTTGTTCCACCCCATCCACCTTAAGGCGTAAGACTTATAGTGATAGTTCCCCTCCCCCAGCCCGCAGTCTCTTTATATTATTCAGCTTCTTGTTCCCATTCTTATGCAAATCTAGTTGTCTTCCCCCTCTAATTTTATGTTGAATAACAGTCAATAAAGTCTTTTAAGTTCTAGTTTTGCTCCCTGTGTCAAAGTATTCAAACTTATACCTCTAATTTGTCTTGAACTGGATTCAGGTATCAGTGTCCTCAGATTTCAGTTGTTCTTGTAGTCCATCTCGTGCTTCTTGTGGGGATTGAAAAACTTTCCAGTTTCCATTCTGTAAAACCTTCAGTTGTGCCGGGTAAACGAGCATGAATCTTCTATTCGATGTTGCTAATTTCGTGCAGATTGGCCCAAAAGCGCGCCGGCGTTCCTGCAGCGCTATCGAATAGTCCTGGAAAATCTTTACCTTTGTGCCATCAAATGACAATGTATCCCATTTCTGGCGTGCTCCTCTTAAAATTTCAGTTTTGTGTACAAAGTTATGGACTTTTGTAATGACTACTCTTGCTCTGCCATTTCCAGCTCCTCTTCGGCCTAGTCGATGAGCGCGCTCCAGGCAGAGAGGTCCCGCGCTGTCCGACAATGCAAATTCCTCTTTTAGCCAGCGTTCTAATTGTGTTTGAAGTAGTTGATCAGGTACTGTCTCAGGAATTCCCACTATCCTCAAATTTGACCTCCGCGATCTGTTTTCAAGATCGTCTAGTTGTTGGGCCTGAGCTGTGGTTAATTTTTCTAGTTCCTGTACTCGTTCCTGTAGCGCACGTTCTGCTTCTTCCGCTGCTACTATGCGGCCTTCCAGATCCCCGGTTCTCCTGGTCGTATCTGCTAACAACGTTTCTACCGCTGCCAGTTGTTCGGAGATCTGGGTGTATTGGGGTGCCATAGCCGTTTTAACTGCCTCCGTTAGTTGTGCAAGCTGCGAGGAGGTAAACATCGACGGCGGGTTTATCTGCGTAGGGCTTTCCGCCATTTTAGGTTCGCCAGTCCCGCGTTGTCGTTCAGTTTCTTTCTTTATTGTTTTCCCCGGCATTGCTGTTGTTATTCGGGTTAGGTATTGTTCCATATAGGTCTCTTCCTATAGTCGCAAATCGCTGCTGTTTCGCTTATTTGAGGTGTTATTTTAGCGTTGCTGGGAGAGGGTTCTTAGAGAGAAAGAAAGCACGTCCTCTCCTCTCACTCCATCACCGGAAGTCATGACATTATTTTATTTATTTATTTACTAGTAAAAAAGGCCCGTTTCTGACACAAATGAAACGGGCGCTAGCAAGGTTTTCCTTGGAGTGTGTGTGTTTGGGAGAGTGTATGTGAGAGTGAGTGTTTGAGAGTCAGAGTGAAAGTGTGAGTCCAATCCATGCTCCTCTGTCACCTGGCCCCTCCATTCATCCCTATCCAGCAATTCCGCTGTCTCCCTGAGGCCTGCCCTGCAATCCATATGCATCCATGGCCATCTGTCCCCTCCATTCATCCCTATCCAGCAATTCCCCTCTCCATGAGTCCTGCCCTTCCAATCCATGCCCATCCATGCTCCTTTGTCACCTGGCCCCTGCATTTTTCCCTATCCAGCATTTCCCCTCTCTGCCTGAGGCCTGCCCTGCAATCCATATCCATCCATGGCCATCTGTCCCCTCCATTCATCCCTATCCAGCAATTCCCCTCTCCCTGAGTCCTGCCCTTCCAATCCATGCTCCTCTTTCACCTGGCCCCTCCATTCATCCCTATCCAGCAATTCCCCTCTCTGCCTGAGGCCTGCCCTGCAATCCATATGCATCCATGCCCATCTGTGCCCTCCATTCATCCCTATCCAGCAATTCCCCTCTCCCTGAGTCCTGCCCTTCCAATCCATGCCCATCCATGCTCATCTGTCACCTGGCCCCTCCATTTTTCCCTATCCAGCATTTCCCCTCTCTGCCTGAGGCCTGCCCTGCAATCCATATCCATCCATGGCTATCTGTCCCCTCCATTCATCCCTATTCAGCAATTCCCGTCTCCCTGAGTCCTGCCCTTCCAATCCATGCCCATCCATGCTCATCTGTCACCTGGCCCCTCCATTTTTCCCTATCCAGCAATTGCCCTGTCTCCCTGAGGCCTGCCCTGCAATCCATATCCATCCATGCCCATCTGTCCCCTCTATTCATCCCTATCCAGCAATTTCCCTCTCTCCCTGAGTCCTGCCCTCCCAATCCATGCCCATCCATGCTCCTCTGTCCCCTGCCCCCTCCATTCATCCCTTTCCAGCAATTGCCCTCTGTCCCTGAGCCCTGCCCTCCCAATCCATGCCCATCCATGCTCCTCTGTCCCCTGCCGCCTCCATTCATCCTTTTCCAGCAAGTCCCCTGTCTCCCTTCCATGACCCCCCCTTGCATCCATGCTCCTCTGTCTCCCATGTCCCAGCCTGGGCCGCCCTCTTCTTCCCCCCCCCCTTCGCATCCATGGTGTCGTTTCTCCCCTGCCCTCCCGCTCCCATTGTTTTTCTTTTGTGGCCACCCTCTTCGCTCCCCCCAACATGGTTTTTATTTTTTTTTCTTGTTTTTAAATGTACCTCCGTGGCGGTTCCGGCAGCGAAGCGTCAGGGAAGGAGGCGGTGCTCCCGACGTCTAGGTTTCCCTTCGCTGTGTTCCGCCTTCTTTTGACGTCATCCTTGACGTCAGAAGAAGGCGGAACACAGCGAAGGTAAGGCTAGACGTTGAGAGCGCCGCCTCCTTCCCTGACGCTTCGCTGCCGAGCGTTGCGATTGGATGAGTGTCATTGCTCCGCCCTCGACGTCATCACGTTTGACGCGTGGGCGGGGCAGACACAATGCAATCTCACCCCCTTCACTTTTGGCTAACAGAGGCTTCATTCGAACGTTGGAGGTGCGTTTTATATAGAGAGATTTATTTATTTGTTATATTTATATCCCACATTTTCCCACCTTATTTGTAGGCTCAATGTGGCTTACATAGTACCAGAGAGACGTTACAGACTCCGGTGTAAACAAATACAAAGTGATGTTGTGGTAACATAAAGTTCAAGTGGCACAGCCACACTAAGGAATCATACAGCGGAAGAGTTGTGTTATGTCCATTACGTTCTTTAGTTTTGTTGTGTTGCAAAGATCAGGCATTTATGTTGGATCGGTAGGGTATGCCTTTTTAAACAGGTTAGTTTATAGTGTTTTCCGGACGTTTAGGTGGTTGTTTGTAGTTTTCAAGGCTTTTGGTAATGCGTTCCACAGTTGCATGCTTATGTAGGAAAAACTGGACACGTAAGTTGATTTGTATTTGAGTCCTTTGCAGTTTGGGTAGTGCAGATTTAGGTACGTTCGTATTGATTCGGATGTGTTTCTAGTTGGTAGGTCGATCAAGTCAGTCATGTATCCTGGAGCTTCACCGTAGATAATTTTGTGAACCAGAGAGCAGATTTTGAAAGCAATGCGTTCTTTGACTGGGAGCCAGTGTAGTTTTCGCGAAGGGGTTTTGCACTTTCAAATCATGTTTTTCTGAAGATAAGCCTAGCTGCCGTGTTTTGAGCAGTCTGAAATTTCTTTAAGTTTGTTCTTTGCATCCCGCATAAATTCCATTGCAGTAGTCTACATGGCTTAGTACCATTGATTGTATCAGGTTGCGAAATGTTCCCCTCGGGAAGAATTGTTTCACGTGTTTGAGTTTCCACATTGAGTGGAACATTTTTTTGTTGTGGATGTCACTTGGCTCTCTAGTGTTAAGTTGCAGTCCATTGTAACACCAAGGATTTTCAGACTGTCTGAGATAGGGAGGGTATAATCTGGGGTGTTGATAATAGTGGGGTTGTCCGCGCTGTGTAGGGATGAGAGGATGAGACATTGTGTTTTTTCTTTGTTTAGTTTTAGTTGAAATGCATTTGCCCAAGAGTCCATGATGTTCAAGCTGATCTTGATTTCGTTGGTGATTTCAGTCAGTTTAGATTTGTAAGGAATGAATATTGTGACATCGTCTGCATAGATGAAAGGGTTAAGGCATTGGTTGGATAAGGACTTGGCTAGTGGAGTCATCATTAGGTTGAAGAGGATCAGTGATAGCGGTGATCCTTGTGGTACTCCGCAATCTGCTTTCCACAGCAATGATATGTTTGTTTGATTTTACTTGATATGTTCTTGTGGTTAGGAAACCCTTGATCCAGCTAAGTATGTTTCCACCAATCCTGAACTTGTCTAGTAATCTTATTAATATATTATGGTTTACCATGTCGAATGCACTAGACATGTCGAATTAGAGGAGGAGGATGTTTTTGCCTATTGCTATTTCCTGCTTGAATTTGGTTAGGAGAGTGAGTAGTACTGTTTCTGTGCTGTGGAGGGGGCGAAAACCTGACTGTGATTCATGTAATATTGAGAATTTGTTTATATAATCTGTAAGTTGTTTGGCTACCATGCTTTCCATCAGCTTGACTGACAACGGAATGGATGCTACTGGACGGTAGTTAGTGATTTCATTTGTTTTTTTCTTGGTGTCTTTTGGTATCGGAGTGAGTAGGATATTGCCATTTTCCTTAGGGAAGAGACCTTGCTGAAGCATGTAGTTTAGGTGGGATGTGAGGTCTACTATGAAGCGGTCGGGGCGGATTTCATTAGGTACTTGGGACAGGTATCTAGTTTACAGTGAGTGTTGGAGAACCTGCTGATTGCCTGTGCAACTGCATCGACGGTAAGGAGGGCAAATTTTAACCAGGTTCGGTCAGCTGGGTATTCTCCCGTCGTTCGGTCCAACTCATTAAGGAAGATTTCAATGTTAGTGTTGTCCTGAGGTAGCGTGTTGTGTAGGTTTGCAATTTTTTCATTGAAATACTTAGCAAGTTTGTCTGCAGATGGGATGTCTGTATTTGATGTAGTGACCAAGTTGGAGTCTAGGAGTTTGTTCAAGAGTTGGTATAATTTCTTCGTGTCTTTGTAATCTGTCCCTATTTTAGTTTTATAGTATGATCTTTTGGTCTGTCTTATTGCGCATTTGTATTTTCTTTGTGATTGTTTCCATGTGTTGAGTGTGTGTTCATCTTTTGTTTTTCTCCATGCTCATTCGAGTTTCCTGGATTGTGTTTTTAGCTTTTTCAGTTCATCATTGAACCATGGTATCGAGATATGCTTACGTGAAGTTCTTTGTTTGTAAGGGTACTATTTCATCTAGTATGCATTTGCATCTTTTATCCCATTCCACGAGGTAATATATGGAGTCTGTTTGTGCTGTCCATTCATTGTTGTATATCTGTTGCCAGAATGCTTTCGTGTCTACTTGACCTCTTGTGCTGTAGGATGTGTGTTCTTGTATTTGGTGTGATCCCTTCTTCCGCCAGTGTAGGGATAAATTTAATTTGTAATGATCAGTCCAGGATGTTTCTGTCCATTTAATATCTGTTATTATTAGGTTCTGGTCTGTTGAAAGTTTGTGTGAGATAAGATCAAGTGTGTGCCCTTTGACGTGGGTTGCTTGCATTTGTGGCCATTTGAGATCCCATAGGTGGAGGAATTCCTTACATTCTCGTGCGTTGATTGAGTTTGGGTCTTCTAAGTGAAGGTTGTTTATAGTGGAGTCAGTGGTTATATGGTCCCCTCTGATAACCTAGTCTCAGAGGAGGCTGTAATATGTGGGAATTCTTTCTCTGACCCTTCTACTTACCATAAGAAATATACCCTTTGGACAAGTGGGGCAATAGGGTTTCTGCCTCACACCCACCCCAAACTACAGTGGACCAGCCACCCCCAATATATGGGGTGACAGAAGCTATCTTACTATCAAAGGAGAAAGTCTTTATTTCTTACCAATTTAGATAATAACAAAGCAATCAGGCAATAACAAATAGCAATTTGTTATTACAGGGAGAGTGACCACTGCTGTAAAGATTTACTTACTGACAATCATCTCAGCCTCTGACTAAATACAATATAACAGTGCCTTATATACTCTGGTGGATCCTCTTCTACTTCTATCCCTCTGCCTGTCGGCGTACCTCAGGGTTCTGTTCTTGGTCCCCTCCTCTTTTCTATCTACACTTCTTCCCTTGGTTCATTAATCTCATCCCATGGCTTTTCCTACCATCTCTATGCTGATGACTCCCAAATCTACCTTTCTACCCCTGATATCTCACCTTGCATCCAAACCAAAGTTTCAGCGTGCTTGTCTGACATTGCTGTCTGGATGTCTCAACGCCACCTGAAATTAAATATGACCAAAACCGAGCTTTTCATTTCCCCCCCAAACCCACCTCCTTGCTCCCCCCGTTTTCTATTTCTGTTGATGGCTCTCTCATTCTCCCTGTCTCCTCAGCTCGAAACCTTGGGGTCATCTTTGACTCTTCTCTCTCCTTCTCTGCTCATATCCAGCAGATCGCCAAGACCTGTCGTTTCTTTCTTTACAACATCCGTAAAATCCGCCCCTTTCTTTCCGAGCACTCTACCAAAACCCTCATCCACACCCTTGTCACCTCTCGTTTAGACTACTGCAATCTGCTTCTTGCTGGCCTCCCACTTAGTCACCTCTCCCCTCTCCAGTCGGTTAAAAACTCTGCTGCCCGTCTCATCTTCCGCCAGGGTCGCTTTACTCATACTACCCCTCTCCTCAAGACCCTTCACTGGCTCCACATCCGTTTTCGCATCCTGTTCAAACTTCTTCTACTAACCTATAAATGTACTCACTCTGCTGCTCCCCAGTATCTCTCCACACTCGTCCTTCCCTACACCCCTTCCCATGCACTCCGCTCCATGGATAAATCCTTCTTATCTGTTCCCTTCTCCACTACTGCCAACTCCAGACTTCGCGCCTTCTGTCTCGCTGCACCCTACGCCTGGAATAAACTTCCTGAGCCCCTACGTCTTGCCCCATCCTTGGCCACCTTTAAATCTAGACTGAAAGCCCACCTCTTTAACATTGCTTTTGACTCATAACCACTTGTAACCACTCGCCTCCACCTACCCTCCTCTCTTCCTTCCCGTTCACATTAATTGATTTGATTTGCTTACTTTATTTATTTTTTTGTCTATTAGATTGTAAGCTCTTTGAGCAGGGACTGTCTTTCTTCTACGTTTGTGCAGCACTGCGTATGCCTTGTAGCGCTATAGAAATGCTAAATAGTAGTAGTAGTAGTAGTACTTATATACCTTTCTGTGCAATGGATTGGGCATCAATTCCCTTCCAAATCATACAGCCTTGCAACTTCAGCTACTTTCTGTCTTACTGCATTGTTTACATAGATTGGAACACACTATCTGAATGTTATGGAACACAGCATCTTATAACAAGTCCAAGGTTTCTTTTACAAGAGATTGTAGCCGTCATTTTGTTACAGGAATTTCTCCAAGAGACTCAGGTCTTATCATTGTTTTGTCTAGTAACCTCAACACATCTTCACTTTCAAACTGTGTACATTCTTAGTGTCTTTGTGATGTCTGAGTCAGTGGCACCACTCTGTCAGGTACGGGAAGAGTGCTCCTTGCTGGATCAGCATGACCTCGAATTTACAGCTCTCAACAGAAAGTGAAGCTGCAGCTTTCAGGCATTTTATAGCCTTCAGCTTATGCAGTTCATGGGTCATAACTAACCTGTCACTGGTCAGAAAAGTGCAAATCAATTCAAGGTTGATGTCTCCTAATACTAGTACATTGGAATTGGTTACACATGTGTTTGAAATGAAGTCCATGAAGTTAGTCTGGCCTTCGTTCCAATTACCTGGAGGTCTGTAAAACAAGACACAATTCAAATGATCGCGTAGGGTTTTGTTGTGGATTCTGATTGAGGCAATTTCAAGTTGAGGTGTCATGCACTAGGCAGTGGTTTCGGTGGTAAAGTGGGATCAATAGATTAGTGCTATGTCTCCGCCTCTCTTTTCCAGTGTGTGATTTTGTATCCTGGAGGGCACATGTCTAGGATTATGGGGTCCTTTTGGTCATGGATCCAGGTTTCATTGATGAAGAGTAAGTCCAGTCTTTAGTCTGTTCTGGCAATAAATCATGTGTGACAGGGTAGCAGAACACCTTTTTGTTGGTGGAGGGAGGGGCCCAAGCTCTGCCTCCAGCTCCACCCCCAATTTACATTTAGTCAATTGTATGTAAATCATATAAAGAGCAATTCCATAAATATGCACCTGCATGTATGCACCATCTGTGCTTGTTAAATGCAGCAAAAAGTACCACTTACAAACACAAGTGCCCTAAGTTCTATTCTATAAGGGCACATGTAAGTGGTATAATGTATACCTGCAAGGGCCATACATGGGTGGAGCATGAACAGGATGTGAGCGTGCCTCCCACTTAGATGTGTAACTTCCAGAATACTATACGTTACATGTGCCCTTGCTGCATGTATGCCAGCTCTGACTAGTGTAACTGCAGGCATATGCATTTTAGGAGCACTGATACTGACATATGCTTTTTTCTATAATAATATCCAGATGCTGTTAAAGAATAGGTGTGCCTAAAAGGAGGTGCCCAATTATAGCATTGCCCCCGTAGAATGTCAATTATTTATTTGGGACATTCCCAAATCAATCAGCAATACTCTCAGCAACAGGTACAGAGAAGTCAAGTGTTTCACTTTACAACACTTCAAAACTTGAAGGAACCTCACTAAGGGAGAGGTAAATAAAGATACCCAAGTCAAAGCAAAACCAATCCCAATGTTTCTTATAGGTAAACTCAAGTACTAGCCCTATCAATGTCTTAAGTTTATAAGGGGAGTTAGGAGAATTTACTGTAGCTACATCTGCAACAGTGTAAGTTGCAGTGAACCAGGCCAATAAACGGCTCACTTAATCGCTCTATACAATCACCAATCTCCTTTAATGTACTCCAGTTTTATGTGTGGATTTTTTTCCTATGCATTTAACACACCTCTAGTTAAATGCGCCAGTAGAGGTTTCAAAAATAGTACAAGAGTCACCCACAAATTCAAATGAGAAAACACTTTTCAAAACTTCTCCAGAAAATTAATGCAGTCTTATGCCAGCACCTCCATATAGATAGGCAGCCGACTACTTATCTTAATAGCACTGCAACAATGTCCCAACAGAGATCCCCATTTCAGAAACTCCTTCATCAGGGACAAGGGATGCTAGAAGGTGAAAAGCTGCAAACTGGATGTCTAAAGTTTTCTCTAACTACATCCAAATGACACTACATCCAGGTGACTCACTGACAGCAACTGAAACTCCATCCAGTAAAAGACACTGTCAGAAATAACACAAGATCTTGCAAATAGACATTCAGAAGCTTACCATATCATCCAATAAAACAACAGTCCAATAGCATATCCATGGGGTGTTCTTGGGGGCCTGGACTCCCCACTTTGGGCTCAGGCCCCCTCCAAACCTTCAGCACCTGTTAAATGGCTAGTGAGAATGTTGAAGCCCTGCCAGCCAAAGAAATTCACTGCCCTTACTGCTCCCTGCCTCCTTGTGGGTGCTGCAGTAAAGAGAAAGATGGTAGCATGCTTCCAACCGGTAACACCAGGACTTCTTAGAAATGCTAAATAGTAGTAGTAGTAGACTTCTTGCTCATGCTCATTTCTTGTATGAACTGAGCATGCATGAGGAGTCCCAGCATCAATGGTACAGACATACCACCAACTTTCTCCTTACTGCAGCAAAACAAGAAGGGGAATGGCTCGGGAAGTGAATTTCTTTAGCTGGCAGGTCTTTGGCATCCCTGCCAGCAAAGGTAATATTTTAATGCGGGGGTGGGGGGGGGGAGGAAATGCGCTGCCCCACAGTTTAACCCGGGCCCTTTCACCAATGGAGGGGCTGCTATGCTCCAGCAACAGACCCGTCACTTACTAAAAAAAAAGAAACTACAGAATAGAAACAAATATATAAATATTTGCCATAAAAACAACACACGATTTGGCAGCCTTCCGGAAACTAAGACTAACCTGATCAGTGAGACTTATCAAAAGGACCCTTCTTAAAAAACATGACACCAGAACTGTGTCATATTTAGTTAACATTGAATTATTCCTATTTTGGTTACTTTATCACATTGTTATTATTGAACGCTTGTCATTACCCTTGATTTCAACACTTGAAATGTATTGTTTACCTTTGATCTCGATACCTGAAATGTATTTACCAATTTTCTTCTAATTTACTGTGTATTCTCTATACTCTAACTGGAACATTACTCTTTATTTCTTATTCTGGAAATGGCGATCGCCACTACGGTATTTGTAAGCCATATTGAGCCTGCAAAGAGGTGGGAAAATGTGGGATATAAATGCAGAATAAATAAATATAGACAATGACATGGAAAACCTAAGACGCAGACTGAGCAGCAGAACACTGAAGAAAGACGTATAGAAACACATTTTCTCCTGTACAGAACAAAATACAAGAAATTCACATTTTCAAAGTTGACATATCTCATTCTCTAAATATTAAAAATAAATCTATTCCAGGTGTATGCTACAGCAAGATGGAAGGAATGAAGTTTGGAATTCGCAGTGGAGAAGGGTCCAGAAAAAAGCAACCCAATGAACAAAGTTCACCGGGGAGGGGTGTAGGGAAAGATGAGTGAGAAATGCTTAAACAATATAAATAAGCAATCTGTATCAGAGTCTAAAGCAATAACCAATACTGAAGGAACAGCTAAACTCTCATTGGCCATCGCTACCTATATCGCAAGATCCATGCTTCAGTGGCGTAGCTACGGGGGGCCTTGGAGGCCCAGGCCCCCATACCCCTCTCAAGCCCTCCCCCTACACTGGTGGTCAAAGAGTTGCCTGCCTGCATAGGTGCCCCATATAAGAGGCCAGCCCAAGCAATGCAACCCTTACTCCCTCCTTCCACCTTTCGCCAGCCAATGTCCAGAGGCCAGGGCTGCTGGTATTTCTTTCTCTCTCCCCTTCATCCACCCCTGTTCCGTTCAAACATACTCTGCTGCTAGCAACACTGCAGCGATCAAACCCGGCTGCTTTGGGGCCTTCCCTGTGACACACCCCACCCATGCAAAACAGGAGGTAGAACCAGAGGAGGCGGGCGCGTCACAGGGAAGGCCCCAAAGCAGCCTAAAAACAATAGCCAGATGATATAAAGATGTTGAATATTTATTAGCATCCAAGACTCGACACAAGCTGTGTTTCAGCCTAATTGGCCTGCATCAGGAGTCTTCAAAGGATGTGAACAAGAAAATCTGTCTGGAATTGTGTACAACAATGTCTAAAAGCACACTGCAGGAAAACTACAGCCACAGTGTGCAAATTATCCCCCTACATTCAAAGTAAACGCCAGTCTCCTCGCTCTACAACATGAAACACCGGTATGGAAGTTGAATGTGCTTAAAATGTTCTTCTCTGATAGCTTAGATCTGAGGATTATTTTCCCTGTCAGCGCAGGGCAAAATGGCAGAGACTATTGTAAAGAACAAAATTACTGGGAATTTATATAGGCATGGATTAATGGGACAAAAACAACATGGATTTAATCAAGGGAAATCTTGCCTTGCCAATCTGCTATATTTCTTATTTTTTTTCAGTCTTTTTATTAGAAGCTTACATCAACATTACAAAGAAAAGTCAATATACACCAAACATAAGAAGCAAAATAAGCACTATGTAAAGCAAATTGCTTCTCAAACACATAGACCCAAACAAGAACCTATAATTTTTAGAAATAATATATGTCCCCCACTTGTCTTCCAACCTCCCCACCTCACCAGACTATGCAATAAAACAAATGGGTAATATATGTCAATAAATGGATTCTGTGAGCAATGAGTAAGAAAGTGTTCCCATATGCGTTCCCATTTAGCCAGTCTTGTTATGTTGTTACCATGATCTTTTCCATGTCAGCTATAAACCAGAGCTTTGTAATCCATTTATAAGCAGGTGGAACAGTCTCCGATTTCCAAGCAGCAGCCAGGGTGAGTCGCATTGCATTAAAGCAGTATTGGATGAGATGTTGCTGCCTCCATTGTGCTCCAAGAACAGGTCTATTAATTAAATATTTCCCCAGGCCCCAGGTTATCTCAAGACCCAACCAATATTGAAGCTAATACTGTACTGTCTTCCAATAAGCATTCACCCTGAGACAGGTCCACCAAACATGTTCCAAAGTGCCCCTCTCATCCATTTTATCAAACAAAGTGCCAAAACAACAGGAAAAATGTGATGAAGTCTGGCAGGAGTAAGATACCAATGATGCATTACTTTAGCCCAGTGGAGGAACCCCTGCCAGTAAGGTTTTTATACCCACAATGAATATTCATGAGATAGATTTGCAAGCAGTGGAAATATGAATATTCTTTGTGGGTATCCTAAAAACCTGACTGGCTGGAATGCCTCCAGGACCTGGTTTGGGAACCACTGATTTACCCCATTCTCTTGAAAGTTAACAGTTCTAGACAAGCACTTCAAAGCCACTTTCATTGCCTTCCAATCATGCTCCTCATATCAAGTACCTAGCTCAACTTTCCATTTAGCTCCATGAGACAGATCAAGGTGCAATCTGTTTTTAAAATAATGCTACAGCACTAAGATTAATTTACGAGTACTACAAAAATCTTCAAATAAATCTTCCAGGAAGTGTTTTCCCATGTGATAACAGGCTTAATAGATTTCGATGTCGAAAAATGAGCGAGCTGCAAATAAGCACTTGGTGGCAACTGATAGTCATGAGCCAGTTCTTCAAAAGGTATTAAATCAGCGTCATCAAAAAGTTGCCCCCAGGTAACTAGCTGCATCAGAAGGTTATCCACAAGAGGAGAGAACTTTGACAGCTGAAAGTATCGATCCTGTGCAGTGCAATCCCAAACCTGAAGGATAAAATGAGTAGTGGGGCAGGCGGTCAGTGCAAGCTCCCTGTGGCAAGAAGGCACCCACAACACAGGCCAAGCTCATAGGGCCAATCTGAAATTGCTCCAACACCAATCTGCTACATTTCTTTGAAGGGGTGAATAAATATGTGGATAAAAATGAGCCAGTTGACAATAGTCTATCTGGATTTTCAGAAGGCATTTGACAAAGTACCTCATGAGTGACTCCTGAGGAATTAGAAAGTCATGGGATAGGAGATAGTGTCCTATATTTTAAGATGGTGGATAATTCTGATGGCGGTATTTTGGACCAGTTGTAAAGAATGACGATTATTGTCCCATAGTCCAGGATAAAGAGAATTACAGTAATCAATTTGTGTAATAACGAGTGAAGAAGAATGTTAAGGGCAGAAGGATGGAGTAATGGTTGAACTGATCTAACAAGAGGTAATTTATAGAAAGACTGTTGGACAACCTTAGAGATTTGCTCATAGAGGGTAAGCGAGGAATCTAGAGTGAATTTATTTATTTATTTGTTGCATTTGTATCCCACATTTTCCCACCTATTTGCAGGCTCAATGTGGCTTACATAGTACTGTGGTGGCGAACGCCAGTTCTGGTATGAGAAATACAGAGTGGTAGTTGTTATAAAGTACATAAGTTGCCAAATGACTTAAGAGGTTAAAAGGAGAAATTAAGTGTTGTGGTTTGGTAGCAAGTTTCGTTGTGCTGCATGATTCGGGTGTTTAGGTTGGATCATTATGGTATGTCTTCTTGAATAAATTGGTCTTTAATGATTTCCAAAAGATTGTTATGTCATGCATTGATTTCAAGACGTTTGGTAATGCATTCCATAGTTGTGTGCTTATATAGAAGAAGCTGGTTGCGTATGTTGATTTATATTTTAGTCCTTTGTAGCTTGGGTTGTGGAGGTTTAGGTATGTGCGTGCTGAACTTTGTGTTTCTGGTTGGTAGATCTACTAGGTCTGCCATGTAGGTCGGAGTCTCGCCGTGGATAATTTTGTGGACCGGGGTGCAGATTTTGAATACAATTCGTTCTTTGATTGGGAGCCAATGTAGTTTTTCTCGTAGGGGTTTAGCGCTTTCATATTTCGTTTTTCCAAATATGAGTCTGGCTGCGGTGTTTTGGGCAGTTTGAAGTTTCCTCTTAATTTGTTCTTTGCATCCGGCGTAGATTGCGTTGCAGTAGTCTAGGCGACTTAGCACCATTGATTGTACCAATCTGCAGAATATTTCCCTCAGGAAGAAAGGTTTTACTCATTTAAGTTTCCTCATTGAGTGGAACATTTTCTTTGTTGTATTCTTCGCCTGGTGTTAAGTTTTGGTCGATGGTGACTCTGAGTATTTTCAGGCTGTCTGAGACAGGTAGAGTGTAGTCTGGGGTGTTTATACTTGTTGGTTTGTTCGTATTGTATTGTGATGAGAGGATGAGACAGTGTGTTTTTTCTGTGTTGAGGTTTAGTTAAATGCATCCGCCCATGAGTTCATGATTTGAAGGCTGAGTTTGATTTTGTTTGTGATTTCTGTTGGATCGTGTTTAAACGGGATGTAAATCCAAGAATATGTGTGGAATGAACTTGGGAGATAGGAAAACAACGAAGAAAAATGGGAGATGATAATAATAGTTGATGTCTCAAAGAAGGGGAGAATAATATAGCCTTGGATTTCTCAGAGTTGAGAACCACCTTATTTTCAGTAAGCCAGGATGTAATTTGATTGAGGCGACCAGAACTGAACGCAGTACTCAAGGTAAGGTCGCACCATGGAGCGATATAGAGGCATTATAGTATTCTTGGTCTTATTTACCATCCTTTTTTTAATAATTCCTAGTACCTTGTTTGCTTTTTTGGCCACCACCACACACTAGGCAGATTTCAGCATATTGTCTACAAAGACACCTAGATCTTTTTCTTGGATGCTGTCCCCTAAGGTGAACCCTAGCATCAAGTAACTATGATTTGGGTTATTCTTCCCAATGTACATCACTTTGCATTTGTCCACATTAAATTTAATCTGCCATTTGGATGATCAGTCTTCCAATTTCCTGAGGTCTTCCTGCAATTTTTCACAGTCTACATGCGTTTTAACAAACTTGAATAGTTTTGTGCCATCTGCAAATTTAATCACCTCACTTATCATTCCAAGTTCCAGATCATTTATAAATATATTAAATAGCACTGGTCCCAGTTCAGATCCCTGTAGCACTCTATTGAGAGACATGGCCATTTAACTCTACCCTGTTTTTAGACCAAATAACAAATTTCTAATCCACAACAGTACATTGCCTCCTATCCCATGACTCTTTAATTTTCTCAGGAGTCTATCATGAGGAAATTTGTCAGAAGCTTTCTGAAAATCTAGATACACTACATCAACCTGCTTACCTTTATCTACATGTTGGTTCACACCTTCAAAGAAATGAAGCAAATTGGTGCGGTAAGACTTCCTTTTGCTGAATCCATGCTGCCTTTGTCCCATGAAACCATGTTTATCTCTGTGTTCCATAATTTTATTCTTTATGATAGTTTCCACTATTTTACATGGCACTGATGTCAGGCTTACCGGTCTGTAATTTCCCAGATCACCCCTGGAACCCTTTTTAAAATTCAGCATTACAAGGGAGGGGCGTTTCCAAGATGGTGGATTAGACTTGATGGTGGTCGGAGCGTGTTTGAAATCCTTTCGTCTTATCTGAATCCTAGAATGGTGATTGTTTCTGAAAAAATGCCACACACTAAAAGAAAGGGTGTTGTGAAAAGCATACCGCCGGCAGCTCCAGGTACAACGCAGATTCAAACAACGCTGGATCGATACGCCACAAGCACCCCACACTTGACCGGCGAGAGTGTACCCGCAGTATGGGCAGGTGAAGGAGCATCTAGCCCACAGGGTTTGGAAACATCGTTGTCCTCGCCGGAAGTGAATCCTCCGCCGTGCCCCGCTGTAGCCTGGGCGTGTTTGGAGACCCAGGAGCACTTGGAAGTCGTTGCTCCAGGTTCTCCGGTCGGCGGTGACACCCCCAGGGAAGCGGGAGGTAACAGCAAGGGAGAAGTTGTATCTCCACCGGCATCAACACTGGAATCTATTTGGTCTGCGATTCAGTCCTTAACATCTATAGTCTCACAAACTGCCCAGGAGACAACGTCAATAGTGAGTAAACTGGATTTGCTAACAAACGCGTTTGAAACATTGAAACAGGAATCTGTATTAAATAAAGCACAGGTTCAACAGGATATTTCTTCTTTGACTAAAAAAACAGACTCATTGATTAAAGATAAAATGATAATTCATCGAAAATTGGAGAACTTTGAAAACTATAATAGACGCTTGAACCTACGGATTCTTAATTTTCCCCATTCTTCGGAAATAAATGCAACTGAGATGTTCAAAAAATACCTAATTGAAAACCTATCTGTTTCTCCAAACTTAAAACCTCCTATTAATAAAATATTCTATATACCTATTCCTAAAAAGAGAACAGATGGGAATCAAGAATTTCAGGATTTGACTAATTTTTTGGAAAACTCCAATGATGGGATATTTGAGAGGCGAACTCTTCTTGTCTCAATGGTTTTCGAACAAAATGTGAACATGATTAAAAAACTTTATTTTCGTAATCTAGCAAAACCATTTTATGGCGAAAAACTTTGGATTTTTCCCGACGTTGCGAAGATCACCCAGGAGAGACGTCGGTCTTTCCTGGCAATGAGAGACGAAGTTAAGGCTTTAGGAGCCAGTTTCATATTGTCCTATCCTTGTAAATGTCAGTTAAAATACTTGGATAACAAATATCATTTTTTTGATCTTGGACATTTGAGGAGTTTTATAGATATGAAGAAAGTGAACAGATAGATCTGGTGTTAGTTTAAGACCTTGTAATTCACAATGTGTGTGTTTGATTGGGTGATCCAGGCCATATTCTTGTTAAAAAAATTTATTCTGATTTAACTCCTTTTAAATTTCCAGCCCCCTTGTCTTAATTTTGTGGTCTAAGAAAGAAGTTTAATTGAAATGGGGGACTATATATATTGAAGTAGAATTTTTCTGTTTCTGTTTTTTCCTAAACAAGATGTAATGCTTGTGTTATGTTTAAAAAATGTATAAATAAAAAAATAAAAAAAAAATTCAGCATTACATTGGTCACCCTCCACATATATTTTAGAACACCCTGTTCTAAAATAAATGTAAGATGGACGTCCATGTACTGGAAACGTCCAGTATCAACGTCCATTTTACAAACTGAAACATCCAAATTATGAATGGAGAAAACAAGTGACATGGATGTCTGTATGGTAGCACAGGAATATAAAATGGCAACACAGACATTTGTGCAGAGCAGAGGGGTAGTCTAATGGTCAGAGTAGTGGGTTGAATCAGGGAACCCAGAAACAGAAAAATATCTACTGTACCTGAATGTACACCACTTGAATAGCCTTCAGGTTTGCAGGTGTCTTATACATTCAGGTACAGTTGTTATTTTTCTATCCCTCGAGGGCTCACAATTAAAAAAAAAAAGGGGGGTGCTGAAGTGGGATTTGAACCTGGGCTCCTTGCTTCCCAGTGTACTGTACTAAACCTTAGCCTACTCCTCAGATCTGTATGTTGCTTTTTTAAGAATGTCCATAATACCTGAAGCTTGGGCTTGTCTCAGGCAGGGGCAAGAGGATGGGCTGCACAAGGCCTCATTCTCCACTTCCTTCCCACTGCTTCTCCAAACCAGCAGCAGCAGCTAAACCAGTTAAAGGCTATCATGGGGCCAACTCTGTATAGGCTCGGCGGCCGTTTCTGCCCCCCCCCCCCCGGACATCACTTCTTGTTCCGGAGCAGAGCTGACAGCCGTGCACTTACAGAGTCAGCCCCATTATAGTTTTTAACTTGTTTAACTGCTCTTGCTGCTGGTTTGGAGAAGCAACAAAAACAGCAGTGTCAGGGCTGTTGGGGGGGGGGGGGAGAAGGGGTAGATACTGAAAGGGGAAAAGCTGGATGGAAGATGGGGAGAAAAGGGACAGATGCTGGATAGAAGAGGGGAGAAAGAAGGGGCAGATGCTGGATGGAAAAAGGAGAAGAGAAGGGACAGATGCTGGATGAAAGGGAAAGAGAGAAGGGGCAGATGCTGGATGGAAGAAGGGGAAGAGAGAGGGGGCAGACGCTGGATGGAAAAAGGGGAAGAGAAAGGGAGCAGATGCTGGATGAAAGAGGGGAAGAGAGAAGAGGCAGACACTAGATGGAAGGACAGTGAGAGAGGGGGCAGATGCTGGAAGAGGGGGAGAGAGAAGGGACAGACACTGGATGAAAGGGGCAGAGAGAAGAGGCAGATGTTGCATGGAAGAAGGGGAGAGAACAGCATACGCTGGATGGAAGAGGGGAGAGAGAAGGGGCAGATAATGGATGAAAGAAGGGGAAGACAGAGGGGGCAAATACTGGATGAAACGGGAAGAGAGAAGAGGCAGACACTAAATGAAAGAGGGGAAAAGAGAAGAGGCAGACACTGGATGGAAGGAGGGCAGTTAGAGAGAAGGCAGATGCTGGAAGGAAGAGTGGTAAACAGAAGAGACAGACACTGCATGGAAGAAGGGGAGAGAGGAGGCAGACGCTTAATAGAAGAGGGGGAGAGAGAAGAGGCAGATGCTGGAAGGAAGGAGGGCCGTGAGAGGGAAGTTGCTGGAAGAGGGTGCAGAAGAGGAAGGGGGCAGGGAGAGGGGGAAGATGCTGGATGGAAGGGGCCAGAGAGACAGAGGGTGCAGATGCTGGTTGGAAAATGTCAGACAGAGGGAAGATGCTGGATTGAAGGGGGCAGAGAGGCACAGATGGCAGATGCTGTATGGTAGGGGACAGAGAGAGAGAGAAAGGGCAAACACTGGATGGAAGGGGCTAGAGAAAGAGGGGCAAATGCTGGATGGCAGGTATCAGAGAGAGAGAGGGGGTAGATGCTGGATGGAAGGGAGCAGAGAGAGGGGGTAGATGCTGGATGGAAGGGGTAGAGAGAGGGCAGATGCTGGATGGATGGGGTAGAAAGGGCAGATGCTGGATGAAAGGAGTTAGAGAGAGAAGAGGCAGACGCTTGCTGGAAGAGGGGGAGAGAGAAGAGGCAGACCCTGGATGAACAGAGGGCAGTGAGAGAAAGGTTAAGATGCTGGAAGAGGGAAGAGAGGATGCACTGAATGGAAGGGGACAGAAAGAGAGAGAGAGAAGGGAAAGATGTTGGGTGAAAGAGGTCAGAGAGACAGAGGAGGGAAGATGCTGGATGAAAGGGGGCACAGAGACAGAGAGGGTAGATGCTGGATGGAAGTGAAACAGGCTAGTAAATCAGAAGACAAAAGGCCAAATTTGGTTCCAAACAAGGCAACTTTATTGCTAGCAAGTGAACAGTACCGAGTAGTCTCAGGACACTGTGTGTCGCAAATCACCTGACACTTACATTTATACTTCCCTACTGGGCCTGCGCACTAGGCCCCTTACACGTCACATTTGGCATGCGCAGTAAACAGTTGTAGTTCATACAGTGCATAATTGTAGTCCTCAGTACGTACACACGTCATAATACTGAAAAGATACTGGCAAGAGAAACGAAACTTAGCAGCTTATTCTACATACACACAATGCTCCTTTCTAGCACAGGAGATAAGACTCGTCGGCTCAGAGATGCAGGGCGGGGGTGTTAGCACCCTCCAAGGCCACCTATTCATGGGGCATCTACGTGCAAGCTGATCTCGTATACGCCTTGCTACTACAGTTACAGTTACAAGCTATATGTCTAATAGCCCTGCATTCTGTCTTACATTAGTAAACAATAAAACTGAGTAAGGCACAATGGTCCAGTGCAGTGATAAAGTATGGCTAAAAGCCAAAAGCAGAGGTAGAATACATAAGTATAAGTCCATCAATAGGCACAAAACATGAGGTTGTTCTGGTGGTCAGTAGTATTCATAGTATCCAGCGTTCCACTCCTTCATTCCCCCCTTTTGATACTTGAACATCCATCTGGTGGAGAGTATCACCTCCAGAAGCCCTGAAAGGGAAGAGAGAGACAAGAAGCATTAGCAGGGAGGCAAAAAGGGAGCCCTAGTCCCTTGCGCAGCCGCTGGTTACTTCGCCGGGGTTGAGACGGAGGGCCCCTAGTGGAATCCCCCCCCCCTTTGTAGCCGGTCTTATGCTGGCACAAGGGTATTGGCTCATAAACTGATTCGGGAGGACAGAAGTCCGCGTCAGCCACAAGGTTCTTCTTCGTCAGCCTGGGGAATGGGGGAATACACCTGGAGAGCCATAAGTTGGGTAGCAGCCCGGCGGTCAGCGATACTTTCCATGGTGGAGCGGAGACACCTGAAAACTAAGGGAAGAGACAAAGGAATTAGCAAGCAGGACAGCAGAAATAGGCCACCCATGACCAGGAGGCCTTGCAGGCTCCCGGAAGTTGGCAACCAGCTGGTAAGGGAGGAAGTCCAATCCCAAGCGCTGTTCCAGGTTTGGACGGGGACGTGGGCTAATTTGACCATACGGTCAGTTATCTCGCTGATGACTTGGCTTTGGTCATCAATCTGTAAGCAGCAATTACTGAGGTTAAACTTGCCACACACCCCGCCTTCCTGGGCTAAGAGGTAGTCGAGAGCCAAGCGATTTTGGTAAACTGCGGTAATGAGCTTAGTGTTCTGTCGGGCTAAAATGTTGAGGGCAAGTGCCGAATCGTTGGTAAGGATCTCGAGCACTGCCTGCAAGCGGATAATGCGATTCAGCATGTAGATAGGAGTGCGGTACCCATATGTGCCATCTTCAGCCCAGGTGGCCGGTCCATAGTAATGAATGATACGTTCTGGCGGCCACTCGTTGTCTTTCCAGTCTCCAATTTGGACTTTAGGTTTGGTGCTTAGAAGAGACCGTTTGCGTCTGGCAATGCTATCAGGCCCCTTTTCCACGTACAGGGGGATGCCTAACGTCTCGCCGACTCGCAGGGGCAGAAGGAAAAAACTAGGTCGGACGGTGCCTAAGAGACAGGTACCGTACCAGCGGGCCGGGAGCTGTTCATAGGCCCTGCGCCCGCAAATATAGTAGTAGCCCTCCGGGGCTACCCATTTAAGGGAGGCATTCCCTCCGTGTGTCCACGTTGCGTTCAAGGTGGGTTCAGTCCAGATGGGCTCCGGGGCGGGTAGGCGGTCCGTCTGCCACCAGGTATGTCGACTGCCGTTAAACTGAAGGACCCCCGTGCAAGCGGAATCTCCCACGGGTACAGAATAACGCTTCGATGGCGCTCGACTAGCGCAGAGGGTACCGATGATATTGGTTCTCAGGGCCCATTCGTACGGCTTCGGGCGCTGGGGAAAGGTAATGTTAGTAGTGTTGAGCGCATCCCATGTTTGCTGTCGGACCTCCTTCGCTTCCCAAGGCCATTGCTCACCCATGTCCGTGCCTCCACAGTCGAAACAGTTGGTAATTCCCAGGGAGAAAGCGATGTTTTCGGCCAGGTTGAGGAACATATTCCGCGCTTCTGTGGAGATGGGGAACTTAGTCGCTGCCTCTTCAGCGCGAGCGATTTCATCAAATACCTCTTGGTACCCAACGACAGTAGTCTGGTAGTGCGTGGGAGGCTTTGTTTCAAGGCTTTGATATATGGTAATATACGTCAGCGGATCCATCCCTCCGCCGTCAATGCCAAGGCCCCACGTTCCTCTCCAGGGCATGTCGTGGCCTCGGATGGGCCAGTCCAGGGACACATAGTTACCGGAACCTCGATGAAATTCGCCTAGGCCGGTGCATCCGGCATATCCTCCTCCCGTATAAGCGCATACTCGTTCCCAGCCCGAGGCTCGAGTGTCTCCGGCACAGGGGAGCCAAACCCAAGGGGAGCAGCATCTCATATCTGGACTGAAGGGGCAGACATACTTGTGGTCGTTCACATATGCCTGACGCCAACTTTGGCTTCCACACTTACGGGACCAAGGGTGTTTGTCCATGGCGGCGCAAACGTCGAAGGTGAGTGTAGCCACAGTTGGGATACCGCCAGCAAGGATGCGAGTGGAATTTACGTAATACAGAATGCCATCACCTTCAACTCCCGGGGGCCCGGCCACATACGCAGGGAGTCCTACACTGAGGGTGACATTGTAGTATCTTGGCTTGGTGGGACTATGGCAGACAGTGAGGTTGCCTTGGAGACATCTGTGGAACTGTTGGAGGCCATCCGGGGTGACGATGGCGCACGCCGGGAGGAGCTTGCAATTACCTTCCGGGGGCTGCGTCTGGTGGATGAGGGTGGTAACTAGGTGATATCCTCCCTCTATACGATGGCGCACCAGGCGCAAGCATTCAGTGCAATTCTGGCTCAGGGTGGTAGGATAGCTCGGGACTGAGCAAAGGAGGAGGAGTAGGCTCAGCATTATATATATGGTGGGAGGTATCCGAGCCTTTGCAGCAAGAAGACAATGAGGCCCACGACGAAGGCTGCAATGAACACAGAGCCAAAGACACAGTGGGTCCAAAAGCTGAGCTCCTGTTGCGAGGCAGGCATGAATCTGTCGGTTCACGTCTTTCTTAGGGTCAGCCGTAGTGGAGCGTCAGGATGTTGATGCGCAGTCCAACGCTTCGGGGCGCTGCTAGTAGGAGCAGCAGGCTTCAATCGGGTCCAATGTATCCACACTGGGTTTCCTGCAATTTTAACAGCGGTTGGGGTCGTTAGGAGAACAAGGGAGGGCCCTTTCCATTTGGGTTTCAGACAGTCAGAGTCATCCCACTCTTTCACCCACACCTCCTCTCCTACCCTGAACCGGTGTATAGGACTGGTAAAAACCAGGGGAGCTACTCTCTCAGTGTATTACTGGATGTTCTGCACTACCTCGTGTAAGGCTTTCATCTGTCTCACTAAGGAATTCTCGCCCTGTATCTGCAGGGAGTCGGGGAAAGAGGGTAGTGGCGGTGGCCTTGCGTACATCATCTCGTAAGGGGTAAGGCCGGTAGCCTTGGGGGTACACCTGAGATGTAGCAAGGCCAGTGGAAGCAGGTCGGGCCATTTGGCTTTGGCTTCTTGACATAGCTTGGCTAGCTGGTTCTTCAAGGATCGGTTAGCTCTCTCCACTATTCCACTGCTCTGGGGTCTCCAGGCACAATGCAACTTCCAATCGAGGCCCAGTCTTGTACTGAGCTGTTGAGTTACTTCACTGGCAAAGGCTGGCCCGTTGTCGGAGTTTATCTGCTTGGGGAGACCGTATCTGGGTAGGATATGATGAATCAGTAGGGAGGTGACTTCTTTAGCCATTTCCGTTCTAGTGGGCTGGGCTTCAATCCATCCGGTGTACGTACACACTGCGACTAAGATGGCTTTGTAGCCCCGGGCCGGGGGCATATGCGTGAAGTCAATCTGGCAAACGTGAAAAGGGCTAGTGCCCCGGAGCACGTGTCCTGGCGCAAGACTGGGTCCTGTTGGGGGGTTATTCCGGGCACAAGTTACACATTGACTGGAAGCGTTTTTGGTCCACAGAGACAGTTTGTTGATGTAGTAGGTCTTCTCAAATAGGCGCCCCAGAGCGTCCCTGCCCAGGTGGGTGCGATCATGAGCCTCTTTGGTCACTGCCCAGGCCAGGGCTTCGGGTATCCATATGCGCCCGTCCTGTAGTATCCACCATCCATTGCGTGACTCCAGGCCCTCTTGTCGGGCCCACTCCGTTTCTTGGGGGGTGTAGATAGGGGTCTCTGCGGGGAGCTGGACGACGAGTACGGGGTCAGAAGGATGAGATGAGTAAGGGAGCTGACTTGCCCTTTTTGCGGCATCATCCGCCCGTTGGTTACCACGGGCGATAGGGTCCGTCTGGCCGGTGTGGGCCCTACAATGCATCACAGCTACTTTCTTTGGCTTCCAGACTGACTCGAGTAGTTGGCAAATCTCGGTGGCATTTGCGAGTCCTTTTCCCTCAGCCGTCAGAAATCCCCTCTCCTTGTACAGGGCTCCATGCACCTGGAGGGTGAGGAAGGCGTATTTGGAGTCGGTGTAGATATTAACAACTTTTCCTTCAGCCCACAGGAGGGCTTTGGTGAGGGCGATCAGCTCCGCCTTCTGGGCTGACGTTCCGGCCGGCAGGGCCATAGCCTCGATCACATGGTCCTCCGACACCACCGCATAGCCAGCTCTTCGAATTCCCTCTATCACCTGGCTGCTTCCATCGGTAAAAAGGGTGATGCCCCCTTGCCAGGGTTGGTCCTTCAGGTCAGGTCTGCTCGAGTGCACAGTGGCCATTACCTCTTCACAGTCGTGGAGTGGTGGTTCAGGGGCCGGAAGGAGAGTAGCGGGATTAAGGTTAGTTGTGTCCAGGATCCGTACCTCCGGATTTTCGCACAGGAGGGCTTGGTATTTGACCAATCGGGAGTTGGTCATCCATCTGGGTCCGTGGCTCTCGAGTAGGCCGCGGATGGTGTGGGGCGTAGTTACAAAGAGTGTTTGGCCGAAGGTGAGCTTATTGGCCTCGTGTATCAGCAGACAGGCCGCTGCAATGCTTCGGAGGCAGCCCGGCCATCCTCGTGCCACGTTGTCCATGCCCTTGGAGAGGTATGCTACAGGGCGTTGCCAGGTGCCGACCAGTTGGGTGAGGACTCCAAGTGCCAATCCCTTCTTTTCGTCGATGAACAAGTGGAACGGCTTGGTCACATCTGGCAGTCCGAGCGCTGGTGGGGCCACAAGGGCCTCCTTGAGGTCCTGAAGGGCTTTCAGTTCGTGTTTCTCCCACTGGAGGGTTTGGCCCTCGAGTTCAGGTCCTTTCAGTTTGGCATACAAACTGTGGGACAGGATGGCAAAGTTGATGATCCAAATGCGGCAATATCCAGCGGCTCCGAGGAGTGCCCGTAGTTCCTTCTTATTTGCAGGAGTGGGTTGGTTGCGGATGGCTTGGGTTCGGGGGGTACCGAGCCTTCGGGTTCCTTCTCGGAGGCGAAACCCCAGATACTCGACTTCGATCTCGCATATCTGGGCCTTTTTGCGACTGGCCCGGTACCCCTGGGCTTCCAGGGTTTTCAAGAGGTAAAGGGTAGCTTCTGCACAGTCCGTGTACGTTTCACGGGCCACTAATAAGTCATCCACGTATTGGACGACCGGCCCGTATTCGTCCTGGTACGTTTTCAGGTCCTGGGCAAGTTGGTCACCAAAGAGGGTGGGCGAATTCTTGAACCCCTGGGGGAGCCGGGTCCATGTGAGTTGCTGTTTATTTCCAGTCTGTAAGTCCTCCCACGTGAAGGCAAACAACTTCTGGCTGTCGGCAGCAAGGGGGATGGAGAAGAAGGCGTCCTTCAGATCAATGACACTATACCACTTGCTGTGGGCTGGCACTTGGGCTAGAATGGAGTAAGGGTTCGGTACGAGGGCAACTATGTCGGCTACCTGGTTGTTGACTTTCCTCAGGTCCTGGACGGGTCTGTATTCTGATGTGCCTGGCTTCTTAACGGGCAGTAATGGGGTGTTCCACGCGGATCTGATCGGTTTAAGGACCCCCTGTTGAAGAAGTTTGTGTAAGTGAATTTGCATACTATGCCGGGCCGCATAAGGGATATGGTATTGTCCTTGGTTGACGACTTGGGCATTTGGTTTGAGTTCAATCCATATGGGGATAGCATTTACGGCCAGTCCGCCTGAGTTCACTTCTGCCCATACATTAGGCACTTCATCCATTAGGGCCCGCCTCTGCTGGGCAAAAGGGGTGTTCTGGTCATACCGACAGTCGCCGGCCCCTACAGTTGGGAGGGCGTGTAGCCTCCATTCTTCTCTCACTGGGCAGACAAGTGTTACTGGCCGATCTTCAAAGCTAGCTTCCACCTCCCCCGTGGTCTTGAACTTCAAGGTGGCCTGGAGCTTACAGAGTAGGTCTCGACCAATCAAGGGGACTGGGCATCCGGGGATGTGTATGAACTGATGAGACACCATCGTCCCTCCGATCTGAACTTGGCGTTCCTTGAGGAGGGGCGCCGCAAGGGACTTCCCGGAGGCCCCCACAATTGGTATGGTTTCTTTTGTGGCTGGGGCTATGGCAGTGGTGATTACAGATCGTTGGGCCCCCGTGTCTAGTAAAGCTCTCATTAACTGCGTCCCCACCCGAATTTCCACCAGAGGGTCAGTGGGGACTCTGCCCTCCCGGTCTCTTCATGCGGTACTGTCCCGGGTAGCGTCAACAGCCATCTGCCATTCCCTTTGGTCATCCCATCCTCGACCTCCTCGGCCTCGGCCCCGGCCTCGTCTGGGGCCCCCTGTGCGGTCGTTAGTCCCCTCCTCTCTCGGGCGGTCCCATGGTTCCTCCTCTCTCGGGCGGTCCCGTATCTCCTCTGGGCAGTCAGCCCACCAGTGCCCTTCTTGCCGACAATTTGCACACTGGTTACGTCCTATGGGGGACCGTGTTCCTCTTGTCCTTTTGCCCCTCCCCTTTGGTCTAGACCTCAGGCGCTCTTCCAGTACCGTGGCCAACACATCCGCCTTCTCCCGCATCCGTCTGGTCGATTCCTTCCGGGCCTCCGTCTTCTCTTCTTGGTCGCGATATCCGAATACGCGATCAGCTATAGCTTTTAGTTGGCTGATGCTCATCCCTTCAAACCCCTCCGTTCTCTGCAGCTTTCTTCGTATATCTGGTGCTGACTGACTAACAAAACTCATAACCACGGTTGGGAGGTTCTTGGGATCCTCAGGGTTTATTGGACTGTGCCTTCTGAATGCCTCCATAAGTCGTTCAAGGAAGTCCCCTGGGCTCTCGTCCTTCAGTTGGACTACACTATGGATTTTCCCCATATTTGTAACCTTCTGCTTCCCCTTCTTTAAGGCTGCCAGGTACGCCTGCTGATACCGGCGGATAAGGGCCTGGCCTTCAACGGTCCGGTAATCCCACGCAGGGGCAGCGAGGGGCGCCTCCGTTTCTATTAGATTCTGTAAGTTAGCATGAGTCGGGTTTGCATCCCGAACAGCTTGCTCCATATTCTGTTGTAAGAGACGGCGTTCTTCCGTGGTCAGAATATGGGCGCTTAATTGTCTAAGGTCTCCCCACGTAGGATTATAGCTGTATATAATGCCTTCCACTAATTCTACCAACTGCTCGGGCTTCTGGTCGTAAGATGGCCCATGCAATTTCCAATTGTACAAGTCGGCACTGGAGAAGGGAACGTGGCTATAAACTGTTGATTCAATGGGCTGACCCCCTTCTTCTGTCGGGTTTGGGGTAAAAGTGGTAGATAGTCGGACTGGGTATATATTGATGGGCCCCCCTTTACGGCCGGGAGGGATGGCCTTCTGTGGACTTAACTGGGGAAACCGGGTAATGTTCTTCACCCCCCTTGTACTCTTCCGGGTAGTCGCGTGGCCCGTTGGTTCAGGTGAGGCTGGTCGAGGAATCTCTTCGGCCTCCGACTCTGACCCGGAGGCTCCGGCGTTATCCGGGCCCTCTGCTAGGCCCGCGAAGCCGGGGTACATAGGGGCATATGGCGGTGGCGCAATATCGTCTTCGTATGCTTCCGTCGTAGCAAGTATCGGGGCCTTTGGGGGCTTCTTCTCGGGCAAACCCTGAACTTTCCCTCGGGTTTCCTTCGGGGTTTTCATTCTAGAAAGTGTGTTGGTAGTACTGGGCGTGGTTTCTGCCTTAACAATGGTAGCAGGGGGCGTGGTCTCAGTGGCCTCTACGCTAGGGGCGGTCGGCCGTATAGGGGCGGTCCCTGCGGCCTTCTGAACGGCAGCGGTTGCCGGGCTTTGGAGAGCGAAGGCATAGGTCGGCAGGGCTTTAAGTTTAATTTTCCGGCCCTTCCTCTGCTTCACCACCATAAGGGCGGCTTTCTCTACCTTCCGTTGGGCCCAAGCCGGCGGATCCCGGACCACATCCAACCACGCTTGGATGTATGGAATGTCCTCGGGGCAGCCTGGGTTCCCTTCAACTATGACAATATTCATGACCGCCGCCACCTTTTCATACTCAAATGACCCTCCCGGGGGCCACTCAGCAATCCCTAGCCCTGGCCACATAAATTGACATCGCTGTATCATCCCGGCCCTGCTACATTTATCTTGATCGAACACTTCGCTAAAGTGTTTCGTCATTAAATCTAACGGTGTGGACCCACCCCCGCCCATCCTAACCTGAGTGCCAAAGGACAGGTGACGGACAAAGGGGGAAAGGGGTGGTGGAGGAGTAAGGGGTCTCGTTCCACCAGACACAAAAGGTTCAACACTCGGCCTGACCAGATCGCGGTCGCCCGGCCTGGAACTGCAAGCCCATTCACACACTTTCATACGCCACAAGAAACCCTCCCGTTCGCCGCTCGGTTTCGTCGTCGGAGCCTAGTGAGTTTCGGGACCTAGTCTTATACCAATAGTCCGTATTAGTCACTGGCTAAAAGAGGGTGATCACGCCTCTTCTTCGGTCCTTACTGGGCCGGTCACTACGTAGAGTATACTCGCCTGTCCGCCGGGGTCGCAGGCCGCGCCGTCGTACGCTTCTCTCTGAAATAGAAAAAGGTGCCTTGCCGGAACCACACAGCCCCCTCTACAGTCGGGCGGAGTTGATCGGCCCTCTTCCGGGAGATGGACGCTGAAATCAGCGATGGCCACTCACCACCTTCTCGGAAGGGGATCGATGACCCGATCCGACCGCAGTGGGGGAGGGGAAGAATATAATCCGATTTCCCTTTTGATAACACTCCTGGCTGGCTCGCCAATGAAACAGGCTAGTAAATCAGAAGACAAAAGGCCAAATTTGGTTCCAAACAAGGCAACTTTATTGCTAGCAAGTGAACAGTACCGAGTAGTCTCAGGACACTGTGTGTCGCAAATCACCTGACACTTACATTTATACTTCCCTACTGGGCCTGCGCACTAGGCCCCTTACACGTCACATTTGGCATGCGCAGTAAACAGTTGTAGTTCATACAGTGCATAATTGTAGTCCTCAGTACGTACACACGTCATAATACTGAAAAGATACTGGCAAGAGAAACGAAACTTAGCAGCTTATTCTACATACACACAATGCTCCTTTCTAGCACAGGAGATAAGACTCGTCGGCTCAGAGATGCAGGGCGGGGGTGTTAGCACCCTCCAAGGCCACCTATTCATGGGGCATCTACGTGCAAGCTGATCTCGTATACGCCTTGCTACTACAGTTACAGTTACAAGCTATATGTCTAATAGCCCTGCATTCTGTCTTACATTAGTAAACAATAAAACTGAGTAAGGCACAATGGTCCAGTGCAGTGATAAAGTATGGCTAAAAGCCAAAAGCAGAGGTAGAATACATAAGTATAAGTCCATCAATAGGCACAAAACATGAGGTTGTTCTGGTGGTCAGTAGTATTCATAGTATCCAGCGTTCCACTCCTTCAGAAGGGGGCAGAGAGAGGGAGAAGATGCTGGATGGAAGAGGGCAGAGAGAGGGAGAAGATGCTGGATGGAAGGGGCAGAGGTGGATGTAAGGAGCAGAGAGATGAAGATGTTGGAAGGGGGCAGAAAGAGGGAGAAGATGCTGGATTAAAGAAGGGAGAGAGAGAGGACAGACGCTGGATGGAAGGGGCAGAGAGAGGGGTAAATGCTGCCTGGAAGGGGTAGAGATAGAGGGCATATGCTGGATGGAATGGAGCATTGAGTAGAAATGCTGGATGAAAGACTGCACAGAGGGTGAAGGTGCTCGATGGAAGAAGGGGGGGGGGGGGAGAGGACAGGCACTAGTTGGAGTCAGGGTGCAGAGAGAGAGGGCTGATGCTGGATGGAAGGGAAAAAATTAAGAGGACAGAGCTAGTGAGAGACTGAAGAATAAGAGAAAGTGGAATAGGAGAGCCGGTGTGTGAGTGAGAGTTGAAAAGGTTCAGTGGCGTGCAGTCACACAGAGCATTCAAGGGATTAGCACTATCATAACCTGATTGTACTGGCGCGCGTGTGTGGCGACCTCGCAACACGTGGAGCTCGCCACACACATGCGCCCAAGGAAAGCGAAGGGGGTGTGTGTGACTGACTGACTGGTGAATGAATCTTGTTGCATCAGCCCGGGCTGAGAGCAAATGCGCCTGCGCTGAATTAGTGACGGGAGGAAGTGGTACTTAGACAACCCTGGGTAGGTGGTGATCACCGAGAGGCTTATACTCTACGGGAACCACGCAAGGACTGTTCCCGTCCAGTTCTCTGTTTCCAATTTGCCTTTGAGATCGCCTGCGAGGCTGCAACAGAACCTGCAGCTGTTCTTCTTGAGTCCCGCCCTCCTCTGATGCTGTTTCCGGCGGCAAGCGGGACGCCTCAGAGAAGTTGTGACATATACGGGACGCCAGAGAAGAAAGCTGTGGGATTGTTGGTGGGCGACCTTAGGTATGAGTTGGTTAGAATGGAGGTCTTATGGAAAGGTGCTGGATCGAGTAGAGAGGGAGACATGCTAGACCAAGGAGAGTGGAAGGGAGAGGGAGAGACCGGTCTTCGAATGCGTGTGCGGACGGAGAGATGCTTGGAGAGTGTGAGGGCATCCGAATACGTGTGACTTGGTATCTTTTGTAATCGCTACTTATTTTTTTGTTTTATCTGATATGGGTGCGGAGAAGAGGGATAATACAACACTCTCTGTATCGTTCTACATAGCTGGTTGTGTGCGATAAATTATGGGATCGGTAGTTATTGTGTTCTTCTAACGATGATTTCTGGTAGAAATAAAAATGAAGGGGATTCGTTTTACATAAAGATATAGATGACGTTACATAGTAACGTAGTAGATGACGGCAGATAAAGACCTGTACGTTCCATCCAGTCTGCACAACCAGATAAACCTTGCCATTTTCAGGGCATGGACTGTAGAAATATGCCTGGCACATCCTTGTCCTAAAATTTCAATAGTTTGTGATCAAAGCCCCTGAAAAACTCCTCTCCAACCCATCCAAATCTGTTCAGTCATGATCAAGTAACAAACTGTAGAAGTCTGTCTGGCACTGGCTTTGCTTCCCAGATGCTAGTGGTGCCACCTAAATGCGTGCCTATTGTACTGTCAAATTCTGTAGTGAGTTCTTATCCTCTACCACCAAGGTTGCCATTTTCTTTGAGGGTGTGAATGTCACCAGCAGCTGTAGGATTTGATTTGTAAAGAGCAGGACTTGGGAGTGATTGTGTTTGACGACCTTAAAGCTTTCAAACAGGTAGAAAAAGCGACGGCCAAAGCCAGAAGGATGCTTGGGTGCAAAAAGAGAGGCATGCCCAGCAGGAAAAAGGAAGTGATAGTGCCGTTGTATAAGTCTCTGGTGAGGCCTCATTTGGAGTACTGCATGCAGTTCTGGAGACCATACCTACGGAAAGATATGAACAGGATGGAGTCGGTCTAGAGGGCGGCTACAAAATTAGTAAGCGGTCTTGAATGCAAAAAATTATAGGGACAGGCTTATGAACCTCATCATGTATACACTGGAAGAGAGGAGGGAGAGAGGAGACGTGATAGAAACGTTTAAGTATCTCAAGGGCATTTATGTAAAGGGAGAGAGCCTTTTTCAAATGAAGGAGAGCTCTGGAATGAGGGGGCATACGACAAAGTTGAGAGGGAATAGGCTTAGGAGCAACCTGAGGAAGTATTATTTCACAGAAAGGGTGGTGGAGGCATGGAATGGCCTCCCGGTGGAGGTGCTGTAGTCAAGGACTGTTCCAGAGTTTAAAAGGCATGGGATAAGCATGTGGGATCACTTAGGAACAGGAAGAATTAGGGGTTACAGAGGATGGGCAGACTGGATGGGTCATATGGCCTTTATCTGCAGTCATGTTTCTATGTTTCTATTTTATGTCTGTAGAATAGGTAGAAAGGGTCAAGTTGTAGTTAATTCCATTCTTTTGGACTAATCTATCTATAATTAACTTTTGAGAGTTATTTATTTATTTAAATTGTATTTCTTAAACACTTTATATTTAACATCACACTACCCAAAGTGATGTACATGACCAAACATACAAAACATACAAAACTTAACCCCCCTTCTCCCCCCCCTAAAAATCTATAGCTGCACCATTCCTAGCCAGCTATATTCTTCACCAGCCTCACCCTTCCCACATATGCATTAATTTTTTCCTGCTTTCCATACCTCCTCCCACAAATTCAGATGCACCTCCAGTACTTCTCAAAACAAAGGGTCATACCTATTTCTTCTGTTAGGGTGAGCCTTTATCCAGCAGCTGTGCAACACCAGTCCATCATATTTGTTTATTTAGCCCATCCTCCTGAGAGCGCCCAGCACAGGTTACAGAATTATATTCATAATATAATAAAACAATATAACATACAACAAAATAAAATTAATGGGTTCTAGCCTGACAATTTCAACTCAAATTGCTAGGTTAAAACAAGTAAGTTTTAACAGCCTTACAAAATCCCAAAAGATCATTAATAGATCCACAGAGGGTGGAACCTTGTTCCACAACCGGGTCATAAAATAGTGTACTCATTCTCAAGCTTACTCTTAACTTATATTAGGCTAATGAGTGTAATTTTCAAGAACTAGTCAGATATATTGACTAGTAAAAATGTATCGCATACAACTTACATGCTAACATTTTTTTTGTTTAAGTTCAGTTAACTGGTCATAAAATAAAACTCGGAGACTTACGTTTTGCTTTTTTCCCTTTAGCTCTGCATGCTTGTTTCATCATGGATGTCACTTTAACCGCCAGCCAGATTCGGCAGAAGTTCATTGATTTCTTCAAGGATAACAAGCATACTTATGTTCATTCATCAGCTACTGTCCCGCTGGATGATCCTACACTACTGTTTGCTAATGCTGGCATGAACCAGGTAGGACTTTGCTCTCTTCCTTCACCGTTCACAGACATGGCAGCACAGAGTACAGCACTGACAGTTTAGATTTTCAAATATACATCCTGGCTAGATTGCTAATACAGGAAAAGTGGTGATTCCAGTCAGAATATAATATTTATTCTCTGAGGACAATCAAGCCAGATGTATTCTCACAGTTGGATGGTGTCATCTGATGGAGCCCAGTGCGGATACTGACCAGCGAGAAGATTGTAGAAGTTTCGAGTAGCGTCCCACCACGCATGTGCTGGTACCTTTCCACTTGACGTACAAGTGCAGGTTGCTCAGTCTTTGTTTTTACACGAAGTAGGAAAGATGTTCTTTGAGGTCTCCCATTGGTGCTTTTTTCTGTGCTTTTGCAGTGCCTTCCCATGTGGATATTTTTGTCTCATTTCGTCTTTTCTTTGTCTTTAATTTCACTTTTTATTTTCCCTCTTAGTTCTTAGTGTTTTCAGCCCTTCAAATTTTTTTCTTTTTTGCGGCTCAATAGGCCCGCTTAGGCCTGAGCATTGACCTCGATTTGGGCTCTGCCTCTTCTTGTAGTCCAAAGTTGAGGAATTTAAATTGGCCGCAATTCTTTTCAAACAGTGCACCCATTGTAATCGGGTGATTTCGGTAATGTACCTACACTCTTGGTGCATCGGGTGCTTTGGGCCTAACCATGAGCCTAGCTCGTGTTAGCTCTGTTTGAAAATGCAGTTGAGGATACAGAATGCACGCAGGTCCAAAAGTAGAGAATTTTTGGCTCATCGAAGGTCGATCCATCAACATTGGTACTGGAAGCATCAACCTTGATGGCTGCTAAAATTTCAACAGCCACTGGGAGTGCACTGGCATTGATGTGGTCTCCACCTCTTGACATCAGGTGCTGAAAGTAGGCCCTGGGACCGGTCAGCATTGGACCTGACACCAAGGGTGCATATGGGTTTGATGCCTTCCTCGGTACCGAAGGACTGCGATGCATTTGCTTATTGAACTTCTCTCAATGCTCAGCATCGGTCCGCTTAGCCGCATGATGCCGGGAACTCCAGGGCATCGTCAGTATCCGAGAAGCACCAGGAGGAGCACTCCCCCTCTTTGGTAGAGGTGCCAGTGTGCAGGTCTCTTAGCAGCCAAGTTCCCGTTTCTGGTTTGGCACCGTCATCTCAGCCTGCCTCTGTTCCGGCTCCCACACCTTTGCCGATGCCTTCCTTCAATGAGCCATACTGCAGTTGCAATCTGCTAAGGCATCGATGGCGCTTGCTCCAACTGTGGTTCAGCCCCACATTCCTGATCCATTTAAGTGGCATACTGGACCGGATCAAGGAGGCCCACCTGACTATAAAACCCAGCAAATGTCAGATGAGAATGGCAGAAGTGCAATATTTAGGGCACAGAGAGGAAGGTGGACAGCTGAAGCCTGAACCAGCTAAGGTGGAAGCTATACAAGACTGGCCTACTGCCCAAACTAAAAAGCAAGTATTGGCCTTTCTGGGAACAGCAGGGTATTACAGGAAGTTTGTGCCTCACTACAGCACTATAGCCAAACCCCTGACCGACTTGACTAAAAAGAGACTACCCCGAATCGTTACCTGTTTGCCGGATTATGAAGCGGCCTTCCAAAAATTAAAGACAGCATTAGCTACCAATCCAGTACTAGCTGCACCTGATTACCAGCAAAGGCAAGTTTCAGAAGCTCGAACTTCTTCTCCCATAGAAATGTGTTGAGAATTTTTTTGGAGGGGGGATGGGCAGGGGGGCTTAATTTGCTACAACTCTTGATTTGGCCTATTTTCAAACTCATTATGTCTCTTACCACTTTTTTCCACATGCCATTTTGTTACATTTTTGGAAACGTATTTTTCCCCTAGATAGACACTTTTGTATATTTCCTTCAAACTTCCATTGAGTTGTACAGAAGAAAAAGCAGAAAGGGTGGTATGTCATGGTAAAAGCAACAAATGGTTATTTGTAGGGGTGGACCAGGAAACTGCGATGTGAAAATAGTTCAAAACCTTCCTCGAGAGTTCAGCAAGCTATAGGGGTTTGTGGTCAGAGATTGATAGAAATCTGATAAAGTGCATGTTTATGACCCAATTTTATTTTTGCTGTTTCACTTACTTTCTTCTGTTTCAGCCCTGAGTCCATAGTGCTTCTGTTTTGCATCAATATTTTACCCTTTCCTTATACATGTTTTTATTTCCTGTAGTTCAAACCTATTTTCTTGAATACCATCGATCCTTCCCACCCGATGGCTAAGCTGAATCGTGCAGCAAACACACAGAAGTGTATCCGTGCGGGAGGCAAGCACAATGACCTGGATGATGTGGGAAAGGATGTTTACCACCATACTTTCTTTGAGATGCTCGGCTCCTGGTCCTTCGGTGACTATTTCAAGGTTAGGAAAGCCCTAGAAAAATATGTTTCTTTTCTTTTTCTTTTGTATGCCTTTGTGATCATCGTAGCTGTGTTTTAACATACTTCCATAAGAAAACAGAATTGTGCTTCTTTGTTTTTTCCAGTCTGCACTGCTTGTGATGATTTTTCTTCATTTAAACACATTAGTCTGCATTATAACCTCAAAGTGAGAGGGGAGGGACATCAGACCTTGACTTAATTTACATATATATTGATGTTTATCACTTCAGCTGACTTAAGATCACATCTTACTGACTTTCCTTAGTTTTACTTCCCGAAGTGATTGCCTTTATGCGGGCAACCTTAGAAAAAATGCACTTAAATGTAAAGATGCTGGAAAAGTATACACGCAAATCTTATACTGTTCGTGGGGTACTTTTTCAGTGTATGTACTGAAGTGCATATTTTTGAAAATAAAAAAATATCTTTCCATGTTAATATACTCATGTCCCAGTGACTTTCTAATATGCAGATCAGTGGCGTAGCTACGTGGGGCCTGAGGGGGCCGGGGCCCCCGCAGATTCACCCCAGGACCCCCCTCCCGGCGAACCCGCCGCCGCCTACCTTTACTTTTGCTGGCGGGGGATCCCACTCCCCGCCAGCCGACATCTTCTCAGTCCTTCCTGCTCTTCAGTTTGTTTGCTGACGTCCTGCACGTAATTGTACGTGCGGGACGTCAGACTCAGAGAACAGTTCTGTTCTCTGAGTCTGACGTCCTGCACGTACAACGTGCAGGACGTCAGCAAACAAATTGAAGAGCAGGAAACGACTGAGAAGAAGACGTCGGCTGGCGGGGAGTGGGATCCCCTGCCAGCAAAAGTAAAGGTAGGCTGCAGCGGCGGCGGGTTCGTGGCGGGAGGGGAGGGCGGCAATGTCGGCGGTGGGGGGGCGGTGCCGGGGGGAGGGCTAAAATGTGCCCCCTCCCCCCGGGCTCTGGACCCCTCCCCCACGGAAGGCTGGCTACACCCCTGATGCAGATACAGTTACGCACATACTGGATTTATGGGCAGAATTATAGCCATGTGTGTGATAAGTAATTTTCAAAAACACTATTGCTGTGCATAAAGCTCTTGTTATAAATGCAGAAATTCCTTTGAAATTTGCTGTCAGCATGTTTTTATTGTTATTGATAAAAATTTGTCAAGCTTCAGATGTGCTTTCTTATTCCTATAATCAGACAATTGACTGTCATGAGCAGAATGAAAAACGTTTCATAGGTGATAGGTGTGTACTTTGTGTTGGTGAGAAAAGTGGGTCAGCCTTGCATTCTTGAACTTAAGAATAAGGTGATCTTGATCTGTCTGTGTGTGAGTTGGCTAACTGTATTTGATTTTTTTGTTTTCAGGAACTGGCTTGTAAACTGGCTCTGGACCTGCTAACCAAGGAGTTTGGCATTAACATAGAACGTCTCTACGTCACTTATTTTGGAGGAGACAAGGGTGCCGGTTTGGACCCAGACCTTGAATGCAAGCAGATTTGGCTGAATTTAGGGTAAGATTATAGCGTAAATTGGTATGGTTTGATTGGGTTTCATCAAAAGTTGATTTAAGTATCTCATGATGCAGTAAATTAATAGTGTGCTGTGCTGGTAAAAAAAGGTGTGCTGACCAGAAAAAACAGAGTGTGTTTACACTGTATTTATTTATTGCATTTGTGTCCCACATTTTCCCACCTATTTGCAGGCTCAATGTGGCTTACATAGAGGCATATTTTCAAAGCACTTACTTACAAAGTTCCATAGTAACCTATGGAGCTTTGTAAGCTAAGTGCTTTGAAAATAAGCCCCATAATAACCGTGAAGGCGATAACCAATTCCGGTGTAACAGATACATAGTGACATTGTAGGAGATTTATGAGTGATAGACACATCAGGGAATAAGGAGGAAGGGTTGAGGTGTGACCAGATCGAGTATTAGTTTCGTTGTGTTGCAGGATCGAGGCATTTAGGTTGGGTCATTAGGGTATGCCTTTTTAAATGAATTAGTTTTTAGTGATTTATAAAAGTTTGATAGGTCATGGGTTGTTTTCAAGACGTTTGATAGTGCGTTCCATAATTGCGTGCTTATAAAGGAGAAGCTGGATGCATACGTTGATTTATATTTGAGTCCTTTGCAGCTTGGGTGGTGGAGGTTGAGGTATGTGCGTGTAGATCTTGTAGTGTTTCTGGCTGGTCAGTCATGTATCCCATGGCCTCGCTGTAGATGATTTTGTGCACTAGTGTGCAGATTTTGAAGGCAATACAGTCTTTGATCAGGAGCCATGTTTTTCGCATAGAAGTTTGGCGCTTTCGTATCTCGTTTTTCCAAAAATAAGTCTGGCTGCGGTGTTTTGAGCGGTTTGGAATTTCTTTATGATTTGTTCTTTGCATCCCGCATAGATTGCATTACAATAGTCTAGGTGGCTTAGAGTCATTGATTGTACCAGGTTGCAGAATGTTGCCCTCGGGAAGAAAGGTTTTATTCGTTTGAGTTTCCACATTGATTGGAACATTTTCTTTGTTGTAGTTTTCGATTTGGCTTTCTAGCGTGAGGTTTCGGTCGATGGTAACTCCAAGAATTTTTAGGCTGTCAGAAACAGGGAGGGTGTAGTCTGGGGTGTTGATATTGTTGAGTTTGTTCGTGTTGTATTGGGATGTGAGGATGAGATGGTGTGTTTTCTCTGCATTTAGTTTTAGTTGGAATGCATCCGTCCATGAGTTCATGATTTGCAGGCTGAATTTGGTTTTATTGGTGATTTCTATTGGGTCGTGTTTGATGGGGATATATATCATGACATCATCTGGGTATATGTAGGGGTTAAGTCCTTGTTTGGATAGGGATGTGGCTAATGGGGTCATCATTAGGTTGAACAGGATCGGTGCATATCATAGTGCACATCATAGTGTTATTTATTATATTGGCCATAGGTAATGTAATGGTATTCGTGTAACACAGGAGGAAATATTGGGGACCTTGTTCTTCTAAATAAAACTAGTGCATGTGCCTTTTAATTTAGTAAAGCTGTTTGTGTGATATTACACAGATTGATTTCAGTATAGAGGACCATCCAAGATAGTGGTGAGCTTAGTCTTTTAAATGTTCTTAATTTGCAATATTGGTAGGTCAAAATTTGTTTGCTAGAAACCTTGGCAAGTAGGGGTGACTTGAATACCAAAATATTTAAACCCTTGTCTTGCCTGTCTGAACTCTGCAAGACACTGAGGAACAAATGCTTTGGACCAATTGAAAAACATTCAAACTTTGTCAAATTTATGTTGTACCCCAGTACAAAGATGTAGTGGTCTAGATAGGTGAAAAGTGGTGAGACTGATTTGTATTACCAGAGTAACTATAATACTACACCTGCATACAAAATAATCTTATATGCCCACCCTTAGAAAACTGAAATCGCAGGAGGATGCCTTAACCATTTGAGAAAATGACTTCAATGCTAAATTGAACAATAGAACAAAAATAAGCGGGTATACGCCATAAGAACATTCAGACCGAAGGTCAGTCAAGCCCAGTATCCTGTTTCCAACAGTGACCAATCTAGGTCACTATTACTTGGGAAAATCTACTGCTTATTTCTAGGATAAGCAGCATAAGATCTGTTTTACTGTTTTGGGATTTTCCCAAGTCCATCTTAATAATGGCGCATGGACTTTTCTTTTAGGAAGCGATCCAAACTTTTTTTTTTTCTTTTTTTTTAAAAATCCTGCTAAACTAACTGCTTTTACCATTTACTGGCAATGAATTTGATGTTGAATGAAGAAATATTTTCTCCGGTTTGTTTTAAATGTACTACTTAGTAGCTTCATAGTGTGCCTCCTAGTATTCTTGGAAAGAGTGAACGAGCGATTCACATCTACCCATTCCACTACACTCAGTATTTTTGTAGACCTCTATCATATCTCCCCTCACCCGTCTCTTCTTCAAGCTGAAGAGCCCTAGCCACTTCAGCATTTCCTCAAAGGGAAGTTTGTCACATCCCCTTTATCCTTTTCATCGCCCTTTTTTGTGCCTTTTCTATTTCTGCTATATCTTTTTTGAGATGCGGTGACCAGAATTGCACACAGTATTTGAGGTGCGGTTACACCATGGAGCGATGCAAAGGCATTATGACATTCTCATCCTTGTTTTCCATTCCTTTCCTAATATTTTCTAACATTCTGTTTGCTTAACTGCTGCTGTACACTGAGCAAAGGGTTTCAGCATATCGTCAACGATGACACCTAGATCCTCTTCCTGGGTGGTGACTCCTAATGTGGAAACTGCATCGCGTAGCTATGGTTTAGGTTCCTCTTTCCTACATGCATTATTTTGCACTTGTGTCAAGTGGACCAATTTTAAAGGTCGTCCCCACCTCACCATCTCAGATTTTGATGAAATTTGGTACATAGTTTCTTTATGATGATAAACTAAGCTGTGCAAAATTTTAATTCAAAAGACTAAACATTGGAGGTTCTAGGGGACCTCAAGTAAAGGGTTGCAAAATGTCACCTGAGCAAAAATGACATTTTGGGTCAACTTCCAGAAGCTGTAAAACTGGAAGTTTTAGTAGTACAAGGGGGATATTTGGAGAACCTGCACTACTTTTAGGGCTTAATGAACTGGCAAAACCCCATGTTCCTAGTCCTCTTACATTTTGAATGGTTTAGGCTCAAACTTTGCCAAAAAAATGGCAAAAATCAATTTACAGCAATGTTGAGGCTGCTGTAGTTTCTAAACTAGTTGGCCTTTCAGGTTGAATTTTGGTAGGTGTACTAAATGCACGGCTGTAATGAGGCATTCCAATTTGCAGCACTTTCCTTCAAGTGGTTGGCCATCTTTCGTTTCGATAATACGGTTGGGGCCAGCCAAATGTCAGAGATGGCCGGCCTCGGTTTTCGCCGATAATGGAAACCGAGGCCGTCCATCTCAAACCCGGCCAAATCCGAGGCATTTGGTCGTGAGAGGAGCCAGCATTTGTAGTGCACTGGTCCCCCTGACATGTCAGGACACCAACCGGGCACCCTAGGGGGCACTTCTAAAAATTAAAAAAAAATTTAAATAGCTCCCAGGTGCATAGCTCCCTTACCTTGGGTGCTGAGCCCCCCCCCCCCCCAAATCCTCCCAAAACCCACTCCCCACAACTCTACACCATTACCATAGCCCTTATGGGTGAAGGGGGGCACCTACATGTGGGTACAGTGGGTTTTGGTGGGGGGGGGTTTGGAGGGCTCCCATTTACCACCACAAGTGTAACAGGTAGGGGGGGATGGGCCTGGGTCCCACCTTCCTGAAGTGCACTGCACCCACTAAATACTGCTCCAGGGACCTGCATACTGCTGTCAGGGAGCTGGGTATAACATTAGAGGCTGGCAAAAATATATATATTTTTTGGGGGGTGGGGGGGTGGGAGGGGGTTGGTGACCACTGGGGGAGTAAGGGGAGGTCATCCCCAATTTCCTCCAGTGGTCAGTTGGGGCACCTTTTTGAAGCTTGGTCCTGAATAAAAAAAGGACCAAGTGAAGCTGGCGAAATGCTCGCCAGGGCCGTCTTTCTTTTTTCCATTATCGGGCGAAGTTCTTCGTCGAGTCCGTTTTTAACCAATAAACCACTTGTTTTTGTAACAACATTGGCCTACCCCCTTTTTCTTTTTGTTTGTATTATAAAAGAATATTCAATATACCACCTCCTATCTAAACTCCCCTCCTGTACCTGCAAACAACCCCCCCCCCCCCCCCCAGGACCCACACTGTCCTCTGCTGCCCAATCCTCAGAAAAGCAACACATCAACAGCACCCACCTCAGGTGAATGTCGGATGTTATTCAGCGTTCGAAGAAAAAGTAATATAGGTCCCAGAAAGTATAACTAAAACTGTCACATCTCCATTATATTCAGGAATGTAGAGAACACTAGATAAAGTACCCAAATAGAGAGTCCACAACTTAAGAAAACTCTTCTTTGCCTTAGGGTGTCTTATAGTTCTTAATCCATCTGGCGTCAGCAGTATGTCTCTCCATAAGCAGAATTCATGCATCTGATTCCTCCATTGCATAAATATAGGGGGGCATGTTCCTTAATCCATTGTAATAAAAAGCATAATTTTACAGTCAAGGTAGGTTTACATAGGAACAAAATGGAGACCTGTGTGCCCTCCCCTATATAGTCCATATTATCTAGAAGACAACATTGTGGAGTGGCCTCCCACTTGTGTGCATATGACCAAGATGTACCCACAAGGATCTCCAGAACTGACTGACTGAGCTCGCAATCCCATATGCATTGTTTATGCATCCACTGTGCCACATTTAAGAGAAGTCCCATCTGACGGGAGACCCATCTCTTTAACTTGAAATGGATGACTGTAGATGTGCATTAGGAACTTATAACGCAGTTCTTGGAGTTGGATGCTCTCCGCCAGTTTAGGACCCTCTTTCAAACTGGCCATGAAATCATCCATGGAATATGGCCCGAAGACACATAATTTATCCAATATTGCAGATAATTTGGTTATTCCCCTCCCCCCCGACGTATCTGAAATCAATCATAATAGTGGCCCACCAGGCCTTTGTGGACTGCCAGGAGGGGCCAATGCTTTAATGTATCTATTAATTTAAATGCTAGCATTTAATTCTGCCGCTGGTGAAAATAGACTTGTTTGTGTTTTACACAGATGGCACAATTTAACTAGGAGACTTGAGACAAAGTTCACTTTGTTTTTCAATTTCATTTTCTGGACATATATGTAGAGGAGTGTGGTAGCCGTGTTAGTCCACTCTTAAGGTTATCAATAGAAATCAAACAAAATAAAACATGGAAAAGAAAATAAGATGATACCTTTTTTTATTGGACATAACTTAATACATTTCTTGATTAGCTTTCGAAGGTTGCCCTTCTTCGTCAGACGAAGAAGGGCAACCTTCGAAAGCTAATCAAGAAATGTATTAAGTTATGTCCAATAAAAAAGGTATCATCTTATTTTCTTTTCCATGTTTTATTTTGTTTGATTTCTATTGATAACCTGGACATATATGGAAAGAATTCAGTATGTGTAAAGTAAGGATAAAAGATTGGTTATTGTAATTATTTCTCACATAAGAACAAATATTGAGGATTTGGTATTGAGCTCTCTGTTAGGCTCTCATGATAGCAGGATGTCTGATAATACTGTAACACTGTTTCCTTTACAGCCTGCCTGAGGGCAGAATCCTGCCTGGAAGCATGAAGGATAACTTCTGGGAGATGGGGGACACAGGGCCTTGTGGACCTTGTAGTGAGATACATTTTGACCGAATTGGAGGTAGAGATGCGGCACACCTTGTCAATATGGATGATCCAAATGTGCTTGAGATTTGGAACTTGGTGTTCATTCAGTTCAACAGGTGAGTTGCCCCTGCTTGCTATTTGCATCAAACGTTAGCAGATTCCTGGCTGAAACTTTATTATAACAGATATCAAGCCTGCTTTGTTTTCAGCTAGATAGAATAATGTGTAATGTGACTTGCTGTCAGGTTGTGACTAGAACAATTCTATTTTCCTTCACAAGTAAGTGAATCTGACGCATAAATGAGCCTTTCAGTTTCTCTTTTCCCATAACAGGATTTAGGCAGACTCAGGTTTGCAAGAGTGTTGTGCATTCACCATAGGCGTCAGAAGTGGGGATGCAAGGTTTGCTGTGGCTGCATCAAAACTTTCAAGCATCAGCCACCTTTTATCTGCCCAGCACTGTTAAATCACTTGCAGGGCGACAGGAGCTTGTCTTTCCTCTGCTGCTGCTCTTCCTATCTTCGACTATCTCTGGATGCCGGCATTGTGTGGCTGTTAACATGTGAGAACAACTATTAGTAGATCTTAGATGTTAACAGCCATGCGGTGCCGGCAACAGGGCCAGTTGGAGACAGGTGGAGCAGCGACCATGGAAAGAAAAGCTCCCATTGGTGTGTAAGAGCTTTAACAGCATGTGACAGGTAAGAAAGGGGAGTGATGCTGAAGTTGGAAAAAGGTGAGGTGGGAAGCTGACAAAGGGGCAGGTAGGAGCTGTAGCTTGGAGATGGGGCTAGGAGCTGATGTGAGAATGAGGGACTGATGTTGACAGCTGGTGGGGGTGGCAGAAGGGTTCCAGTGCTGGCTGCAGGTGGCAGAAATTAGCTGACGCTGGGCCTGGGAGAAGGGTCTGATGCTGAGGTAGGGAGATCGGAGCTCAGTGCTAGCACAGGGACTGGGAATAGGAGTGGGAGAAGGGATCTAATGCTGGGCCTGGGAGATGGGAGCTTGGAGGTGATGCTGTGGACTGAGGTAGGAGGAGGACATACTATGGGGGGGGGGGGGGGGGGGGAGAGAAAAGCAAAGATGTGTAGGGGAAGATTAGGATGGAGGGGCAAGGAGATGGATTTTGGGGGTTAAAGTGGAGGAAACATAGGGTAAATCTTGAAGACAGATTATTTTATGGTGGAACGACTCAACTTAGTTCTTTTCTGGACTCCCTGGGTTCTGTATAGTCCCCCACCACTTAGGGTTTTGTAGACCTCAATCATATCTCCCCTCATCCATCTCTTTTCCAAGCTGAAGAGCCCTAACCTCCTCTTTATCATTTTAGTCGCTCTTCTTTGAACCTTTTCTAATTTTGCTTTATTTTTTTGAGATATGGCAACCTGAAATGAATGCAGTACTCAAGGTGAGGTCACACCATGGAGCCGATACAGAGGCATTATAGTATTCATGGTCTTACCATCCCTTTCCTGAAAATTTCTAGCCTCATGTTTGCTTTTCTGATGGCCACTGCACACTGAGCAGAAGATTTCAGCATATTATCTACGACACCTAGATCTGTTTCTTGGATGCTGATCCCCAAGGTGGAACCTAGCATCGGGTAACTATGATTTGGATTATTATTCCCAACAGGAATCACTTTGCATTTCTCCACATTAACTTTCATCTGCCATTTGGATGCCCAAGGCCTTCCTGCAATTTTTCACAGTCCACATGCATTTTAACAGCCTTGAATAGTTCTGTGTCATCTGCAAATTTAAGCACCTCACTCGTCGTCCCAATTTCCATATCATTTATAAATATGTTAAATAGCACCGGTCCCAGTACTGATCCCTGCGGCACTCCACTTTTCACCCTCCTTCATTGAGAGAAATGATCATTTAACCTTACCCTCTGTTTTCTGTCTAGTAACCAATTCCTAATCCACACCAGAACATTGCCTCCTATGCCATCACTCTTTAATTTTTCTCGGGAGTCTTTCATGAGGAACTTTGTCAAAAGCTTTCTGAAAATCTAGATACACTACATCAACCGGCTCACCTTTATCCACAGGTTTATTCATGCCTTCAAAGAAATGAAGCAGATTGGTGAGGCAAGACTTCCCTTGGCTGAACCTATGCTGACTCCATCCCATTAAGCCATATTTATTCATGTGTTCAATAATTTTATTCATTATAATAGTTTCCACTATTTTACCTAGCACTGAAGTCAGGCTTTTACCGGTCTGTAATCTCCCGAATCACCCCTAGAACCCTTTTAAAAAATTGGCGTTACATAAGCCACCCTCCAATCTTCAGGTACTATGGATGATTTAATGACAGTTACATATTACTAATAGCAGATTAGCAGTTTCATGTTTTGAGTTCTTTTGATTACCCTTGGATGTATGCCATCCAGTCTAGGTGATTTACTACTCTTTCATTTGTCAATTTGGCTTAATATATCTTCCAGGTTTACCAAGATTTCTTTCAGTTACTTTGCATCATCACCCTTGAAAACATTTCCGGTGCAGGTAGATCTCTTACTTCTTCTGTAAAGACCGAAGCAAAGAATTAATTCAGTTTCTCCGCTATGACCTTGTTCTCTTTGAACACCCCTTTTGCTCCTTCGTGATCTAACAGTCCCATGGATTCCCTCGCTGGCTTTCTGCTTCTGATGTACCTGAAAAAGTTCTTACTGTGTGTTTTAACCTCTGCGGCAAGTTTCTTTTCATATTCTCTTTTAGCCTTCTTTATCACTGCTTTGCATCTGACTTGTAATTGCTTATGTTGCTTCTTATTTTCTTCATTTGGGTCCTTTTTCATTCTTTGATGGACAGTCTTTTGGCTGTAATGGCCTCTCTCACTTCATCTTTTAACCATGCAGGCTGTTGTTTTCTCTTCCTTCCAACTTTGTAGATAAGTGGAATGCATCTGGTCTGTGCTTCCTTATCTACATCTGTCTCTGACTTTGATTGTTCCCTTTCATTTTTTTTCCATTTCTCTTTCTAGCTTTTCTAAACACACATAGGTAGATTTCACCTCTCATTCTCCCTCTCTACGTTCTGTAATTGGCAGTATCCTTAGCTTTCCTTCTTCCACTCGCTCCTCCCCAGTCCACCCATTCCCTCCTTTTTTGTCTCATTTCTTCCCTGGTCTTCTGTTCTCCCTTTATCTTTCATTCAATCCCTGGAACGCCATTTCCATGCCTCTGTACCCAACTCACTCCCCAGCCCTCATAGGCTTTCCTCTTCTTGTGCTTCACCAGCTCTGGCTTCTTTTCTGTCACTCATCCGCACTCCCTGGCCTCCAGACCTTTTTTTTCTGTCTCTTATTGCCTAATTAGCTTTCCATACCCTCTTTCATCTCCTCTCCAGCTTCTTTATTTCCACTTTTTATCATCTTTTTACAAACCTGTCCCTTTTCTTTCTCTTATCACTTCCAAACTAACGGAAGGGTTAGTGACCAAACAACTCACAAACTATCTAAATAAATTCTCAATACTCCACGACTCCCAGTCAGGATTTCGGTCTAACCACAGCACTGAAACAGTACTAGTTACTCTCATGACCAAATTCAAACAAATGATTGCATCTGGAAAGAACATACTACTTTTACAATTTGACATGTCAAGTGCTTTTGACATGGTTGATCATGGAATACTACATATCCTTGAGTACCTCGGAATTGGAGGTAACGTTCTCAATTGGTTCAAGAGATTCCTAACCACATGATCATACCAAGTGACATCTAATTCGATTACTTCAGCCACATGGATACCTGAATGCGGAGTCCCACAAGGATCCCCCCTCTCGCCGACTTTATTCAACCTAATGATGATACCCTTAGCCAAACTATTATCAAACCAAAACCTCAACCCATACATATACGCAGACGACGTAACGATCTATATCCCATTTAAACAAGATCTAAAGGAAATTTCCCATGACATCAACCAAAGTCTCCAGGTCATGCATTCATGGGCAGATGCATTTCGGCTGAAACTTAATGCAGAAAAAACCCAATGCCTAATATTCATCTCTCAACATAACAAGAACAAATTCACTGCCATTAACACACCAAATCTGAACCTTCCAATTTCGGACACCCTAAAAATTCTTGGAGTCACCATCGATCGACACCTAACACTCTAGAGCCATGCGAAAAACACAACCAAGAAGATGTTCCATTCAATGTAGAAATTAAAAAGAGTAAGACCTTTCTTCCCAAGGACTGTCTTCCGTAATCTGGTACAATCAATGGTGCTCAGTCATCTAGATTACTGCAATGCACTCTATGCCGGCTGTAAAGAGCAAATAATCAAGAAACTTCAGACAGCCCAGAACACTGCAGCTAGATTCGTATTCGGTAAAACTATGAAAGTGCAAAACCCTTACGAGAAAAACTACACTGGCTCCCACTTAAAGAACGCATCACGTTCAAAATATGCTCCTTAGTCCACAAAATCATTCACGGAGATGCACCAGCCTACATGTCAGACCTGATAGATTTACCACCCAGGAATGCTAAAAGATCATTCCGCACATTCCTTAACCTGCACTTCCCTAACTGCAAAGGTCTAAAATACAAACTAATGCACGCATCAAACTTTACCTACTTGAGCACACAGTTATGGAACACATTGCCGCGAAACTTAAAAACGATTTACGAACTAACGAACTTCCGCAAACTGCTGAAGACCCATCTCTTTAACATGGCATACCACAAAGATCAACCAATGTGAACACACACAACTCTATCATTACCATGTTGCCCAAGATCCTTCTGTAACACTAAATGTCTATTTTCTGTTATATTTCCACTATTCAAAATGTATTGTAAGCCACATTGAGCCTGCAAAGAGGTGGGAAAATGTGGGATACAAATGCAATTAATAAATAGTGCCTTATCTCAGATACTCCAGATCACCATCAAACTCACCCTTACACGTACTCCCATCTAGTTGCCTTGCCTTTACTGCTACACTGTATCTACAAAGTACCCACTCGCATCTTCCCTGTCCCTATTCAGCCACAAAGTTCCTTCAGTCCTCTTGATTCTCACTTCTCCCTTATCCCCAAATGCCCACCTAATCTGAATCCTGAATGTCACTTTTTCAGGGGCAGGTGGCCTGTTCCACTCCTAAGATTTCTTTCCTCTAGTAAGACCACCTCCAGGGTCATACTTTCTCATTTATCCTAGGCTCAATCCAGCTCTCTAAACCTGCCCCGTGTTTTACCCCAATTATCAGAGTTGCCAGAAGGAATAAACATACTGGGGAAGGAGGTATTCCAAGGCCATCTCCTTCTCTGCAGCCAGCAATGGCAGTGATTGTGGCCACAGGGAAAGGAGCTGGACCCCTCACTTCTAGGCCAGGCTACCAGCAGCAATTGTGCCCACAGGGGAGGGAGCAAAATGCTGCATTTCCTGCTCAGACTGGTTGCTGTAGTGATCACAGTGGAGGCCTAGGAAGGTTCAGGATGCTGGTAGAACATTTCCAGTTTGGGCTGGCAGCAATAGCGATCACTGAGGGTGAGAGGAAACAGAATTTAGGGATCTGTTACAGAGATTTCAAAGACATGACTCCATGGTTTGCATGTTTCCCAGCTTGCTGTCTGTCAAATTTTGGGGGATGCACTTCCCAGGTCTTGGTTACATACTAGTGTGTCCAGAGCCACTTTCCTAAGAAGATATGAAAATTGTCTCTTAATTGAGTCTCCAATAAAAGTTTTTGGGTGACTTCTTGGTACTACTGTGTTCTTGGCAAACACCTAACTGAAAAATTATTATTTCTATTTCCGTGAAAACAAATTTAAAATATACATAATAAGTCATTAGACATTTTACTACTAGGTCTACAAAGTGATCTGAGTGAGGCTGTGGGAGAACTTGGAACATTTGAATTGAGAGTATTGGAATCTCATCAGTAACCTCTTCTTTTTTTATGGTGACTTTTTTTTATTTTCACATAGAGAAGTGGATGGCAGCCTGAAACCCCTCCCCAAGAAGAGCATTGACACTGGTATGGGATTGGAGAGGCTTGTTTCTGTGCTGCAGAACAAGATGTCCAACTATGACACTGACCTTTTTGTACCTTACTTTGAAGCCATTCAGAAGGTATGGATCAATTGTACTGTGAACCAAGGGGGCTGAAGTTAGAAACTGGGGTTTTTTTTTGGTTACTGAGAGTGCATCCATTCTGTTCAGACCTTTGTATTGTATACAGCATAAGGAGAACTCATGAAATGTTTCAGCAATGGTAACTATGATGTCTACATAATAACATAGTAAATGACGACAGATAAAGACCCACACAGTCCATCAAGTCTGCCCAAGAAGGAACTAGAACCGCACAGCAATGTTGCAAACTGGCAACATTTTACTTGCTATCCCTGTCTGGAAGAGAGACCTTTGAGTGGCATGTACATGATTTGCTGTATATTTCAGAGCAAGCCTCTTTAATTTACTATTTAATTCACTAGTATGTGAACTATTTCTGTGATTTAACCCCAACACTGTATAGGGCAGCTATGTTTGTTTCCTATACTTCTGTGTCTGTGGCACTTAGGCATGTCACAAAGGGGGCTATAACTAGCTTTGAAGCAGTGATCTGTAAGACAAATAGTGGTTTGACTCTCACAAGATATCCATAAGTAATTATCACACTTATTCCCCCAGGCCCAATAGCCTTTCCTCATATGTTGGCAACAAATACTAACACCCAGGATTTGTAAAATATAGTAGTTTATTTATTTATGTTAGCTACTAAATACTAACAACAATACAGGTCCCTAAAAATGGTTCAGTTGTAATTCCTATTTCCAGTGTCCATGTTATAGATAAGCACTAAGAAAAAAAAAAAAACCCAAGGTCACATGATACCAGTTGGCTTTGTTCACACTTATAAGAAAAATAAAAACATTTTATCCCAAATAGTAGAAGAATTATAAATGCTTTACAATCTTGTGTGGAACATGACCACGGCTTCCATGAACAAGGGTACTTCAAGAAGATTTATTACATAAGTACATAAGTACATAAGTAGTGCCATACTGGGAAAGACCAAAGGTCCATCTAGCCCAGCATCCTGTCACCGACAGTGGCCAATCCAGGTCAAGGGCACCTGGCACGCTCCCCAAACGTAAAAACATTCCAGACAAGTTATACCTAAAAATGAGGAATTTTTCCAGTCCATTTAATAGCGGTCTATGGACTTGTCCTTTAGGAATCTATCTAACCCCTTTTTAAACTCCGTCAAGCTAACCGCCCGTACCACGTTCTCCGGCAATGAATTCCAGAGTCTAATTACACGTTGGGTGAAGAAAAATTTTCTCCGATTCGTTTTAAATTTACCACACTGTAGCTTCAACTCATGCCCTCTAGTCCTAGTATTTTTGGATAGCGTGAACAGTCGCTTCACATCCACCCGATCCATTCCACTCATTATTTTATACACTTCTATCATATCTCCCCTCAGCCGTCTCTTCTCCAAGCTGAAAAGCCCTAGCCTTCTCAGCCTCTCTTCATAGGAAAGTCGTCCCATCCCCACTATCATTTTCGTCGCCCTTCGCTGTACCTTTTCCAATTCTACTATATCTTTTTGAGATACGGAGACCAGTACTGAACACAATACTCCAGGTGCGGTCGCACCATGGAGCGATACAACGGCATTATAACATCCGCACACCTGGACTCCATACCCCTCCTAATAACACCCAACATTCTATTCGCTTTCCTAGCCGCAGCAGCACACTGAGCAGAAGGTTTCAGCGTATCATCGACGACGACACCCAGATCCATTTCTTGATCCGTAACTCCTAACGCGGAACCTTGCAAGACGTAGCTATAATTCGGGTTCCTCTTACCCACATGCATCACTTTGCACTTGTCAACATTGAACTTCATCTGCCACTTGCACGCCCATTCTCCCAGTCTCGCAAGGTCCTCCTGTAATCGTTCACATTCCTCCTGCGACTTGACGACCCTGAATAATTTTGTGTCATCGGCGAATTTAATTACCTCACTAGTTATTCCCATCTCTAGGTCATTTATAAATACATTAAAAAGCAACGGACCCAGCACAGACCCCTGCGGGACCCCACTAACTACCCTCCTCCACTGAGAATACTGGCCACGCAATCCTACTCTCTGCTTCCTATCTTTCAACCAGTTCTTAATCCATAATAATACCCTACCTCCGATTCCATGACTCTGCAATTTCTTCAGGAGTCTTTCGTGCGGCACTTTGTCAAACGCCTTCTGAAAATCCAGATATACAATATCAACCGGCTCCCCATTGTCCACATGTTTGCTTACCCCCTCAAAAAAATGCATTAGATTGGTGAGGCAAGACTTCCCTTCACTAAATCCGTGCTGACTTTGTCTCATCAGTCCATGTTTTTGTATATGCTCTGCAATTTTATTCTTAATAATAGCCTCCACCATCTTGCCCGGCACCGACGTCAGACTCACCGGTCTATAATTTCCCGGATTTCCTCTGGAACCTTTCTTAAAAATCGGAGTAACATTGGCTACCCTCCAGTCTTCCGGTATTACACTCGATTTTAGGGACAGATTGCATATTTCTAACAGTAGCTCCGCAAGTTCATTTTTTAGTTCTATTAATACTCTGGGATGAATATCATCAGGTCCCGGTGATTTACTACTCTTCAGCTTGCTGAACTGACCCATTACATCCTCCAAGGTTACAGAGAATTTGTTTAGTTTCTCCGACTCCCCCGCTTCAAATATTCTTTCCGGCACCGGTGTCCCCCCCAAATCCTCCTCGGTGAAGACCGAAGCAAAGAATTCATTTAATTTCTCCGCTACGGCTTTGTCCTCCTTGATCGCCCCTTCAACACCATTTTCGTCCAGCGGCCCAACCGACTCTTTGGCCGGTTTCCTGCTTTTAATGTATCTAAAAAAGTTTTTACTATGTATTTTTGCTTCCAACGCTAATTTCTTCTCAAAGTCCTTTTTTGCCCTCCTTATCTCCGCTTTGCATTTGGCTTGGCATTCCTTATGATCTATCCTGTTACTTTCAGTTGGTTCTCTTCTCCACTTTCTGAAGGATTGTTTTTTGGCTCTAATGATTTCCTTTATCTTACTGTTTAGCCACGCCGGCTGACGTTTAGTCTTTTTTCCCTTTTTTCTAATACGTGGAATATATTTGTCCTGAACCTCCAGGATGGTGTTTTTAAACAGCATCCACGCCTGATGCAAGTTTTTTACTCTGCGAGCTGCTCCTTTCAGTCTTTTTTTCACCATTTTTCTCATTTTGTCGTAATCACCTTTTCTATAGTTAAACGCTAGCGTACTTGATTTCCTAGTTTCACTTCCTTCAATGCCAATATCAAAACCGATCATATTATGATCACTGTTATCAAGCGGCCCTCGTATCGTTACCCCCTGCACTAGATCATGAGCACCACTAAGGACTAAGTCTAGTATTTTTCCTTCTCTTGTCGGCTCCTGAACTAGCTGTTCCATGAAGCTGTCCTTGATTTCATCAAGAAATCTTATGTCCCTTGCGTGTACAGATGTTACATTAACCCAGTCTATATGCGGGTAATTGAAATCCCCCATTATTATTGTGTTGCCCAGTTTGTTTGCGTCCCTGATTTCCTTTAACATTTCCGCATCCGTCTGTTCGTCCTGGCCAGGCGGACGGTAGTACACTCCTATCACTATCCTTTTCCCCTTTGCACATGGAATTTCAATCCACAGTGATTCCAAGGAGTGTTTTGCTTCCTGCAGAATTTTCAATCTATTTGATTCAAGGCTCTCGTTAATATACAATGCTACCCCTCCACCAATCCGATTCACCCTATCACTACGATATAATTTGTACCCCGGTATGACAGTGTCCCACTGGTTATCCTCCTTCCACCAGGTCTCAGAGATGCCTATTATATCTAATTTTTCATTTAGTGCAATATATTCTAACTCCCCCATCTTATTTCTTAGGCTCCTGGCATTCGCATATAGACATTTCAAACTATGTTTGTTGTTCCTAAGTACATCATGCTTAGTACTTGACAGTATTAATTGGCAATCTTTTGTCTGATTTTTATTGTTATTTAAAGATACCCGATCTACTACAATCTCTTTTGCAACCTCACTATCAGGATACTCTATCTTCCCTGTTATGGTGATATCTTTGAAAGATACCTTATCCCGAACCATGCTCTTTTGAGCGACTGTCGGCCTTCCCCCCATTTCTAGTTTAAAAGCTGCTCTATCTCCTTCTTAAACGCCGATGCCAGCAGCCTGGTCCCACTCTGGTTAAGATGGAGCCCATCCTTTCGGAATAGGCTCCCCCTTCCCCAGAATGTTGCCCAGTTCCTAACAAATCTAAAGCCCTCCTCCCTGCACCATCGTCTCATCCACGCATTGAGACTCTGGAGCTCTGCCTGTCTCTTGGGCCCTGGAGGATCTGGATTTCAGCTTTCTACAAGAACTCGACATAGGACCTGTGTTTTGGCCTGCATCAGTAAGCTAAAAACAATTACATATTGCATACAAAATCAAAATGAGAAAAAAAATAGGGATACGAATAAAACAGTAAACAAACTATCTATTACACAACAATTTAAACAATAAAAGCAATGTACGTTTAAAACATCTGTTCATAAACAGAAATAAATACTGTCACCCATTGTTAATATATTTTTGACTACCAGATGTTTTATATGTACATTGCTTTTATTGTTTAATTATTTAAATTTTTGTGTAATAGTTTGTTTCCTGTTTTATTCGTATTCTTATTTTTTTTTCTCATTTTGATTTTGTATGTGATATGTAATTGTTTTTAGACTCCTGATGAAGGCCTCCTGGCCGAAACACAGGTCCTGTGTCGAGTCCTTGTTCAATAAATCTTCTTGAAGTACCCTTGTTTCTGGAAGCTGTGGTCATGTTCCCTTTCACTGATCTTCTTGCTCCACAAAGTGGGATCTTTGAATTCTCCACCTAGGTGGATTTCTGTTGGATCTTACAATCTTGTGCAGCAGGTGGCTTCTGCGATGCCTCATAAAACAATCTTGTTCTTCTAGCTCAATCTGACCAGAGGTAATGCACTAAAAAGGGGTCCAGAGGGTGAGCAAGCAAGAGTAAAGCAAGAGATTTTCTCTGACAAGGAAAAATTAGTTCTTACCTGATAATTTTCCTAGGGTCCCTTTTACTAAGCCGCGCAAGTGTCTACGCGCGCCAAAATGGAGTTACCGCCCGGCTACTGCGTGGCTCTTTTGATAATTTCATTTTTGGTGCAAGTCTGAAAAATAATTTTTATTTTCAGTCACGCTGCAAGTGGCATTTGAGGCACGTAGGTCATTACCGCTTGGTTACCGCATGAATCTTTACCTCTAGGTCAATGGCTAGCAGTAAGGTTGCAGACCCAAAATGGATGCGCATCAGTTTTGATTTTGACGCACGTCCATTTTTTGGCAAAAATGTTAAAAAGGCCTTTTTTACAGGCGCACCTTAGTAAAAGGACCCCTTAGTCCCAAAGGATCAGTCTATCTGCTAGCAAGTGTAGATAGAGAACACTAATGAACTGTACAGTATAGCTCAGCAATTATTTGATAGCTAAGCAGTGGAAAGAGTGACATAGCCAGAAAACTTCAGTCTCTCTATAGTGGTTCCCAAACCTGGTCCTGGAGGCACCCCAGCCAGTCAGGTTTTTAGGACATCCACAGTGAATATTCATGAGAGAGATTTGCAAACCCTGCCTCCACTGCATGCAGATCTGTCTCATGAATATTCATTATGGATGGCCTGAAAACCTGACTGGATGGGGTGCCTCCAGGACCAGGTTTGGGAAACATTTTCTAAAGTAACCTAAACAAGAATTGAATTGAAAGAGGAAAAGATGTGCCTTAGAATAAAAAAAAATATATATCAGCATAATGGATAGGTTGTCTAAAGCTCTAGAAGGTACTTTTCCATGTGATCCTAAATGGTGCCTCCTGGGGTGGGGGAACCAGAGGGGAAAAAGATGGCAACAGAGATTCAAGAGAATGGGGTTAGCCGCCGCAAAAACCACTATTGCAATGCATTGGAAAAAGTCCGCTGGGCCAACTGAGAAATTTAGAACTATTATAGAGTTGGAAAAATTGACTGATAAGCGTAAGGGGAGATATAATTCAGAGGCACCTGAATGGATTCATCTAACAGATATTGAGGGGTTTAGGGGGGTTTGGGCTGTTGGAGGAATCAGTTGTTGAGGGGTTAGTGGGGGGTGGGGGAGGGGAAGGGGGAAGGGTGGGGGGAATAGGGGGGATAAAAGGGTTATACGCATAATGTTAAAATAAAAATTAAATTGTTGCATTGTCATGTGCTGGAGCCAATGGCTCGTTGTTATGTTTGAGATGTTATTTCAATAAAAATTCAAAGTAAAAATAAAAAAAAATATATATATATCAGCTTTGTACGTACAAAATGTGCTGAAGGGTGGGTTCTGGACTGATCCTTTGGGACTAAAAGAAAATTATCAGGTAAGAACTAATTTTTCCCATCAGTCCAGGCTAATGGGATGAAAAAAGCAATCCTTAAGTAGGGAGGAAATGTGATGACCCCACAGAAAGTACTTTAGCTCCAAAAGAAGCATCTGATCTGGCTTCCACGTGTAAATGATAATGCTTGACAAAAACATGAGAAGACAACCACGTAGTAGATCTACACATTTCTTCCAACGAGAGAGCACGTGATTCTGCAAAAGAAATAGACAAAGCTCTTGTGGAATGAGCTTTAATCTCCAAAGGAGAAGCTTTGCCTGACAGCAAATAAGCCAAAGAAACAGCCTCTTTCAATCATCGAGTCACAGTTGCCATTGAGGCAGACACACCTTTGTGTGGGCCTGAAAAGAAAGTAAAAGGATGATCAGAGTGTCTAAAATCATTGGTAAAAGCAAGGTAAGACATGAGAACTTTTCTTAATCTTCAATAGATGGAAAGAAGAGCAGTCTGAGCTATAATCATCTCTGGAAAAAGAAGGGAGGAAAACAGTCAGATTTAGATGAAAGGAGGAAACAACCTTCAGCAAAAAAGAACCATCTGAATAGAAACTTGCGTCTCCATAAAACAGAGAAAGGGATACCTGCAAGAGAGAGCCTGAAGCTCAGAAACTCATCTCACAGAAGATAGATCAAGAAAAAATGATTTTAAAGTCAGATCTTTGATGGAGGCCTTCTGAAGAGGTTCAAACTGGGCCTTCTGAAGAACTTTGAGAACCAGAGTAAGATTCCATTCTGGACAGACTTTCTAAAGTGGAGGACATTAATGATTAACTCCCTTCAGAAAATGGACTATATCTGGATGTGCTTCAATAGAAGCCACCCGAATAGTGCCTCTATAACATGCCAAGGCTGTGATTTGAACTTTGAGGGAATTAAGAGCTAGCCCTTTTTTTGAAACCATTCTGAAGGATTGCTAAAATCTGAGGCAAAGAAGCTCGCAAAGGAGAGATTTTCCTATCTTTAGACCAGCTTTCTAAGGTTCTAGCATAAGAATCAGAAGTGGACCGCTTACGAGCCTGAAGCAAAGTCATAATAACTTCTGAGTAGCCTTGCTTCTTTAGTCACATCTTCTCAATAGCCAGGCCGTAAGACCAAAGTGGGAAGGACCTTCTATGAGAACCATATGCTGAGGAAGAGATTTTGGAAGCGCGTCCTGAAGTTGTACGAGGTCCGCATACCAAGGATGTCTTGTCTAGTCCGGTGGCACGAGAATGATCAGGACCTGATGAAGAGCAAGGTGGTGTAGCATCCTGCCTTTCATGGACCATGAGGGGAAAGACGTAGAGAATCATCGTCATTGGCCAAGGTTGTACCAACACATCTATGCCTAGTGATTCTCATTTCCTTCTGTCAACTGTAGAAGCTGTGGATTTGCATGGTGAGTCAGGGTGCCATAGAATCCAGAATCGGAACACCCCAGTGAAACATAATGAGGCAGAATGCTGCTTCCAAGAGCTGTCATTCCCTTGGATCCAAAGATACTCTGCTGAGTATTCAGAGCACCTGCTATATAGGTCGCTGAGAGCATGGGTATGTTCATCTCCACCCACTGAAAGAAAAGGTATGCTTCTCTGGTGAGAGAGGCTCTTGATTTCCCCTCCCCGTCTGTTGATATAAAAAAAAACCCTGTAAAATCTGGCTTCTCTGAAACAGGTTTAGCTGCTCAGGATTGAGGTCTAGTTTGTCTTTGGGAAGTCATTGGACTTTAGTGTCCACTAAATCCTTCTTTCCCAAATCAGCACCAAAGAGAAGTTTGCCCCTGAAAGGCAATCTAGTCAGATGAGATTTGGACACTAAATCAACTGCCAAATTCTCAACCAAAGCCACCTTACAGAAACTGTCAGGGACATACATTTTGCCGACCCTCTTAAGTATGTCATATAAAGCATCTGCAAAGTAAGACATCCCTGCATCTAAAGAAGGTAAAAAGTCTGGAGGGAGAGTCCAAGGTAAACAATTGCTGAGCCCAAGATAAATATGCTCTAGCAACAAATGAGCTACAAACTACAGCCTGAGAGTTTAAAGCTGCTACTTGGAAAGCAATCATAAACATCTTTAAGAGCAGTTCCACCCTCCACAGGAATAGTGGTCTGTTTAGTGACTGCTGTAATAAGGACATCCACTTTTGGCAAGGCGAATTGATCTAGGTCAGCTGGCAAAAGAGGGTAAAGCTTAGCCATAGCTCTTGCCACTAAGACTAGCATCAGGAGTATCCCATTGAGTTACTTTGAGCTCCTGCATAGCCTCATGAATATGAAGATTTAGAGGGACTTTTAGTACCAGACATTATAGATGGAGCTGAGGACACAGCCTGAGCTAGAGAAGTAATGTTTAAACATCCATTGTTTTTGAGATTAATAAGGGGAGCTTCCCTTTTAGAAATAATCTAGCCACTGTAGGATCATCTCCTCCCTCTGCACCAGGCATATGTAGCTTAGGCAAATCATTAATAAGTGAATTCTTTGAAGCTATGGACAGTCTTTCCTTAGAACCATGAGGAATGAGGAGAAGGCAAAATCTCCTCCAATTCCTTAAGCACACAAAATTTTCTTTTTTTAGACAGATTTTCCTCATACAGAGGCTGAGAGGAAGGAGTGATTGACATTGATTTATTTAAAACATTTACAACCCGCACATAGGCCGACTTTTTAACAAAAAAACCTGATGCAGAAGGAGGACAAATTCAGGAGAAAACGACATCAGGCTACCTCTTGAACCACAGGAACAGGTTCCTGAACTGCCTGAATGAGCGGCGACTCAGAACCCAAGTTGGCCGTGACTGTATCGCAATTTGCAGAAGCCACAGTTGAGCCCGCCAAACCTGCATCAGCAGAAAAAGCATCCTGCACTGAAGGAGATGCGACAGAAGTACCCAAAGGTGGTGGAACTTGCAAGTCTGGCAGTTTAATGCAAATAGTACACAAAACCAAAAGCAACAGCCAACTGCCATAATGGGAGCAGTCTTTTAAAAGTTTGGCCATGTTAGGAAAAGGTACTCACAGTTTACACAGAGTCTCTGCCAGTCCACTTACTTCAAAGGCACTGCTATCCCCAAAAGCTTCCTTTAACCGATGCTAATTCTCAAAAAGAAATGCCAGGGATCAGTGGGGTTTTTTTTTCTTCAGAGGCAGGAAAAAATTAATCCAGGGAAGATCCGAGGCACAGAAAGTGGTAATGGGGAGCAGAGAGGGACCTAGGACCAGAGAGGGACCTAGGACCACTAGGTTTACACCTGAGGCACAGCACAATCTCAACCCCAACTCAACTGAGCCTGACAACAGGACAGGAAACTACAGATTAGAAGTTAGTGCTGTATAGGGAATGTCTATCTGCCTGCTGGAGATAGAGAATTCTGGCTTTTCTCTGAGCTATACTGTACAGTTCCTTATAAGACACAGCTCATTAGTGTTCTTTATCTTCACCTGCTGATGGATGGGCATAACCCATTAGTCTGGACTGAGCCTTTGACATGATGGAAGAGAGTTTTAAACAAATTTCTGTAAAAGAGAGGGAGTGTGTGTCTTCCATATCTGACCAGCCATATGTTTGACCCATTGCTGTTTGCATGGACTCCATAAACAATCTGTTTACCTTTGCCTCATAGGCTGCAGCAGTGAATCCACACAGAGAGAAATCCATCTTGGCTGGATGTTTTGTTTCTGTGCTGCATATGGGAATACTGGGGCCACATATACCCCACAGATCCCCACTGAAGTTAAGAGCAACTGGAGGATTTGGTCACTTCCTTGACAGTTGTCTTAGGGGAAAAAAGTGGGGGGGAGAGAGAATTTTCGTATGGGGAAAGAAGAATTGCGTATTTCCTCATCAACCCTCCAGACCGGTCAAGACGCTTGGGTTATGCTCGCCTACCAGCAGAGGGAGACTGAGAACACAAAACTTGAAACTATGTACTTATAACCTGTGCCTAGCCATCTATAGCCAGTATTTTCTCAGTCTCAGCAGAGGGTAGACAGGCAGCCTGTGCAGCTTGCCCGATCTGGATAGGTTTTTGAGTTAATTTTCAGAGTTTCTGTGCTATTTCTGGTGGATCCCTGTGCCTGGAAGACTTTGGTGTGCTAGGGGTTGCGGGTCCGCTGGGGCCCGTCATTGTCCCCTTTGGGGTGTCACACCCGGGTGGCCGGGTCCCTCCCCCGGTCTGGCTCTCCGTTTGGGCAGCTTTGTGCCTCGGCTGCAGTTTGTATACTGCAGCCTTGAGTGCCGAATGGTGTTAGCAGCAGCAAGGCTCAAATTAAAGGCTGCAGTAAAGTTTGATTGAAAAAAAAAAAAAAAAGTCAGGCCCAAGCTGGTGAGAGCTATTGGAGCTGCACTCCGGAGCTTCGGAGCTGTTCAGCTGTGAGGAAGGCGCTGACTTTTCCTGCTCGGGTGAGTTTCTTGGTTTTTACAATCGGGGCACTTGTTTGGCGGTCAGCTGGGCTTGCAATAATGTCGGGGAAACCGCTGAGGTGCCGGTCATGTGCGCGTCGGGGCGTCGACGCGGTGGGGAGCGTTTGCCGGTTTTGTGGGGAGCCGAAGCCTCAATCCTCCGTCCCGCCGGTGTTGGCGGCGGAGGTTCCCGCGGCTAGCGTCTCGGAGGTTACGGCGCCTTTGAATAGCGGCCCTGCGGCGGTTCCGATTTTGGCGGGAACCGCCACCATTTTGGATTCGGCGCTACACGGGCCTGAGAGAGTCGGAGGACTGCCGGGCAGCCAATTTCCAGCGCTTTCGGGGGGTGATGCCTCAGGTAGGATCGGTTTTCCCCCGGATTTCATTTGGAGTTTATATCAGGCTTGGCAGGCAGGGCCGTCCCGAGCGGAGCCCCTTAGCCTTGGAACGGGGGGGGCTGGCGCGAAGAGACCACGTGTAGAGTGGTCTGAGGATTTTGAGGGTTTTTCCCCTCCGGATTCGGAGGGTGACTTTAGCCTCCTAGAAGAGGAGGAGGGGTCGTTGGCTGGATATGATAAGGAGCTTGCGCTGCCTGGGGAGGATCCCTCGGTGGTGCGCATTTTTCAGCGAGATGAATTGTCGGATCTCATTGATCAGGTGGCTGCGACCCTCAAATTTGATCCGGCGGCAGCTCCGTTAGAGGCCGGAAAGCAGGATCCGTTGGTTAAGGGGATCAGACGGGTGTCTTGTTCTTTCCCTATGAATGCGGATCTGAGGGAAATGATTACTCAGGAGTGGCAGGCGCCGGAGGCGCCGTGTAAGGTGGCTCGGGCCATGACTAAGCTTTATCCCCTGCCGCAGGAAGATAGAGATTCGCTCAAGCCTCCGACCGTGGATGCCGTGGTTACGGCAGTGACTAAGGCCACGGCGATTCCGGTGGACGGGGGGGCTGCGTTGCGAGACCCTCAGGACAGAAAATTGGAAACTTTCCTGAAGCGCAGTTTTGATTTGTCGGCCCTGGCGTTACAGGCGTCGGTCTGTGGAGGTCTGGTGGCGCGGGCTTGTTTCCGCTGGGCGGAACGGCTCTTAGATAGCCCGCCAGGGGACAGAGGCTCTTTGACTCAAGATCTGGCTAAGTTGGAGTTGGGCTCCTCCTTTTTGGCGGATGCACTGTATGATTTGTTGCGGGCCTCGGCGAAGAACATGTCTCTAGCGGTGGCAGCTCGTCGGGCCCTGTGGTTGCGAGGCTGGATGGCGGATGCTGCGTCCAAGGCCAAGCTGTGTTCGCTCCCGTTTAAAGGCTCTTTGCTGTTTGGTGAAGAATTGGATAAGTTGGTAAGAGGTCTTACTGATGCTAAGGTTCCTCGGCTTCCGGAACTTCGCCCTAAGGCTTCTAGAGGATCCGCGGGTCGCGGTCGTTTTCAGGAAGCAAAGCGGTATCGGCCGGGTAGGTATTCTGGTGGGACTAGGGGTCGTTTCTTTCAGAGAACTCAGTCCTTTCGCGGTGGCCGTCGTGGAGGGCGAGGTTCCTCTTTGGGAGCGTCCGGTGCGTCCCGTCCTTCTCAATGATGGTTTGGAGGCCCAGTCTCTGGTTCACGTGGGGGCTCGCTTACGCTTGTTTTACCAGAGGTGGGTCCAGATCACGTCAGACCAGTGGGTCCTGCAGATAATCCGAGACGGGTACGCGCTGGAATTCGACAGGCCTCTGTCCGACTTCTTCCTAATGTCTCCCTGTCATTCAAGGCGAGAGCGGTCCGCGTTACTCTGTCACTTCTGATAGCTTTAGGGGCTGTAGTCCCTGTTCCTCCAGCGGAGAGAGGAAAGGGATGTTATTCCATATACTTCGTGGTACCCAAAAAAGAGGACGCTTTTCGTCCCATTTTGGATCTCAAGAAGGTCAATGCAGCCCTAAAGGTTCCTTCCTTTCGGATGGAGACGTTACGCTCAGTCATTGTAGCGGTTCAGGAAGGGGAATTTCTGACTTCTCTAGATCTGACGGAAGCTTACTTGCACATTCCCATCCTGGAGGCGCATCAGCGTTTTCTTCGCTTTGTGGTGCTAGGGAGACATTTTCAGTTTTGCGCGCTTCCCTTTGGACAGGCCACCGCTCCTCGCACCTTCTCCAAGGTGATGGTCGTGGTGGCAGCAGCTCTTCGCTTGCAGGGCATTTTGGTGCACCTGTACCTAGACGACTGGTTGATTCGGGCCAAATCAAAGGCGGAGAGCGAGGAGGTCACCGGTCGGGTGGTGTCCTTTTTGCAATCTCTGGGCTGGGTTGTCAATCTGGCCAAGAGTCACCTAGTGCCGTCGCAGTCTCTCGAGTATCTGGGAGTCCGGTTCGACACGAAGAGAGGCCGGGTGTTCTTGACTCCCTCTCGCATGTCCAAGCTGCAGGCTCAGATCCGTCTTTTCTGAGTCCAGAGGGCGCCGTCGGTGCGGGAGTATCTTCAAGTGTTGGGTCTGATGGCCGCATCGATAGAGGTAGTTCCTTGGGCCAGAGCGCATATGAGGCAGCTGCAGGGTGCTTTGTTGTCTCGTTGGTCCCCTCAGCTTCAGGATCTGGAGGAGAGGCTCGCTCTGTCGGAGGTTGTTTGTCGCAGTCTCAGCTGGTGGCTCCATTCTCCGAACCTAGTGAAGGGCATGCCGTTGGCCGCTCCTCAGTGGGTGGTGATGACCACGGATGCGAGTCTGTCAGGCTGGGGGGCGCATTGTCTGGGACAGGTGGCCCAGGGACGTTGGACAGTGGAGGAGGCGTGTTGGTCCATCAATCGTCTGGAGACGCGTGCAATTCGGTTGGCTCTTCGGTCATTTCACTGTCTGTTAGTCGGCAAGGCTGTCAGGGTTCTGTCCGACAATGCCACAGCCGTGGCATATGTGAATCGACAGGGAGGAACGAAGAGTCCAGGGTTAGCACTAGAGGCGGCAGAGTTGCTGGTGTGGGCAGAGGCACATCTGCAGAGTCTCTCGGCGGGACACGTGGCAGGGGTGGACAACGTGAGCGCGGATTATCTAAGCAGGCACACGTTGGATCCCGGAGAGTGGGCTCTCCACCCCTCCGTGTTCGAGCGGATAGTGGTTCAGTGGGATCGGCCGGTGTTGGATCTCATGGCGTCGTCCGCCAATGCGCAGGTCTCTCGGTTTTTCAGTCGTCGAAGAGATCCTCGAGCCGAGGGCATCGACGCGTTGGTCCTTCCGTGGCCGACTCAGCAGTTGCTCTACGTGTTCCCGCCGTGGCCGCTGGTAGGCCGAGTGGTTCAGCGGATCGGTCGTCACGCGGGATTAGTAGTCCTGATAGCGCTCAATTGGCCCCGGCGTCCGTGGTACGGAGATCTGATGCAGTTGCTGGTGCAGGATCCGATTCCCCTGGGGCCTCGGGTGAGATTGGTGCAGGGGCCGATCGAGATGGCCGACCCCTCTCCATTCTTGCTTACGGCCTGGCTCTTGAAAGGCACCGTTTAAGACATAAGGGTTTCTCGGCCAGGGTGATTGCTACGATGTTGCAGTCTCGTAAGAGGTCTACTTCCTTGGCATATGTGCGGGTGTGGCGCATTTTCGAGAATTGGTGTCAAGAGCGGGGCTATGCGCGTGTCAGCGGTTGAGGTGTTGGATTTTCTTCAGGATGGTTTGGACAGAGGGCTTTCGCTCTCCTCTCTGAAGGTGCAGGTTGCAGCCTTGTCTTGTTTTAAAGGTAAGGTTCGGGGAGTATCCTTGGCGGCTTCTCCGGACGTGGGGCGGTTCTTGAAGGCAGTGAAGTTGCTCCGGCCGCCTTGCCGCCCGGTGGTTCCGCCTTGGGATTTAAATTTGGTCTTGGAGGCTCTGGTGGCGCCCCCGTTTGAACCTTTGCCTTCCATTACGTGTAAGGATCTTACTTTAAAGACAGTCTTTTTGGTGGCTGTTTCTTCGGCACGTAGGATTTCGGAACTTCAGGCTTTGTCTTGCAGAGCGCCTTTCCTGTCTTTTGCCAAAGAAAAGGTGACTTTACGCACGGTTCCTTCCTTTGTTCCTAAGGTGGTGTCTTCTTTTCATGTCAATCAGGTGATTTCGTTGCCAGTGTTGGGTGATCGTGCCGGGGATTCCGCGCAGCGTCGTTTAGCTAAGTTGGATGTGCGGCGCGTGTTGCGGTCCTATTTGAGCAGAACACAAGATTTTAGATCCTCGGACAGGTTGTTTGTTTTGTTTGGAGGTCCCAAGAGAGGAGAAGCTGCCTCCAAGGCCACTCTGGCTAGATGGTTGAAGGAGACTATTGCTTCGGCTTATTTGTTGAAGCGTCGGCCGGTGCCCTCTTTACTTAAGGCACATTCTACGCGGGGAGTAGCAGCTTCATGGGCGGAAAGTAGTTTTATTCCGCCGCAAGAGATTTGCAGGGCTGCGGCATGGTCCTCTATTCATTCCTTTGTGAAGCATTACAGACTTGATGTTCAGGCGAAAGAAGATGCTCGGTTTGGAGCGGCTGTGTTGTCTTCTGCTTTACGAGGGTCCCGCCCTTAGTTGGGATACTGCTTTGGTACGTCCCAAGCGTCTTGACCGGTCTGGAGGGTTGATGAGGAAGGTGAAATTAGGCCTTACCTGCTAATTTTCTTTCCTCTAGACCCTCCAGACCGGTCAAGAGCCCGCCCGTTCTTTTCGCAGAAGGATTCAGCCGTCCGTTCTTTTCGCAGGAGTATTCCTCAGCCGTGTCTTTGTATAGCAGTATTTTGAGCCGTGTATATGGATAGCAGTATTTTGAGCCGTGTTCTGCTAGGACTATTCCTTTAAGGTTTTGTGTGGTCAGAGAGAATTCTTTGACTCTAAGACATTACAGAGCGGGACGCTGTGACGTCTCGTCTGTTTTCAGCACACTGTTGGTACTTGTCCTTGGGTTTTCCAGGTACAGGGGTTTCTAGTTTCAGAGTTGTGTTTTTATTCTCTGCTTTGCTAAGTGTATACTGGCTATAGATGGCTAGGCACAGGTTATAAGTACATAGTTTCAAGTTTTGTGTTCTCAGTCTCCCTCTGCTGGTAGGCGAGCATAACCCAAGCGTCTTGACCGGTCTGGAGGGTCTAGAGGAAAGAAAATTAGCAGGTAAGGCCTAATTTCACCTTAACTCTGCTGCTGCTATGTTAGCCTGAGTTATGTGATCCATTTTGTATTCTTGTTGTGATGTTCTACTAAGTTTTGAATGGATGCTTGATATGTGATGTGAGGACAAGGCCCAAGATTCCTTCTCCTGTCTCCACACAAAAATTACCTTAGTATTCTCAATTAGTCTTTCAACTAATGCTATTAGGGATTACATCTATGCAACTAGTATATATCGCCAGCATGTGCTAAGAACCCCATTTCTGTAGCCTTTAATTAAATTTATATGAGGCTTGCTGCACAATATCATGGGACATCAATGTGGCTCTTATCCAACTCATTACCTGACCTAGAAACTTGTAGTTTTGTTGGTGGCCACTTCAGCCCACTGTCAGGGAACACCAGGCTCTAGTAACCTATCCACCTAATAATAGATTTAATCACCTTCCAAGCGCCTCCCTAAATTGCTGTTGGATTTTCACCTTAACCAGTCAATTGTTTTTCTGAATTTCTTCCATAGACCACATCTTCTTAAAAGAGAAAGGACCCCTTATTTTTTTGGATAATACCTTAAGCAGGGAAATGTCCAAAGAATATCCTCTAAGCTTTTTTGTACACAGGCAGCTTGATTTTAGAAACATGATGGCAGATAGGGGCCAAATGGCCCATCCAGTCTGTCCTTCCTCAGTAACCACCAATTCCTTCTTTTCCTAAGGAATCCCACGCGCCTGGTAGGGCTGTGCTACCATCCGTCGGGACAGAACAACCAGGGCATGTTAGGGCGATTGTGGTGATGTTTGTCTGTTTAAGGTCTACCTCCTTTATAGAGGTTTATAAGGCAGCAACTTGGAGTTCAAGCCACATGGTCATATCCTATTTTTGTTTAGGTATATCCTTGGAAGTTTAATAGATGTGAACTGTCTGTATGCTGTAACTTCTTGGCAGGGTAGAACCCAACACAATCTTATCCAGGGCCCCTTATATTTGATTGAGGTAGATTTTTATATTGTAAATTGAAGAGATTTCAAACCATAAAAGAGATTTTTGTTCTACAAAAATGTTCCTAACCTATTATTCTTGTTTTGGGGTTGTTTTTTTTCTATTTCTTGCTTTATTGAAGACAGCCTTTGCTAGGGAATACCAATTATGTGACTCGAGGAACCTACATGTGTTCAGAAGTAGCAATAATAGTTGTTCTCTAAAGATAACATTTCACCAGTGACACAAACTCTATCATCCTTTTTGGAGTTGTTTTGCCTCAGCCAGTGCTTCATTAGAACTGAGGGGAGCTGAAGGACATCACAGGATCTTGCATATCAAGAAAGGTCTTTTCCAGAAAGCTCTGGAATAGTCATTGGTTGTGATTGTGGTCATGTGAAACGTTTGTTTTGCTGCCTTCTGAGAACATCTGTTATAAGCAACGTTTGTGATTTGCCCAGGATATTGAGAAGCTTTTGTTTCCTACACCTTCCTATCCAGCCCTCACTAGGGCGCCTTCTTTCAGAGTTTCCATTTGTAAAAGTTTTCAGAGCTGTTTAACTGAGAAATTAATAGAAATACCGTATTCCCCTGGATTCTGTATAGGTTGCCCAAAGTTGGACATGCAATTTTGGCTGTGGGTCACAGATCTGCTTGCAAACTAATTAGCTAATTAGGCAATAAGTTATTTATTTATTTTATTTATTTATTTATTTACGTCAATTTATATACTGTATCTTATTGCTACTGCAAGACAGAACGGTTTACAATTTATAAAAAGAAGCAATACAATAAATACAAATTGGACAAACATTAGAACTCCAATCATTACAGGAAAGCACAGCAAACCCACAAACTAGCTACATAAGATGAAAAACAGTATAACTCATGATTAGTATACAGGAGAACACCGCAAATATAAAATTAAATACATAATATAATCTACACAGACAAATAATACAGTTTTGATTTAATATATATTACAGATGCCCATTTATAACCTTTCTTCCATTATTCTAAATTCTGTTCTACATACTCGATAAAGTAGAAGGTTTTCAAAAGTTTCCGAAAATGAAAGTAAGATTTCTCAAGTCTGATCTCTTTTGGAAGGCCATTCCAAAGAGAGGGAGACAAATAGAAAAAAGCCGAATTCCGTGTAGATTCCCATCTAGCCCTAGCGAGAGGAGGAATCACTAACCTGTTGTCTGTCATGGATCTAAGGGTTCGTGTGGCAGTGTAAGGAATAGTTAGGATTTAGTGTATAAAAAACCTTATGGGTCAAAACTAAGGCTTTAAACTTAACTCTTGCTTCAACCGGAAGCCAATGCAGTTGATGTAGTAAAGGTGTTACTCTGTCATCCCTCCGGGCCCTACAAATCATACGTGCTGCAGTATTCTGTATTCTTTGTAGTCGCTTCAAGCTAGCTTGAGTGATCCCTGAATATATGATATTACAATAGTCTAAGCGTGAGGTAATATAAGCAGATGTCAACGTTTTAAGGGAATCCTTACTAATTGAATTCCTAACTGACCGAAGTCTCCTAAGATGGAAAAAAGATTTTTTCACTAGGTCAGATATTTGTTCCTCAAAAGTCAGAGCAGAATCAATTATAACCCCAAGGTATCTAAAAGATTTCACTGTAGGGATGTTCTTGCCAAATAGCATAGGTACCACTGCTGGACATGTGCCCTGTCCTACTATCCAAGATGTTATAGTCTTATCTGGATTTAATACTAATTGATATGTTGTGAGCCAGTCTGCCACTTTATCCAGACAAATTTGTAGTGGTGTAAGATCCATATTAGATGGTTTAACATAATGTATAAGAAGGAAATCGTCCGCATAAGAATAAAAACTAATACCCATTGTTTGAATGAGAAGTGCCAAGGGACTGACATATAGATTAAACAGTAATGGGGACAGGACCGATCCCTGTGGAACCCCACATGGAAGATTGTATACTGTAGAGGACGATTGCTGCTGAACTACTTTAAATGAACGTTCGGTAAGAAAAGATATAAACCATTTCATAATTGTCCCTGAAAGACCAATCTCACCTAATCTGTCAAGAAGTAGTTTATGATTAATTATTGGTGTTAATCACTTAGCGGGCAGTAATTAAAGAGTTTCACACAGATTAGCCCTGCATCCTATTCTCCAACGTGTATGCCTAAATTTTATAATGTGTAACTCCCATTGGGTGTGTCAAAATGTTCCCTGAAATTAGAGGTAATATGTTAGAATACCTGCGTTTGTGTGCCTATAGGCCTTCAGTTGAGAACGAGCATTTAAACCAGGTGTAAATGCTCATACCCAGGTTAGGCACAAAATGTGCGCTAAGCTAATGTTCTGTAAAAGTCTTTCCATGCAGAGCACTCTTTACAGAATATTATCTTGGCATGGATCATCCTGGCACCTAACTTTGGGTGTCATTTATTGAATTTCCTCCATAATGTTAGTGTTTATCAGTAACATTAGGACAGGGGTGGGCAACCTCAGTCTTCGAGGGCTGCAACCTAGTCGGCTTTTCAGAATTTCCCAATGAATATGCATAAAGTCTGTTTGCATGTACTGCCTCCATTATATGCAAATAGATCTCTTGAATATTCATTGCAGAAATCCTAAAAACGCGACTAGGTTGCAGCCCTCGAGGACCGAGGTTTTCCACCCCTGCCTAATGGTGAACGGATGTGCCTTTTCCAAAATACAGTAATCACAAGCAATTTCTCTTCCTATCAGTGCTGAGGCAGTGTGGCAGTGTCTGCTCTGTACATTGGAAAGAGATGTTTGTAGATTGAAAACAGCCATTTGTAGCTACACATTAATTTTGGGGTGAAATGCGTTCTGTATTGTGAATGAATGTGGAATTTTGCACATCAGTGCCAGATCATTTTACTGACACACAAGTAAACTTTCATTTGTTTTTCTAATTAACCTTTGTAGTAAATGTAAGTATGTTTTGAAAAGTTGATGAAATATTTTAAAACCTTGACACCTCCCCCCCCCCCCCCCCCCCCCACTTGGTTTTGTAAAGCTTCCTGAGATTTTACTTGGATATTTTTTATATAGACTGAATTGAGGCAGACCAGAACTGGTACTGATCAGAGAGCATGCTCTTTGTGTTATTGCCAGTCTGGTTTACCTATTTAACTTAGAGAAGTGATGAATGTCTCCTGGGAGACAAGACTAGAAGAGAATGAAGAATTTCCACTTGCAGATAGTAATATGTTTTTCTGTCACTATAGGGTACTGGTGCCAGACCTTACCTAGGTAAGGTGGGTGCTGAGGATGCAGATGGCATAGACATGGCTTATAGAGTACTGGCTGACCATGCCCGAACCATTACTATAGCACTTGCTGATGGAGGGAGACCTGACAACACTGGCAGAGGGTAAGGGCAAATGTGGAATACCTAATACAGATGTCTGTAACGGGGAGAGGAGCACAAGAGATACAAGCAAACATCTAAAATAAGATGGACTGTTGTTCCACTTAGGATAAGGAGTTGTAGCACATGAGCTGTATTAAAAGAAGTGCTGTCAGGTGGGTTAAGGTTTCTACACAGCACCCTTTGCTGTTCCCTTACTGAAATCCAACAAAACCTTAGACAGTTCATCTCAATCCTGATCTCAGGTACTGTCTGTTATTCCCATTTCCCTAACGCTAATCTTTTTCTTTCTTAAGCTATGTTCTAAGGAGGATTCTCCGACGAGCAGTCCGATATGCTCATGAAAAGCTAAATGCCTCCAAAGGTTTCTTTGCTACCCTGGTGGATGTGGTAGTTCAGTCACTGGTATGTGGGTTAACTTGTACTTTCTTCTTCCGCTCTTAATCTTTTCTTCCCCGGTTTTCGATGAAAGTGTGAGCAGAGTTTGAAACATGGGTTATTTGATCACACTGTGTCTTCCTCATGTTGCTGAAAGTACAGAAGAGCCATCTCTGCTTGAAACTGACTATAGAAAGTAATTGTGTTTTGCTTTGTATGTTCAAATTATTTGTAAAGCACCCTGGGTACTCCTTTGTGTGAAAGGGCAGTCTAGAAACTTAAAATCAGAAGCTAGATTGAGAGAGACCATTACTGACGGACACCCCACTAGTAAAGTTTGAAGTAGTAGGAGAGGATTCTTGAGCTAGATCTGTCTGACTCAGTCTTTCTGTACTTGTGAAAAGTAATGAGAATGAAAATGAGCAGTCAGTAAGTAAATGTTCTCTTATTGCTCAGGTAAGAGAGCTGTTCTTGTATCTCTGTCATAGTGCCCTGATTTGGAGACAGATGGCTTAAAGTTCAGATTTTGAGATTTTCATAAAAAATAGTGTGGCATTGTGACAAAACAGTGGGGTTTTAAGCCTATAAAACTGTAATATTTCTTGAAGTGTATTTCTCTAGTTTGACCAGCAGATGGTGCATGTTTACGTTTAGTGCTGTTACCGAGAAATGATTGCTCCCTCTTTAGTTAAAAGAAAAACAAAAGGAGTGGGGAAATAGACCAGGCTAACCAGGAACAAACAAGGAGACTTCAAATGATGGTAGACAGTTTATTGGTGAAGACTTGACACAGCACCATGTTTCGGCAATAAGCCTGCTTCAGGAGTCTTTATATAAAATATGTAAAACATCAAATGTTCAATAAACGTTGATACAAGTAGATGAGGAAGTATGGTTTTTAAAAAGACCTTTATCAAAAAATCCTTGAAATCTGCGTGAAGTTGATGGGAAGAGGGTGCTAGTGTAGAGCACAAGTGGCAGGTGCAGGCAGACCTATGCTGTGCTGGGGATAGACCCTCTAAGTGGCCGCAGGGGTAGCCCAGGTGGGTGGCTAGGCATTTTGTGACAGACATTAATAGTGAAATCCTCTCTTCTGTCCCCTGCATAAGTAGAAAAAAAAATAGTCAGCCATGTCTGTGGCTTGGTTTGTTACAGAAATGCACACATTGCAGATTCAGTGTTTAAACTTTCCTGATGACATTTGCTCCTGCCTTTCCAGGGTGACGCATTCCCTGAGCTGAAGAAGGACCCAGATATGGTAAAAGACATCATCAATGAAGAGGAAACACAGTTCCTGAAAACACTTAGCAGAGGACGCCGCATCCTGGACAGGAAGATTCAGAGTTTGGGTGACTGTAAAACAATTCCAGGTGTGTGCGTTCTGTTCTGATAGTTTGCATCTGTTAAAGTACTGTCCTTCATTTTTGACTTTAGACCCTACTGGAATAGCAGGGGGCACTGACTAATCTGGATGTTGTTGGCATGGATTTTGAGGATAAATTATTCCTCTTCCGCCTTCAGGCGACACAGCTTGGCTACTATATGATACTTATGGCTTTCCTGTGGACCTCACTGGACTCATCGCAGAAGAGCGAGGCCTCAGAGTGGATATGCAGAGCTTTGAGGAAGAGAGGAAAGCTGCCCAGGTACTGTCCAATCAGAAATAGGTATTAGGTGGAGTATCTGAAATACCTCCCTTACCCTGTCATGATCTGGCTGATAGAGACACATTTAAATGAATGGCATCAAGCATCCCTTTCTCTGCAGACATATTGCTAAGTGTCCACATGCAGTTTCCTGAGGAGGTATGACATGTGAATACAAGTTCCATGTAGTTAGTGAAGCAGAATTAAATTCATTATGCTGGAGAGGGATTTTGTTCATTTTTAGGCATGGCCTTCAAATTATTACAGTAGCTTAATTTAGGGCTGCAATTTAATTATAGTTAAATCTGTGATTAATTATTAATCACGATTTTAAAAATTAACCATGTTGCAACATCTCCTGTCTCCTCCAAACATCTCTTCTGCTCTATTTCACTTCCAACCCCTGTCCTCAGCACGATCCAACTTTTTTTTCCCCCCACCAGCGATTCAACATCACCCCCTTACCAGTCTACCTTAAAGGTGGTCTTCTGTTGATCCTCGACAGTGGCAGCATTGCACATATGCTGCCTGTGGCCTGGTCCAGAGTGTTCCTTTTGACACGACCCACCCATGCAGGAACAGGACAAAATAGGCCAGAGGGAAAACTTCGGATTAGGCCGCGCATGTACAATGCTGCATCTGTCAAGGATCACCAGAAGACCACCTTTAAGGCAGAATGGTGGGGGGGGGGGGGGGGGGGGCAGATGCCAAATCCCAAGTTGGGGTAGGGGAGTGAGCTGCAGACCTACAAACAGAACTGGATTGACCATCGATGGAAGCTATGGCCGAAGCGGTGAGCTCCAGCAGCTATGAGAAGAGCTCGATGCTGCTCACCACCAAGTTTGTGTTGCTGTTCATGGGAGCGGAGGGAGAGAGAGAAAAAATGGACCCCAGGAAACAGAGAATAGACCTGGGGGAAGAGGAGAGAGAGGGAAAGAGAGAGATGATGTTGGATCTGGGGGTGGGAGGGAGGGATATTATCGGTTCTTAAGGGAAAGGGATGGGATTTGATATACATGTATTACTTTTCTGTGATTATAATCAAAGCTGTTTACTTATTATATACAGGTACTTATTTTCTACCTGGGGCATGGAGGATTAAGTGGCTTGCCCAGAGTCAGAAGTAGCTGCAGTGGGAAATAAATAAATGAAATTAAATGCTTTTAACTATGTGATTAATTGTAATTAAAAATGTTTATCAAAATGCAGCCCTAGTTTAATTTTATTTTCTTAACAGACTATGCACAGTGTCAGTAAGTCGGTCCAGATTAATGCCTCTTTTAAGGGACAAGACTAGTGGTGAACAATTTTGAGGCTCTGTAGACACCATCAGTGTTGTACAGCTTAACAGCAAAAATATACTGGGATGAATCCTGCATATGGCACAAAAAAATTGGCACTGAAAAAAGCGATATTCCATAAGCCACGCTTAGTTAGACGTGGTTTATAGAATAATCACCCGGGAATTGTGCCTACCTTTAGGTGCGACTATTTGCACCAACTGAAACATGCAAATCTTTGTGCCTAAATTAAGTGCATTTCCCCTTATTCTATGTCTACGCAAATTAATTTTAGGCGCGCCCCCGTTCGCCCATGACCCTTCCCATCGCTGTGCCCCCCCCCTTTTTGAACTCGTGTGTGTAAAATGTAGGCACATATATTCCAATTAAATCTGATTAGTGCCAATAATTTCTTGTTAAGCCAATTATTGGCGCTAATTAGCTTCAATTAAATTGCAAGTGCAAATTGGGCACACATCCAAATTTGTGTACACAATTTTTAGTGACGTGTAGAATTCAGGGGACTGTGTGTTGTATAAACATAATGAAGCGGTGTGGTGGCTGTATTAGTCTACATCAGGAGAGGGCAGCCTTTATACACAGAGGGCTGCATGAATGTCAGTACTACCCCTAGCGGGCCACAACATTATGTAATGTTGGAACCAGGAATGCATAGAGTACCATAGACGTTTTGTAATAATAAAAATATAACTAAAAATGATGAAAGCAAACTGATAGACTGGCTATTCTGAAAATATTTGCAAAATAACGTTTAAAATTGCCAAAGCTCTGGTTAATCATGTTTTCTGTGTATACTTCCCATGGTCTCAGGGGCTGCTTTCGGCCCGCATGCCACAGGATACCCTCCCCGGTCTATATAGATGCATAGACACACTAATAAGTTTTAAGTGATCATTTTTATTGGGGCTGCAATACATTAAGTTTCAAAAAGTTATTAAGTTAATCAAATGCAAAGTTACTGCATAAGTATAATGATACACTGATCTAGTAATTGCATATTGCAGTACATTTCTCACAGTACAAATGAACGTCAGCATCTTTCCAATACATTATTAGATGAAAGAGACCTTGTTTAGATGTCATTTTGTCATGACCGTCTGATACCATGTTTGCTCTGTTCCGTGGGCATACACATTTCTATTCCCCAACTGCTCAAATTTTGGAATATATAGAAATCTCTCTTTCTCCTCATAATTAACTAAGGTTTTGGTTTTAATCCTCATGTATAGATTAAGTCTCAAGGCAAAGGAGCTGGCGATGAAGATCTTCTGATGTTGGATATTTATGCTATTGAGGAACTGCGTGCCCAGGGGCTGGAAGCCACTGATGATTCCCCAAAATACCTTTATGCGTCCAATGCCGATGGCAGCTATGGTACATTAACATCATTGCTGGAAATCTGCACTGTTCTACACCTTTGTTCAGCTGTGTGATACTGTTTGCATGCTAACCTAGCTATCAAACATATAAACGGCGAGTGACCGTACTCACTCGCAAATGCGCAGTAGAGATCTTCTCTGCCCCGCCCCCACGTCAATACGTGATGACGGGGACGGAACACAGAGGGTCTGTACTGCGCATTGCTGAGGGAGGGACACCGCCGTCTAACGCTCCCCCCACCCGAGTCGCCGCCGCCACCCACCTTCTACCCGGTCGGGCCCTCACTCCACTATTGAAACAGCGAGGGTCCGGGAACGCAGCACTGAGCTCTGCTGAGCTGCCGACATCGCCCTTCCTTCTTCTTCTCTGCCTCTGTCCCGCCCTCGACGACGTTACGTCACACGAGGGCGGGACAGGCAGAGAAGAAGAACGAAGGCCGACGTCGGCAGCTCAGCAGAGCTCAGTGCTGCGTTCCCGGACCCTCGCTGTTTCAATAGCGGAGCGAGGGCCCGGCTGGGTGGAAGGTGGGTGGTGACGGCTCGTGGGGGGCGCGAACTCGGAGGGGGAGGGGCAGCGGCGAACTCGGCGGTGGGGGCGGGCCTTTCAACCCCCCCTTTCCTATAATAGCCCGTTTTTATGGGCTCAAAGTCTAGTTATATCATATTGTGTTTCTAAGTTAAAAAATCTTTATTGTCCCTTATATTAGTGCCTCCCCCATCAGACCTTTGTCTTATATCATGTAACAACTAGCTCAGTACAAAAACATGGACTGATGAGACAAAGTCAGCACGGATTTAGTGAAGGGAAGTCTTGCCTCACCAATCTAATGCATTTTTTTGAGGGGGTAAGCAAACATGTGGACAATGGGGAGCCGGTTGATATTGTATATCTGGATTTTCAGAAGGCGTTTGACAAAGTGCCGCACGAAAGACTCCTGAAGAAATTGCAGAGTCATGGAATCGGAGGTAGGGTATTATTATGGATTAAGAACTGGTTGAAAGATAGGAAGCAGAGAGTAGGATTGCGTGGACAGTATTCTCAGTGGAGGAGGGTAGTTAGTGGGGTCCCGCAGGGGTCTGTGCTGGGTCCGTTGCTTTTTAATGTATTTATAAATGACCTAGAGATGGGAATAACTAGTGAGGTAATTAAATTCGCCGATGACACAAAATTATTCAGGGTCGTCAAGTCGCAGGAGGAATGTGAACGATTACAGGAGGACCTTGCGAGACTGGGAGATTGGGCGTGCAAGTGGCAGATGAAGTTCAATGTTGACAAGTGCAAAGTGATGCATGTGGGTAAGAGGAACCCGAATTATAGCTACGTCTTGCAAGGTTCCGCGTTAGGAGTTACGGATCAAGAAAGGGATCTGGGTGTCGTCGTCGATGATACGCTGAAACCTTCTGCTCAGTGTGCTGCTGCGGCTAGGAAAGCGAATAGAATGTTGGGTGTTATTAGGAAGGGTATGGAGTCCAGGTGTGCGGATGTTATAATGCCGTTGTATCGCTCCATGGTGCGACCGCACCTGGAGTATTGTGTTCAGTACTGGTCTCCGTATCTCAAAAAAGATATAGTAGAATTGGAAAAGGTACAGCGAAGGGCGACGAAAATGATAGTGGGGATGGGACGACTTTCCTATGAAGAGAGGCTGAGAAGAGGGCTTTTTAGCTTGGAGAAGAGACGGCTGAGGGGAGATATGATAGAAGTGTATAAAATAATGAGTGGAATGGATCGGGTGGATGTGAAGCGACTGTTCACGCTATCCAAAAATACTAGGACTAGAGGGCATGAGTTGAAGCTACAGTGTGGTAAATTTAAAACGAATCGGAGAAAATTTTTCTTCACCCAACGTGTAATTAGACTCTGGAATTCGTTGCCGGAGAACGTGGTACGGGCGGTTAGCTTGACGGAGTTTAAAAAGGGGTTAGATAGATTCCTAAAGGACAAGTCCATAGACCGCTATTAAATGGACTTGGAAAAATTCCGCATTTTTAGGTATAACTTGTCTGGAATGTTTTTACGTTTGGGGAGCGTGCCAGGTGCCCTTGACCTGGATTGGCCACTGTCGGTGACAGGATGCTGGGCTAGATGGACCTTTGGTCTTTCCCAGTTTGGCACTACTTATGTACTTATGTACTTATGTACTTATGTACTTATGTACTTATGGACTGAGAATAGTATCCCACACAGTGCATATTTATAATATGATAATTTAAGGTACTGGTACATAAATCCTGGGTCAGCTTTGTCCCTTTATTGGTCCATAAAGAGTATGTTGTAGTGGTCAGCTGACTGAAGCATCCACTAGTACTCTGGATGAACTTGGCCCAATGGGATAGTTAGCTAATGGTTAATAGTAGAGCTGTATATTGAAAAGGATTTCAGATAGAATGAGAAAGGGTTTTGAATTTAGCTTGGGCCTTTTTCAGTGATAGCTCAGGGCAAGTTATATTCAAGACAATAGGTATTTTCCTATCCCCGGAGAGCTCACAATCTAAGTTTGTACCTGAGGCAGTGGAGGATTAAGAGACTTGCTCAAGACCACAAGGCATGACAGGGAGTTTGAATTTGGCTTCCCTAGTTCTCAGCCTGTTGCTCTAACCGTTAGGCTGCTTTCAAGATTTATAAAACATTGTTTACTGAATAATGTAAACAAAGGAGCTACTTTTTTTTTAATTGATTTGAAACTTCATGTTGCATACTTACATTTGGGAAGCATAAGATAAAATGTCTCTTCTTTGCAATAATAGGGCATAGGGTGGAATCAGGGTGCCGGAATCAACACTTAAAAAGGAGATTGAACAACTTTTAAACTAGAAACTGGCGTAAGGCCGACAGTTGCTCAATGGTTCTGAACAAGGTATCTTTAAAAGATATCACCAAAACAGGGAAGATAGGGCATCATGATAGCGAGGTTGCAATAAAGACCATAGTAGACTAGGTGTCTTCAAATAAAGAGCAGATAATTTGCAATCTTTATCACTGTCAATTGCTGAGCAAGTTGCAAATAGGGATAACAAACATTGTTTGAAATGTCTTTATGCAAATTTCAGAAGCCTAAGAAATAAGATGGAAGAGTTAGAAAATATTGCACTAAATGAAAAGATAGATATAATAGGCATCTCTGAGACCTGATGGAAATAAGTACATAAGTACATAAGTAGTGCCATACTGGGAAAGACCAAAGGTCCATCTAGCCCAGCATCCTGTCACCGACAGTGGCCAATCCAGGTCAAGGGCACCTGGCACGCTCCCCAAACGTAAAAACATTCCAGACAAGTTATACCTAAAAATGCGGAATTTTTCCAAGTCCATTTAATAGCGGTCTATGGACTTGTCCTTTAGGAATCTATCTAACCCCTTTTTAAACTCCATCAAGCTAACCGCCCGTACCACGTTCTCCGGCAACGAATTCCAGAGTCTAATTACACGTTGGGTGAAGAAATATTTTCTCCGATTCGTTTTAAATTTACCACACTGTAGCTTCAACTCATGCCCTCTAGTCCTAGTATTTTTGGATAGCGTGAACAGTCGCTTCACATCCACCCGATCCATTCCACTCATTATTTTATACACTTCTATCATATCTCCCCTCAGCCGTCTCTTCTCCAAGCTGAAAAGCCCTAGCCTTCTCAGCCTCTCTTCATAGGAAAGTCGTCCCATCCCCACTATCATTTTCGTCGCCCTTCGCTGTACCTTTTCCAATTCTACTATGGGACACTGTCATACCGGGGTACAAATTATATTGCAGTGATAGGGTGGACTGAATTGAAGGGGGTAGCATTATACATTAAAAGGGCCTTGGAATCCCTATAGATACAAATTTTATGTATAAAGGAGAAAAGGATAGTGATAAGAGCGTACTACTGTCCACCTGGCCAGAATGAGCAGACATTTGCATAAATGTTATCAGAGATTAAGGAGGCTAACAAACTGGATAACACAATATTAATGGGCAGTTTCAACTACCCTGATATTAATTGGATAAATGTAACATCAGGGCATGTTAGGGAGGTAAAATTGTTCCTAGATGAAATCAAGGACTGCTTTATGGAGCAGCTGGTTCAAGAACCTAGAAGATGAGGAACAATTCTAGACCTACTCCTTAGTGTGGAGCATATGATCTGGTACAGGAAGTAATGATGCTGGGGCCACTTGATAACAGTGATCATAACATGATCAGATTTGATACATCATCTGGAGTAAGTACACACAGGAAATCCAATATGTTTCCATTTAACTTTCAGAAAGGAGACTATGATAAAATGAAAAGAATAATTAAAAAAAAAAAAAAAACCCTTAGAGGAGTAGCTGTGAAGGTCAAAAATTTGCATTAGGTACAGATGTTATTGAGAAATAACATCCTGGAATCCCAGACCAGATATATTCTATGTATTAAAAAAAGGAAGGCAGGCCAAACGACAGCCGGCATAATTAAAAATAAAATGAGGTAAAGGAAGCTATCAGAGCTAAAAGAACATCCTTTCATATTGTGTAGAGGTTTTTTTTTCTTTTTTTGTTAGCAATGGTAAAGCAATTCGCGGTGTATATACTGGTGATTTTTGTCTCAGTCCTTTTTTTTTTTCTTTTTAGAACTTTATTCACTCTTACATTGTCTTTATTATTTTTGTTTATTTTATAATGTGCAATCAGGACCTAATTGTCCACAAACAATTCCCTATCTAACAGAAAAGTCTGTAATTGAGAAGAATCAAAGAAAACGTAATCCTTTTACTCATAGTAATTAAACATTTATAGGGAAACCTCAAAATATCATTGCTTCTAGAGCTAACACACTTTCTTTTAACCCCCAGAAGTTGTTTCTGCATCAACTGAATAACTGTAGTAATATCAGGAAAAATATGGATACTCTGCCCACAAAACGTATCATCTTTCTTAGAAAAATACGTCTTGAGTATCCAAATTTTTTCTTGTTCAGAAACAAAGCCCATGAGGCGTGTAGCCCTAGAGGAAATAATATCCTGAGATGTCTCTAAAATTTCAGTTAAATTTAAAGAGTCCATATTTTCTGAGGCCTCATTCTGCATTTTTGGAATATAAACATAATAACAATCTAACTGCAATCTTATCTGCATCTTTCATTTGCAAAACTTCTTTAAGTATTTTCTCAAAAGCATCAAAGGTGTCAGTAACTTACAATGTGCAAAATTCCTTGCTCTCATCGAATTTTCAAAATTATCTAATCACTTTTGAGTCGGCAAGCTATCCTTAATTGGCTGAGTCTTTTTTGCTGCATTTTTTATAAGATAAAATTGAATGTATTGTGGGGTTCACATAGCACAAATTGGTACAGTTTTGAAAGATTTTCTTGATTTCAGTTACCCCAATATTGACTGGATAAGTGTCATGTCAAGAAATGCTGCGGAGGTAAAGTTGCTAGATCAAAGAAATGACTGCTTCATGGAACAGCTGGCTCAACAACCGAAGAGAGGGGTAGAATTTTAGGTCTACTCCTTGGTAGAATATAGGACTTGATGCGAGAGGTAATGGGCCCACTAGGCAATGGTGATCATAATATCATCAAATTTGAGTTATTAACAGGAGTGAAGACTCTTAGAGATCTACTGAATCAGTATTTAACTTGTGATAAAATGAGGAAAATGGTTTAAAAAAAACAAAAAGCTTAAAAGGAGCAGCTGCAAAGGATTTCAAGCAGGTCAGCCAGACTTGAGAGTTCCAGGGTTTGCATGGAAGCTCTGTGATTTGGTAAGGGTGCCAATGAGAAGAGGGGAATTCCTGACATCGCTTTGATTTCAAGGAAGCTTACTTTCACATTCCCTTCAGGATTGAGGATCAAATATTTCTGAGGTTTGAAGTTCTAGGAGAGCATTTCCAATTTCAGATCCTTCTTCTTCAGTGGGCTATAACACCTGAATCTTCCCCAAGATGATGGTAGTGGTGACAGCAGCAGAGAAGGGATACTAGTCCATCCCTATGTCATTAATTGGTTGATCAGGACATAGTCCAAGGAGGAAAGCTGAATAGCAATCTCCAGGGTAATGTTTCTGCTGGAGGAGTTTGGGTGGGTGATCAACTTTGCCAAGAGCAAATTGAAGCCTTCTCAGTTGAGGTATCTGGGAGCATGATTTGACACCAGGATAAGCTGGTCTTTATGACAATGGAGAGAACCTTCAAATTTCAGTTATAAATCTGGTATTTGCTTGGAGCAAGGAATCAAGGGGCTTGGGATTATTTACAGATACTAGGACTGATGGCAGCATCCCTACATTTGGTTCTGTGGAGCAGTGTTCTTTTGTCTAGATGAGTAGCACAGTCTCTTACCTCTCCAGGACAAAGCAAGTTCAAGCTTAATTTGGTGATTGGTAGAAAACGTGGTCAGAGGTGTGTACTGCAGTCATGATGAAATGCTATCCTGAATAGTTGGGAAGGTCATTGCACTAAGTGGTACAAGGTCAGTGGTCAACTCGAGGTAAAGTGGTTAATAAATCATCTGGATGCAAGAATGTTACAGTGAGCACTTCAAGCCTCCTTGCTGATGATCCAATGGAGCTAGTTGGATTTCTCTAACAGCACCACAGCTGTGGTATACGTGAACTGGCAAAGGGGCCTAAGAATCCTCAGGTGGCCAGTGAGATGAAGCTCTTGATAGCATGAGTGGAGAAGCGCTTATCAGCTGTCTTGGTATCCCATATAGCACAGGTGGAGACAGTCTAGATAGATTCTTGAACAGGCATACTCTGGATCAAGGAGACTGGAAGTTGGTGAACCATGCCTTCTTTCTCATTGTCTGCTGCCAAGGATCATAGCAGATAGCTGCTGAAAAGAAGCACAAGGCTCTCAGATTCTTGAGCCGGTGGTGAGAATAAGAGATGGTAGATCTGGGTGCACTAAAACAGCCAGAGCCTTGGGATGGTCTACTGTATGTTTTCTGGCCATGGCTCCTCATAGAAGAAACAGAAAAACATGACAGCAGATAAGGGCCAAATGGCCTATCTTCATCATCCACTATCTCCTCCTTTCCCTAAGAGATCTCACATTCCTGTCCCAGCTTTCTTAAATTCACACAGTCCTTGTCTCCACCTCCACTGGGAAGCTGGTCCCTCCAGTCCACCACCCTTTCTGTGAAAAAGTTTTTCCTTAGATACTCCTGAGCCTATAACCTCTTAACTTCATCCTTTGCTTCATTTGAAAAAGGTTCATCTCCTGTACATTACTACTACAAAGATATTATATCCCCTCTTTCCCGCCTGCCTTCCAGAGTATGCATATTAAGGTCTACACACTTTGACAGAGACCACTGACCAATTTTGTAGCCACCTCTGGTCTGACTCCATCCTGTTTATAGCTTTTTGAAGGTATGGTCTCCAGAATTGCACACAATATTCTAAATGGGGCCTCACCACAGACTTGTACAAAGGCACTGTCACCTCTTTTTTTTTTTTTTTTTTTTTTTCCCTGCTGCTTTCCTCTCCTTATGCACCTGAGCATCCTTCTAGCTTTGACCATCAGGTTTTCTACCTGTTTGGCCACCTTAAGATCATCAGATACGATCACCCCCAAGTCTCGCTCTTTTTTCATACACAGAAGTGCTTCACTCCTTATACTATACTGTTCCCTTTGATTTTTGCAACCCAGGTGCATGACCCTGCATTTTTTTGCATTAAATCTTAGTTGCCAATTTCTGGACCATTCTTCAAGCTTCTCTAGATCCCAACTCATATTATCCACACCCTCCGGGATGTCTACCCTATTTCAGAATTTGGTATCTTCTGCAGATACATCTTAGCAGACAGTCCTTCCGCAATATCACTCACAAAGATGTTAAAAAGAGCTGGCCCAAGGCTGATCTCTACTGTTACTACTGCTACTTATCATTTGTATGTGCTACTAAACATACACAGCACTGTACATTGAACATATAAGCCAGAACAGAGTTTACAATCCAGTCAAAACAGACAAATAGGACAAATTAGGGATAAGGGAATTACTTAAGGTCGGAATTATAAAACAGACATGGGTACTGAACAAGTGAATAGGCGTTCAAAGTAGCCTCAAAAAGGTAGACTTTTAATCTAAATTTGAAGACGTCCAGAGCTGGATCTTGCCATACTGATTCAAGAAGTCTGTTCCAGACATATGGTGCAGCAAGATAAAAGGAATGGAATTTGGAGTTTGCAGTGGAGGAGAAGGGTACAGATAAGAGAGATTTGCCTGATGAACGGAGTTCCCAGACAGCACGGTGTAGGGAGAGATAAGAGTAGAGAGGTACTGAGGAGCTGCAGAGTGAATGCACTTTTTAAGTCAATAAGAGGAGTTTGAATTTTATGTGAAAACGGATAAGGATCCAATGAAGTGACGTGAGGAGAGGGCTAATAGCATAACGATACTGGAGGGAGGAATATGTCATGCAGCAGAGTTTTGAACAGATTGAAGGAGAGAGGGAGATGGTTTGGTGGGAGATCTACGAGAAGCAAGTTGCAGAAGTCTAAGTGAGAAGTGATAAGAATGTGAATAAGGGATTTGGTAGTGTGCTGAGAAAGGAAGGGACAAATTTTGGTGGTGATATAAAGAAATGACAGGTTTTAGCAGGCTGTTGGATTTGTGCAGAAGAGAGATAAGTCAAAGATGACCCCAAGGTTATGAGCTGATGAGACAGGGAATATGAGAGTGTTATCCACAGAGAGAGAGAGAGACTGGGGGAAGAGGAGAGGTGGGTTTAGGGGGAAAGATAAGAAGCTCGGTGTTTACCATGTTTAGTTTCAGATGATGGTGAGACATCAGGCAGCAATGTAGACAGGCAGGCTGAGACTTGGGCCTGGATTCTTTCTGAAATTTCTGGTGTGGAGAAGTAGATCTGGGAGTCAACAGCATAAAGGTGATGCTGAAAACCATGGGAGGAGATCAGAGCACCAAAATATAGTGGGAGAAAAGAAGAGGTCCTAGGATAAAGCCCTGAGGTACACCAACTGATAGTGAGATAGAAGCGAAAGAGAATCCACCAGAACTTACACTAAAAATGCGATGGGAGAGATAAGAAGAAAGCCAAGAAAGAACAGAGCCTTGAAATCCAAGTGAGGACAGCGTATCAAGGAGTAGGCAGTGATCAACAGTGTCAAAAGCAGCAGATAGATCGAGAAGGATGAGGATAGAATAGAGACGTTTTCAGGATCTTCACAATTAATATGAATGGGATCTCTGCATTCAGTGGAGGCAGTGCATGCAAATTTATTCATACATATTCATTGAGAAAAATCCTGGAAACCAAACTGGGTTGTGGCCTCTGTATTTAGGCTTGGGAACCTCTGAACATAGGTACTTCCATTTCAAAGTTATAAGAAGGGATACATACATTTCTGATGAGAAAATGGCCAATTTTGCCCCCTCCCATGACCAATTAAAATTGGTGATCAGCTTTGAAAAGTAGAAAAATCAAATGTTGAGCACTCTCCCTCCTCCCTCCCCCAACCCATGCAAAGAACCTACCTACTTTCTTGAAAGGTTTGGTGCAGCTAGTTCTAGCCACTCCAGAGTTTTGTTAGAGGGGATGTGCATTCAAACATGATCTCGAACACCTCTTAGGTCCATTTAACAATGATTTAATAGGTAGAGATCTAGAAAACATTTCCTAAAACATTTATTCATAGATATATATTTGTATTAATTTTAATTTATTCATTTTAAACTGGGGAATGGGAAGCAGTTGCAGGGCTACTACAACACAAGTCTTTATATACTCACTAAAGATTGCAAGTCTTTTATTAGCTCTTTAAAAAGTTCAGTTCAGATCCATGCATGGACATTTTGGCCTAGTTGTGTAATTCATGTCTACAGGTAAGCGACTTCACATTCTGGACATAATTTCTAAGCTACCTTACAAAAGTGGTTTATGTCTGATGTCAGTTTCTGTCTTGTTTCTTCCAAAAAGTAGGGATACAGCATCTCAGGTCAGTCTCTCCAGTTGAATCTTTCCAGGACAAGAAAGCAAAGCAAGTGGTGTCTCATTTCTCCTTCTCATGTCTTCCTTTGAGAACGGATATGTATACTGTCTTTAATCAGCTTCCACCTCATGCTCTGTCTAGGACAAAATGGATATAGTATCTTCACTAATTCCTATTTCTTTTGTTCTATTTAGAGTTTGAGAGTGCTGTAGCAACAGTGAAAAAGATTCGCCGTGAGAAGATGTTCGTGGAAGAGGTGACCACAGGCCAGGAATGTGGCCTAGTACTGGACAAGACCTGCTTTTATGCAGAGCAGGGTGGGCAGACTTATGATGAAGGCTTCATGCTGAAGGAGGATGAAAGCAGTGAGGATGTAAGTGGGCATAAAATCCAAGGTTTAATACACTTAAACAGAGGAAAGTTTATCTAGCATGATCCCTCTTGTCTGCGATTGACAGCTTAATAAATTCTTACAGGTTTTGCAAGCCACACTGTGTCCTGCTGTTGACACGGACTTGATGACAATGAATTAGAAAGCAGACTGAAGAGCGACTGTTACTTATTCTGCACAGCTTTTTGCATGCATCAGAATTGTGTTCTATTCATAAAGGCCTCCAGTGAAGAATGACTCGTTGGTTATTACATAGTGATACCAGCAAATTTTTCTAACCTACCTTCATTTTTGAAGCTATATCATAGAATATTATACCACTTTGCAGAGTTTTATGGTGGAGAGAAGTTAGTTTAGGGGATAATACTCATTCAGGTTTTGCACTTGGATACCATGGGTCCTGAGGCCCAGATCCTGCACATGTGCTCTTACCACTTTTATTTCTTTTTCTTTTCTCCTGTGTGTTAGAGAACAGAATTCACTGTGAAGAACACGCAGGTACGCGGCGGATATGTGCTCCATATTGGAACAGTGTATGGAAGCTTGCGCGTGGGGGACCATGTCCGTCTTTATATTGATGAGGTGAGATGTAGCAGTTGTGGATATGCTAGAGGGCTGTAGAATATGCTGTTACTCAAGTCTGATTTTATATTTATGCTCTTTAAGCCATAGTGATGTAATCATGGACTTGATTTATAGCCATTTGATCACAAATGATCCAATTAATCTTGAATTCAGGATTTACATGGACTAAGTACCCACTTGATTACAGAAGAATTCTCCTGATTTCCATAAGTATATTTGTAAATATTGATGCAGCATATGTTAAGTTGAATGGTAGCTATATCCCTACTTTAATGCACTTAGGGCCCTGTTTACTAAGCCACGCTGTAGGCGCACAAACCTTTTAGCATGCCTACAGCGCGGCTGAGTAAACAGGGCCCTTAGTCTTAAGCCACCCATCCACCAATTTGATCTAACCTATATTGTGTACAGATTACATCACACTATATGATAGATCAAATTGGTGGAGGTATAGTCCTATATATTAGAGGGCATTGAGTCAAACACAATAAAAGATCTGCAGGAAACAAAATGCACTGTGGAATCTTTATGGATAGAAATTCTGTGTGCAAGGAAGGCGAATAGCAGTGGGGGTATACTATTATTTACCTGGTCAGAATGAACAGATGACATTTTATCATTTAAAAAAAAAAGTTAGGGAAGGTAAAAAAAAAAAAAAAAAAAATTGGCAACAGTAATAATGGGTGATATGGATGAATGGCTGCTGACAGACCTGCATCAAGATAAGATTGATTTTTTTTTTTTTTTTTTTGGGGGGGGGGGGGTGTCTGGACAGTGTTTTGTAAAGAGTTTTTGCTGTGCAGTGTCATCAGTAGAATTTGAATTTGATCTTTTATTGACCTGAAAGTCAAGTGATACGAGCTTTAAGATAAAGGAGGTTTTTGTGCCTTTTAAGGGCTTTTCTCTTCTTACTTCTCCTGTGTGGGTGTGTGTATGTATATATATATATATATATATATATATATATATATATATATATATATATATATACACACACACACACATATACATACGTGTATATAATGCACACACACACAAGATTTATTTTCAAAGGAAGAACTCAGCATTCCATGCCTTAAAAACAAACATATATATATATATATATGTATATGTGTGTATGTATGTATGTGTGTATGTGACCTGACACGGGCCGTGTTTCAGCAAACAATCGCCTGCATCAAGGGTCACAAATCCTTGCAGCTTGCCTTGTTAAGCGATACAGGTCTGCCACTAACAGAACACAGTACAATGCCTGCTCAGAGCATCAAGATGTACACACTTAACCCCCCACTGCCCCAGGTACAAATAAGTACCTAAGCCACATTGAGCCTGCCATGAGTGGGAAAGCGCGGGGTACAAATTAAAAAAAAAAAAAAGCTGAAAGAGTCTTGCTCGGTCAGTAAACGTTGTCGAAAAAACCACCAAACTGACAAGGAAGGCAAAGAGACTTTGAAAAGAAGATTGTGTTGAAGGCAAAAATACATAATAAAAACTTTTTTAGGAATATCACTTGTACAGCAAATAAAGAAATTTAGAAAAGAAAAAAGTATTATCCCATACTTTAAGTCCACATCACTATGAGATGAAAGACAAATAGAAATTTAAGAGAAAATGTATAAAACTAGTAATCTAAGCAAATTGTTTAATTTGTTGAAATTGCACAAAAAAAAACAAACAAACTTTTTTTAGGTATCTTAGAAGCAAGAAGCCAGTAAAAGAATCACAGACTGCTAGATGATCAAGGGGTAAAAGGGGCACTCAGGGAAGACAAGGCCATAGCAGAGAGATTAAGGGGTCCTTTTACTAAGCTGCAGGAAAAAGGGCCCTGTGGTAGCGGCAGGGGCCTCTTTACTGCAGCAGGTAAAATGCCCCGCCAATGGGCACACAGTAAAATAACCCTTACCGCGTGGCCATGCAGCGGGAAGCACTTTCCACCACCCACTGAGGATGAAAAGGATTTAAGAAGGGTGTCACTATTGGTAATGAAAAAATAGGGAGAGGGTTTCTGCCGAAGGTGTGTGGATTGTCTAATGGCCTTTAGGTAAGGAATACATCTGTTGATAAATTGAATATGGTTCTCTAGCAAGATTAGGTGATTTCAGAAGTTTATTAGAAATGTAGGTTCTTTTTGACTTCTTCAAGATGGAGTTATATTCACAATGGAGAGTCTTACATTTCTGAAGGTCAGTGGGGTTCTGGATTTTTTCCATACTCTCTCAGCGTGTCGAAATTAGCACTTAAGCTGCATGAGATATGAGGAGAGCCAAGGTTGACCACGAACAGATTTGGGCTGAGAAAATATCTGGGGGTAATACTATGTAGATCATGTTCAGGTATGACGTTCTAAGATTCAGTTTTGACATCAAGAGATTTGGAGGCGGGTAGGGGGGAGTTGAAAATAATGATGGAGAAAGAGAATCAGTTTCAATATAAGAGAGTGGTCTATGCCAGTGACCAGGTAGGGGGTTGTTGAGTTGGAGGAGGGCCATAGAGGTCAAAACAGAGAAAGTAGTGATCAGATCAGGAGAGGGGAAATAATGAGAGCTAAGAGAAAGTGAGGAATCCTGCAAAGTAAGAAGAATATCTAAAGTATGACCAGCAGTGTGAGTGGGGAAACGTGACCCATTGGTGAAGAGACAGATCAGACAGAAAATCCAGAAATAGCCTAGATTTGACCATTGGGATTATCTACATAAACGTTGAAATCCCCTAAATTAAATTTGGAAAACAGACTGTGGCATCAGCAATGGCTTGAAGGCAAGGGTGCCATTGCTGTACGGAGAGAGAAAGTGGACAATAAAATAGGAGGACATAGAAAGGTTGAGTTAAACCAGTTTTGACTAAGAGAAGTTCTGGGTTGGAAAACGGAGAGGGGATTTCTGAAACCGGGAGGTTAGAGCATGTAGAATAGCCACACATCCCCAGACTTGGATGAGCGGGAAACAGAAAAGACGTCAAAATTTGTCGGGAGTCAACTATAAAGGAGAGCCTCTTCGCCTCAAACCCAAGTCTCAGGTAGACAAAGCAAAGAGCAGAAAGGATCTCTAAATTCATAATTAAGAAAAGACTTGTTTTTAAGAGATCTGCAGTTTAGAAGGCCAGTAGAGATAGGAGTGGAGTTCATGGGAAGGGGAGGGACTAGATGTGACTGAGGAAGGAGTGGGAAAACTAGCAGGGGAGAAAAGTGATGGGAGCCAAAAAGAGACTGTCAGTTGTTCCATATCACTAGGATGAGGAATTCCTGAATAAATGGAGAAGTTGGTATAGCAAAGTTAAAATAACACCAAGATAACAGTAAAAGGCTTAACAGAGCGAGGGCTCGCATGAAAACATAGCGATGAATCAGTGCCCAAGATGGACGAGAAAAAAGAGCACAGAAAATTATAGTGGCTCACACTGCTTCCGATAATGAAATATCATAGAGAGAGAGAGCTTAGCAGTTCCGGGTTCAGTCAGCTTACTGGGTCATGTGATCAGAGGAACTTGGGGGGTGGGGTGGGAAGGATAGCACCAAAGCAGAGGTAGTGTCCAGGAAATTCAGCCAGTGAGATATAGAAGACAGAGCAGCAGCAATTACTGCGCATCCAGGCGGTGAAGTGACGCAGACAGAAAGCTTAGCAGTTCGGGCTCAGTCAGCTTACTGGGTCACATGATCAGGTAATCAGTATTTATGCTTTAACCTGGCCATGGTTTTGCTGCTGTGGCTTTGTCAAGGAGAGAAAATAGTGCAGAGTTTAGAATTGACAATATACGCGGACCACTGAACCCAGAGGCAGGCCTTCGAAACGGCGGCCATCGTTGGTCGTGGTCGACGTGTAGGAAGGACCCGCATGTTAAACACCTGATGGAGTTAAGTAAAATACGGTGTGGACTTTTATGTATCAAGTGAAGTTTAAACCTAAATGATCTTGTCAATTTAGCTCTACAGAGGTTTTCTGGCCGATGATGAAGAAGTCCAGCCCCCGAAGCTTTGGTTTATGCTGGGGGCTTCTCGAGGCCTTTCCTCTGATCAGTATTCTGACCTTTTGAGTTATTGTATACTAAGTCAGACATTTTGATGCTTGACAATTGATATCTCCCTAACATAGTAACATAGTAGATGACGGCAGAAAAAGACCTGCACGGTCCATCCAGTCTGCCCAACAAGACAACTCGTGTGCTACTTTTGTGTATACCCTACTTTGATTTGTACCTGTGCTCTTCAGGGCACAGACCGTATAAGTCTGCCCAGCACTAGCCCCGCCTCCCAACCACCGGCTCTGGCATAGACCGTATAAGTCTGCCCAGCACTAGCCCCGCCTCCCACCACCGGCTCTGGCACAGACCGTATAAGTCTGCCCAGCGCTATCCCTGCCTCCCAGCCTCCAGTCCCGCCTCCCACCTCTGGCTCTGGCACAGACCGTATAAGTCTGCCCCGCACTATCCCCGCCTCCCAACCTCCAGCCCCGCCTCCCACTACCGGCTCTGCTATCCAATCTCGGTTAAGCTCCTGAGGATCCTTTCCTTCTGAACAGGATTCCTTTATGTTTATCCCACGCATGTTTGAATTCCGTTACCGTTTTCCTCTCCACCACCTCCCGCGGGAGGGCATTCCAAGCATCCACCACTCTCTCCGTGAAGAAATACTTCCTGACATTTTTCTTGAGTCTGCCCCCCTTCAATCTCATTTCATGTCCTCTCGTTCTACCACCTTCGTATCTCCGGAAAAGGTTCGTTTGCGGATTAATACCTTTCAAATATTTGAACGTCTGTATCATATCACCCCTGTTTCTCCTTTCCTCCAGGGTATACATGTTCAGGTCAGCAAGTCTCTCCTCATACGTCTTGTTACGCAAATCCCATACCATTCTCGTAGCTTTTCTTTGCACCGCTTCGATTCTTTTTACATCCTTAGCAAGATACGGCCTCCAAAACTGAACACAATACTCTAGATGGGGCCTCACCAACGACTTATACAGAGGCATCAACACTCCCTTTCTTCTGCTGGTCACACCTCTCTCTATACAGCCCAACAACCTTCTAGATACAGCCACCGCCTTGTCACACTGTTTCGTCACCTTCAAATCCTCAGATACTATCACCCCAAGGTCCCTACTTTCTAGATATTAATTCGATCAATAGGGAGATCACCTCTTTGTTAGATAAAATGTGCCATGACATAATAGTGTGTACTTTGGTGGTATGTGTGTATGTATCAAGTATCTACTGTAGAATCTGGGCGGGGAGTGGGTGGAGTTCACATGTATGCACATAGATTATTAAATATGACAATGTGTGTATGTGATTTCTGCCATTTATGCTAGAATTTTATAGAGACACATAATACTGCCTAAATAGGCACCTACTTGTTTCTTAAATCAGGCCCCTGTTATAAAATTACCCTCCTTGTGACTAATTTTCTCTGTCAAATTCAACAGGCAAGTTTACAGAATCAGGCAAAGTAAAAAGATTTTCCTGAAACAAGTTTTACAGGGCACAATTCCTCCACCACATAAATACAGTAAACAAATAGAATTGCTGTTCTCTCTTTGCCAATAAACATGCAGCCTCTTCATAGAAATGTAGATCCTCAATACCTTGGCTTTCATCTTGCTAATAGTGTGAAATGACTATAATACCTGCCCTACTTTTAAACCCCACCTTCACACTTGGCATATACAGCAGTACACTTTCGAAACACCCATTCACTCATCCCTTCAGAGGTGAGGTAACTAAATGTATCTCAGTGGAAAAGTAAGTGATCAATTGCTGTTCCTTTTCTATTAATATCTGTTCTAAATTAATGCCCCACTTCTCCCAGAAAAAAGAGGTTATGGTATTCTTTCTATCGCAATACTAGCCAATCCAAGAAATATTTGAACATATGCTACTGTATAGTGAATCATACACACTGTCCCACTAATTTCAATGCTGAAATTAGTATAGTTAATTTTTAACAAAAGGAACCTCAAAACTCCCAGTAGGGATAAATACCAAATGTACTAAAAAAAATCCACTACTATAAAGGGAAGCAAGGTAATATCATTGGTCCATATCAATCATAAAAAAGGAAAAAGAATCAACCGCAAAAACTCCACATTCGGGAGAAAATCAGGTGACCGAGAGGACAGTTAAAAAAAAAAAAACAGCTTTAAGAACTGCTTTGAAGACAACTGCAGTTGGGTTCTTGTGGAAGTTGTGAAGACGACAATGAGAACAGCCTTTAAAAGTCGTTTTAAGAATGGCTTTGAGGACCATTGCAGTTAAGTCCTTGTTCGTTTTTTTCTTCTTTCTTTTTTCTTTAATCTTGGAGAGGCAGCTCAGTTTTTGCTTGGGACCCAGGGCATTGAGAGAGATTTTTTGTTTTGTTTTTTTCCAGAGGCAGTAGGCGATTTGGCAGGTTTTCTCTTCATTTTTGTACTTTTTTGCATTTCTATATTTTGAGATTGTAGGATTTTCCATATTTTGGTCACTGTAGAGCGAGTATTCACCTGTCCCTTAATTGGATTGAAAAGAGTTTTTTTTTTTTTTTTTTAAATCACCTGATTTTTCTCCCAAATGTGGAGTTTTTGCGGTTGATTCTTTTTTCATGATTGATATAGACTAATAATATTACCTTGCTTCCCTTTATAGTAGTGGATTGTTTTTTTTAGTACATTTGGTATTTATCCCTACTGGGAGTTTTGAGGTTCCTTTTGTTAAAAATTAACTATACTAATTTCAGCATTGAAATTAATGGGACAGTGTATATGATTCACTATACAGTAGCATATATTCAAACATTTCTTGGATTGGCTATTATTTTGATATACATTTTGAACTTCCCTTTTTTTTACTTGATCACAAAATATCAGAAAAATGTCCAAAAAGTGGTATAAAGCTGCATTTGGACATTTTTCTCACAAAAATGTCCAAATTGGTATTTTCAAAACCAGTTTTTAGACGTTTTTCTATGAAGTCTATCAGAAGTGCATTCAGATCACAAGGGGGTGTGTTAAGGATGGGATCTGGACGTTCCTAACACTTGGATTTTTTTTCTGCCATAATGGAACAAAACAAAAACATCCAGAGCTATAAGTTGGACATTTTAGTGTAGACCTGTTTTATTAATGAATACTCCCCCAGTAGTAACTAACCCCCTCCCGCTCCCCAAAAATGTGATTAAAAATATTACTTACCAGCTTGATAAAACCATGGCTCCTTCTACATCCCAATGGCTTTTTATGCATTTTTCACATGGCTGTTTTTTTTTCCCCCAAAATGGGCCAAAAAGGTAAATGCACAAGACCTCAAAAATATCTAGCAAATGGCCGTTTTCAAAAATAAGAGACTTTTTTTTCTATTTTGAAAATGGCTATATTCTCCACTTGAAGTTTGGACGTTTTTAGCAAAACGTCCAAAGTTGAACTTAGATGTCATATTGAAAATGCCCTTTTGGTTTGCTATCTCTCACCAATGGGGCCCAAAAGGAGCCTGTTTCTTATTTAGCTGTGCGTTGGAGCAGTGTTCTATCATGCAGATTTTGACCTTTCTAGTAGTCATCCCTATATTTTTGATATGGACATATTGTAGTGTAAACAACTCTGCCTCTCTCCTTACACCGAGAAGGTAAATCTTATCCCAGTTGTGCATGCCATGGTAACATCAAGACTGGATTACTGCAATGCATTATACAATGGTCTGACTACAAAGGGCCTGCACCAGCTCCAGTTGATTCATAATGCAGCAGCAAGACTCATAGAAGGTTGTAAGCGATGTGACCACATCACACCATTTTTGCAAAAATTTCATTGGCTACCAGTACAATACAGGGCTAAATTTAAAACTCTGTCTGATCTTCAAGGCCCTGAAAGGAAATGGCCCCGAGAATCTGAAGAATAGGATGATCCTCCACACACCGCCAAGGACACTAAGGTCCTCCCAGGGACTTTCATGAACTACACCCTCTCCAAAATACATTACAGGATGTGATACCCGCAAGTGAGCCTTCTCCGGAGTAGCCCCTACACTCTGGAATGCGTTGCCTGAAAGGCTGCGCTTAACACAAGACTACCTCTACTTCAGGAAGCAGGTGAAAGCTTGGCTCTTCAACCAAGCCTTTAACGGAAGAAGTAACTAACTTGTTAGTCTCACTCACACACACAAGGATTGACTCGGGCTGCACATACTGCAGTGGGACATGTTTATCCACTCCTACCCTAGCTGAGATAATATTTAACCATCTCTCTGACCTCATGTGCAACTTTCTTCAAATCACCTTACTTTCTAATTCTTCCTACTTTCTTGCTCATCTATATGGTACAACTTTGCCTTACCCTTCATTACCAATTATAATGTTCTAGTACATATTGTGTTGTCATTGCAAGTAGTATAACATGCCATACTTTGTATTGTTGTTTGAATATTTTTACTGCTCTAATTGCCTCCTGCTCATGTTTGATCTATTCTTACTCTACACCGCCTTGAGTGAATTCCTTCAAAAAGGCGGTAAATAAATCCTAATAAATATTCTGAATTACAATCTGTATGTGCAATGTTTAGCCACAGATGGCTAAATTCCTTAATAGTGAATGAGTGGTTGCATATCACAGGAGCCCTCTCACTCTTTTCATTTTTTTTAATTTTGTTATTACATTTGTACCCCGCGCTTTCCCACTCATGGTAGGCTCAATGCGGCAGGCAATGGAGGGTTAAGTGACTTGCCCAGAGTCACAAGGAGCAGCCTGTGCCGGGAATTGAACTCAGTTCCTCAGGACCAAAGTCCACCACCCTAACCACTAGGCCACACATTCCTGAAGCCCTCTCCCTCGTCTTCTGCGCCCCAGTTCTGATGATGCAACTCTTTCTTTGTCCAGGACCAAACACTCTTCTCTCAAGATAACACCTTGCCTGTAGAAAAAAGCTGCATGCCATGAGTAGAGAGTAGATCTTTTTTCCCCTTTACTTATAATGATGAGGATTTTATAAGAGAATCTAAGAAATTTTTGAAAAATGTATTTATTTTATGAAAGCAACATAGGTGTTATGTCTTTATAAAATAAGCACCCAGAATGCAAGGAAATACACGTCAAGCTCTGTCTCTTGCCGTATTCAAATCTAGGCTAAAAGCCCACCTTTTTGACGCTGCTTTTAACTCTTAACTCCTATTCTCTTGTTCAGTACCCATGTGTGTGAGTAATTCCCTTATCCTTTATTTGTCCTGTTTGTCTGTCTTGAGATTGTCGAGGAGGGACTGTCTTTTACATATTTAGTATACAGCGCTGCATATATCTAGTAGTGCTAAAGAAATAAGTAGTAGTAGTAGTACATGCACAAATGTACAGTTAGCCTCTGAGAGTGCTTATATATGTTATTTTTGGCACCCTTGTTTAAGTGCATGTATATGACTGTGCAGTTTTAGAAAGAACCCTTTTCCGCTGTAAGACTCTTTACACACACTGAAAAGCCTTTATAAAGTAAGGTGTAATCTAGTGGGAGAGCATTGAACTTTTGAGTGTCCTCTTTGTCACAGTGTCCTTTGTATGACGTTGGGCAAGTCACATTTATTTATTTAGAATTTGATATACATACACATGGAGGTGGTTTATATTCACCCTGTGTCTGTTTTCCCGGCTGTAAATAGGTAATAATTGTTCCTTCCTTATCCACTTGCTAGGCCAGCCCAGACAAGTGTGTTGTGCTCCCCAACTAGCAGATGAAGACAGAACACTGAATTCAGTGTTGACATTGTTATTATAAGGATTAATGTAGTGCTGGAACTTGTCAGTATTCTCTGCGTCCAGCAAATGGTTGCAGACTGGATTGGTGTACTGTAACAGCAGGATGTGAGGCCTATGTCCCTGGGGTGCAAATCATAGCCCATGTTTTGTGGTGCCAGCTGGTACCTGGATGGATGCTCACAGGGTCAATCTATGGACCTTTCCTTGCTTGAGTTTGAAGAAGAGGCGGCTGCTATTCTGGGTTTTATTTATTTATTATTGGCCTAACAGAAGGAGATAAGTAAGGCAAAATTTGTACGTACCTGATACTTTCCTTTCCTGCTGGACCAGTCCAGAGACCCTCCCAGGAAGACTTGCACCCAAGTCCCTTATGCTTCGGAGAGCTTTGGTCCTTTTAGTTTGGTTCTGATCTTGTTTTTCTCTGGCATCTATGTTGTGTTTCTGATTTCTTTGTTCCATTCTTGTTGATAATTGTGTGGTTTAGAATGGGGTTTTACCATAACCTGTGACAAATGTTTACTGACAAGTTCAAGACCACACCAGTCCTTAAATTAGTGATATCTCTGTTGTTTGGGGAGCACAATCCACTTGTCTGGGCTGTTCTAGCAGAACTCAAGGGAAGGAATTTATCAGGTAAGAACAAATTCCTTCATGACATTTTGATGTCAAATCTTTGCTGTTACACTTTCTTGAGGTTGCAGAGCAATTTCTAAAATACTGTATCATAAAGCATATTGTAGACCTGTTTTGAGTGAAAGTGCTATGGACTTTAAATCCACTTTATTGCATTTCCCGTTGTATACCTTCATAACAGTTGTTTCCTTGTTTTCTTATGGAGCATTTCCTCTCAGCAGTTCTTGCATGAGCTGAATTCTTCCTTTCAGTCCTAGATAGGAATTGTAACAGAGAAACATGAACCATTATAATACTTATTCTCATTCTTCTGTTTTCAGCCCAGGCGTAGACCTGTTATGAGCAACCACACTGCCACCCATATCTTGAATTTTGCTTTGCGCTTTGTGCTGGGAGAGGCTGATCAGAGAGGATCCCTGGTGGCACCAGACAGACTACGCTTTGACTTCACTGCCAAGGGAGCAATGAGTACCCAGGAAATCAAGGAAACTGAAGAGATTGTCAACAGAATCGTTGCAGAAGCCAAGGTTTCACAGATCTCACTTTATATAGTCTTATGAGGAAGTACAGCAATGCCAGTGTTTATATGCCTTTACCTAAATAACTCCACATCCTTTGCATGCCTTAAAATTGTGCACTGAGGTGTTTGGACAGTGGCAAGGCACTTCGTTTGATGCTTGGTGCTATCACAGTGTATGGCATTTGTAGGATTTTTGTATCTACCATATTTTAAAGCATAATAGAAGCATAGCAACATGCTTCTGTTCAGCTTGTGTTTTGCAGAACATCGAGTTAGGGGTCCTTTTAGCAGTGGACATAATGCAGACATCATGTTAAATAGCTGTAAAAATTCTCAGAGGAAAGATAGGATGTCAGGTCTTCACATCTGGGAGACGTCTTCCAGTGAAGCTCCAGCCCACACATGAAAAAAGCTTCTCTAGCTCTGAATGCATCCTGTGGGGCTTCTTTAGTTTCTCATTTTATTAAGGATTGCCCACACACATTTCCCACCACAGTGATTACATTTTTTTATTTTCAGTCATTTTTTCTCATATTTTTATGTATGGGCATTCTGCCCCTCAACTTTGTCAGGTTTTTCAACTATCTCATTTAAATTTTACTATATTTTTTCTGCATTCACCTCAGCACATCGTTTGATGCTTTGCAGCTGGACTTTTTTCTTCAAAAACGGAGATGTTTTCTTTCTCTGCAGCTATTTTTATTTCAGTAAAATGTTCAAGAAAAAAAGCCATGAGCAGCTTTAAAAACTGCAGAAAGTGTAGCAAAACCATATCCAGAATGGATTACTTATAACTGTTTGCAATGCATAGGCTTAATTCACAAAACGTCTCAGTGTAATTTGTGTCTACAGATAACCCAAAGAGGACTTCATGCTTATGAGGAACAGAAGGAAAGGCTGTTTGATGCCTCTTATGCCGATGATCTTGGATTGGATTTAAAGGAATTTGACCCAAAGGGCCCAGAAGCTGTAGTTGGCACTATGGGTGCATTGATATTAGACACCTCTATCTCTTTCAATAGCGAGCATCAGTAGAGGCCATCAGGATCATCATCCACCAATGCCTGCCTGCCTGGAGGAGGAAGATTTTGGTTTTGACATCAAAGGCTACCAGTGTCATGCATCAAGCGAAAACATTGACATTGGTCCTTATTGGAGCACAGTGTTGAGAACAAGCAGGTATTGATGGCTACCATATCTGCCAAGTGCCCCTCAATGGACCATTTTTCATCCTTTTCAAAATAGACGAGGTGTATCAGACTCTGGCCTCTCTGACCAGGCTAGCAGTATATCTCAAGTGACACAGGTTTCACCTGCTGTTCCCTCTTCAGCCACGATATTGGCAGCCTTCAAGAAGGAGCTAGATAGTAGGAGTGGCTTGCTTGCCATCTGGCTTGATTCCACATACTGTATCTGTAACGTTGTTATTGAAGCAGATGGAAGTAACACTAGTCCTCTAAAGCCCGTGCATTATCTGTCTGTATTTCATTAGTATGCGGCCTCAACGGGCATCCACATCAATTTGAAGTGCTCTGGTGTCTATATTGAGAACATCAGGAGAGGAAACATTTTCCAAGGCATCAGTCAATGTTGAGGTCTAAATACCAGCAGTCGATGAGATCCAAGATGGTAATTAGAGCAGTCGTGGCGTGGTGGAGCTCCTGAACACTAGTGAGTGGGTTCTCTGTTGGGGATTTTCCCCATGCTGGAAATGGGGAAAAGGAAGGGGAAATCCAAGACGCCTCCTCGAGCTTGGTGGAAGACCCTACCGCCCGACAGACTATGGAAAGTTTGGGGGTCCAAATGCTGGGAGAGCAGACACACGCTTCGATGGATCCCGCAACTATGGAGGCGGACTGCAGCGCTGAGGGAGTGTCGTTGAGTCCTCCACCTAACGCAGCTCCTCCAAGACCAGGAAGTAGCTACATGCCAATGGGGTTACAGCATGGAGAAGCACCCGAGAAGGGTCAGGCTTCCCTTGTTGTGCGAGGAGGACCTGTCGCTGTGTCAACCCCGGGAAGATTGTTATCAGACGAGAAACAGGATTTTCATCTCTTCTTTTCTTTTGCCCAGGGTCTTGCTTCCAGAGGGAATGGAGGTATGGAGAGACATATGGAATCGTTATGGGATGCGATACAGGATTGAATTCCACCCTTCTGCAGGTATCTAATACTTTTAAGGGAGAGTTAGTAGAATTGAAACAATCATGTCAAACTCTATCTGGCAAAATCGAAGATCAGGAGAATAAAATTACCTCACTGGAAGGGGAGGTTGTCCATTTACAAAGTTTCGCCGCAACAGCTATCAGGGATAGAGATGTGCAAGCCCGCAAGCTTGAATATTTGGAAAATCAAGGAAGAAAGAACAATTTAAGGTTTTTAAATTTTCCTAAGTCACCTTTTATTCCTGCCCTTGATATGCTGAGGAAATAATATTTTTTGAACTTCTATCATATAAATGCAGTTTTCTTGGGGTCAAAAATTCAATTTTTTCCAGACTTAGCGAAGGAAACACAAAAAAGAAGGACAGAATTCTTGGCTATGAAACCTAGAGTTCTTAATTTAGGTGGTTCTTTTGTGCTGAAATTCCCTTGTAGGTGTTTGGTGACCTTAAATTTAACTAATTGTTTTGTTTTTTTTGACCCAAAGAAACTGTTAGAATTTGTTACTTCCAAAGAAGGTACTAGGGATACCTTGGTCGCATCCAGTAATTGATTAAGCTGTATATCGGCTGCGAGTGTTAAGCTCTCTATTGGTGATTTATATTCTCTTTGTTTTCTCTTTTTTATTTCCTGGAACTTGGATCTAAATAATGTGGACAAAGTTTTAGTTTTCTTTTTTCCGTGTATAAATTATTTTCCTGTTACTTTATGTATAGATATTGCTCAAACATTTATGTTAATATGTAAAAGTAAAATCAAAAATATATGGTAGAATACTAAATACCAGCAGTCAAGTACCCATGCTAGCCAGACATGGTCCCAGACTACTTTGCTGGAGTGCTTTTCTGGGTCCAATACCTGAGCATTTGTGGGGTTCTGATTACGAACCAATGATGATTTCTCAAGTGGAGCGTTTTTCCTTGGACCCCCTCTGTTCCACAGGAAAGGAGAGTTTCTACCCAGAGGACCTATCTGTCACAGATTCTATACACGAAGTGGCTAATACCATTCCCTTTCTATTAGAAAATGAGGCGGAACCAAGGGCAAAAATATTGGACTCAATCCAGTTCTTCATCCTAGGCCAGTAGGAGTTTTCAGGGCATAATCTATCACAAGATATGGAGGATTCTGTAGCCTGGTGGTTGGACCAGCTTCATCTGGCAAAAGAATTCCCTTCAAATTACTCCCGTTCAAATTGTCCTCACTACAGATGCATCCAGACTTGGTTGGGAAGCTCATGTATGTGGGCTGCACACTCAGGTTCTTCAGTTTTCTCAGGGGAAAACTTGTCAGATACATTTCCTTGAGCTAAGAGCAGTCTGGATCGCTCTGAGATTTTTTTTCAGAGCTTATTAATCCATATACTAAATACATAAGTTATACCTTTAGCATGGATTCCTAACTCGCAGAACAAGGGAACTGTGATTCTCATAGTCCACTTTTCATCAAGACAGGTTTGGTTTCCCCTCCTTCAGGATCTGTCCATAAGGGCTGGTTTCCCCTCCTTCAGGATCTGTCCATAAGAGCTGGGGAATTCTCCAGTGTTGTTCACACAGGCACAGGGTACCCTGTTGCATCTCCATTTCAGGTCTTTAACCCTTAACCCTCACAGCCTTGATATTAAGGGTAGCCTTAGCTAGCCTGGATCTGGCTAATAGCTTTTCATAGGAGAGACTCCACTAGATGTTCTGATAGTTCTACATGGAGAAGGTTTGCTGTGTGATGTGCTGCTCCACACAAAAACAGCTTGAATATCTTCTGTATCTGACAGTGAGGCTTGTAGGCCAACTCCATGAGGTTCATCTTAGTTCAACTGACACTTAGCACCACCTTTCAGAAGACAAACTGTGCAGTCTCTAGTGGTTTGATTTATGTGGTGCTTTTGTTGAACTCTACCATCACACCTTCAGTGTGTTGGGCTCTCAATTTCTAATTCACCTGATAAACTCCTTTTGAGCCCCTGTTTCCCTGTGAAATGAAGTACTTGACCTGAAAGGCCATTTTTTTTGGTGGCAGTCACTTTGGCACACAGAGGGGCTGATGAAGAAAGCTACCACAAGCTCATCTACACAGATACCATAGGATATATGCGCATGAGCAATTAATAAAGGGATTAAGCACAAGTTTACCTCTGACATCTATGGCTACACATTGCATTCAAATGAATGCATATGAGGCTATCAAGTGTGCCGCAACGATGCACAAAATGAAAAAGTGGCCTTGAACAGGTGGGGTCTAGGGCACCTTCTCTCCAGTTACTCCTCCCTTTCCTGACTTAAAAAAAAAATCCTGTGTCTAATGGCACCCACCCTTCCTTCCTCTCTCTCCCCCCTCCCCAACCTGACTTGATTTTTTTTTCTTTTTTTGAAGTCCATGGTGTCTAGTGGGGACCCCCTGACCCTTTGCTTACACCTGCTCCAGATTCATACCTTAAATGAGGCAGGAGTAATGCCCACTCATTCCTGCCTCAGCACCATCATCTTAGTGCCCTGCACCGGGAGGGATAAAGGAATGTTTCCCTTATATGGCTCACTGTCCCCACCTGGTGCAACCCAAGGGAATTGGGAGAAGGGAGAGGTAATGAGTGGGGGGGTGCCCTAGACACCAGGGATTTCTTTTTTAAAGTGGTGGGGAAGGGGTTAGATGGGAGGTACCCTAGACACAAAGGCAATTTTAAAGTTGGGGGGGGGGAGGAGCTGGGTCAGGTCATGCTGGGCAGAAGGGAAGGAGAATTGGGCAGATACAGACAACCAGCAACGAGCTGCTAATTACTGCCATGACTCTAGCGTGGCAGCAATTTGCATGCTCATTGCTTATGGTGTGCCATGGTAGGTTTGTAGAGCTAATTTCGCACTAGAGCCAAGGCTCTACTGGCAGGCTTTCTGCATTGGCCCTAGTGCCTCATACATCTTATGCAAAGCTTTTCAGCAAAGGGGTAGTTATGTGCATATATTCAAAGTTTCTGTCGTAAGGCAGTGGTTCTCAACCAGTGTGTCGTCAACAGCTGGGAGGTATGTCACCAAAAATCTGATTGACAGCTTGCTTTTGCTTTTCTTAACAACTATGTGCTGTAGTTTGGGGAGAGTTGAGAACCAGGAAGTCAGGTACTTGAAATCACCATAACTGGTCCCTACTTCTGTCACTAGCCCCAAATGTAAATGTTGCAACCCTGACAGACATCACCCTTGTGTCTATATTTTCTTTACATCATTGTTAGCAACAATTACATGATATAGGGTTTTTTCCTTTGCTCAGCTGCAAATTATAGTGTTTAATTTGTCACACGTGAATATTGTCGGATGTGTCACAATAGAGAACCACTTGTCTAAGGTGGTGTTGGATTTCCACCTTAACACTTCAGTTGTCCTGCCAAAATTTTTCCCTGAACATGAGGATCTTATTCTTGTATGTGAAACAGAGTAAAACCCTTAAAAATTCCACCCAGCCTTTTGTCTGTTTTGATCCCAGTAATCTAGGACTGCAGTTGCCAAACATATTATCCTGTTGACTAGTAGACTGCGTCTCCTTCACTTATTCTTGAGCAGACAAGGCTCACAATATCAGACCCTTGGATGCATCGGTAGCTGACTCAAGATCAGCCTCTTTGAAGAATTTCAGAATTGCATTCACATCTCATTTGGAAAAGTATTCCCAATGTGACAATAGGTTTGCTCCTTCTGTCCTGTGGGATCTTTGAAGTTTGGGACCAGGATCCAAATCCATCCATCCATCCTGGGCCTATTTTTGTAGCTTCCAGATTGCCTTTGTTTAAAAAAAATGGAAAAGGAAAAAACAAAACCTGAAAGGGCTTGTTGCCACCAACATATTTTGTCTGCCCATTGGTAGGCCCTTTTGTATTTCTTTCCCCTTTAAGTTAAATACAGCCAGATGTGAGGGCTTAACATCCTGCTTTTCCTTAGAGAAAATCAGGTTACTTCCTCTTGTGGACGTTTTCCATGGATAGCAGGATACAAGTCTTCACATACCCTCCTCCCTCCGCTTGGAGCTGTCTTCTAAAACAAGCTATTTAAGAACCAAGGATGTCTAGCAAAATGTGGGAAGTGATGCACATGCACATTGGTACCAAACAAAGCTACAGATGTCTTATAGGCTTAAGGAACTCTTTCCTATGTGGGCTGCATTGAATGACTTCACCCAGATGTGAGGACTTGCATTCTGATGTCCATGTAGAACACCTGCTACAGGTAATAACTTGGTTTTCCTGGATTCTGATTGTCAGATTGAGTTCCAGACCTGTAGCTTTGAACATTAAGGGGTTTGTAGAGTAAGGATATAGAGGAAAAGAAGGTGGTATATTTATAGCACAAGTGATAAGAGATGTATCAATCTCTACTTCTAGCAGTGACTATTTGTGATCACGTCACATACAAACATATCTTATTGTGCTTTTGTAGCACATCTTTACTGTCTGCATTATACTCTGGAGTGCTATAACTTCTTTTCTTGCATCCATAGACCGTGTATGCCAAGGATTGCCCCCTGGCTGCAGCTAAGGCCATCCAGGGTCTACGAGCTGTGTTTGATGAGACATACCCTGATCCTGTGCGGGTGATCTCCATTGGTATCCCCATAGAGGATATGCTAGCTGACCCATCAGGCCCTGCTGGATCCATTGCATCTGTGGAATTCTGTGGTGGAACGTGAGTATTAAGAGGAAGAGGACCAAGTAGAGAATGGTGGGGAGAGAAGTCAGTGAATATTACTGTCTCAAGGTTTTCTGGGATGGTAAAGAGGGCAAAGGGGGGATCATTTCACTGCTCAAAGAGAAGTTTATATAGCATTGTTGCAGTCTTGAGCAAAGATGGATTCAGGGTACACAGGACGAGACTTTTAAGTGTGTTGTGTGAAATGCCTTTTATTTTCTGCTTCTGCTATGGAGTCATAATTATTTTGTAAGCCCTATCCTGTGGCATCTGGGTCTGATTTCCCTCCCCCTTGGAACGGACCCTTTACTTTAGGAGGGTGTCTACCTTATTTCTGGGACACAGACTATGGATTTACCTGGACATAGCACATCCAACTAGAAAAGGAGAAAATTATTTCTCTCCATGCACCAAGAAGTATTGGAACTAGTGCAACTTTTTTTCCTACTTTACCCTTGTAAATGTTTGATAAATTACCTTAGATGTATATGTTCTTTGACCCAGATCAGCTACGTTCTTTTATGGGCTTAAAAAAGATGTCCATTTTACCAGCTTCCTCGATGGCTGAAGTGTTGAATAATGGTTAATTGGGAAGGTACCTGCTAAGTCTATTCCTGTTATATTTTGTTTGATCATTTTCTTGTTACACGTCTCCAATATTTCTAGGTCTGCCTTTGGATAAGTACATAAGTGCTAAGTGTTATACTGGGGCAGACCGAAGGTCCACCTATCCCAGCATCCTGTTTCCAACAGTGGCTAATCCAGGTTACAAGTACCTGGCAAGATCTCAAAACAGTACAAAAACATTTTATACTGCTTATCCCAAATACTTCAATGAAAAAATTGTAAACTTACGCAATACGCTACCTCAGAACAACACCGACATTGAAAACTTCATCGAACGCATGGACCCAATCCCAAGAGAATACCCAGCGGACAGAACCTGGACGAGCTTTGCTCTCCTCGCCGAAGAAACAGTCACCCAAACGATTAACAGATTCTCCAAGACCCACTGTAAACTGGATACCTGCCCCAGTTACCTAATAAAATCCGCTCCCCACCGCTTCATAGCAGACTTTACATCCCACCTAAACCACATGTTTCGATATGGTCTCTTCCCTAAGGACAACGGCAATATCCTACTCACCCCAATACCAAAAGACAACAAGAAAAATCAGACATCACCAATTACCGCCCAGTAGCATCTATCCCACTGGCAGTCAAACTGATGGAAAGCTTGGTAACCAAACAACTCACGGACTGCATAAATAAATTCTCAATTCTACATGAATCACAATCAGGATTCCGCTCCATCCACAGCACAGAAACAGTTCTAATTACCCTACTAGCCAAATTTAAACAAGAAATTGCGAAAGGCAAAAACGTACTTCTCCTACAATTCGACATGTCTAGTGCGTTTGACATAGTTAACCATAAAATATTACTAAACATCCTTGAATACCTCGGGATTGGAGGAAGTGTACTTAACTGGATTAAAGGCTTCCTAACCACCAGAACATACCAGGTAAAATCAAATTCGAACATATCACCATGGAAAGCAGTCTGTGGAGTACCTCAAGGATCACCACTATCACCAACTCTTTTCAACCTAATGATGACCCCACTAGCCAAGTCCCTTTCCAATCTTGGCTTTAACCCTTTCATTTACGTAGACGATGTCACACTATACATCCCTTACAAACTCGACATATCAGAAATCACCAATAAAATTAAACTGAGCTTGAACATCATGAACTCATGGGCGAATGCATTTCAAATCAAACTCAACTCAGAAAAAACACACTGTCTCATCCTCACATCTCAATACATCACGAACAAGCCCACCAACATAAACACAGCTGACTACACCCTCCCCATCTCAGAAAGCCTGAAAATTCTTGGAGTTACAATTGACCATAACCTCACGCTAGAGAACCAAGCAAAATCTACAACAAAGAAAATGTTCCACTCAATGTGGAAACTCAAATGTGTGAAACCTTTTTTCCCGAGGGAAGTATTCCGCAACCTGGTACATTCCATGGTACTAAGCCATCTAGACTATTGCAATGGAATCTATGCGGGATGCAAAGAACAAATGATAAAGAAACTCCAAACTGCTCAAAACACAGCAGCCAGGCTTATATTTGACAAAACAAGATTCGATAGCGCCAAACCCCTCCGAGAAAAATTGCATTGGCTTCCAATCAAAGAACGTATTGCGTTCAAAATCTGCACCCTGGTACACAAAATTATCTACGGTGAAGCGCCGGGATACATGACTGAACTCATAGACCTACCAACCAGAAACACTACAAGATTATCACAAACTTACCTAAATCTCCATTACCCAAGTTGCAAAGGTCTAAAATATAAAACAACCTATGCATCCAGCTTCTCCTGTATAAGCACGCAACTATGGAACGTATTACCAAGCACCGTGAAAACAACTTATGACCACTTAAACTTCTGGAAAGCACTAAAAACTAACCTGTTCATAAAGGCATACCCTAATGATACAACCTAAATGCCTGAACCCTGCAACACAATGAACCAAAACCATACTGGAAATAACTAAACCCTTCCTCCTCTTTACGATCCCCAAATGTTTTTGTCACACATGAACTTTACCCTACTACAACTTCATTCTGTATTTTGTTCATACCAGAATTGGCGATCGCCTAATGGTATTATGTAAGCCACATTGAGCCTGCAAAAAGGTGGGAAAATGTGGGATACGAATGTAACAAATAAATAAATATAAGCAATGGATTTTCCCCAAGTACATCTTAATAATGGTTTATGGACTTTTCTTTTAGGAAACGATCCAAACCTTTTTAAAACCCCGCTAAGCTAACTGTTTTTACCACATTCTCTGGCGACAAATTCCAGAGTTTAATTACACATTCAGTAAAGAAATATTTTCTTTGATTTGTTTTAAATTTACTACTTCGTAGCTTCATTGCATGCCACCTAGTCCTAGTATTTTTGGAAAGAATAAACAAGCGATTCACGTCTACTCGTTCCACTCCACTCATTATTTTATAGCCCTCTATCACATCTCCCCATAGTTATCTTTTTTTCTCCAAGCTGAAGAGCCCTAGCCGCTTTAGCCTTTCCTCATAGGGAAGTTGTCCCATCCCCTTTATCATTTTCGGCGCCCTTCTCTTTACCTTTTCTATCTCCACTATATTTTTTTGAGATGCGGTGACCAGAATTGTACACAGTATTCGAGGCGAGGTCGCACCATGGAATGGTACAAAGCCATTATAACATCCTCATTTTTGTTTTCCATTCCTTCCCAAATGTGGTCTAATGCTACTGGCTTGAGATATAGATTGGAATTTGTTCTTTTACTTTTTTTGTTTCTCGGTCCTGTAAAAGTTTCCTAAGCAATTGTATGCTTGTGAAAGTTGTGTTAAACTTATAAATAAATTTAAAAAAAAAAGAAAATTGATGATCATTTTTCCTGTAGCCCAAACTAAGGACACATTGGTCACTTTATAATACAATGGTGCCATCTTAATCTCCTCAACAGATTTCTCTTTCACTACATTCTAAGCCTCTGGTCCCAACAAAGTATGTAATGTACCCTGCCTGTGGGAATTCCAGGGGGGAGAAGGATGATTTTCCCTTTGTGGTTAACAGGAAATGGAACTGTGGCAGACACACAGGTCCTTTCTCTAATCTCTGTTGCCTGTTACCCAATTGTATACCTGGCTCAGTCCTCCTTGTCCATGGAAGAAGTATTGTTGTTTACCCGTAACTGGTGTTTTCTGTAGACAATAGGATTGATAAGGCACACAAGCCAGCCCACCTCCATGGGAGAACTCACTGTTTTTACCTTTGGAACTGAGGAGATGGGGAGACTGCTCCGCATGGGAAAGGCTGCGGGAAGAGTGCTCCGCATGGGAAAGGCTGCAATGCTTAGAACTTTAAAGTTGTGAGCTCTAGACACTTGTGTCCCAGCACTGTCGAGTGACATCACCCACCTGCATGTGCTATCAATCTTGCTGTCAATGGAAAATATCTGTTTCTGGCGAGCAACATTTGCTTTCACCAATTTGTCTTAAATGTACTATTTAGTAGTTTCCTTTAGTCTTTGTACTTTTTGACAGAATAAACAACTAATTTCCATTTACCTGTTCCACTCCATTCCTCTTTTTATAGACCTCTATCATATCTCCCCTCAGCTATCTATCTTCCAAGCTGAATCCTAACCCTTTTAGCCTTTCCTTGTAGGGGGGAGTAAGTTTCATCCTCTTTATCATTTTGGTCACCTTTCTCTGCACCTTTTCTAATGCTGCTTTATCTTTTTGGAGATGTGATCAGAATTGCACACAATATTCAAGATGTGAATGTACCATTGAGTGATAGAGACATTATGGTATTCTCTGTTTTGTTTGCCATTCCTCTCCTAATACAGTGCACTCCATTTAAGTGCACATCAGATAAGCACATGCTGTGTTTAACTGCATGCCATACTTCGGTCCCGTTTTTGGCGCCATCAATTTCTATGGGGGCAAACTTTGGTTTAGCGCACCACTGATAAGTGCAAGATTCGCTTATATGCATAGTTTAAGACCGCTCCTCTGCAGGAAAGGCTCCGCGTAAGCGCCCGCACGGAATATGGAAGCCAATTGGCACGTGACAAAGGGGCGATAAATTTGAAATCTCATTGGTTAACTGCCACAGGCAGAATAAGCAAAAGAAAGTTGTTAGAGTGTACACTGGAGTCGTTGTCATTGTGCAACTGTAAGACTTTAACACTGGCTGAACGAATAAAAGTTCTTAAAATATTAGAAAACAAACAAAGTCAAGCATCTATTGCTAAAGAATATGGTGTCAATCCCAGTCAAATTTCACGTATCTTGAAGCAGGAAGATCAGCTTCTGGAAGACTGGCAAAACAATACAAATCCACACAGGAAATGTAAACGGGCGGGAAAAGGTGAGGATGTAGAAGATGCTCTTCTTCGGTTGTTTTCTCAAGTCAGGAGCAGATAGTTCCCTGTTAGTGGTCCACTGCTTATGGAGAAAGCTAATCAGCTAGCTGAAAGTCTTGGGCTAACTGAATTCAAAGCCACTGTTGGATGGTTGGAAAGATGGAAGGAGATGAGCAACATAAAATTCAAAAAAACAGCATGGTGAAAAACAAGACACTGATGACTTTGGTGCTGAAAATTGGGTTGTTTCAGTTCTTCCTACCATCTTGAACGAGTTTGCACCTCGTGACATTTTCAGTGCTGACGAAAACGGTCTCTACTAGCGAGCGATTCCTGATGGAACACTTGCATTCAAACAAGCCAAAACTACAGGAAGTAAAATGTCGAAGGACCAACTGACGATCCTCCTTTGTTGCAGTATGGATGGGAGTGAGAAGTTGGAACCACTCGTCAATGGAAAGAGCAAACAGCCCCGTTGCTTCAAGAATGTTAAGCGACTTCCTGTGTCATACGAGGCTAATGCAAATTCATGGATGACTGGGGAAATTTGGAAGCAGTGGCTAAAGAAGTTAATGCGGGCACAAAAGCGTCAGATTTTGTTGCTTTGTGATAATTGTGCTGCACACAGTGATGACGTCAGGCTGTCTAACGTCAAGGTGGTCTTCCTGCCACCAAACACTACCTCTCTGATCCAACCTATGGATCAGGGCATAATAGCCAATTTCAAAAACATTATCGGGCTCTTGTGCTATGTCATCTGATGAGCGTTATGGATGACCAGACTGGCAAGGATAAACGTGCTGTTGAACTGGCTTGTAATCTATCACTGTTAGATTCCCTACATATACAGAAAGAAGTCTGGAATCATGGCAACCATTGTGAACTGCTACAAGCGGGCAAGCTTTTTTAAGGATGCCCCAGATACAAATAAGTACCTGTATACAATATGTAAGCCGCATTGAGCCTGCCTTGAGTGGGAAAGAGCGGGGTACAAATGTAACAAAAAATAAAATGTGGAGAAGGACGAAACAGATGCAGCTGTTGCAAACGCGTCAAATGAACAGGCTATTGACATCCCAGCCGGTGTTACTGAAGAGGGGTTTCATCACTACGTAGCTGTTGATTACGATCTACAAAAAGCTGATGACAGCACTGATGTCAAGATAGACGCCTACACACAGGCAACAACGGCTGATGATGAAACAGATGATGAAATGAGCAGCGAGGCACATGCTGACGAAATTCAACAACCTTCTGTCACTTTTGCAAGAGCGCTGGAGAGTCTCAACCGTGCGGGCCTATCTGGAGGCCACTGGATGTCAGTGCTATGACAGTTTTTACCGTCTGGCAGCCGTAGTCTATGGAACTCACAGACACAAGAGTGTACAGAGGACTATGATTGATTACTTCAAGTAAGCCTAACGTCAGTTAACAGAGACTGTATACTGTACGTATAATAAACAGTACTGTACATATGTTTATTTTTTTATTTGTTGCATTTGTACCCCGCGCTTTCCCACTCATGGCAGGCTCAGATGTCGAGCTTCTTTGGGTCACAACGGTAAGTGCACGCTCCGGTTAACTGCATGTATTTCTTTGGTCCCAGACCATTGCGCTTAAGCGAATTGCACTGTAATTCCTAACATTCTGTTTTAGTCCACTGCCACAGAGTTGTTAGCTGACCGTTTTTTAATGTACTAAAAGCCAGGACTAGCTTTTAAAAATATTTGTATTTTCAGACCGTATGCTAATTCTGTATTTTGTACACATTTTACTATGTTCTAAAATTAGGTTACTTGATCTCTTCTAATATTATGCAAGGCCATGTCACAGGCTAGAATGCCTGATTTCCAGCAATTTTCTTGTTCACTAGCTTGGCAGCATAGTGACAGATCATCATGTTGAGATTGGATGTACGTAGATTGTTTTTCTCTCTTTTCAGGCACCTACAGAATTCTAACCATGCTGGTCACTTTGTGATTGTTTCTGAGGAAGCCATTGCAAAAGGTATTCGGAGGATAGTTGCAGTCACTGGTGCCGAGGCACATAAGGTGAGACTAGATGGTGAAAGAGGTCCGGTTTATTTTGTGAACCTGAGAATTTGCTTTCACCTTTCCACTCCACTTATCTCAGCCTCCTACAAAGTTGATTTGGGAGGAGGGGTCAGTATGCTGGACTAGAGGAAGAGGAGGAGATTTTACATATACAGGGGTGAAAAGAAATACAAGATTTAGGTTTTCTTTAATTCAGGGTTTTCAACTCAGTCATTGACAACCACTAGTCAATTTGGTTTTCAGGATATCTGAAATAAATCTGTTTGACGCAGATTTGTATGCATTGCCTCCATCCTATGTAAGAATATTTTGTGTCTTCATTATAGATATCCTGAAACCAGACTTAATAAGATAGAGATTTGGCAAACTACAGCCTGCAGGTCATGGCTACATTCTTATTCTAATGCAAACAAAGCATGGGCGGGGTTCCACATAGAAGATGCAGAACAGATCAAGAGAGCAAAATCCAAAGAAGCTGAGTAGTCCAAACTTTTTATAATTATTCATGAACATAAAGAGAGTCTTACAAAATGCACCCAACATGGCTCATAGAATGCATCAGGGGTTAAGATTGGCTATAAGCAAAACATAAAAACATATTGTCAATTATTTACAACCCAAATACCGTAGACTTACAATAATAAAATGATAAATATAAATATAAAATACAAGTATAAAAACAAATTATAAATTATACATAAATCAATTACTTATAAACAACTACTTTCAACTTGATAGTAACATTGAGTATGATAAGTATCAGGTACTTCAATTATGCATATTCTACGAGGACAGCAGGCTGATTGTTCTTACAATTGGGAGATATATGCAGGTACTTTAACACTTGGCTGTGGCAGCCCAGCTCCCCAGTCCAGTATCTTCTATTGGCCATCTGAAAGTAATATTCTGCAGTACTGTAACAGAAATTCTGAGATTACTGGCAGTCGTAAAGTAATTTACCTATCAGTTTTTTGGTAGGTTGGCAAATGCCACCAGGCTTCAGTTCTGCTAGTCTTTAGTTTGCTGTTAAGTTACCAAACATTAGGTACAGCTAATATAGGGGCCCTTTTACTAAGCCGTGTAGGTGCCTACACGCACCCAACACTCATCAATTTGGAGTTACTGCCTGGCTAGCACATGTCCCATGTGGTAATTTCATTTTTGACGCACGTCCGCTATGTTCGCTAGAAAATATATTTTATTTTTTGACGCGTGATGAAAGTTGGGCAGTAACTCCAACTTTTCGCACGTAGGCAGTTACCGCATGGTTAACGCGAGAGACCTTACCGCTAAGTCAATTGCTGGCGATAAGGTCTCAAGCCCAAAATGGATGCACGCCAGTTAACCTTTGTTTTAGTATTCTGTTTTGAATAACCTTTTTACTAATTTGATTTCAATTCATGTTTACTTAAATCTGTAATGTATCCAATTAAGAAGTTATGTCTTGCAAAATTTTAAAAATTCTGTTTAAAAAAAGGAATGTAAAAAGTGATCTTGTAGTATGCTAAGTACATTTTCAGTACTGTATAATAATTAATATGAATCATGTTTTTCTGACCTAGGCACTAAGGAAAGCAGACACCCTGAAGCAGTCTCTACACACCCTGGAAGCTAAAGTGAAGGTCCAGACAGCTCCCAACAAGGACATTCAGAAGGAAATTGCTGACCTGAGTGAAGTAAACACTAGTCATTGCCCATTCTGATCCCTTGCTGAACTGAAAGATTACAAGTAATATGAATCTAGGATTTCTTTAGTAAATCATAGCAGCTTCATGTTGCTTGGATGAGGCTGTGCTCAGTATTAACTTTTCATTTCTGTAGCGTGAACTGTGATTGGAGAAAGCATTAGAAAATTGTAACAAAATGCTACACCCTGCCATAGCAGTTGTAGAAAAGAATATTTTTCATGATACCTGTGGAAAGAAACTCCTGGAAGTAATCTGCTTAGTCATTAAGCACATAGTGATTTCTCTGAATAAGTGTCACATAGTGCTGATTGAGTGATCATGATTGTTAGCTGAAGGTTGATAGTGGTTCACATTTTCTTGATGGTGTTTTGCCATGTAAGTTTCAGGCAGCTAGTGGGGTACAGTTCTGATTCAGTGTTTGCTTCTCCTTAAATAGTAGACACCCCTATCAGGGAAATGTTAAAATGCTATAGCATTTTGGTCCCCACTATACCACAGTGGAATGTTCTATGAGAATGCACCCTTACAGGTAAGAGATCTTCCCTAGGGTAGTATGGTGAAATTTTATTTGAGAAACCACTGGTACAGAGAGAAAACATTTCTCTTATTTGTAGTGCTGTGAAATACTGCATAAGAACGTAGAAGACACTGTAATATATAAAGGCAACCTCTTTCCTGCTGCAGTACAGTGCACACTGAATGAAAAGGCACTGTATATGTAAGAGTGTACAAATCAACTGTGTGGTCCGGGAATCCATTGGAACACATCCTGTTCTCTTTTTATATTTCTCTCATCCTAACAGCACCTAAATGGTGGTGATTGGATGGAAAGGCTCAGGAAGTAGCACTCTCCTATATACTTCCACTGAGCAAGGCATCCTTTTCCTGTTTTGTAGACCATGGCTGTTGCAGTCATTGCACAGTGGCAAAAAGATGAGCTGCGAGACACTCTGAAAGGACTAAAGAAAACCATGGATGATCTAGACCGTGCCAGCAAAGCAGATGTGCAGAAAAGGGTGAGTCCTGTGACCTTAAATCTTGCACCTTGGAATTTTTATTTGGCCTTTGTTAATTCCACCTCCAGGGTAAGACTTGCCCCCACCTTCACTATCCCATAGTGCTGCATTAAGAGGTTATTCGCTAAATTCTTTCCCTCACATAGAATAAAGGGGGAAAATCCTTTCTTGAATCAGCCTGACTTGTTTATACGCTTGGTGCTATCTTGGTGGTTTGTTATCCACTTTTGCTTCCCTTTTCCTGTCTTAGTTTTGGCGTTACTATCTTAGAATTTTTGAATTGTAAACTGCTTTGCTATTTTGTCTGTGAAAGTTAGTACATCAAGCTTGCTAATAAACATATTTCTATAAAACAGTCTATTGTCTGCTATTGAGATAGACATGGGGGAAGCCACTGCTTGCCCTTCGATTGGTAGCATGGCATCGTGCTACTATTTGGGGTTATGCCAGGTTCTTGAGACCTAGATTAGCCATTGCTAGAAACAGGATACTGGGCTAGATGGACCATTGATCTCACCCAGTATAGCTATTCCTATATTCTTAATGTTCATTCTCATATTATGATGCTGTTTCAAGGCTGCTGTACTTTCAAGATATGTATTCTTTCTGTAGCAACGTAACACTCAGATTAATGACCCATGGTCATACCATTTCCCATGGATTGATTTCACTCGTCCTCCCTATTTTTTGCCTCTTAGGTACTAGAAAAGACAAAGCAGCTTGTGGAGTCTCACCCAAACCAGTCTCTGCTGATCATGGAGATGGAGAGTGGGGCCTCTGCCAAGGTAACTAAGGCAATAATAAACAGTCTGCCCAGGACTGTGCACCAGACATCTCTGCACTGAATATTAGTATGCTCTCTGCTATTTTTCCCCCACAGGCCTTGAATGAGTCTTTAAAGCTGCTCAAGACTCATTCCCCTCAGACTGCTGTGATGCTGTTCTCGGTAGACAATGAAGCTGGAAAAATCACATGTTTATGCCAAGTACCTCAGGTATGGAGCATCAGAGATTTCCTGGTCTGTAGTCTGCAGCTTAGCTCTTAGCCATAGATTTTTAAAATAGATTAGAATTTGGGTCCACATTCCCTCTCATTTCAGCGCTGAACCTTATGCATAGCTGTGATGATGTACTTCACTCCTGACTGGCAGCATCCCTTGGTATTCAGTTTAGTCAGCGAAGGTACCTTAGTCTTGCAGTGCAGCACATCTTGCTATTCCAGTGCTGAGATCCACATACAACTCTCTCAATACATTGTAGTCTAAATTGACTACTTTGTTCTATTTCATTCTCACGTAGTCTTGTGTACAGGTTACAGTTAACTGAATCCAAAGGTATAATCCACATTAGAACTTAGATTCCCTCTCAACTTAAGCTCAGCTGGGTGATGCCATGCTGCAGAGAACTTCCTGATCTGTTTGACTTGGTGTCTTTGGTGGCTGGACTGCATTTGTCACATTCTTTACAACGTAGACTGGAAAAGCTGCCCTTGAGGCAAATGGACAGAACTGGGGAATTTGCAACGTGGATAAATCTGATATAATGGAGAAGGGTAGTTAGGGGGGTTCCTCAGAGGTCTGTGCTAGGACCGCTGCTTTTTAGTATATTTATAAATAATTTTGAGATGGGAGTAACTAGCGAGGTAATTAAATTTGCTGATGACACAAAGTTATTCAAAGCCATTAACTCGCGACAGGATTGTGAAAAATTACAGAAGGACCTTACGAGATTGGGAGACTGGGCGGCTAAATGGCAGATGACGTTTAATGTGAGCAAGTGCAAGGTGATGCATGTGGGGAAAAAAGAACCCGAATTATAGCTACGTCATGCAAGGTTCCACATTAGGAGTTACGGACCAAGAAAGAGATCTGGGTATCGTCATTGATAATACACTGAAACCTTCTGCTCAGTGTGCTACTGCGGCTAGGAAAGCGAATAGAATGTTGGGTATTATTAGGAAAGGTATGGAGAACAGGTGTGAGGATGTTATAATGCTGTTGTATCACTCCATGGTGCGACCGCACCTTGAGTATTGTGTTCAATCCTGGTCGCTGCATCTCAAGAAATATATAGTAGAATTGGAAAAGGTGCAGCGAAGGGCGACTAAAATGATAGCGGGGATGGGACGACTTCCCTATGAAGAAAGACTAAGGAGGCTAGGGCTTTTCAGCTTGGAGAAGAGACGGCTGAGGGGAGACATGATAGAGGTATATAAAATAATGAGTGGAGTCGAACAGGTGGATGTGATGCGTCTGTTCACTCTTTCCAAAAATACTAGGACTAGGGGGCATGCAATGAAACTACAGTGTAGTAAATTTAAAACAAATCGGATAAAATATTTCTTCACTCAACGCATAATTAAACTCTGGAATTCGTTGCCGGAGAACGTGGTGAAGGTGGTTAGCTTAGCAGAATTTAAAAAGGGGTTAGACGGTTTCCTAAAGAACAAGTCCATAAACCACTACTAAATGGACTTGGGAAAAATCCACAATTCCAGGAATAACATGTATAGAATGTTTGTACGTTTGAGAAGCTCGCCAGGTGCCCTTGGCCTGGATTGGTCGCTGTAGTGGACAGGATGCTGGGCTCGATGGACCCTTGGTCTTTTCCCTGTGTGGCATTACTTATGTACTTAACTGCAGTCAAATGTTTTGCATTAAGAAAGCCCGCAAAGCCACGAGAGCCCAGGTTAGCTATTTATAATTGAGAAAGAAGAGACATTTAAGCAATAGTGGAATTTAACTGAGAAGGTCACTATTGAAGATACAGTTGCTACCTTCGGCCCTGCTGGGACTACTGGGATTCTTCCATCTGAGTTTCTTGGCTTCCTAAATCTTCCTCTGTGCACATAGATTCCTATGAGCAGTCCTGGAACAGGATGCTGGGCTTGATGGACCCTTGGTCTTTTCCCAGTATTGTGGTGCTTATGTACTTATGCTTATGTACTTATGAGTGTTAATCTCCGAGGATGGGGTACTTCAAGGCTCTACTCTTTCAGCTATATTGTTTAATATTTCCATTACGTATCAAGGATCAGCCCAGACAAATGGTGGAGATAGATAACTCTAATGAGTTGTGCCTCATAAGCTCCTGCACTTAGCAACCAAGCCAGCATTCTCTATCTCCAGCAGGTGGGATAGCAGCTCCTGTGTGCTTTGGTGACTTCTGTGTGGCCTCCTGTCCTGCTTGCAGGTTCAGTTGAGTTTGGGTTTGAGAATATCCTGTGCCTCAGGTGTAAATCTAGTGGTCTAGGTCTCCCCTGCTCTCCCGTTGCTACTTTCTATCTCTTTCTCTGTCTTCCATTCTCTTTTTCTTCTGCCTCTGTGGTTCTTTTTGAGAGCGCTTGTGGGGCTTCAGTGCCTTGGAGGTCACAAGACTGGCTGAAGGCACTGAAGCCCCACAATCTTCTCACAGCACAAGCACTCTCAAAAAAAAAAAAAAACCGCAGTGGCCGCTTTTTTTGTTTTGGTTTGTTTTTTTAAGATAGAGGCAGGAGATAGAGAATGCTGGCTTGATTGCTAAGTGCAGGAGCCATCAGTAGATATATTATTCTCTATATCTGAGCCTATTAAGTCTTGTGCACACTTTCGGGGGTAAGCTCTCTGCTACTGGTTCCTGCACACTTTGCTTTACTTCTGTGGACATGCTGTTTTACCTACTCAGTCTCTGGGAGTTCAATCCGGGCTTCTCCAATGGCAGTTTTTGCAGGCTCAGCGCCAATAGCTCCTGTGCTCCGTGAGGCTCCAGCAGCCATTTTGTCACTGGTTCCTTGCCCATTACTGTGTCCCGGGATGTTGGTTTTGCACGGATAGAAGTCTCTGCTCTGCTGTTTTGCCTGAATTTGTTCTTTTATTACATCAGGCCTTTTTATTAAAGTCGGCACAAACTCTCTTCTCCTTCCCTTCACATTGATTTTGAGGAGCAGCTTCCTAAGAAATTAAAACTTTGTTTCGCAGGATTTGGAGAGTATTCCTCCATGGCACTCGGAGGAGGTTTTATCTGTGCGTTCTGACTGTCCTAGTTCTGCTGATGGCCCTGACTTGGACATTTCAGAGGCAGACAAGGGCGATGATCCCACTGTAGCTAGGCCGTTTTTGAGAGTGGAGTTGCCTCTGTTGATCACAAAATCTATAGAGGCTTTTAACATTTCTTCCCCTGCTTCTCAGTCCTCTGGTCCTGCTCCAACTGTTATGTCAGGTACTAAGAGACCGCCTGTATTTTTCCATATTTACGAGGCTGTGCAGGAGCTTCTTGCAGCTCAGTGGGAGACCCCTGATTCTAACCTCCGTGTGGCTTCCACTGTGTCCAAATTATATCCCCTTCTGCCGTTTGAGTTATAGCAGTTTGCTGTGCCTAAGGTAGATGCCCTTATTACGGCGGCTACTAAACGTACCACTATCCCTGTGGAAGGCGGCACTGCATTAGAGGATTTGCATGACCATGAGCTTGAGGCTTCCTTGAAGCTTGCCTTTCAACTAGCTCCATTAAATTCTCAGGCAGCAATTTCTTCTTTTGTAGCTAGGGCTTCTTTATCATGGATTCAACAATTGTCCATGTTAGGCTCGCCTCCAGACTTTCTCCCTATCCTAGAGACGGGGTTGTCCTATTTGTCAAGACACTCTTTATGATATTCTCTGAGCGTCAGCTAAGGGTATGGCCTTGGCCGTTTCGGCATGACGCTGGCTATGGTTGAGGCATTGGGCCGCTGATGTGTCATCCAAATCTCGTCTGGCTAAGCCCTTTCAGGGGAAACTACTCTTTGGTGCAGATTTGGAGAAGATTATTAAAGACCTGGGAGATTCCAAGGTTCAGCGGCTACCTGAGGGCAAGCCTAAGCCTCATCTCCAGGTGACTCTCATTTTCAAGAAGCATAGAGGTGTAGACCAGGGAAGGCTAGTGCTTCCGCTTAAAAACCTTGCTTTCTTCAGACTCGGTCTTTCTTTCGAGGAGGAAAGAAGCCCTTTTCCGCTTCCTCAAGAACCTCTCCCTCTTTGCAGCTCTCGCAATGACGGAGTCTAGGTTCACTCCTTGTACATAGACATAGGTGGGCATCTTTCCTGCTTTCACAAGGAGTGGACCACCATTACTGCAGACCAATGGGTCCTCAATATCATTCTCCATGGCTACAAGCTAGAATTTTCAAAGCCATTCGCAGTACTTTTCATGATGTCCTCTTGCGGCAGCTCTTCAAAGAGTCGGGCAGTGCTAACTACCTTAGCCTCTTTAAGGTGACTGGGGGCCATTCAGTCCATTCCTCCTGCCAGAGAGGGGCATGGGTCGATATTCCATCTATTTTTGTCCCAAAGAAAGAAGACTCATTTTGCCCTGTTCTGGATCTCAGAGGGGTAAACAAGTCTCTCATGGTTCTGCAAATCCGCATGGAGACTCTTTTTGTCATAGCTTCGATCCAGCCAGGTGAGTTTCTCACCTCATTGGACCTCAAGGAGGCTTATCTTCGTATCCCAATTTGGCCTCCTTGCAGGAAATTTCTCCAGTTTGCGATCCTGTGAAATAATTTTCAGTTCAAGGCCATGCCTTTTGGCCTTGCCACTGCACCTCGCACATTTTCAAAAGTTATGGTGGTGGTGGCAGCCTTCGCGGGCAAGGGATCCAGGTACATCCTTACCTGGACAATTGGCTAATTCGGGCACCTTCTTATCAAGCGAGCCTTTGCAGTACACAGATAGTCCAGTCTCTTCTTTCTGCACTAGGTTGGGTGGTGAGTTACAGCAAGATTCATCTCACCCCAATCCAGACCCTGGAGTTTTTGAGAATATGTTTCAATACCCCGGGCAGGGAAGGTTTTCTTGCCTCAGCATCGTCAGCTCAAGCTCAAACAGCAAATTCTCAGGCTTCTCTCTCTTCCATGCCCACAGGCATGGGATTATGCTCAGGCTCTCAGTTCTATGGTGGGAACTTTGGATGTTCTGCCTTGGTTGAAGTTCCACATGTGGCCCCTACAGTTATCCCTGTTGAGCCGGTGGTCTCCGGTCTGGGGGACTTATGACCAACTGCTTCCGTGGACACCTCAAGCCAGACGGAGTCTGACTTGGTGGCTTCTCCTTGCGCACATTCGGGTGCTGTTGCCCGTATAGACTCCCAGTTGGTGTATTTTCACCTCTGATGCCAGCCTCTTTGGATGGAGAGCCCATTATCTCCACCACTCTGCACAGGGCCGCTGGTCGAGAGTGGAGGCTTCCTTGTCCTTCAACAGATTGGAACTTCGAGCTGTCCGGAAATCTCTACTAGCCTTCGCAGTAGGCCAGTGTGCATGCTTTCAGACAATGTCTTGTATCAACAGACAAGGAGGAACAAAGAGTGCATTTCTAGCCCAGGAGGCGCGTCATCTTTTTCAGTGGGCGGAATTGAGCATTCCGATGATTTCAGCATCTCATAGCGGGTTCACTGAACTCGCAAGCAGATTTCCTCAGTAGAGTGTCTCTGGATCCGGTGGAATGGCAACTGTCAAAGATTGCATTTTGCCTCATTTCCATACAGTGGGGCCTTCCGGTTCTGGATCTCATGGCATCCAAACTCAATGTGCAAGTACATAGATTCTACAGCCGCTTCAGGGAGAGACGACCTCCTTTATATGTTTCCTCTCGTGGGAAGGACCGTTCCACAGAATTGCGCGTCTACCCAGGAAGGTCGTTCTTGTATCTCCAGACTGGCCCCAGACTTCCTTGATATGTGGACCTCATCAGTCTTCAAATCGCTTCTCAGTTGACTCTTCCTCCACAGACAGGCTTATTGCACCAAGGTCCAGTACTTAAGGAGGATCCCTCACACTTTGGTCTTACAGCCTGGCTCTTGAGAGGGTGTGATTGAGGAAGAAGGGTTAAATAAGTTTTAGCAGCAATTACTGAATTGTCATAACTCTTCAATTTTGTTGTGTAAAAAAAAAAAAAAAACTTAAATGCCTCTGCAGTTTTGGAGGTTATATTGTACACCAAGAAACTGGACAACTTATGCTTAAGACCTGGATTCTTCACTCAGATCAGAGAACCACTGTCATTGCACTCCATTTAAAGTCAAGGTCATCTGTTAAACATTCAAGTGATTAAGAGTGTTTCCACTGCACGAAAAACTTTAAGGCACATATTAACTTTCTTATAGTCTTAAAGAAGCCTATGGTCTGACATCCAGAGTTTGACTTCAGAGTACTAATAATTTTGCGATATTTAGATTTTTCAAATAATGCTCAATATGGCTTATAGCATTAGTAATTCAGTGTAAGTCCTTTCCCTTAAGGGCTTAAATGTAAATAGGTTTACAGAGACAATGTTAAGTGCCTATCCTTCCTAACTTGTTCAGTATGTATGTGTGTAAATTGCACCAAATTTCTAAGAGAAAATATGTACATACTTTCCCTTTTGAAAATTACTCAGTGGAAAATACACACCTACATTTGCACCTACTCTTTGGCATGCACAAATTTCCCAGTTTCTGAACCCTGTCTCCTTGGTTTTACCTTCTCACCCCTTTGAATTATCTTCTTTGCCTTTCCTTCCCCTTTGCTTTGCACACACTCCCCCATTCCTTTCCCCCCTTACATTGTTCTTCTTAGTGACCTCCTTCAAGTTTCTTATCCGTTTTCCAAGGCTTGGCTGGCTCCTGTGCCTTAGGAGGCTGTGTCCTCTGCGATCACACTGCTGATGTGTGCTGTGTTGAATGAGAGGTTGTTTAAGGTGTCTAGAGAGTAAGGGGTGCTGTTTTGAGTGGAGGTTGTATAGCTTGTTTGATGTTTGAGAATGAATATAAGAGGTAGGTGAGGGGTGACGTGTGGGTTATGTGAGTTGGTGCCCTTGATGTGCATTTAGTAAGGGGGTGTTGTGTGTGCTGGGTGAGAAGGAAATTGTATGTGATGGTTGAGAAGGTTTATATGTGGTTTGAAGGGGGAAAATAGGGTATTTTGAGTAATTGGTGTCATGGGAGGTGTGATGGCTGAGGGGTAGAGAGAAGCAAGTGATTTGGCCTGTTAAGAGTTATGTGAAAACAGAGAAGCTATTTAGTGGTGGAGGAGCATGCCTCCCTCTGCTGTGTTTTCCATCTGCTCTCACCAGTAGCCTGTGAGTGTTTGGGATTTTAATTCCATAGTCTGGGCTGTTTTTGGTGGTGGGGCTGGTATCTCCACTGAATTCTGCTGCTGCTTCCGATTTTTGGTGTTGCATCTTCGGCTTTGGAAGTGCAGCTTGCAAGAGGTTGAGCATGGTGACTGTGCAGGCAAATGGACAAAAGCTCTTCTGCTGTTATGTGCCTATTTCTGTCTTTTTACTTACATACACACACATATATATATATGAATACCTTTAAGTGTGCACGTGTTTTTGAATTAAAGGACCACAACTTTGAAACGCTTTATCTGACAACATTTGTAAATTTGATCAACTTTTAACTTTTTAGAAAACATTTAAAAACATATTTGTTTAAACTTGCATTTAGTAATATTTAATCTGTTGGTTTGACTTGACAAAAGGTGCATTGTTCCATAATATGACCATATTAAGCACACAGCCAGCAAATTGCACATGTTTTTTAACATCAGTGCTGAATATGGTTTCCTTTTAGGTATATTGTGCTATTTGATTGTGTTTTGATATAGTATGGCATTTTAAATGTTACACATATTTCTGATTTGCATATGGCTGACACATTTTAAAATATATTGTCATTTATAGTGAGTATTGTTATATGATTATGAAAGTTTTTTTCTGTTCTCTGCCTACAATTATAGAGGGAGTGGAATATGTGATTTACATAAATGATTAAATAAAAGTATACAGTGGATGAGTAAATAGCCAAACTATGAGACTTCCTGTTGGTAATCTGCTTTCATATTCTGTTTCTGTGAATTGATCTGAATGTATTTTTCTCTTTGTTAGGAAACTGCAAACAAAGGCCTAAAAGCCAGTGAATGGGTACACAAAGTGTCAGGGCTGATGGATGGCAAAGGAGGAGGCAAAGATGTCTCTGCTCAAGCAACAGGCAGAAACGTGGGCTGCCTACAGGAAGCCCTGAAACTGGCCACTGAGTTTGCCAAACTGAAACTAGACTTGAAGAACTGACCCCTGCAACATCTGTTAGGCTGAAGTGTTCACATAAGGGGATCTGGACTTTTCATTAATTTAACAGATACTTTGTAGCAGGGATTTTTTGAAGGGGGAATGTTTGAAAAAAAAAAAAAAATAGCCATTCAGCATGAGCTAGGGGATTGGTAATGTTTAATGTGATCATACAAATACTCAGCACTCACTTCCATGGTAACGTACAGACTGCTAGGATTAGTGAACATAATATGGTTAAACCAAACATTCACTGACCACTAAAATATAGTTTAACATGAATGCTTTACTAAAACTATGCAGTAGCTTGACATCCTGTCAAAAGCTCTGTTTACTATATGGAAATTGTAGTCTTTTGTTACTGTTATGGATTTCTGGGATAGAGCTGCTAACATCACATTACATTCCCAGGTAATCTCTTCCACTCTAGGAATGCGTTATCTGAATGTTTCCATTAATGTTAAGATATGTTACTGTAGTTGGCACTTGAGGTTGCTGCTGATCAAACTAATTTGTCTTTAGAACTAAGACAAAATAATGAAGATAAAGAAGGAAAGTTTTGTCATTTCTTTTATTTTTCTTCTTCTTCTTTAGGTCTTGAGGGAGTGGGGGGAACAGTAATTCTTATACCCCCAGGATATTTGGCCTAAGAATGATCAGTAACTGGCAGGCTGAGACCAGCAGTGTGGAGTGAGCCTCCCTATTGGTGTCAGTTATGTTAACAGCTTTGCTTCTTGTTCCTTCTCCTGTTAGTCCTATGTTTCTCTCTAGTTGATCTGTTGGTCTCAGCAGGTCAAAATCTACTCCAATATCATGTCAATAGGCATAGTAGAAAAGTTGCCAAAACTTAAAATATTCTCGGACCACCACCCTATGCTGCAGTTCAGGGTGGGCTCTAAGGATACTATCTGGTATGACCTTGAGCAACAATCCAAAAAAGATCTCCCAATCAATTGCAAAGGAAGTGTCAAACTTTATTCAACCATTATCAAAAAGAAGTTGCAGCAGTAAACAGCATCTCTTCCATAATAAATTCAGTAATGATTATAGAAGCGCCTGCAATGTGGTGAAGCATAAGAGCACAGGAAAAATAATCACTGTGCTTCAAACCAAACCAACAGGCCCTGTTTCACTGAGATAAACGGCTTCATCAGGGTCTTGGATTCAACAGGCAACCAATCTAAAAAACAAAATAAATCAAAACTATAACTAACTCAAAAAATTTTTAGAATAGCCAAACTCTTTTTTGTAAAAATTATCCACTTACTTTGCGGTTGCTGTGTATGCTCTCACCTGTAGGCCTGACGCTACTGACGTTAGACGCTACTACTTGCGCTTAAATAACAGATACTTGTCATGTGACCCATCGCTGTTAAAACTTTATAATAATTTCTGTTTACAAAGCAAAATATAAATCATACAATGCAATAAATGGTCTTGAGCTTCACAAACATATTTTGTTTGTGTGAAATTGATATATTCTGCATTACAATTTCTTAAAGTACGTCTATATGGTATTGTTAAACCTCCAAGAATAGTGCCATCTAGTGTTAAGCACCAACAAACATACCAGTTCTTTGTAAAATTATTTTAAAGAAACGCTGACCAATCCACTTCTTGATTTAAACCAGTTGGTTGCAGAGAATTGTCTGTAGATCCACTGTGCTTCACGTATGCATAGCCTTTGCATTCTATTGCCACCACGATACCATGGTGGTTCTTGATCAGTCAGAAAGCTTCTTGGATCTTTAAACTGATGCAACTTCTCAAGGCAATGTTCCACAAGCGGAGCACTAGTACGACCTATTTTCATATTTGATTTATGTTCACATAGATGCTGTCTCAGACATCTACTAGTCATACCTACATACGGTTTCTGACAAGGGCATAAAATGACAGATAACAAACTCACTTTTACATGTAGTGAATTGTTATAAAGAATAACTTTTCCCATCAACTGGACTGCAAAATTCTTTGATTTATAACATAATGTCACAAACCAAACATTGCATGCACTTGAAATGGCCAACAATCCCACATTTGGATATGTTATCCTGCATCCTTTGTCCTGTTGGACATAGAATTTCGTCTAAATTCTTGTTACGTACAAAAGCTATTCAAATCAACATTTACAAATGCAGGATGAAGTTTCACAATATTCCAGTTCTTCCTCAAATGTGGGATTGTCACATGACAAGTATCTGTTATTTAAGCGCAAGTAGTGGCGTCTGACGTCAGTAGCGTCAGGCCTACAGGTGTGCGTGTTTGCGCCGCATACACAGCAACCGTAAAGTAAGTGAATAGTTTTTTACAAAAAAAGAGTTTGGCTATTCTAAATTTTTTTCAGTTACCGTTTTGATTTATTTTGTTTTTTAGGTTGGTTGCCTGTTTAATCCAAGACCCTGATGAAGCCGTTTATCTCAGTGAAACGGGGCCCGTTGGTTTGGTTTGAAGCACAGTGATTATTTTTCCTGTGCTCTTATGCTTCACCACATTTCAGGCACTTCTATAATCATTACAGAATTTATTATGGAAGAGATGCTGTTTACTGCTGCAACTTCTTTTTGATAATGGTTGAATAAAGTTTGACACTTCCTTTGCAATTGATTGGGAGATCTTTTTTGGATTGTTGTTGGTGGTGACCTTGAGCAAACCAGAAAGGACAGCATGGTACTAGGTGTCTTAGGTGCTCATTCTCAAAGCACAGATTTACAAAGTTACATAGAGGCTTATTTTCAAAGCACTTAGCCTCCCAAAGTTCCATAGAAACATATGGAACTTAGCCTCCCAAAGTGCTTTGAAAATATGCCTCATGGTAACCTATATAACTTTGTAAGTCTATTTGCTTTGAAAATGAGCCTCTTTATGAAACAAGCAGATGAGACCACCACCATTGCTCCTGTCCTTCCAGTCAGAAGATATGACGAGGGATGCATCCTGTGGGTGACCATATATTTGTATGGATGGTAACAATAGATTGAGGGGCCCTTTTACTAAGGGGTGCCAATCCAGAACTATCATTTCTGGTGCTACAAAAATATTTTCTATTTTGTAGCTCTGGTACTTACCTGGCGGTAATCGGCTCTGCCTGGTTAGGGAGCCCTTACTGTCACCTCAGTGTGTCCTTTCTCCGAGGACAAGCAGGCTGATTCTCACATGTGGGTGACGTCACGTCGCCCCCGGAGTATTTTTAGCAAAAAATCGCAGAAGTCTCTTCTGGAGCGTTCCACTGCGCGCGTGGTGCTCATACTGCGCATGCGCGCGCACGATTTCCCACCTGCCGCGCAGTCACGCTCCTCAGTTTCTTTTCCGCGTCTGAGGAGACACGGAGTTCTTTTTCAAGCGCTTCGTGTTTCTTCGCTCCCGGAGTGAAGGTTCTTCCGTCTTCGTCGAAGACCGTGCTGTTTCGTTCCGTTTTACGAGGATTGTTTAAAAAAAACAAACTTTTCCTTTAATTTTTCAGTTTTTTCCCCATTTTATAAGTTTTCTTTATTTTTCGTTGTGACTGTGTTAGGTCGCTCGGTCGGGGTTTTTTCTCCTTGCTTTGTCTTCATTTTTCTGACAAGATTGCGTATTTTGATTTAGCGGATGCAATTTTTCCCGCCATGTCATCGAAGACGCTCAACGGCTTCAAGCCATGCGCCCGCTGCAACCGGACCATCTCTGGCACTGATCCACACTCCTGGTGCCTTCAGTGCCTTGGGCCCGACCATCTTCAGGAGACCTGTAAGTTGTATCTCAAAATGAAAAAGCGCACTCAGATCTCCAGAGAGGCCCATAGAGAAAAACTTTTTGGGTCCAGTACCTCAGCGTCGGCGGCATCGACATCGGTACCGTCGACGTCAAGGGCAGCGTTGGCATCGGGAGACTGGGTACAGGCTGCCAAAAGACCAATGCACGCTGGGAGCAGTGATGCATCGAGTGGGTCTCCACCCGCCTCGGCACCTCCTGCTTTGCAGGCCCCCCGGGACTGACCTGTATCGGACCCGGCCCCGAGGAGACGTGTGGATTCCACGTCCTCCTCGCCGATACGGAGGAGTCTCGATGACGGGAGTCGGGCGAAGGCCAAGAAGCACCGTCATCGTTCTCCTTCTCGACACGGTACCGGGAGCTCCGGGTTGTCGAAGCATTCGGCACCCGAGAAGCGTCGACGCCAAGAGGATCGCTCTCCCTCTGTGATGGAGGTGTCGACGCGACGGTCGTCTGGCAGCTCAGTACCGGCTCCCCAACCCCTGCATGTTCTGCCTCCGAAGTCCACACCGGCACCGCAGCCTTCCTCGACAGCTTCTGTAGATGAGCGTATCAAGACTATTTTTCCTGGTTTTATGGAAGCGGTGCTGCACCATTTACGTCCGGCACCGGAGGTACCGGTACAGACAGTGCCAGAGGCTCCTGTGGCACCTAGCCTTTTGCCGGTGGTGAGGTCTCGGATTCGGCAGCCTCCCGGGTCAACTCTCCATTGTCATCGGTGGAGGAAGCTTCACCGGAGTCTTCTGGGGAGTCGACTTCTCGACACAGTCATCAAGGTCACCGCACCTCCATGTCGAGACAGGCTTGGTTCCGGGCTGCTCTTTCTGAGCTGTTAGCCCCATCCGATGATGGCTCATCTGATGAGGATGGCGGGCATGGAGTTTTCTTTGCCGATGATTCTCTAGGTCTTCCATCTGATTCAACTCCATCACCTCAGAGGCAGCTCTCCCCTCCGGAGAGCTTGTCTTTTTCATCTTTTGTGCGGGAAATGTCTGAGGCCATTCCCTTCCCTGTGGAGACTGTGGATGAGCCCAGGGCCAAGATGCTCGAGGTCCGGGATTATCCATCTCCACCTAAGTCTTCTACCACAGTTCCTTTTCATGATACACTCAGGGAAGTGCTGATGAGGAACTGGGAGAAGCCTCTTTCATGCTCAATTATCCCCAAAAAGGCTGAGTCCCAGTATCGGATCCACGGGGAACCCAGTTTCGTCAGGCCTCAGTTGCCTCATGATTCTGCGTTGGTGGATTCCGCTCCCAGAAGGGCCAAGAGTTGTAGGAATTTTGCCTCGGCGCCCCCGGGGCGGAAACATAGAACCTTGGACTCTTTTGGGAGAAAGGCGTTCTCGCATCCAAAATTCAATCGTACCAGCTCTTTACGAGCATTCATTTGCAGAACTCAGTGAGGCAACTTGAGAGCTTGGTTGACGCGCTCCCGCCAGAGCAGGCCGAGCCTTTTCATCAAGTGGTCAGGCAGCAGAAGGCGTGTCGCAAATTCCTGTCTAGGGGCATTTACGAAACTTGTGATGTGACATCCAGATTTTCTGCTATGGGTATAGTGATGCGCAGACTCTCATGGCTGCGTGCCTCTAACCTGGAGGAAAGGACTCAGCAGAAGATTGCGGATATCCCTTGCCGGGGGGATCATCTTTTTGGAGAGAGGGTTGAAGAGTTGATTGATCATCTCTATCAGCGTGATAACGCAATAGATTCTCTCTCCCACCGGGCGCCTTCTGCATCTACTTCCTCATCTAGGAAGTTTTTTTAAAGGGAAGAGGAGTGCTTCCTACGCCTCTAGGGGATGTAGGTACACTCCCGCTTCTCGACAGCCAGTTCAGGCTCTGCCACAGCGCGCTCGTTGTTGTCAACAGTGTGCGCCGAAGCAGGCCCCTGCAGCTCCCCAGCAAAAACCAGGGACGGGTTTTTGACTGGCTCCAGTTGAGCATAGCCGCTATCAAAGTGTCCGTGCGGGACGATCTGCCTGTTGGGGGGAGGTTAAAATTTTTTCACCAAAGGTGGCCTCTTGTAACCTCCGACAGGTGGGTTCTTCAAATAGTCCGGTAGGATACACTCTAAATCTGGAATCCAAACCTCTAAATTGCCCACCGAGAGCTCAGTCTTTCAGTTCTCAGCACAGGCAAGTACTTGCAGAGGAACTCTCCGCCCTTCTCAGCGCCAATGCGGTCAAGCCCGTTCCACCAGGGCAAGAAGGGCTGGGATTCTATTCCAGGTACTTCCTTGTGGAAAAGAAAACAGGGGGGATGCGTCCCATCCTAGACCTAAGGGGCCTGAACAAATATCTGGTTCGAGAAAAGTTCAGGATGCTTTCCCTGGGCACCCTTCTTCCCATGAGTCAAGAAAACGATTGGCTATGCTCTCTGGACTTAAAGGATGCTTATACAGACATCCTGATACTTCCAGCTCACAGGGAAGGTATCTGCGGTTTCGGCTGAGAATGCAGCACTTTCAGTACTGTGTGCTGCCTTTTGGCTTGGCGTCTGCGCCCAGGGTATTTACCAACTGCCTGGCAGTTGTTGCAGCGTCCCTATGCAGACTGGGAGTGCATATGTTCCCTTATCTCTACGATTGGCTGGTGAAGAGCACCTCCCAGGCAGCAGCTTTACAGTCCATGCGGATGACTATTCAACTGCTGGATCAACCTCCTGGAGTTGCGAGCGATCTGGAACGCTCCAAAGGCTTTCAGAGATTAGCTATCCAACCAAATTATTCTAATTCAAACAGACAATCAGGTTGCGATGTACTACCTCAACAAGCAAGGGGGTACCGGATCTCGCCCTCTGTGTCAGGAAGACGTTCAGATGTGGCTTTGGGCTCGCCAACACGGCATGCTTCTCCAAGCCATCTATCTAGCCGGTGTAAACAACAGTCTGGCCGACAGGTTGAACAGGATAATGCAACCTCACGAGTGGTCGCTGAACATGGCTGTAGCTAGAAAGATTTTCCGAGAGTGGGGCACCCCCTCTGTGGATCTTTTTGCCACTCAACTCAGTCAAAAGGTCCCTCAGTTCTGTTCCAGACTACAGGCCCACGGCAGGCTAGCGTCGGATGCCTTTCTCCTTCATTGGGGGACAGGCCTTCTATACGCGTATCCTCCCATACCTCTGGTGGGAAAGAGTTTGCTGAAACTCAAGCAAGACCGAGGGACCATGATTCTGATAGCGCCCTTTTGGTCCCGTCAGATCTGATTTCCTCTTCTGGAGTTATCTTCCGAAGAACCGTGGAGATTGGACTGTTTTCCAACCCTCATTACTCAGAACGAGGGGGCGCTTCTACATCCCAACCTCCAGTCTCTGGCTCTCACGGCCTGGATGTTGAGAGCTTAGAAATCGCGCCTCCTTGGGCCTTTCTGAGGGTGTCTCCCGAGTCTTGCTTGCTTCCAGGAAAGATTCCACTAAGAGGTGTTACTCCTTTAAATGGAAGAGGTTTGCCGTCTGGTGTGACAGCAGGGCCCTAGATCCTTTTTCTTGTCCTACACAGACCCTGCTTGAATACCTTCTACACTTATCAGAGTCTGGTCTCAAGACCAACTCAGTAAGAGTTCACCTTAGTGCGATTAGTGCTTATCATCAACGTGTAGAAGGTCAGCCTATCTCTGGACAGCCTTTAGTTGTTCGCTGCATGAGAGGTTTGCTTTTGTCAAAGCCCCCTGTCAAGCCTCCTCCAGTGTCATGGGATCTCAATGCCGTTCTCACCCAGCTGATGAAACCCCCTTTCGAGCCACTGAATTCCTGCCATCTGAAGTACTTGACCTGGAAGGTTATTTTCTTGGTGGCTGTTACTTCAGCTCGTAGGGTCAGTGAGCTTCAAGCTCTAGTGGTTCATGCTCCTTATCTTAAATGTCATCATAACATTAGAGTCCTCCGCACGCACCCTAAGTTTCTGCCGAAGGTGGTGTCGGAGTTCCACCTGAGCCAGTCGATTGTCTTGCCAACATTCTTTCCCCGTCCTCATACCCGTCCTGGCAAAAGCAAGCTGCACACTTTGGACTGCAAAAGAGCATTGGCCTTTTACGTGGAGCGGACAAACCCCCACAGACAGTCTGCCCAGTTGTTTATTTCTTTTAATCCCAACAAGAGGGGAGTTGCTGTCGGGAAACGCACCATATCCAATTGGCTAGCAGATTGCATTTCCTTCACTTACACCCAAGCTGAGCTGACTTTAGAGGGTCATGTCACGGCTCATAATGTTAGAGCCATGGCTGCGTCAGTGGCTCATCTGAGGTCAGCCACTATTGAAGAGATCTGCAAGGCTGCGACGTGGTCATCAGTCCACACATTCACATCTCACTACTGCCTTCAGCAGGATAGCCAACGCGACAGTTGGTTTGGGTAGTCGGTGCTGCAGAATCTGTTTGGGGTTTAGAATCCAACTCCAACCCCCCTAGGCCCATTTTATTCTGTTCCAGGCTGCACTCCCAGTTAGTTGTTTATTGTTTCAGGTCAATCTATGTTATGTCCTCGCCGTTGCGAGGCCCAATTAGCCACTGTTTCTTGTTTTGAGTGAGCCTGGGGGCTAGGGATACCCCACATGTGAGAATATCAGCTTGCTTGTCCTCGGAGAAAGCGAAGTTTCTTACCTGAAGCAGGTATTCTCCGAGGACAGCGGGCTGGATATTCTCACAAACCCTCCCACCTCCCCTTTGGAGTTGTCTTTCTTTACATCTATTGGATTCAACTGCGGAACGTGACCGCACGGTGGGCGGGAAATAGTGCGCGCGCATGCGCAGTACGAGTGCCACGCGCAGTGGAACGCTCCAGAAGAGACTTCTACGATTTTTTGCTAAAAATACTCCGGGGGTGACGTGATGTCATCCACACGTGAGAATATCCAGCCTGCTGTCCTCGGAGAATACCTGCTTCAGGTAAGAAACTTCGCTGCCCCCCTCCCCCCCCCCCCCCCCAAATGGCCATGCGGCAAGTGGTTCACTTACTGCACAGCCATTTCTTTTTGAGAAAAAAAAGACAGCCTTTTACCTGCTGCGGTAAAAGGGGGCTTTGCTGCTTTCAAAAACACATGCTGATGCTAGCACAGGCCCCCTTTTACTGCAGCTTAGTATAAGGACCCTTATATGCACCAAATACATGGACATTTCCTTATCCTGCTAGACCTTATGGGTATGTTCCTCTATCAGTAGGTAGAGGTAGAGACTTAAAGATGCTGATGATATTATTATAGGTGGTGCAACCAGGAATGTTTCAATATTTCTCTGCCTCCAGCAGATGGTGCAGGTGGACTGATGCAGCAGTTTCTCTTTTTCTCAACCTTCCAGCCAGACTTTCCAAGCCTCAGGCTATGGCCCCTGGTTCTGTGATTGAAGTGTCCCTGGGTGAGGATGGTTGTTCTTCCTTGGAGCCTGGAACATAAACCTATGGGCCTTAGCTCTGTGTGCTATTCTGTGCTGGTGCCCTTGGGGAACCACAGCAAGGGTAATTCCCCCCCCCCCCCCCCCCCCCACCCGTGGGGAAAAATATCACTGAAGGCTGGGTCTTTTTATTCCTTGGCAGTAAGTGGGAGCAAAATGGAAGGCTGAGGCACAGCAGTCTTTTGTTTTTTTACTTTATTCTTTCAAGATTAATTCACTTACGGTTACAAAAGTGAATAAGAAAAATCAAAATACAAATATTAAGCAAAATCAAATATTCTCAGTCCACAATAAACAGAGAGCAGCCATCACATAAATTTAAGGAAATAGTAAATCATACTCTAAGCTTAGACTGCAGCAAAATTAACAGCCCAGCCAACCAACCTATCTGTAACTAATTCTGAGATGCTAAACACTTTCTCTTGAAGTTAAAAATCTAGAAGCTGTTTTGGGTCAAAAAACATAAGCTTTACCCTCAAAAGTTATACAACAAGAACAAAGAAATATAAAAATATAACTCGCTCCAAGAGCTAGGGTTCTAGGCTTAAGAACCAAGAACTCCCGGTGTCTCTTCTGTGTCAACCTCAACAGATCCAGGATAAATATGAATCCCAAAAAAAGGTTTCATGAAGTGTATAATATTTTTTCCCCCGATTAGGCTCCAATGTAAAGCTAGCTATTAAAGTAGTCCATTTCATGGTGACGTCTAACCAGTGTGTTTTTACTAGCAAAAAAGTTGCTGGTACTCAAATGCCAGGCCACCCTTCAGGGGTGAGGTGATCACTGATGGATCCACCCCACAATAGCCAGGTCCCCTGCAACTAGTCACAGAATCTATGACAAGGCAGAAATGGTGTGTAGAGCCTGAGCTCTTTCATTAAAACTTGGGGACCATGGATCAATTTCAGCAGATAATGGAAAAAGTGCCGGTACTCAGTACCTCCTCAAAAAAAAAAAAAGCCCTACTTCTAATGATATTTCTAGAAATCCTGTTAGATCCATAGTAGCTATGTCTCCTCCTTGATCCCCAGCAGATCTTCCAATTCCAGACACACAATAGGTTCTAACAAGAGGGGGTAGTGCCTCTGATGGTATCTTTAAAACTTCAAGGAAGTATTTGCAGACCCATATCCAGAGATTAAACCAAAGGTGATCTTGGAAAATTTAATAGTCTCAAATTATTTTTCCTTAGTTGATTTTCCAAGATAACAATTTTGTGTCAGTGGTTTCAAATTTGGAAGAACGTTGAAGAAAGCATGCCTGGTCATTCTGAACCAAATCAGTAAAGTCACTCACCAGACACTGTGTCACAATTTGCAGAGAAGAACTGACGCCCTGTATAGCTTCCCAAAGCAACTCTAAGGTCACAACGGTTGGTCTTTCCTTTCCACATTCAGCACACCAGCTTGCAAACAATTCAGGCCTCTCTTAACATCTACATCCTTGGGGGTCACAAGTCTGACTAAGGGCGTGCCAGAATCTACACCGAAAGAGGAAGCAGCCAAAGGGATTCCCCCCCAGCAAAAAATGTGACGTCTGAGCTGATCCTGCATTGCCATGCTGCTCTCCCCTATTGCCTGCAGTCCTTCCAGGTTGCTGAGTGACCCTTTCTACGAGGCTCAACAGGACCTCCTCAGTACTACGGACCACAAAACTCTAAAGTGGGCCCAGTCAAAGAACCTATAGCCTTCACTGCCTTGGGTCGTGTCCTGCATACCTCTAAGGTAAGTTGTTTGGTGGTCAGGATGGAGCCAGCTGCCAGGGAAAGGTCCAGACAACTCCCTTCTTCTTCCCCTCCAAGTAGAGGAGTGTGGTAGCCGTGTTAGTCCACTCTTAAGGTTATCAATAGAAATCAAACAAAATAAAACATGGAAAAGAAAATAAGATGATACCTTTTTTATTGGACATAACTTAATACATTTCTTGATTAGCTTTCGAAGGTTGCCCTTCTTCGTCAGATCGGAAATAAGCAAATGTGCTAGCTGACAGTGTATATAAGTGAAAAACATTCAAGCATTGCTATGACAGTCTGACAGGGTGGGAGGATGGGGGTGGGTAGGAAGTATGCATGGGGACATCAAAGTATATCTTTGGTATTCTAACAGGGTGGGTGTGGACAGGTGAGGGGAGGGTGATCAACAGAGACATACAGCTTTATGGTTTATAATGGGCTAGGAACCCCAGGTCCTTGTTAAGTCCTTTCTTCCCCTCCAAGAAACTTTTTATTATCTCAACACTTGAGGGGATAAAAACATATGCCTGATTTGGCCATGTTTTGCCCTAGCCAGGGCTACATTAGGGGCAATGATATTGTGAGAGCAAAATTTGTATTAGTAAAATAACATACAAAGATACTATAAAATTATATGATCTTAAAATTCAAATAAGACTTGATGTTAACAGTAAAACCAAAATAAATGGATGGCTCTCACATATATAGCAATGCATGTATGTGCTAATGGATAAATTCTGTAAATGGCACCCTAAATTATAGATGTTAATCTGGGCGTATGGCTAAATTGCACGCACAACTTGTTTAACAAGCTAATCAATGCTGATTGTTAATTAAGAACCAATTAAGGGCAATAATTTGAACATGTATAAATCTATGCATATTCTCTAATGGCATTAATTTTAGCAGTCGCACAAGCGAGGCATGTGATCAGGGGGCATGTCTAGAATGTATGCACGCTGATAACCATGCACAACTGTGCCTAAAGTGGCTGCTTATGTGTAGGCCTACTCTGAGCAGGCCTAACGTCTTGTGCATACAACAGTAGACCACTAAGCGTGATTGTGTGCAACACGTTTTCGGCGTGTGTTCTAAATTTTCAATAGTGATGTCAGAAAAGTATGTTTCAGTAGGGGAAAACTGACTGCAGTCTGCAGACACAAGCAATGAAGTTCTCTTGACGTCTGAGACACCAACCAACCTGATCTACAAAATTCCCAACCATTTCCACCAATCTGTGAAAGGAAATGTTCCATGATCTCACTTGGCCATACTACTTATGGGGACCTTTCAGATCAACAGAAACTCCATGTTGTACATTTCCAAAATTTAAGCGTTAACACTTTTTCCCAGATCACATTTGTCAGCCCCAAAACATTTGCACAGGGTAAGGGTGAGAAGGTCAGCTGTGGGTTACAGGGATTTGAACCCACCACCCATGCATGGCAGGTCAACTGTTGCAATCACTAGGCACTGCATATGATACAGAGCCATAGATCACATTCATCTTTACTGATGGTTTAGGAGGAGAATAGGTGTGCTGGGGTGCTCCTCGTAATAACAGTCATTAGGCCATAGTTTAAACTTGTGTAACCTATAGGGTGTTTTATAGTTGGCCAAAGAGCTGGGATATGTACCCTATGGAGTGCTATGGGTCCCTCTATGGAACACTAAAGAGCAAAGTGTAGGCCTGTGGCCTAGAGGTATCATTTTAGGACTGTGAATCAAGTGACCAGGGTTCAAATCCCATCTGACCACCTCACCCTATCCTGTGCAAATGCTTTGGGTCTGACTAACGGACCCTGCTGACAGATGTGAACTGAGAGAAGGTGTTAACAGTTAAATTTTAGAAATGTGCAACATGGAACTTTTGTTGATTGTTGCTCTGAAGGGTCCCGTAAGTTGTGAGGCCAAGTGAGATCATTGAACCTGGCCTTTCATATATTGGTGGAAATGTTTGGGGATGTGTAGAATGGGTTGGTTGGTTTCTCTGATGTGAAGAGAACTTCATTGAGGCTGCAGCCTGTAGTCAACCTTCCCCCCACTGATGCCTCCTAAGGCATCAGTACAGATGAATGTGACCTAGGGCCCTTTAGCAAATGTGGTGGGCCTAGTGGTTACCATAGTTGACCTGTCATTCATAGGTGGTGGGTTCAAATCCGTAGGATCTCATAGGCATTATCCATGCAGACTACACACTCATATTTTTAATGTAGAAATAAGTACTATGCAGACTGATGATATCTCAATTCAGCGACAAAAATGTTTAGTTTCAGCTGACAGCATCTATGGATCCAGATACTGTGTTGCTATATTGTAGATCAACAAAGGTAGACTGCGAATTCACTGTGTTCACTGTTAATTAATGGAGGAAGTGGGGGGGGGGGGGGGGGGAAGTCTCATGAATCACCCAGTCGCACTTATCCCCAATATGAGGAGATTTATTGTAAGATCTTTATGATGATTGGTCTAATCATCGACGGAAAAACCCCTTCCATCAATATTAACATGACTTGAAATTAAATGACTCAAAATTAATGCATTTATGGCGGACATCAGCTGATGGACGATGCAAGAAAGCGGGAGTGAAGCTGCTGTGGTTAGGCTCATTTCTCTTGAAAAAGCAAATTGGTGAAACAGATGTCCATCATAAATGCATTAATTTTGAGTCATTTAATTTCAAGTCACGTTAATATGGATGGAGGGGGTTTTTCTGTCGATGATTAGATTAATCACAATAAAGGTCTTACAACAAATCTCATATTGGGGATAAGTGTGACCGGGTGCTTCATGAGACTTTTTGCCCCCACTTCCTCCATTAATGAACAGTGAACACAGTGAATTTGCAGTCTACCTTTGTTGATATATTTTTGTTCGATTGAGACTGTGATGAGAGCTATATTTAACAACTTAAGTTTGCTATATTGTAGATTACATTTGTATGCTTTCACTTCACTGTGTAGATCCTGACTATTGTATACACAGTGAACCCCTGTGTTATGGAGACCATCAAGTACCTCTGTGGCCATTTGCAGGAACATACAGAGGTCAGTACTTGGAGGGGACATAAACATGCCACTTCCCATTGCATTGTGAGGTACTTGCATTCTTGTCTGAATAGGCCTATTCAAAGCAACGGCAAACCATGACAGCATTGTATGTGTTGGCATTCCACCAAGGTGTGATGGCTGCTAACAATACTCACTGGATATGCTGACACACACAATAAAGGTATGTTACAAAGCTGTAATAGGTAGACCATGAGGGTTTGCCAACTGGAGCCAGATTCCCCTGACAGAATTAATCCAGTCCAGGCTTTCACCCATTGCATGAAATCTTGCCTTTCTTGCAATTATGGAAAGCAGAGGTAACAGATCCTGCATGCAATAGGTGAAAGCCTGGACTGGATCAAGCCTCTGAGAAAATGGCTGCTGAAGCCCAGTGTTTACCCACAGGGAGAGGCACAATTATGTTTTGTTCCCTGGTGCAGGAAGGGGAGTTGTTCAAGTCCACCAAAGTATGTGAATGTTTGACGGCATGCTGCCTTAACCTAGCACTGAGGAGCCACAGACCTCAGGAACATAACAAATGGGATAATTAAGGCTGCCCGTTGTCGAATGCAAAACATATTTATTGATGGAAACAAATCCAAACCTCCTGTCCCCTCCACATGCCATAACATAATACCAAGACCATAACCATTTCTCTACCCTTACCTCCACCCTCAGATACCAGCTAGTGCAATTCCCTTGATCCTGGGAGCAATCAATTACACATACTTGGTCCTCAGACTACCTGCACAAATTGAGTGAGAGTACTGAAACAGGAGACACTATCATTTGTTCAACATGCAGGTGGTCTGCAATGCTCAAATGGAAATTGTGGATGTATGTGCGAACTACCCAGGATCATGACATGATTCCTGTAGCTTATTGGCATCCATGCTTTCCATAGGTGACACATCCGAGGCAGCTGGTTATTAGTTGAGGACCATGCTACAACCCCAACACCCTTTTAATCATTAACTACATATCTCTCTATTCACCACAAGTGTGTGGCCAGTGTGGGACCAGTAGTGTGCAGGATGACACAGAACACATTTGTGGAACCTGACAACATGCAACAAGACATTTGTGTCCATTGCCTAGCATCATCTGTTTTCTCCTACCCTCAATGCAGGTGAGCATGGCTATCCGCTGAGGAGCTGGCTCATGACCCCAATAGTGAACCCCCAAAGGCCAGAGGAGCAATAGGGCACAAGCTGCAATTCGGGCAGTGATTGAATAGCCATTTGGACTGCTAAAGTCCTGCTTCAGATGTCTTGACTGCTCTGGGGGTGAGCTATTGTATAGGCCATCCAAGGTCTGCGACATTTTCATTGCCTGCTGCACAATTTGGCGATAACTCGCCATATGCCAGACTTGCAGGAAGAGATTGCAGAGGCGAGTGATGAGGAGGAACACCAGGGATTATGTGATGATCTGCAACCTCAAAGAGCAAAAAGAGAGGCCAGGAGCTCTGGGATCATCTCATCCAGATGCATTTTCTGTGACAATGGTGAGATATTTCTTACTTCCAAGCACATTTTATTTATTTATTAAGATTTATTCAGTGGCGTACCAGGGGCGTATCTGGACTCCGGCGGTAGGGGGGGCCAGAGCCAGAGGGAGGGGGCACATTTTAGCCCCCCCCCGCCGCCGAGCCCCCACCGCCGAGCCCCCACCGCCACCAATGACTCTCTCCACCCCCCTCCCGCCGCCAACCCTCCCCCGCTGCCGTTCTTACTTTTGCTGGCGGGGGACCCCAACCCCCGCCAGCCGAGGTCTGCTTCCACCTGCCGCAAAAACTTCTTCTTCAGCCGGCGGGGGACCCCAAACCCCCGCCAGCCGCCCCGCGGTGTTTAAAATTCATCTTCGGCCTCCGTGGCCGTGCTGCTGTGATAGGCGCTGTTGAAATCCACTTCGGAGTCTGACGTCGCAGCACGTACAACGTACAACGACGTCAGACTCCGAAGTGGATTTCAACAGCGCCTATCACAGCAGCACGGCCACGGAGGCCGAAGATGAATTTTAAACACCGCGGGGCGGCTGTCGGGGGTTTGGGGTCCCCCGCCGGCTGAAGAAGAAGTTTTTACGGCAGCGGCAGGTGGAAGCAGACCTCGGCTGGCGGGGGTTGGGGTCCCCCGCCAGCAAAAGTAAGAACGGCAGCGGGGGAGGGTTGATGGCGGTAGGGGGGTCCAGGGCAAAATCTGCGGGGGCCCAGGCCCCTGAGGCCCCACGCAGATACGCCCCTGTGGCGTACCTAGGGTAGTTGACACCCGGGGCCGGTCATTTTTTAACCCCCCCCCCCCCCCCCAAATCCAGTACTAGGCATGCCGAGAATACAAAACACTCAGGACCTATAGAGCAATTCTACCATACCATAAGCAGTCATTTCTACGAGTCACACAAGGAAAAGGAAAGCATCTTAAACACTACAGTGAGCACTAGAACATCAATTCACCTATTGTAAAACGAAACCAGAGAGAATAGTACAGATCGTAGATCCTGCACAGTCAATGCCAACTGAAAGCCATGTCTTTTTCACAAACACCGATACACCCTAATGCACTATAGAATAAGTAATCATAAACTTTCTATTTAGACAAAAATTAAACTGAACCCCCAATGCCAGACTCTGCATACAATGCAACACCACAGAAACAGAAACTGTCCCCTAGTACTGTGCAAAATATAAAGACAGCAGATGTAAATTTGAAAAAAAAACCTAACAAGTACCAATCACCACTTTACAAATTAACAAATAGAAATAAAAGAAATATAGAAAGTAAAATAATACCATTTTATTGGACTAATACATTTAGCTTTCAGAGGCCAAAACCTCCGTCCTCGGGTCAGTACAGTATAGTGCTGTTACAGTATCCTATCCTGACCTGAGGAAGGGGGTTTTGTTCTCCGAAAGTTAGTCAAAATGTATTAAAATTAGTCCAATAAAAAGATTACCTTATTTACATGTTCTATTATAAACATTTAACACATCTACAATACTTTATCCTAAAGCAAAAAAAATAAAAAAATATATTTTATTTACAGTTTGTTGTCTCTGGTTTCTGCTTTCCTCATCTTCTTTTCACCGTCTTCCTTCCATCCAGCATCTGTCTTCACTCTCTCTCTCTCTCTCTCTGCCATCCAGTGGCTGCCCTCTCTTCCGTCCCTTCCATCCACTGCCTGCCCTTTCTCTCTGCCCCTTCAATCCACCATTTGCCCTCCCTCTCCCATCCATCCAGGGTCTGCCCTCCCTCTCGCTCCCCCTTCCATCTAGGATCTGTCCCCTCTCTCTCTCTGCCCCTTTTTTCAGTCCCCAGTTCCAGCCCCCTTCTCCCCTCCCCTTCTCCTGTCTGAGACCCCCACCCCAGTCCCCTTCTCTCCTCTGAACACTCCCATCCCAGTCCCCTTCCCCTCCCCTTCCCTTCTCCCCTCTGAGATCCCCACCCCAGTCCCCTTCTCCCCTCCCCTTTTCCCCTCTGAGACCCCCACCCCAGTCCCCTTCTCCCCTCCCCTTCTCCTCTGAGACCCCCACCACAGTCCCCTTCTCCCCTCCCCTGTCTGAGACCCCCACCCCAGTCCCCTTCTCTCCTCTGAACACCCCCATCCCAGTCCCCTTCTCCCCTCCCCTTCTCCCCTCTGAGATCCCCCTCCCCTGTCTGAGATCCCCACCCCAGTCCCCTTCTCTCCTCTGAACACCCCCATCCCAGTCCCCTTCTCCCCTCCCCTTCTCCCCTCTGAGATCCCCCTCCCCTGTCTGAGATCCCCACCCCAGTCCCCTTCTCCCCTCCCCTTCTCCCCTCTGAGACCCCCACCCGTCCCCTTCTCCCCTCTGAACACCCCCACCCCAGTCCCCTTCTCCCCTCCCCTTCTCCCCTCTGAGATCCCCACCCCAGTCCCCTTGTCCCCTTCTCCCCTCCCCCTCCCGTCTGAGATCCCCACCCTAGTCCCCTTCTCCCCTCCCCTTTTCCCCTCTGAGACCCCCACCCCAGTCCCCTTCTCCCCTCCCCTTCTCCCCTCTGAGATCCCCACCCGTCCCCTTCTCCCCTCCCCCTCCCCTGTCTGAGATCCCCACCCCAGTCCCCTTGTCCCCTTCTCCCCTCCCCTTCCCTTCTCCCCTCTGAGATCCCCACCCCAGTCCCCTTCTCCCCTCCCCTGTCTGAGACCCCCACCCCAGTCCCCTTCTCCCCTCCCCTTCCCTTCTCCCCTGTCTGAGACCCCCACCCCAGTCCCCTTCTCCCCTCTGAACACCCCCACCCGAGTCCCTTTCGCCCCTCTCCTTCCCCACCTCAGTCCCGTTAAAACCGGCGAAGCAGCGTCGCAGGCAGCGCCTCAGTGCCCTGCTTGTAAAAAAAAAATCAAATCTCCTTCCTTCTCCTCGTCTTGACGTCGACTCGGGCCTTCCAATCAAATTGATTGGAAGGCCCGAGTCGATGTCAAGACGAGGAGGAGAAGGAGGAAGGAGATTTGATTTTTTTTTTTTTTTACAAGCAGGGCACGAGGCGCTGCCTGCGACGCTGCTTCGCCGGTTTTTTAAATGTGCGGCGCCGCGGGAACGGCCACGGGAGGCGGCGGGAGCGGAGCACCCCCCATCCACTGGCACCCGGGGCGGACCACCCCCCACTTGGTACGCCACTGGATTTATTTACCGCCTTTTTGAAAGAATTCACTCAAGGTGGTGTACACATCTGTCAATCACCCACATTGTACACAGTACAGTCAGCTGATACTAATTAACATAAAGATTGACCACATATTTTCTTCTTCCCCTTCCTTACTGCTTCTAGCTCCTCCTGCATGTCAGTGACCTCTTCCATAAGCATGATTTGCTGTTTTATTCTCTGTTTTGTCAAAGCTCTAACAGGCTCTCCCTCATGTCCTTCTAGTTCCTTCTCAGGGTGGACAAGACCATCCTCATCTTCATACAGCCCTCCCCTGGTGGTGGCTCCTGCTCAAGATCAGCTTTGTACTCCCATGGCCGTGCCTCCAATATCGTCCTCATCTGCCTCCAGCTGCAGAATGTTGGCATCCTCAGCCACTGCTCTGCACCTAGCTCATTGGACTATGGAGCTGGTGTGCATGCTGTGAAATGTTTGATGGTGGGAATCTAAACAGCACAATGGTACAATGTGAGATTGTGCAGTTTGGGAGTGGCCCAGTAGCCTAACAGCCAGGGCAATTGAGCTCAATTCCCACCTTAGGTACTGATGACCCACACCCCCAACCCCGTACAGCTTGTGAGACACATAGCTCAAATGTTATACTAATTGACTTTTAACTTAAAAATGTAAATAAGGCCACATTTCTTAGTGCAGGATATACATATTCAGTTAGAACTAGGAATACTGTGACTTTAAAATTGTGTTTAGACTGGCTCAAGTCTGCTATCACTTAACCTTCATGCCTAAATTCTGTACCATTCATTATTATTATTGGCCGACTGTAAGTGTTTAAATACCTAGAAATGTCTTTTAATACCATTGCCTACTGAGCTAAAACGTAGTCCTATTTAGTGCAATATATATATACTAGCTGTTGAGCCCGTTGAGCTGGTATTGGGGTTTTCCTCCCCCCCCCCCCCCCCCGCGAGGTCGCTGCTGCCACCCCTCCACCCGGCCTGGGCCCTCTCTTCCCTTCTGAACTTACACATCCATTTGCCGAACGCAGCAACGCACATCAGCTGAGCTGCCCCTTCCTTCTCTGCCTGTGGCCCCGCCCTCCTGTGACGTAACGTCAGTGAGGGCGGGACACAGGGAGAGAAGGAAGAGGCAGCTCAGCTGATGTACGTTGCTGCATTCGGCAAATGGATGTGTAAGTTCAGAAGGGAAGAGAGGGCCCGGGCCGGGTGGAGGGGTGGCAGCGGCGGCGACTCCGAGTGGGGGGGGGGAGCGGTAACAACTTCGGCGGCGGTTTCCCTCTCTGTCCCGCCCCCGCCGTCATCACGTATTGACGCGGGGGCGGGACAGAGAGGGAAGTCTCTACTGCGCATTTGCGAGTGAGTCGGTCACTCGCCGTTTATATGTTTGATACACACACACACAGTGCAATCCGCTTAAGTGCAAGGGTCTGGGACCAAAGAAATACATGAAATACATGCAGTTAACCGGATGCACTTAACTGTTGTGACCCAAGGAAGCTTGACATCTGATAAACATATGTACAGTACTGTTTATTACATGTACACTATACAGTCTCCGTTAACTGACGTTAGGCTTACTTGAAGTAATCAGTCATAGACCTCTGTACACTCTTGTGTCTGTGAGTTCCATAGACTACGTCTGCCAGACGGTAAAAACTGTCACAGCACTGACATCTAGTGGCCTCCAGATAGGCCCGCACGCTGTTGACTCTCCAGCGCGCTTCCAAAAGTGACAGGAGGTTGTTGAATTTCGTCAGCATGTGCCTCGCTGCTCATTTCATCATCTGTTTCATCATCAGCCGTTGCCTGCGTGTAGGTGCATACCTCGACATCAGTGCTATCGTCAGCTGTTTGTAGATCGTAATCAACAGCTATGTAGTGATGAAACTCCTTTTCAGTAACACCGGCTGGGATGTCAATAGCCTGTTCATCTGACACGTTTGCAATAGCTGCATCTGTTTCGTCCCTCTCCACATCCTTAACAAAGCTTGCCCGCTTGTAGCAGTTCACAATGGTTGCCTGTGTAACATGATTCCAGGCTTCTTTCTGCATATGTAGGGAATCCAACAGTGATAGATTACGAGCCAGTTCAACAGCACGTTTATCCTTGCCAGTTTGGTCATCCATAACGCTCATCAGACGACGTAGCACAAGAACCTGATGATGTTTTTTGAAATTGGCTATTATGCCCTGATCCATAGGTTGGATCAGAGAGGTAGTGTTTGGTGGCAGGAAGACCACCTTGACATTAGACAGCCTGACATTATCACTGTGTGCAGCGCAATTATCACAAAGCAACAAAATCTGACGCTTTTGTGCCCGCATTCTAGTGTCTAACTTCTTTAGCCACTGCTTCCAAATTTCCCCAGTCATCCATGAATTTGCGTTAGCCTCGTATGACACAGGAAGTCGCTTAACATTCTTGAAGCAACGGGGCTGTTTGCTCTTTCCAATGATGAGTGGTTCCAACTTCTCACTCCCATCCATATTGAAGCAAAGGAGGATCGTCAGTCAGTCCTTTGATGTTTTACTTCCTGTAGTTTTGGCTTGTTTGAATGCAAGTGTTCCATCAGGAGTCGCTCGCCAATAGAGACCATTTTCGTCAGCATTGAAAATGTCACGAGGTGCAAACTTGTTCAAGATGGTAGGAAGAACTGAAACAACCCAATTTTCAGCACCAAAGTCATCAGTGTCTTGTTTTTCACCATGCTGTTTTTTGAATTTTATGTTGCTCCTCTCCTTCCATCTTTCCAACCATCCAACAGTGGCTTTGAATTCAGTTAGTCCAAGACTTTCAGCTGGTTGATGAGCTTTCTCCATAAGCAGTGAACCACTGACAGGAAACTGGCTGCTCCTGACTTGAGAAAACCACTGAAGAACAGCATCTTCTACATCCTCACTTTTTCCCGCCTGTTTGTTTATTTATTTATTGCATTTGTACACCACATTATCCCACCTTTTTGCAGGCTCAATGTGGCTTACAGAGTGTTGTTATGATGCAGTCATTACATGATCTTAAATACAGTCGATAATAAGCTGAAGGTGGCTGATTTAGATGCAAGGTGCTAGGTAAGGTGTTGTGAGAGGTGTTTTTGATGCACCTGAGTAGTTTGAGGAATGATTTATTAAGGATGTCTTTAGTAGGCTTTGTTGAAGAGAAGTGTTTTCAAAGATTTGCGAAAGCTGGTTAGATTGTCCATATTCTTCAGGGCCATGGGTAATGCGTTCCAGATCTATGTGCTTTTATACGCAAAAGTAGTAGCATGACTGTTTGTATTTAATTCCTTTACAGCTGGGGAAGTTCAGATTGAGGAATTTGCGGGCCGATCTTTTGGCGTTTCTGGGTGGTAGGTCCACTAGGTTTAACATATAGAGTGGGGCGTCTGCGTGGCTGATTTTGTGGACGGTTGTGCAGATCTTGAACTCGATTCGTTCCTTGAGTGGTAGCCAGTGTAGTTTCTCTCTTAGAGGTTTCGCCCTTTTGTATTTAGTTTTTCCAAAGATGAGTCTGGCTGCGGTGTTCTGGGCTGCGTACAAAGTGTTTATGTTTCCTGTGTGGATTTGTATTGTTTTGCCAGACTTCCAGAAGCTGATATTCCTGCTTCAAGATACGTGAAATTTGATTGGGATTGACACCATATTCTTTAGAAATAGATGCTTGACTTTGTTTGTTTTCTAATTTTTTAAGAACTTCTATTCGTTCAGCCAGTGTTAAAGTCTTACAGTTGCGTGATGAGAACGACGACGACTCCAGTGTACACTCTAACAACTTTCTTTCGCTTATTCTGCCTGTGGCAGTTAACCAATGAGATTTCAAATTTATCGCCCCTTTGTCACGCACCAATCGGCTTCCATATTCCGTGCGTGCGTTTAAGCGGAGTCTTTCCTGCAGAGGAGCAGTCTTAAACCATGCATATAAGCGAATCTTGCACTTAGCAGTGGTGCACTAAACCGAAGTTTGTCCCCATAGAAACTGATGGCGCCAAAAACGGGACCGAAGTACGGCATGCAGTTAAACAGAGCATGCGCTTATCCGACATGCACTTAAATGGAGTGCACTGTGTATGTATATGTATGTATATATATATATATATATATATATTACATTTACCATAACTATGTGATTCTTATATTCATTCACACAAAATGGTGATATGGAATAGGAGAGCCTGGCCACTCAGAGATGAGGTAGTGCAGGTCATAGATGGCATGGGTTTACATCAGTGTTTCCCAAGCCCAGTCCTGGTGTACTCCTTGCCAGTCAGGTTTTCAGAATATTCACAATGAATATGCATGAACTTGATTTGCATGCACTGCCTCCATTGTATGGAAATCTCTTTCATGCATATTCATTGTGGATATCCTGAAAACCTGACTGGCAATGGAGTACTCGAGGACCGGACTTGGGAAATGCTGGTTTATCAGATAGTAGCCATAGGCATTAAGATGAAGACTCAGGACATCCATTCAAACAACAACTGTAAAAACTTAAATATTGTTGTCAAGAAATGCCTAGCACCCACCTGGTCCAACCCAGCATTGCTCAGGCCTGCTTGCACCCGTGTATGTGCTCTCCACTGGCATACTCTCCACCCCACCGCACTGGGTTTCTCTTGCCTCTAGGCGAGTCTTCCACCCATGTTATTCCCCCGATGGTTTCTGAGGACACTGGGGCCGCACTCCCAGGAGTTCCACAGTTTATACAAAACACTCACAGACTAAAAACACAAACCACCAGGATTTTTAGTCTGTCCAGGACAACAGAGCTAATAAATTTTAATAGGTTTATTATCAGAAAAGTAGAACAGTGAAAAAAATTGATGAAATTAGCAACCAATAACAGTTAGTTTTACTGTTGACACCAGTTATTTTAACTAGATATTTCATTACAACCTAAGTAGCAGCTGGGGAGTTCAGGTATGCAACTGCTCACAGGTTTTTGAACAGGGTCTCTGTGTAGAGATCTTTACCTTCCACACTCCCTCTCTGAGACTGGGGATTTCCAGCACATACTGGCTGAATTTTGAACTTCAGATCCAATCAGAGCACAGAGTATTAGCACAAGGGGGTAACTGGCCAATAGCAGTGCAGATTACTTTCCCTCAGGGTTTAAGCTGAAAAGAAAACAAGTCACCTCTGCAACAGCTATAAAGTGGAGGACAGACACCACCTGCTGGCCAAACAAGAGAAAAGCAGTGTGGGAAATATGTCATACAGCCACATAATAAATCACAGAAATAAGTTCCCTGTTTTTCCACAGTTGTAATATATAATATTTATAGTATCAAAAAATAAAATGTTTAAATATCATAATTATTTTCAGAAAACAAACATTAACCAAATGAGGGAGGGAGGGAGGAAAAAGGTTTAAACAACCTAAAAATGTGCAAATACATAATAGAAAAAAAAAGTTGTCAGAAGGGGAAAGGCTCATTGAGGCCAGTGGGGGAAGGTGAGGAAAGGCTCCCCCAAGAGCTCCTGGAGCTGTTTCAGGAGGGGGAGTGACCCTAAGGGTCATGGGAGAAGTCTGGGCCTAGCTGGTGAGCATGAGCCAGGCTGGCCAGAGCTTGTTCCACGACCTTTAGTCACAGGTCAGTGGCCCCGAGCCTTGCCTCAATCCTCTCCAATACAGGCATAATTCCAGGGGCAGATGCAGGGCAAGGTGCAGCTGTACCAAGAACTGGCAGAGCCTCTACTTTGGTCTGTCCCAGTGTGGCAATACTTATGTACTTATGATGCAGCAGGCCATTGTCCTTTCCTGAAGAGCGGCCAAGCCCCTCCTGAGGCTGGTCCTGCTGCTCCTGGAGTGGCACATGGGGGTCCAAGGTGGCCAGGTGGGGGAAGGGAAATGGACTGTACATGGCCAGCACAGATGTGTCTTTCTTCTCTCTCTCCTCTGATTCAGGGGCTTCCAGCAGCCAGCTCCTCCTCCTCGTCTCTCTCCTTTTCTTTGGGGGTTTCCTGCTGCTGCTTCTCCTTCTCCTCTTTATCTTCCTCCTCCTCCATTTCCTCTTCTTCCTTCTTCTCCTCCTTCAGGGGTGCTGGGGCTGCGGCAGTTGGTGGATGAGCTACAAAGGTGGGAAACAGACAGTAGTTACACTCTCCATCAGCTGCAACATTACATTTTTTAAGATGGGCATTTTATCCTGGAAGTTGACCACTGGAGGTAGGGAACAACCTTTGCCTATTGGTTATACTTTGGCACCTACAGGCTGCCATAGAGATGAGTGACAAGTGAGGAAAGTCATTTGACTCCAAAGTGTTACCTGCCTCAGGAAGCAGCTGGTTGCCCAGTCCCCTGGACAAAAGTACCTGTCATGCTGCTTCAGTTACCCCCCCATTTTCTCAAGTCCTCCATCTGTAGGTAGACAAGGGGTGGAGGCGAGAGAGGGAGGTTGATTGCCAGGTACATGACAGCTGTTTCATACTGCTGTTTGACATGACATACATGCTCCTGCCTCCACCTCCATTTTCAGTGCAACATGCCTCATGACACGTATAGAGACATACTGCTCCTGAGGGAAGGAGGTGGCCAAGTAGTTAGATCTCAAAACTTCTGCTGGGGTAGTGAGATCAAATCCCATGAGTAGTTCCTGCTCCTATTAGCGGCTAGCATTTTGCACTTACATCTTCAAGTACAGAGGCTTTACTACTCTAAGAGCCCTCACTATGCAGGGAAGGAGGTGGCTGAGTGGTTAGATCTCAAGACTTATGCTACAGTGGTGAAATTAAATCCTGCCACTAGTCCCCATACCCCAAAGGCTCCACACATGCCAAGAGGCATCCTTAAGCAGAGGAGGAAGTAGCCTTGTAATCAGAAAATCATGCACTAACCCAAGGTCAGCTAACCACTGCAATCATGACCATCACTTTTGCACTGTACTTTGCCTGCTTTTTAATACTTACATCCCTGCGGAAAGAGGCTTTCGCATTATCTTCCTCCATGAGTCTCTCCCAGATCCTCCTATATGTTAGATATGACCTCCTGTGGCCTGGGAAGACAAAATACCAACTCTCCTTGCAGAGGAACAATCTTGCTGAGAGGACAGTGTCTGCATGACTAAAGTTTGGCTGTCTCCTTCTAGCCATTTTCCCAGTGTCCCCGCATGGATGACTTCATGATGTGAAGATGTCATAACGCGTTTACTCCATAATCAGCACTGACACAGGACACGGAACTGTTTGGCAATTCTGCATAGAACGTGAAACATGGAGTAATCTATAAATGACACTGAGTTTTTCAGAGGACCATATGACGCATACAATATAACACTAAATGGTACCGCTAAACACGATTCTGAAAAGGTATTGCCCTTTTATAGAATGGCACTAAGCATGCTTTTAGTTAGCGCAAATCTTTCAGTTGCAATATATAGAATTCTCCCTCCCCCAAGAGGTTGCACAAGGTACTATGAAACAAAATAAAAAACCATGATTAATACACACCCAGACTGGTGTGAAATCCAGCCACCACCAGTCTGATTATAGCTGTAAGAATGAATAAAACCAGTTTAATAAAACAAAAAAACGTATATAGACCATAATACTGGATAAAAGCAAAGGATGTCTCACCAAGAACTCAATCTCGGGTTATGCTGCAGTTAAAACCTACCTTGCAGTGCAGACACCCTTATGAATGTTCCAGAGGTCACACGACCAATCCAGAGAAAAAAAACAAACATATAGTTTTTAACATACAGAGACAGACTAGAGTTTTGTTTAAAAACTTGTCCAAACGTGATGTCAGAGGGTATATTTGGAAGAATTTGTGGAGGAAGAACCACCAAATTTTGGAGTAGTGGAAACCACGGTTGTCTTGGCCACTAAGGTGTAGGTGTTATTGGTGAACCTAGTAGCAAGCTCCGCCTACTAGCTTCAGCCCATTAGATGAGCTCTAGGCGTCTCGGCTCGCGCCGGGCCCCGCCTCTTGTTATCTAACCTCCTTTCCTTTTACGTTGACTTGCACGGCGCGTGCGTACGACGCGTGTTTCCTTTTGGCGGGCTAAACGATGCCGGGGGATAGCCGACGGATCCGCGGGCCGGAGGAGTCCCGTTGTCCACTGCTCTACGCCTTACCGGAATCACCACAGGCACCAGAGCAAGCACGGACAGAACCTCGACCGCTGTACGCGCGCGCCGGTCTGCTGAGCCAGGCCAAGGGCTCCGCTTACATAGAGACAGGCGGCGGTGGCGGCGGGACGAAAGTGCTGAGCGGTGCGAGCGGGCCGAGGGAAGCCGAGAGGCGGGATGGGCCGGGGCTGCGTGGGGCGAGGCTGGTTTGCGAGTTCCGTTGGGCGCCGTTCGCGCGGCTCGGGCCCCGGTGCGGTGTCGGGACGGCCTTGGAGCGAGAATTGAGCCTGGCGCTGCAGGAGAGCTTGGAGCCGGCCGTGCGCCTTGAGCGCTATCCGCGAGCCCAGATCCACGTTTGGGTGCTGGTGCTGGAGGACCGTGGTTCCGCCTTTGCCAGCGCTCTCTCCGCCGCCTCTCTCGCCCTGGCCGACGCCGGCATCGAGATGTACGACGTAGTGGTGGGCTGCGCCCTCAGCCGTGGCCCCGGAGGCTGTCTACTGCTCGATCCCAGCGATCGCGACGAGGGGAGGCCCAAATCGGGCGGTTGCCTTACCTTGGCGCTCATGCCGGCGCTGAACCAGGTTAGGGGGAGGGGGGGGCGTTTTGCGTGAAGCTTTTGAGATTTTTGTTGGTGCCTAGTAAAAACAAGTTCTGCGAAAAAATAACTGGTGCATAGAGGCTCTAGCATCAACTGTTTTAACAGAACTAGCTTCAATAGGCACTAACGAAAGTTCCCACAAGTCTGATGTTATAGAGAACGATGCCTATGGAGAAAGAAGGGACGCTTCATTCTGATTAACATATTCTAGATTAAGTTGAGGGTTTTTGAAGATAAAGAATTCAGTTGGTTCCCATATAGCAGATACACTGGTGTAGGTAAGAGATTTTTCAGCCACATGTATTCCACCAGAAGATAAGAGTTTAAAAATATCGTGTTTTTCCAGTTTCTAAAAGTTAGTTATACCAATATCGATTAGAGCAACAATCGGTGCGGGTCTTATAGAAAGTACCCATAAATCGAGGATGGAGAGAACATGAAGTGCCTGATTACCTGCTGAATGGTAGAGCAAATACAGTTATTGTTCTAGTTGCTTTGATTTCATGATATGAGTAGCAAAAGTAACAAGAGGCTGGTGGTATTTTGTCCATCGCTTGGAGGCATGGGCTCTCAAAGGCTTAAGCCCTGCAAAGTGCCACCAGCCTCTGACACATGTACAACTCCGTATTAACACATCCATTCTAATGTAAGTTTTCCTGATCTGAGGAGAAAACAGTGGGGCAGATGCAGAAAGCAACACAGTTGTTTGTTGAGAGCCACTACATGTGAAAAGGGTTTCTGCCCTGAAGTTAATCCCCTCGTTAGACATCAGCACACGGCATATTGGAATGCATGCTAGAGTACATTACCCTGCAGCAGTGGCAAACTGTATGCTTATGCCTACTGTGGGGGCACAAGATGAGAAATTACCACTAAGTCAAAGGTGGAGTAGAGAGCCCCCGTGGTCTGCATTGGCCCCAATTCTCCCCCCACCCCCCAACTCTCTGCCCCATCAGATAATACAGCTGGCAAGTCTGTGTAGCAATGAGCTTGCCAGCTCTGGACACAAGTAGCATGCAAATGCATGCTAAACAGGGCATTAGGTATTTCTCCCCAGTTCTTAGCAGTGAGTGTGCCAAATGTTGGTGCTGCTCCTGCAGCAAACCTTGCACCAGCTTGGAGTTGATTTTAGGGTTTGCAAAGCATTAGGAAGGAATGGAGAGCCCTGTCCAGCATGTATTTGCATGCTTAAAAGCCTCCCCTCCGGTAACCCAGTGGGCACTCACCCTGGTGTCCTAGTGCCCTCCCCGAGGAGGGAGTTTCACTCCTGCATCCTTGGATGCACTGGGCAGGGCTTCTGTACTATTCTCCCTTATATGGTACTGAAGTCCTGCCCAGTGCATCCCAGGTCTGTTTGACAGGTCCGGGTTTTTATTTTTTATTTTTTGACAGCCCGGATCTGTCAAACAACTTCTGTGGGAGGATTGTGCTTTGGGGCCATGCCCAGGCACAATCCTCCCTCAGCAGTGCCCTGATGATTGAAGCTAATAGCATGTATATATTTGTATGCTATTAGCTTTGATTATTGGGGATTTATTTTCCCGCGCTGTTGTGGCGCTAATTTTAAAGCACTGTTTGGAACAGCATGGGGAAATTGATCATCGGCCCATTAATGAGGCAGGAGTGATGATCTCTTATTCCTAACTCTGTGCCCCCTTCTTTGTGGCCTAGTGGTTAGGGTGGTGGACTTTGGTCTTGAAGAACTGAGTTCAATTCCCACTTCAGGCACAGGCAGCTCCTTGTGACTCTGGGCAAGTCACTTAACCCTCCATTGCCGCATGTAAGCCGCATTGAGCCTGCCATGAGTGGGAAAGCGCGGGGTACAAATAAAAGGGGCCTTGAAAATAGCAGTGCTTAACACGGCTTTGGTGCACAGGATGCACCAAGCAGGACCTATCTGCCCTATAAGGGAGTTTTCTCCATATTTGGTAGAGTGGGAGGATGCAGCGGGTGGGATCAAGCACCACTATTGTCACACTTGGCACAGGAAGGAGCAAGTGGTCATCTCTCCTTCCTCATCGAGTTACTGGGATTTGGTGGACTGAGGGGAGGGTCGAGGTGCCACTGGACACTAGGGAATTGTTTCTTTTAAGTCAGGTGAATGGGGGTCCCAAGAGAACGAGTATTTTTGTAAGCAGAGGGAGAGGGGTTGGGCCTGGTGGAGGGTATGGGAGGAGTGTGCCAATAGACTCCAGTGGGATTGGGGTTCGTGCTGGGGAGGTGGGAGGATGCTGCTAGACACCAGGGAAATTATTTTAATATTTGGTGGGTAAGAGGAGGGGGTAGGGAAATGGGGCTGATGGCAGACTATGGGCAACTTTTTTTATTTTTTTTTTTAATATCTTTTTGTTATAGTGTTCTCCTGTCTGTGCTTGTGCCAATCACTGCTCAGGCACTAGCAGGAAGGGGGACATTTTGCAATGAGGTGTGGTTTGCAGCAATTTTAATACAGTAGTAAATTTCATGCTGATTGCTTAATTTTAATACAGTAGTAAATTTCATGTTGATTGCTTACAACAGTGGCCTAGTGGTTAGGGTGGCGGACTTTGGACCTGGGGAACTGAGGAACTGAGTTCGATTCCCACTTCAGGCACAGGCAGCTCCTTGTGACTCTGGGCAAGTCACTTAACCCTCCATTGCCCCATGTAAGCCGCATTGAGCCTGCCATGAGTGGGAAAGCGCCGGGTACAAATGTAACAAAAAATAAACATACCAATGTGGGTTTTTTTAGTTGCTAATTTCACAGTAGAAGCTATGTGCTAGTCAGCGACGCCAGTATGAATCAACCTTGTCTTGCAAGCTTCTGTATCAGAATAAGTGGGTGTCAAAAATATGAGTTGCTGTGGGGCATCTAGTTCTTGGTTATTATTTAAAGGGGGACTGTTGTACTTCCTTCAATTCTGATTAAAATGGTTTCTCATTACTTGATTAGGCATAAACAGGTAAATAAACAGTGTTTTAATTATTGGTTTAGTAGTTGTAACTTCTTTTTTTTTTTTTTTTTCCCCCACCCATGTAATCAGGTATGTGGTCTCTTGTGCAACGGAGAATGGACTGAAGAAAGCTTGTCACAGGCAGTACGTTTATGTATGGAAGGCTGTCACCGTCTGTACCCTGTGCTGCAGCAATGCTTGGTGCGGGCTACCAAGAGGAAGATCTCAGTGCCTCAGTCTGGCCCTGCTTAATAACCCTTATCACTCATCTTTGGAGTCCAGTGGGTTCAAAGTCTCATAACCGTTAGAAATTCCCAGGTTGGCACTAACTGGTTTCTGCTTCGTGCCCAGTATTTGCCCAGGATGACAGGTGCACAGACTGAACAAGTGAGCCGAGTCATTGGCACTGGATTTGGAAACTTTAGAGTGAAATCCTCCAGAATGGATTAAACAGCTAAAATGAAAATAGAATACACTCTTCCAGAAGAAGAACCTAGTGTGAAAGTTGAAATGAACAGTTCCTGAGGGACAGACACATCCAGTAGCTTTCTGAAATGCAGTTGTTGTTTTGCCTGGTATGTTACTCGGTAAGGCCAAGATTGTAGGTGCCTGGTACTCAGAAATGTGTAGTGCGTTCCCGGATAAGGAAGATTCACTTTGGCTATTTCTTTTGGAGTTGTAGGTTTGCATTGATAGAACTGAGTCTGTGAACAGCATAAGAGCAGTTTTCTAATATATATTGTCTACATTTTATGATACTTGTACACAAATTTGATTTATATGTTAATAAACTGTGTATATAACTTTGAAAACTTGCCGCTAATGATATAAGCAGATTGTAGGCTCTTTTCAGTTCTGCCTGCAGCACTGTCTGAAAGTGGAACAGCCACTGTTCTGAACACGTAGCATATTAAAACTATTAGGGCCCTGTTTACTAAGGTGCGCTAATGTTTTTAGCACATGATAAAAATAAGTCCACGCTAACTATGTAGATGCCCATAGGAATATTATTGGCATCGACACAGCGCACGCTAAAAATGCTAGTGCGCGGCTTAGTAAACAGGGCCCTCAGCAGGATTTTATTTTTTGCCTGCTTGTAGGTTTCATCACAATTTAAGAAAAAGATTGGGGGTCCTCTAGGCTATTGTAAAATTCTGCTTACTGTTTGATATGAACTTGTTCATGGGAGTCCTGCTGCAGATCCTTCCCACAAAGGTGATCCCTGGAGGTCAGAAAATCTACATTAAGAGAACATGTTAGCAGATTTTTATATTATTACTGTGAATGATCATTGTAATTAACCATTAGTGGCTCATTTTTAAGATGCTGACTGGCTGGAAGGAAATTGCATGCAAATTAGCTAACAGTGAGCTACTCATTTGCATGTGATTTCCTTCATGCATGCCTGTTGTTTTCCAAGCAGAAACAGGGGATCGGTAAGAGGAGGGCTTTTAGTGTGGAGTTAGTGCATCTGGGCCTTGGAGTTGATAGTTAATTTGTGTGGAGTGAAGTACAGTATGTGTGATCTGCTTATTCTGCTTCATAGTGCAAACCAGTCCTGGCTCTGTTCGTCAGTCAATTAATGTGTAATTGTGTGCCCCTGTCTTTACTCCACTGGGCTTACTTTAGGCACCTGTCTAACCACATATACAACTAGGGGGTTACATAAGTAAAAGTTTACCCATACAAATCCATAATAGTCTCCTTGCTAATTCTCCTCTCCTATTTACAATCTTCTGTTATAGCTGGTTCTTTCTAGAGGGAAATCTTCTGGATTCTTTCTCTTCCTTTTGGTCCCTTGAGGGATTGTTAAGAGGACAGGGCCCTTATAACTGTGCTTCCTGGAAGCAGTCCTGCAGCTTGGTAGGCTCCGAGACTGGGTTTCACTCCTGATAAGGATCAGTAACGGTTTTAGTCCCAGACCCCCCCCCCCACACACACACACACACACACATTCTCTCTCTCTCACCCCCCCCCCTTTCTCTCTCTTAGTGCTGTGCTGATGATGGTGTGCTGTACATTCAGTCGGACCCCTATCCCTTATGATAGCAGTACTCTCCCAATATCAAAATAGTTGAATGAGACATCAAAATTGGTCACATCAAAATCTTAAAGCTTAATGTGTGTTGGCCTTCATGGCTTTTTCACAGGAGGGCAACAGCAATGTTTGTCTATATTATCAGATTCCAAAGTGCCAAGAGAATTTTCTACAGGGAAAACATGGGATAAAATATAGAAGCAAAGTTTCTTAAAATGTCACCTTGCAAGTAAGTCTCACACCATTGGTGTAACACTTAGAAACACAAACCCTTCCTTATGCTAAGGATTGCTTAGTGTGTTGCTTGAAAAACCAGCTGAAGAGCAAAGATGGCAAATTAATCTAGAATGCAAGCATTCAAACTCAAGAAATAACGCTCCTTAATTACAGTGTTTTGTTGGCAACCAGGATACTCGGTAGTACTCTATACCGTCACTTTCCATTGCCAACCAAAACTGACCCGTGGTCCCTAAGTATTAATATGTAGGCCCAGGTTCTGTATTCTCCAATGGGTTGCTGATCAGAAGCAAACGCAGGCGCTAGAGGCTGCTAGCACCATACTAGCGCCTGTGTGTGCTACCGCCCAGTGATCAGAGCCCCCGAGTGCTCTGTTTCTCTGGTGTTGCACGACATGCAGAGTCCAGTATCTCTGCATGTTTTTTTGCGGTTCCCTATTTTATATCAGGTAAGAGTCCTGTTCTGCAGCTGAGGTGAAGGATTCTGCGGGCATGTGGTGTTTGTGTAGGCATCTGTAATAGTCCATCTTGTTCCAGGTTCCCAGTAGCAGGTATATTGGTGCTCTAATGTATTTCAGTAGCATAATTAAATTAAATATCTACTTCTGAAGGTTACAGGTATGGGTTGGAATGGAGAAGATTACTTGCAGGGATGGGTGGGGATTCTATAGATAAAAAGGCACAGAAAGAGAAAAAAGGTAAAACATAACAGAGATAGATGTAGGGGAGTCGGGGAAGAAGACAGGAACAGGTAGAAACAAAATGACAATGAGATCCTGGAAATGTAATTAGGAGAAAATCAGCAGGAGGAAGTGAAAGAGAAACCAGGACCAACACAACTGGAAAAATAAATGATCAGACTCACAGGTACCTCCTTGTGTGGGGCCATTCTCATAGTATGAGCCCTGCTATCTGCACAGATGGGGTGTAAAAGCAAATGTTGGTACAGAGTGTCACAACCCTTTGAGCCAGCTCTGAAGGAGACAGAGGAATAAGTGGAGATGCTGGATTTGGGAGGAAGGTAGGAGAATATGACAAAGACGTTGACATTTGCAAATGATAGGGTGGGGTAAGGGTCTGTTGTAGGGGCTGGGAGAAAGAGGCTGACTGGCAGATGCTGAGGATGGGATAAGGGGCAGATGCTGGGGCTTGAATTGGCAGAAAGGTTGATGCTGGGCAAAGGGCTGATAAAGGGGCTGGGGACTGAGTTGAGAGAAGAGGATTTTGGGAGAAGGAGGGAGATGCTAGCAGGTGGCAATGGACAAAGGAGGTTGATGCTTGGGAGTGAGAAACAAGGATAGATAGTGTGGCAGGGACAAAGCAAGGGCATATGCAGTGGAAGGTGGAGCAGGAGGAGCCGAGGGATGGATACTGGGGCAAGTAGGAAAGGCAGCGTAAATGGGGGGATGAATGCTAGGAATGGGGGAGAAGTGGGACAATGGATGCTAGAGAAAGGGGACAAAGGCAGAGGGCTATGAAGGTGAGAGAAAGGCAAGGGACAGGTCTTCAAAAGAGGTGAGAGAGAGTGGAAATGGAAGTATAAAGGGAAATAGATGCCTGGATAAGGTGGTGAGATTCTGGATGTGGTATGGGAATGAGTGGCAGGGAATGAAGAGGGTTTGTGGGAATGACAGGCAGAGGTAGATGAGGCTGAGTAGGGTATGAGTATAGAAGGTGCCTGAAAGATGGGAGTGAGAGACACAAGGTGAAATGGACTAGAGAAGCAAGCATATGATGAAGAAAAAGAGGCACTGGGCTGGAAAGCGAAAGGAGAAATAAAATCTAGCTAAAAGATAAAAATGCAAATAAGAGAAATGTAGAAAAAGCCTGAAACAGAAGGATCAGTGTTTTAGAGAGATGAAGGGAAGAAGATGGGAGGAATGAAGAAACAGAAACTTGGGTATACATATAAAGTATCGCATACCATGTAAAATTAGTTTATCTTGTTGGGCATACTGGATGGACCATACAGGTCTTTTTCTGCCATCATTTACTATGTTACAATGTTAGATATGAGATACTGGAAAATGACTTAAGGCAGTGGTTCCCAAACCTGGTCCTGGAGGCACCCCAACCAGTCTGGTTTTTAGGATATCCACAATGAATATTCTTGAGAAAGAAGAAGCAAGAAGGAAAGAGGAAGAAGGTGGTGTAGAGGACAGAAGCAAAGTGGGAGGCTGGGAGAAAGAGGTGACTGGAATTATGGAGAGAAAAAATGTGTGTGGAAAAGTGAGAAGAGAGGAGGTGGACAGGCAAATGGAAGAGTATAGGAGAATAAAGGGAAACCCAAGGAAAAGGTGAAAACAAAAGAAATGGAAGGGAGAGAGTAAGCTAAAAAAAAAAAAAAATGCCTACTTGAGGGGAAGTTCCAGTCCTGCCCATGAGTGCTACCAAAATCACAGTGCTGAAGCAGAGGGGCCAGGAGCTGGAGAGCAGAGGAGCGAATGCTGTAGAGAAAGGGTAAGGCAGGACCAGCGGCTGGGAAAGGGGAGAGGGAATGGGTTCTTATGAAGGAGGAAAGAAGAGGCAGGGGTATATGCTGGAAAAGAGGTGAGGAGAGTGAAAAGATGCTGGAAGAGGGGGAGAGGGAATCAATGCTGGGGAAGGAGGTACGATGGACAAATGCTTGGAAAGTGGGAGAGGCAGGAGGAGAGGATGCTGGGGAAGGAGTTCTGGGGAAGGGGCTAGAACACAGGAGATCAGATATTGAGGACATGGGTTACTGGGAGAGCAGGGACTCAGAGTTAGGTAGGGATGCAGACATTGAGTGGGAGAGAGGAGTAGAGTGTGGGAACTCGAGACATAGATGAACAAAACAAACAAGCAAAATTTAAAAAATGAAAAAGGACGAAAAAACAAAAGTTTTTTAAAATGCCAGCACCTGACGCCCCTTCTCCCTGCTGCCCAACATTTGAGAAAAAGAACCTTGGGTTTGGCCTCTTTCCATAGAGAGGAAACATAAAGGTGGCTGTCTCAGTTTGGCTAGTGTAATTTTTCATTACAGCATCAGCGAGACAGGGGTGAAGGGAATCACTCCTATGCCTTTTTCAGTATGGACAGGTGGATCTAGGGGAGCTTCTTTTCTTTTTTTCGCACAAGGGGCAAGGCTTCCATTTTTAAGATCAAACCAAAAGAAAAGAAAGAACATTTCCTTGTGTCGCTCAGATGGGGCAGCTGCCAGATAAGCTTTGAAGAGTTCATTGACCTTTTTTTGCTGATGCTATTTATTTATTTAATACCATCAGACTGTTTGACTCCTGACATAGGCGCTTTCGCCAAAACACAGAACCAGGTCGAGTCCTACATTTATGTGTTGGAATTATAGCTAAGGTTTTTTGAGTTAATACAGATGAACATTGATTTTATTGGCTTTGTTTTATATGTTTTCTATGTGTTAGACACACAATTAAAAGTCTTGAATTTATATTTTGTGGAGAAGCTGCTTATTTTTTTCCGAAGAAGTTCTCCTGCACTAGGTCTCCATTTTTTTTGGTATATCCCTACTTTTTTTGTGTCTTCATTTTTAAAATGAAATGAGAACAAGTGAAATTTTGTTCAATTTTTTCATTTTTGCTTCAAAATGGAATGAGAAGAAATAGTTCAAAAGGAAAGGAAATGTTTGTTTATTACAACTTTTGATATACTGCAATTGCTTACGAGAAGATCAAAGCGGTTTACAATAAAATAATATACCAATAAATAAAAGAAGGAACGCCATCATAAAATAGGAAAGAAAGAATTAATACAAATTAAAGAAACATAAAAATAAAAAGGACTACTTTGACCGGTCAGAGTGACAGCCATCAGCAATGCCAAAGGCAAGCTGGAAAAAATGAGTTTTTAACAAAACTTTGAATTTGACAAATGAAATTTCAGAATGAATAGGAAGGGGAAGGTTATTCCAAAATTTGGGGGGGGGAGCAATAAAATAAAAAGCAGAACTTTGGGTGATTTGATAGTGGGCATTTCTAGGGGATGGTAACACCAAGCGGTTAGAATTGAGAGAACAAAGAGCATGGGAAAGGGAAATGGGACTTGATATATCACCTTTCTGAGTTTTTTTGCAACTACATTCAAAGTGGTTTTCATATATTTAGGTACTTATTTTGTACCAGGGGCAATGGAGGGTTAAGTGACTTGTCCAGAGTCACAAGGAGCTGCAGTGGGAATCAAACTCAGTTCTCCAGGATCAAAGTCTACTGCACTAACCACTAGGCTACTCAGGAAGGAGCGTAAGGAATGGTCAAAGAGGAAAGATAGGATGGGAAACCCAAGTGCAAATCCTTGTTCGTAAGACAGAGAGTTTTGAAATGAGGGCGATAATCAATAGTTATCCAATGAAGATGGATTAATGGAGGGCTACGTTTACAGTCACCAAGCAAAAAAACTATAGGAGGACCAATGGGGCTGCCACGATAAAGGAAAAGAGGACATCAGAGGGTCAAAGAAAATACATAATTTTATTGAACAAATGTAAACAGTCCAAACAGGACTGTGACTGGGTTTAAAGAACACTGTCCCTCACCCTTAAGAAAAGTCCCTCTCTAACTAGCCTGTACCATCTTAAGAGCGCAGACCCCGCCCTGGGAGGAAGTGAGCCAGAAAGGGGCGGAGCCAATACTTGAGAGTTTAAAAGACAGGGCCAAGCTGAGAGTAGGGAGGCCCAGGGAAGGAAGAACTGAAGCCCAAGTTTATGCTGTTACTGAAAGTATTTAGCTGCTGTGACCTGGCTGAGGTAAGCCAACTTTGTTTGTTAAGACCTGAGTCTCAGAAGACCTGAGAACTTACAGGTTCTGTTTGTGGAGGGGCCACCCCTACCAGCCACAGACTACTTGGCCTGCTAGCCAGAGGCCTACTCAAGACTGTATTAAACCTGAGAAACTGTTCCATCTGGTGAATAAAACATTTACTTTCACAATCATATACCTTGTCTGGCTGAGTTGTTCTCAGGGCCACCCCATTAACCCTTGCCCAGGGTGTCACATGTGGTGGCAGTGATGGGATCCTGAGTTTATCCTGCACGAGGAAGCTGAATCCATGGCCTTCGAGCACTGGGCCTATTAACAGGACTAAGCTGGGACTTTGGGCAAAATGGGTTAGCCCTGCCCTAATTAGGGGGGAGGGGGATGTATAGCTACTGCCGGACAGGCAGACTATTATTTTGGTTTTTGGTGTACTGTGCAGTGTGAGCCGCTAACAGTAAAAACATGGAGAGGTTAATCCAAACCCTGGTGGAGGGCCAGCAGCATCAGCAACAACAGCAGTATCACTCCATGGTGCGACCACACCTTGAGATATAGCAGAATTAGGAAAGGTTCAAAGAACAGCAACCAAAATGAGAAAGGGGATGGAACTCCTCTCGTATGAGGAAAAGCTAAAGAGGTTAGGGCTCTTCAGCTTGGAAAAGAGACGGATAAGGAGAGATAGATTGAGGTCTACAAAATCCTGAGTGGTGTAGAATGAGTAGAAGTAAATTGATTTTTTACTCGTTCCAAAAGTACAAAGATCAGGGGACACTCAGGGAAGTTACATGGAAATACTTTAAAAACAAATAGGAGGAAATATTTTTTCACTCAATGAATAGTTAAGCTCTGGAACTCTGCTGGAGGATGTGGTAACAGTGGTTAGCGTATCTGGGTTTAAAAAAGGTTTGGACAAATTCCTGGAGAAAAAAATCCATAGTCTGCTATTGAGACAGACATGGGGAAGCAACTGCTTGCTCCAGGATTGGTAGTATGGAATGTTGTTGCTAATTGGGTTTCTGCCAGGTATTTGTGACCTGGCTTTGGCCAGTGTTTGGAAAACAGGATACTGGGCTAGATGGACCATTGGTCTGACCCAGTATGGCTACTTTTATGTTCTTATGCAGGCGCATCTTGAACAGCAGCAACAGACGCAGCAGCAAGTGTTGCAGAAAAACTTATAGAGCTACAACAGCGCTCGCAGGCTCAGGTAGGGATAACTGCCCAGGCACTGAGCCTGTCAGTGATCCCTCCATTTTCTGTATTAAAGAAAATGGTACTGGAAGATGACCTGGACTATTTTATGGACAGCATTTGGGGAATTTACTGATCGGCAGCAGTCAGACGGCATTCCAGGATGTTAATCCTGCAGGGACAGCTACCTATGCGGAAGTCAAAGCAGCCATCTTGGGGGGGGGGGGGGGGGCTGCACCCCAGAAGCCTATCAGCAGCAATTCAGGAAGGTTTCCTTGCAAGTTACTGAAAACCCCAGAGTTTCTTCTACCGACAAAGAGGTTGCCTGGAGATGGCTGCAACTGAAAGGAAAGAGAGGTCAGGAGATCACAAGAGTCGTCCTCATGGAGCAGTTCCTTGAAGGATTATAATTGTCTATGAAGCAGGGGGTGCGGCAGCACCCCTAAGTGACCCCAGAAAGTGCATTAGAAGCAGGCACAGCCAGAACCCTGGAAGTCCTGTGAGGAAAAGAGAGAGAACTGGACTGGACAACTCGAGGGACCAGAAATCACCCTCCAGCCCGGGGTTTCCAAGGAAGGGGTTGGATCAATGGAAACCCTCATCCCTACAAACATACTATGGCCCTGTACTCTGGTCACAGGAACCATTTTCCCCCACCTGTTTCAGGTGTGGGGGAAAAGGTCTTATAGCAAGAGATTGCCAAGATATAGCGGAAGATGCTATGGATATGAATTTGATAGCCACTCATGACTTCAATTTTGTGGAAGTTGCCCTTCCAGGAAATAGAAATTGTGTATTACAAGTGTCAAGCACTAGTAGACTCTGGCAGTGTCAAGACTCTTGTCTGGAGAGAGGTACTCAACCAGTCACAACTGAAGTATGAGCGAATTGTGACCCTGGCCTGTGTACATAGGGACTAGAGACAGTATCCAACAGATCAAGTGTCCTGTAAAATACCTGTGGGGCAAGCTCATCTGGAGGTAGCAGTCTTGCCTTGTCTACCTTACCCAGTGGTTTTGAGCCAGGATTTCCCCAATTTCGGCGCCATAATGGCCTGGCTGATTGATGGCCCCAAGAAGGAGGAGGAGTCTTTTCCTAAGATCTTCCTGCTGAAGGACCCTGATTTATATATCAAAAACCCAAAGTTGTCAAAACACTGCCACCAGTGGCAGTTAGAGAAACTGCAGTGCTCTCTGAATTTCGGAGCTGCTGTAGATGGAGATCCAGAGCAAGAGGAAGATGACGGGTCGGACATCCCCAACCCTTTGGACAGTCTACCCGAATGGAATAGTGAGGGAGCTACGGGAAATTTCAAAAGGGTGCAGTCATAGGATGAGTCCCTTAGAGCAGCCTCAGTTAAGGTTGTTGCTGTGGATGGGAATCCCGTGGGCAGCCAGGACCCCGCTAAGGTAGTGCCCCCCCTATTTTGTAATAAGGAATGATTTGCTGTATAGGGTGACCAAGGGAACCCTGGTGAGGGAGGAGGTAGAGCAGCTATTAGTACCCCAGACCTACCATATGCAAGTCATGCAACTAGCTCACAGTCACCTAGGGGAGGAGTCGAGAACAGATCTTAGGCCGTTTTTTCTGGCCAGGTGTATTTAAGCAAGTAGAACTCTTTTGCCAGTCCTGCCCAACTTGCCAGCTGAGTAGTCCATCCCACCTGCCCCTCTCGTGCCCGTGCCCCTCATTGACACACCATTCGAACAGATAGCAATGGACTTCGTGGGACCCTTGGAACACACTATCTATACCCATAAGTATATTCTGGTTATTTTGGATTATGCCACTTGCTTTCCAGAGGCCATTGTGTTGCATAACATGAAAATCACCACCAGTAGCTAATTCACTGTGGGAAGTCTTCTCCCGTGTGGGGATTCTGTCAGAAATATTGACTGACCAAGGTACTACCTTTATGTCAAGAGTTATGAAACAAGTATGTGCATTGCTCAGTGTGAAAACTATATGGACATCGGTGTACCATCCACAGACAGACGGTCTGGTGGAACGCTTCAATAAGATGCTGAAACAGATGCTGAAAAAGTTTGTGACTGAAGACTGGAAAAACTGGGATTCTCCACTCTCGTACATACTGTTCACCATCTGGGAGGTGCCCCAGAGTTCAACAGGATTCTCTCCATTTGAACTATTATACGGGAGAAGGCCTAGAGAAATCCTGGATGTGGTTTGAGAAGCATGGGAAGAGGAACCCAGACTGGGGAGGAACTTGGCTGAACATATGCTCGCCATGCAGGAGAGACTAAAGAAAGCTGGTGAGGCCACCAAGCTATGCCTGGAGAATGCTCAAGTGGGTCAAGCCCAAGCCTACAACCAAAAGGCCATCCAACAAACCTTCCAGTCAGGGAATAGACTCCTACCCCTATCCTCCTGCCATGTTGAATATCTCCCCTCTCTTTATCCTTATTCTTGCCCTATTCAGCATCTCCCCCCTGTATCCATATCATCCCTATCCATGCCCAGAATCACCCTTCTGTGTCCCTATCCCTCCAATGTCCAGCTTCTCCCCTCCCTTCCTCCTACATAGCCCACCCTCCTGGAGGCAGCATCTCTCCATCCCTTCCCTCCTGTCCCATCCTATTCCTGCCCTAGGGTTAGCCTCTCTTTTTTCCCTCCTGCCCCCCACCCAAGGGGACAGTATCTCTCTTCCTTTCCTGCTGTCCCACCTCCAAGGCCAGTATCTCTCTTCTGTCCGTCCTTCCAGGGCCAGCCTCTCTCTTCCTTCCCTCTTGTCCTCCAAGGCTAGCATCTCTCTTCCTTCCCTCCTGGCCCCCTCTAAGGGGGTGCAGCAAGTGTTCTCTCTTCAACCCTCTTGTTCTCCCCACCCCCAGGGATCCAACACTGCTTCCTCTGCCTTCTTCCTTTACAAATCTCAGCAGCATCTCTTCCTCTCGGTCCAGCATCTCTTTCCCTTTCCTTCCCCCTTAGAGTGGTCTGGCATCTCACAGTCTCCCCCCCCCCCCCCCCCCCCCCCACTTGCTACCTGTCAACCTTGCTTTTGTGGGCAGCAGTGCTTGAAAACATGCTGTCCTTTGCCAATGCAGGGCGATCCCTTTGCTGCATCCCACCTTTTCTGTTTCTGGTAGATAGGATGTAGAAGAGGGAAGGCCCTGTACTAGTTGGAGGCAGTATGTTTGCAGTACTGCTACTCATAAAAACAAGGTTGGTGGGCCACTAGGGGGTGAGAAATGCTGGGCTAAGGGGGGGGGGAGAAGATAAAGGAGGGAGAGAGAGAGAGAGATGCCAGACTACCAAGGTGGGGAGCAGGGAGCCAATGCATGTGAGGAGGGCACATAGGTATGTTAGCTGGAGAAGGGGCTCAAATTCATGTGTCACATTCCTAATGTGTGTGACTTGGCATGTCTGTTCATGTGTCATATGAAAAGATTCCATTTCATATATGTGCCTGAGATTAAGATTTTAAGAAAAAAAAATTGTTGCATTGGCCGGGAATCGAACCCTGGCCTCCCGCGTGGCAGGCAAGAATTCTACCACTGAACCACCAATGCTTCTGCTGATACTTTTTTCCCCAAAAGCTTTCTTAATTCTTGCTTGGAGGCCCATGGGTAATTATGCTTACTGTCTTGTTTGCCACATCAGCAGCAGCTGGATGGAGCTCTGTGCCAAAAAAGAAAAGTAGAGAGAGAAACAGAGATGAAAAAAGTGACAGAAGAAACTGAGATACAGGGACAAAAAGAAAGGGAATTACTACAAATTATCTTTTACAACAGCTCAGGAAGACAGAATCAACCAAAATAAACTATCAAATAGTGTTAATTTTTTAAGTGACTTGTGCATACAGAACAGCATGATACATCAGGAAGATGGTTTTAAAACTATTTGGGGATATATGTGTTTGAAGGTTCTGCATACATAGTGTCTACTTTTATATGAAATTGGGGTAATTTTATAAACTTTTTTCGGTACATAAAATTAGTTTTGAGGTTTTTTTTTTCAAAATTGAAAAGAGGTCTTGTATTATCAAAACTGCAAGTTACAAGATATAGCAAAGAACAGCATAATATACTAGACAAAGCCACCTTATAGTACATAAACCTGATAACCTCTCAAGTTTTCCATTTTATGAAAAAGGAACCCCCTAAAAAAAACCCACCCGCAAATAAACTGTTTTATATGCATAAAAGGCCTCATCTATGAGATAAGTATGTAAAACATAGGCACAGCAAATGTTCAGACCTATGCTAGCAGGACAGGTTTGGGCAGAGTTACAAAGCATGCATGTTGTTTATAAAATACATGTGTACTGTATGTGCATACTTCATGTGTGTATATTTATGCCTGTGCTAAGCAGATATAAATGTGTGCAGGTTCATTTACCAGCATTTATAGCAATTTCTTTGAGGCTATTTAATAATGAACTCTCCTCCCCAGTTGTTTTAGGGAGATAAAGGATTATTTTGCTGGAATAAACTGTTGATATGATAAAGGAAATGATTATTTATTTATTTAAAACAAAACTTATAGACTGAACTATCACGCAATTCTAGGTGGTTTCCAAAAAAACATACATAATAAAAAAAATTATTTACAAATGACACAAAGACCTTCAAGCACAAATGAACATTTGCGTTCAAATTCTGCACCCTGGTTCATAAAATTATACACGGCGAGGCCCCGGTATACATGGCAGACCTCATAGACTTACTGTAACAACCAGAAACACAAAAAGGTCAGCACGCACATACCTAAATCTCCACTACCCAAGCTGCAAAGGACTAAAATATAAATCAACCTATGCATCCAGCTTCTACATAAGCACGCAACTATGGAATGCACTACCAAACGTCATGAAAACAATGTAGGACCTAACAAACTTCCAGAAATCATTAAAAACCAACTTGTTCAAAAAGGCATACCATAACGATCCAACTTAAACACCTGAACCCTGCAACACAACGACAAAAACTAACTCTTCCTCCTTGATTACCTAATTTACTCTGTCACTCATGAACTCTAACTCAATACCTCTCTGTATTTCTCATACCGGTGTCCTATGTTGGAAGACCCTTACACTACTCTCCCTCTTTTCCCTTCTAGACTATTCATAATGGCTGCCGACAGCGTTAGCAATGTAAGCACGCTGCCTTTGCGTGGCCCAGAAGCCTTCTCTCTGCAGCGAGTGACCTGCCTATGAGGAAAGACGAAGTCACAATAGAGAGAAGGCTTCCAGGCTGTGCAAAGGCAGTGTGCTTACATTGGCAACGCTGCCAGCAGCCCAGAACATGGAAAGGCTGCAGTGGGAGAAGAGCAGAGAGGAGGAGGACAGTAGTGACACCGGAGCTTGCAGGAAGTAGCTGGAAGGAGAGAGAGAGAGATCCCGCCATGCAAGCTGTGTTTGGGGGGGGGGGGGGGCAGTGCCGCCTGGCTCCCCCAAACTAGGAAGATGGGTTGTGAGTGGAAGAGAGGCTGAGAGAAGAGACTGTGGGCTGTGAAAGGGAGAACAGAGCTGAAGGGGCCCAATTTTTGAGAGAGAGATTTTAGGACATGCTTCCAGCCCCACCCCACTATGTCCAGCTGCACCCACTCTGCTTCCTGGCTCCACCCTCTGGCACACCTCAGTTCTGCACCCTTATTTTAAATTCTTTACATCACCCCCTCTGTCAGCATCCTTAATAAAATGTCATCTGCTGCCATGTGACCAGCCTCAAGTGTGACATTTTGCAGCTTTTATCGCTAGACTGGCCCATAGCAGCAGGAGATGAGGTCTTATTAATGTTTTTACTGCTACCGAAGAAATAAAAGAAGAGATGCCAAAGAAGGCCCATTCCAAAGCTGGAAGATTTACCATCACTATCCTGGAGCTTTAAAGCTAATGAGTGAGCATTTTTCATAGGCACCAGCCATGTCTAACGCCAGCTCTAGCAGATATACATTCTAAAAAATGACATGTAATCAATAAGTAGAAAATAAAATTCTTTTTTCTAACTTTGATATCTGGTCATTTTATTTTTCTAATTGGGTTGGTCCCAGTCTCTGGTTTTTGCTTTCCTCTGTCTTCTCTTAACTCTCTTGCCATGGTTTCCTTGTCCATGCTGACATTTCTTCTCTCTCTATGTTCACCATCCATCTCTTGCTCAGTGGCGTCTAGACCAAGGGCGTAGCCAGACACCCAATTTTGGGTGGGCCTGGGCCCAAGGTGGGTGGGCAGAAGAATCCCGCACCATCCCACAGGTGATTTGGTCTCTCCTCTCACCTGCATGCTATATGGTCTCTCAAAACATCCCCCCTCTCCCGCATATCTTTTAAATAGCAGATTTTCACCGTCAGTGAGCAGCAACTAATACACTCATGTTGGCCCCACAGCCTTCCACTGACACAACTTCCTGTTAACGCATAAGCAGGAATATAAGTACATAAGTAGTGCCATACTGGGAAAGACCAAAGGTCCATCTAGCCCAGCATCCTGTCACCGACAGTGGCCAATCCAGGTCAAGGGCACCTGGCACGCTCCCCAAACGTAAAAACATTCCAGACAAGTTATACCTAAAAATGAGGAATTTTTCCAGTCCATTTAATAGCGGTCTATGGACTTGTCCTTTAGGAATCTATCTAATCCCTTTTTAAACTCCGTCAAGCTAACCGCCCGTACCACGTTCTCCGGCAATGAATTCCAGAGTCTAATTACACGTTGGGTGAAGAAAAATTTTCTCCGATTCGTTTTAAATTTACCACACTGTAGCTTCAACTCATGCCCTCTAGTCCTAGTATTTTTGGATAGCGTGAACAGTCGCTTCACATCCACCCGATCCATTCCACTCATTATTTTATACACTTCTATCATATCTCCCCTCAGCCGTCTCTTCTCCAAGCTGAAAAGCCCTAGCCTTCTCAGCCTCTCTTCATAGGAAAGTCGCCCCATCCCCACTATCATTTTCGTCGCCCTTCGCTGTACCTTTTCCAATTCTACTATATCTTTTTTGAGATACGGAGACCAGTACTGAACACAATACTCCAGGTGCGGTCGCACCATGGAGCGATACAACGGCATTATAACATCCGCACACCTGGACTCCATACCCTTCTTAATAACACCCAACATTCTATTCGCTTTCCTAGCCGCAGCAGCACACTGAGCAGAAGGTTTCAGTGTATCATCGACGACGACACCCAGATCCCTTTCTTGATCCGTAACTCCTAACGCAGAACCTTGCAAGACGTAGCTATAATTCGGGTTCCTCTTACCCACATGCATCACTTTGCACTTGTCAACATTGAACTTCATCTGCCACTTGCACGCCCATTCTCCCAGTCTCGCAAGGTCCTCCTGTAATCGTTCACATTCCTCCTGCGACTTGACGACCCTGAATAATTTTGTGTCATCGGCGAATTTAATTACCTCACTAGTTATTCCCATCTCTAGGTCATTTATAAATACATTAAAAAGCAACGGACCCAGCACAGACCCCTGCGGGACCCCACTAACTACCCTCCTCCACTGAGAATATGTCAGAGGGAAGGCTGTGGGGCTGGTGTGAGTAGTATGTATCAGCTGCTGCTCGCTGCAGGCGAAGATCTGCTATTTACAAGGTATGCAGGAGGGACAGTTGTTGGGAGTTTTCAACTGGTGGGACTTGGGAATCCCTGCAAGCCACATCATAGGTGTGCTGCTACTGGGTGGGCCTGAGCCCAAAGTGGGTGGGCCTGGGCCAACCCAAGCCCATCCTTGGCTACGCCACTGGTCTAGACATAAATATCTGGGTGGCAACTGGAGGCCAAGCTATGCATGGGGGGTGGCAGGCCAAAATGACATATCCACACATCAGATCTAGTAGTGGTGGTGGTGTGCGGTGGGGGGGGGGGGGGGGGGGGGGGAGGGAATACTGAACATGTTGCACTGAGGAAGAGGAAGAAAGGAAACTGTTGGACCACAGTGGGCCCTGTGCTCAGGATCACTTTTATCCAGTGTTTTTTCTTTTTTCTAGAAAAAATAAGGTGCTGGTTCCTTAGGGGATGGTGTGACTATCCATGGCTCCGCCCCACAGTAGCCACATATCCCTGTTAACAGCAGCACAACACATAAAAGAGCTAAAATTGTTGCGATTAAATTATGTACCCTGTTTTTACCCTGACCCTTTACACTGGACCATCAATGTATTAAGTTTCAACATAATTTGCTTTCACAGAATGGTGGGTGGGACATGACAGAAGAAGGCCCTGCAGGCCAGATGGAAACAGGCTGTGTGCAGAGCTGCCAGCAACTTAAAGCAAGCTGGGGGTGGGGGGGCAGGGGAAAGGGGAGAGAGTGTGAGATGTCAGATTTGAGGGGGGGGGGGATGAACAGAGAAAGAGAGTGTGAGATGCTGGAATGAGGAGGGAGCTAAACCGAGAGAGTGAGAGATGCTGGAACAGAGGGGGAGACTAGGAAAGAAAAAGAAATGCCAGACAGCTAGGGCAGGGATGTGTGAGAGGAGGGCAAGTGGGAGCTCTTGGCTCCCCAGTGGGACTGCAGGAGATGACCTGCAAAAGTGGGAGTTTTCGGTTTAATGTGGGAGACTTGGCAGGTATGGGAATGCAAGCTGGGGGGAGGGGAGGCATGATACAAAGAGAAGTGAGTGATGGGTTTTCTGGAGAAAGAGCAATAGAGAGATGAAGGAGACTACGAGAAATTCTTCTGAACTTAGTGAGGAGGGCACTGATAGGGGAGAGAGGCTGAGAAAAGGGTTCTGAGAAGAAAGAGGATCATGGCTGGAGAGTAGAAGCACTAAGGGCTGAAGAGAGGAATGGAAATGACAGGAGAGGTGAGACTAGAAAGAGAAAGTCAAGATCAAGTAGAGAAAGGATAGATGTGAGTCATAGGCACAATTTGAAAATCATAGGCTTTCCCTACAAGTGAACAAACCCAAATATCACTGGAAGGGAGATATAATATTGGTAATTGGGCTTGGTCAGCTGTTGGGTGGCAGCGGTATCTGTTTTATTTTCAGCCTTGTGGTTACTGGGGTAAATAAGGTATTTGGTGTGGGGGGGGGGGGGGGAGGATGGGGAAAGGGGAGGAAATTGTAGTAGCATACAATACCATGAACTAATCTCCTTTTAAAAACTCCTTTCCATCAGCAGGCTCTGATATCGAGAGCGGATATGGCCAGTAGTTGACTGAAGAGAAATGAAGAGTAGCACTGATCCCATTTTTATTCCCCCATTATATCTTACATGATGTAGAAATTGTGGGCCTAATGGGGGCATTGGGCTATACAAGCCTAAAGAACAACAGCAGCAATAATTTTTCTTTTTTTTTTATGTTACATTTGTACCCCATGCTTTCCCACTCATGGCAGGCTGGAAGAAGAGAAATTTGTATTGAATTGATGAGTTCAGCACCCCCAATCGTTTTCAAAAGTTGTTTCTGATTGATGCGATATGTTTGTATATTGTAAGGGATTTGATATACCACCTTTCCGTGTAGCAGCCAAAGCAGAATTTCTAGGGGGAGCAAGGGGCAAATTGCCTCAAAGACGCTGTGTTTTCTGGTTTGGCTCTCTGGCTTTCCTCCTGCTTAATTGCTGAATCCTTGCTCCCCTCTTTGCTCTTGGGAAGCTCTGCAGCCACCTCCAGATATCAACTTAGCTTCCTAAGCTGGATATTTATTCCTTGGCCATTGGAGTAGTATCATGCTGGTAGGCCATAAAGTAGCTTAGTATGAGTGTATGTTCCAATGTTCTGGGCTGCTGCAACATGTTTTCCCAACCTGCATGTAATCTCTGAGGTTTCAAGCGTGATCCTTGCTGGGCTTCCAGGGCTCACGGTGGCCGTGTGGCAGAGAATCTCATGTGACTCAGTAGGCAGGGGGTTGCCACTAGCCTGGAATTTATGAATACCAGGAGAAATGCTGCAGTGCAGAGGATGGGGAACCAGTCCCAAAAAAGCAAGGAATGTGCCCTGAGCCAGGGAGAGTAGATCAGGGAAATGGTCCAAGCCTGTGAGAGATGGAAAGTCACAAACTGAGAGATGAGTTAAACCTGACAATGAAAGGGGAGCATGGGCAGGACCGCCGAGAGGGGGGGGGGGGGCAGGGGGGACAAACTTCCCCAGGCCTCCAAGGGGGGCCCGGCGCCGCAGTCCCTGATCTCATCCACTCTTGCTCCATCGACCGTCCGCCACTGGGCCGGGCTCCCCACATTGAAATCATCACAGCGCCTCACCTGTCACCTCGCTCCATGACTGAAAGCGCAGCCGGCAGCGGCAGATCGGATTCGCCTCCCTTCAGGCCTTCCCTCCCTGTGTCCTGCCCTCGTCTCTTGTAACTTCCATGAGGGCGGGACACAGGGAGGGAAGGCCCGAAGGGAGGCAAATCTGACCAGCCATTGCTGGCTGCGCTTTCAGTCACGGAGCGAGGTGACAGGTGAGGCGCTGTTATGATTTCAATGCGGGAGGCCCAGCCCGGTGGCGGACGGAGAGGGGGCGGGTGGGGACTGCGGTATGGCGGCCTGGGGGGGCTGCCGCGATGACGACCTTGGGGGGGGCTCGGCTCAGTCTCTCAGCGGCCCTGAGCATGGGCGGGGCTCAAACACTTACACCTGCTCTATGGATGACATAACTGCCTAACTGTTAGGGGGCGTATATACCTGATTAGACTAGTATTCTAGTAGGCAACTACATTCCTTTACAGAATAGGCTTTTTCCACCGGCCCTCTGGGTACCTAATTGTAGGCACCCTGCTATAGACTTGCCCTCCACACAGATAGTGCCGTAGCAGTCAATGACAATTTTCAGTGGCACTAAATTGACAAACAAGGGATTTGTACGTAGCGGTTCCTCACAACTGAATAAACCCCTTTTGAATAGCCTGTGTAGTTTGAGAGGTCCGCAAAGAACATGCATTAGAGAGAAGTATATGCAACAGAAACAGACAAACATCTGTTTGCGAGATGTAAGTGCAGTAGATTCTGCCTAGAGGTAGGAAGCTGCACAAAAACATACTTCAGTCTCTTTCAGGCCTTCTTTTCTGTGTTTCTATATTTTGGAATTCATTTACACAGGCTCCAACCAGGACACGACACACAATGACACTCACTCCTTTAGGTATAATAAAATCTGTATTTTACTGAATTCAGATTACAAAAGTTCACTTCAAATATATCATTCTACAAACTTTAACACTTAAGTAGGAAAAATAGAGCCTTCTTTAAAGATAAATTAGTTTAGTTTATACCCTACAAATGTGAATAAAATAATATTTTAAACATTCGTTTTTCATTTTTATATTACATTCTACAAACTGTAGCTATATTTATATTTAATATATAATGGCTTCACTACAGCTATTATTCAAAAACATAATAAGTTAGTAAACACCATATATGCTAAAGAGAGCTAAAGCCTAAATAATCTGAATAAATATATGCTTAAAAACAAAGTAAACAGGAAAACACTGGTTCATTAAATTTTGGGAGATCAGGTTGATCAATTTCTGGCAAAAAGTCCCAAATAGGTCAGTAGTATACCTCACCGGTTTTCAGCACAGCTAATTTTCATATTTTTGAAGGTGGCCATACCCACTTCCAGCTGCATCTGCCAATCAGAATTGAGGATCGGCCCAAGCCCCAACCACTCTCCACCCCTCGATGATATCACATGATGTGATGCCATAGCCCCACCCTTTTGCATAACCCCACTTTATTTGCATAACCCCACCCCAATCCCACCCCTGTTCATAGCCTACCCCCTATGCCCCACCCTATGTTATAACTCCCCCATGCTACGCCTCTTTCAAGATGGTGGTGAGTACTGGACGACCCTACATCATTTTCACAATACTCACTGCCATCTTGGTTGAGTCAAGTGACAGGAAGTAATATCTGAAAAAGCTAAAAGAATGGTCTAAGGTTTGGCAATTAAAATTCAATGCGAAGAAATGCAAAGTGATGCACTTAGGGAGTAGAAATCCACGGGAGGCGTATGTGTTAGGCAGGGAGAGTCTGCTAGGTACGGACGGGGAGAGGGATCTTGGGGTGATAGTATCTGAGGATCTGAAGGCGGTGGCCGTAGCTAGAAGGTTGCTAGGCTGTATAGGGAGAGGCGTGACCAGCAGAAGAAAAGAGGTGTTGATGCCCCTGTACAAGTCGTTGGTGAGGCCCCACCTGGAGTATTGTGTTCAGTTTTGGAGGCCGTATCTTGCTAAGGATGTAAAAAGAATTGAAGCGGTGCAAAGAAAAGCTACGAGGATGGTATGGGATTTACGTTACAAGACGTATGAGGAGAGACTTGCTGACCTGGACATGTATACCCTGGAGGAAAGGAGAAACAGGGGTGATATGATACAGACGTTCAAATATTTGAAAGGTATTAATCCGCAAACGAACCTTTTCCGGAGATGGGAAGGCGGTAGAACAAGAGGGCATGAAATGATATTGAAGGGGGGCAGACTTAAGAAAAATGTCAGGAAGTTTTTTTTCACGGAGAGGGTGGTGGATGCTTGGAATGCCCTCCCGCGGGAGGTGATGGAGAGGAAAACGGTAACGGAATTCAAACATGCGTGGGATAAACATAAAGGAATCCTGTTCAGAAGGAAGGGATCCTCAGGAGCTTAGCCTTGAATGGGTGGCAGAGACGGTTGGGAGGCAGGGCTAGTGCTGGGCAGACTTATACGGTCTGTGCCAGGGCTGGTGGTTGGGAGGCAGGGATAGTGCTGGGTAGACTTATACGGTGTGTGCCAGAGCCGGTGGTGGGAGGCGGGGCTGGTGGTTGGGAGGCGGGGATAGTACTGGGCGGACTTATACGGTCTGTGCCCTGAAAAAGACAGGTACAAATCAAGGTAAGGTATACACAAAAAACTAGCACATATGAGTTTATCTTGTTGGGCAGACTGGATGGACCGTGCAGGTCTTTTTCTGCCGTCATCTACTATGTTACTATGTAATGTCAATTGCCCCAACACTGCCCCCAACAGTCTCAAAGGAGCCCCAACAGTCTCAAAGGAGCATGTGCAGTTTGCACAGCTACTATATCCCTGAAAACTCAGACTGGCTGGGTGTGCCTCAAGGACTGGGTTGAAAACCCCTGCCATACAAAAGGGACGTAGGTCACATTCAAAACATGGCAGCTTACTTGCGTTTGAAAAGCATTTCATCTCTAGTGAGTGTTTTTATTGACTGGAAAAAGTTACAGGTAAGGAAACTAACATTCTTATGAAAATAGTTACAGAACAATTTCTTTATCCATGGATTGTTTACTCTTAACAGTTTTAACAAAAGAAACATTGTGTAAAATATAAGGAAAAAGATTACGACTACAATACAAACAGGCATAGATTTTAGCAAATAAGGGTAAGTAAGTAAAACACGTGCAAAGAAGTTTTCGAGTACAATTCAAACAGGTGTTGATTTTAGCAAATACAAGCTAAAATACAAGCACAATACAAGCAAGCACAGGTTTTATTTCTTTACCACAGAGTAGCTTTCACAGTACTAGTGACACCTGTGGCAGGGTTGTCCAGACGTGTTGGGAATGAGCTGTGAGAGGGTGGAGAGGGTAGCTCTATGTGTGTGTGCATGTGTGTTTGGCTGCTAAGATGTGGTTCCACGTTAGAAGTCACCGATCAAGACTCGACACGGTAGCCTTGTTTCGACATACACAATGTCTGCCTCAGGAGTCTGCTGGTTTGGGTCTTGGAACAATAATGATGGTAAGAGTTAAAAGCTCTGAGGGTCTTTAAAAAGACCGTGCAGGTACACCGTTCTGCCCCGCGACACTGACAGAGAATTGTCAATACCTGCACGATCTTTCCACATGTTGGAAGAATAAAGTAGATTGGTTGAACCAGTGGTTTGTCCAGCTGTCCTTCATTTCCCACTTCTACTTTCACTGGCAAGTAATGTGAAACAGGAAGTGTCCCTATGGGCGCTATCATCTTGGATTTCTTCAACCATTACTCACCGCCATATTGAAAAGGGGCTTTGTCTGGGTGGAGTTATGACAGCACTTCTTGTAGCATCACAAGAAGGGAGGGTTTGGGGGCTGGGCTATGACATCACACCTTATTTCCTCAGAGGTGTGGTTCCTCTCACCTACCTCCAGGCCCAAACAGGTTTCTCCCTGTTTCACTCGCGGAGGTATTCTCTCTCTCTCTCCTTCCCTCAGAGCCTTCGTGTTTCAACCTCTGCTTTTTCCAGTAGAGATTACTCTATCCCAGCGTCAGACTTGGGAGTTCTTGTACCAAGTAGAGTGCTGCTGAGCCCGGTATTTGGACCAGGTTCTGCTTGGTGGCCGGACAACTCCGGGTTTCACCTGCGCTGACCACCGTTCCCAGAGGTTCAGCCCCTAGGTGCAGGCAGCCTGCAGGACTTACGAGACGGGGCTGGAAGCGGGGTGGTGAACATATCAGCCAGGCAGGCAGCAGGCAAGAGTGTGATCTAGATACAGGCAATGTCAATAGACAGGCAGCAGGCAAGGGAATAATCCAGGTACAGGCAATGTCAATAGGCAGGCAGCAGGCAAGAGAGTAATCCGGGTACAGGCAAAGTCAATAGGCAAGCAGCAGACAGGAGAGTAATCCAGGAACAGGCAAAGTCAGCAACGGGGAACAAAGTAGAGAAGAAGCAAACAGAGCAAAGTAAACACCTGCCAAAGTAGAAGCCGAAGCATTGAGGCAGGGAAGAGTTCCACAGAAATAGTGCTGGCATCAGGCATTCGCTGGAAACAGCTGAGAAGCAGAGTAGGCATTGGAAGAAGGGGAGCAAGGGAAACAGCCAGGCATCCAACAGGGAAAGAGCAGAGGGGGCAGGGAGGGCCCATAGGTTAAGGGCTGAGAGATGAACAACCAGGACACCAGTCACGGGGAGCCAATCCCCATGGAGCAATGAGGCGGGGCAGAGATGCCGGGAGTCGCCCAACCAGTGTCCGCAGGGGAGAGGAGCGGAGCACTGTGGGTCGAAAGCACCGGCAGGCGCAAGCACACATGCCAACGGACAGATGCCAGCAAACGCTGCTGAAGGGAACCCCAGCCCACACCGATGGAGGGAGCACCATTACTGGCAAGATGAGGGGCGTGACACCCAGAAGCCCCTACTTATTGTGCTGGGCAGGATACTCCCTCACTCACGGGTCCTGTTGGGGGTTTGGACAACCAAACACCTCTTGCACAAAATGGCAGATACTTTTATTTCTCTTCACTCCTCCCAATTACCATTCCCTGCCAGTCATTAATGTATCATATCTTTCCTGCATGCCACATCAACAGAACTGTACCAATACACATTCCCCCCATATATTTCGGCTAGGTATATCCCTCCTCCCTGTCGATAACCACTCCCATCACTCCTCCCAGCCCCTGGTCAGGAGCCAGATATGATTCAGTAATCCCCTGGGGGAACTCACCCAGACCTCACTCCATTGTTGGTTCTCCCCAGGGGGCTACATGTTTATCCCACACATTTTTGAATTCCTTCACGATTTTTTGTCTCCACCATCTTCCTCAGGAGGGTACTCCAGGCATCCGCCACCCTCTCTGTGAAAAATACTTTCTGACGTTACTCCTAAGTCAATCACCCTATAACCTCAATTTCTGTCTTCTAGTTCTACCACTTTCCTTTCACTCCAAGGTCTCTCTCCGGAATTGTGTTTATCAATCTCTCACCCCCTATTGCATGCATCTCCTTTGGATTTCTACACCCTAAGTGCATCACTTTGCATTTCTTTGCATTAAGCCAGTCCTCAAACCATTCTAATTTCTGTAGATCTCTTCTTATGTTTTTTACTCCCTTTGTGGTATCCACTCTGTTGTATATGGTTTATTTTATTTGATATACTCCTCTTTCTTTGGGCAATAACAGAGAGGTGTACATTAGTTAAAATCAAATTTAATAACAAGGGAAAAGAACACCATGCAATGACAGAAAAGCACACTCAGAAAAGGAAAGAGTATAGAATTAAGATTGGGGAGGGATCTAGCAAACAAAAGAGACTCTGACAACAGGGACAACAGCTGACAACAACTAACAACAGAACAAGAAAAAACAAGAGGGTCAGGGGAAAGATTTGCAAGCATCAGTGAATCCAACTCATCCAACTGTAGGTTAAAAGATTTCTCAAAGAAATAGATCTTCAAAGAGGACCTAAATCTTTGATAAGAGGGTTCATCAGGTTTTGAGGAAGGGAATTCCATAGTGATTGTGCAGTACAAAAAAAAAGCTTGTCTTTGTTGTTTGGTAGTAGACCTGATGTACCGATGGAATATGAAGACGTAAATCATTAGCCGAACGGAGAGACCTGGATGGTGAGTAAAGTTGAGCCAGCAAAGCCAGATAAGAAGGCGTGTCAGTATGAATAGTAAGAATCTTGAAATGAATGCAGGAAGAAATGGGTATTCAGTGCTGTTGAATAAGTAAGGGAGTGATAAGAGTTATACGGTTAATTCTGCTGGCATTTGAGAGAATACGACAGCAGTATTCTGAATAGTTTGAAGACAACGGTTCAAATGTTGTGGAAGAGCAGAGTAAATTATATTACAGTAATCTAATTGTGACATCAAGAGAGCATAGAGAATAGATTTCTGGGAAGTAAGACCAAGGAACGGACATACAATTCTGAATTGATGAAGAGAGATGAAACATGCTTTGGCTAGGGATGCAATGTGTTGATTAAATGATATCTTTGTGTCACCCGAAAAAGACAAATCTTGCCTTCTAACCCTTTGGTAATGTCATTCACAAATAAAATAGAACTGGTCCCAGTACTGATCCCTGAGATACTCCACAACTCACCTTCCTTTCCTCCAAGGAAACTCTGTTCACCACCACACTGTCGTCTGTCATTCAACCAGTTTCCAATCTAGTTCAACACTTAGGGTCCTAACATGAGCCTGCTCTGCTTGAGCCTCCTGTGAACCATATCAAAGGCTTTGCTGAAATCAAAATAGATTCCTTTGGTAAAACCATGTTGCCTTGGAAAGTTCATTATCCTTTCCTTCAGTAGCATCTCCATAATTTTTCCAACCAACGTGAGGCTTATCGGACTATATAGTTTCCCACTTCTTCCCTGCCCCTGCTTTTGTGAAGAGGGACCCTATCCACTCAACTCCAATCCCATGGAATCTCTCCTGTCTCCAAGGATCTAGTAAATCCTTAAGAGGTCCCCCCAGGATTTCTCTGAGTTGCTTCAGTATTCTGAGATGTATTCCATCTGGCCCTATGGCTTTGTCCACCTTCAGATTTTCAAGTTGTTCATAAACACTTTCATCTGGTAACGGTGCAACATCTATATACCCTTGGCAGATGACCACAGTCATTCTTCAGGATTTTCCTCTGTGAACACAGAAGGATTTGTTTAGCATATCCACTTTGTCCTCATCACTCTCCTCCTTTCTCCAACATATCTGAAAAAATTATTGTCACCTCTCTTTACATCTTTAGCCATTTTTTCTTAAACCTGTGCTTTTGCTAGCCATATTTTTCTCTTCACTTCTTTGACTTTTGCCCGTGTTCCTCTTGTTGCATTCTTCTGTATTTCTTGAAGGTCATCTCGTTTGCCTTTATTTTTTCAGCTGCTTGTTTGGAGACCCAGCATAACAATTTTCATCCAGCACCATGAGGAGGATTATGCAGTACACCCTACAGAATCACCACCTGCCCAGGAGCATTTTCTGGGTTTAATATCTATGAACTCTGAGTAATTATTTTCTCTGCTCTTCTTAAAGGAGGGTTAGGATCCCTCAAACGCATAAGCACTTAAGGAAATCTGCAGTAAAGAGGTTCATAGCCACATCAGCTCATGAATATAGGGCCCTCAGCCAATACTACTGAATTCCTTCCTTCCTGAGAACCTGCATCCTATGTTGGACCTGGTTCACTTGAATATGTGCCCATTGGAAGGGTGCTGATGTTGCTGCCACTGCCTTCCCCACCCCCAACTGATTTTTTTCATGTTTGGGGAATACTAGTTCTTCCCTTCTGAAATGGTACACAGCCCTGGAATTTTTGCATAGCAAATGCATGTTGTGTGCAGGGTGTAAACTAATAAAGGGATCTTGCATGCTCCACTGGACAGAAGGATAAAATACAATGAAAGAAACTGGCAGATCTGTCTTAGATAAGGAGTGATATCCTACAGGCAGGCTCACATTTTGTGGTTATCAGCTGGGATGTACAAACTTTACATGCAGAAAAACCTTTATAAAAATTGTCCCCCTAAATCCCCGTGGTATATTTCTGAACATGTAGAATATAACAGTTTCTGTTTCAATAGTATATATGTATGAGAACTTTATGTTAAGATATAATATGTTGTGTTCTATATTTTACCACTACAATCATCATGAGGAGCACTTCTGTATAGCAAACTGTATTGCTTCTGTAACAGAACAACTGACAACTTTGAAAACAAAATGGAAAGTTTTGATTCCACTAGAGCCAGCCAGCCCAGTACAGCAATCAAACAAGTTATGTAGTTCATGTTATGAACTGATTAGTCAGACAACTTTACTGTGACATATGAAGACACTAGCAACATTGCTTATTGGGTGGAGGTATATGGTAAAAGCCCAAATCATTTCCACCATTCAACGACTAGAATAATTTCCCTTAAATATGCATACTGGGGTCAATTCAAGAAGAGTTCCAAAATTTAGGCGCTGGGATGATGCATGCTAAGCGCAAATTTTATATTGACAGGTCCATATGGAACTGCTATTACAGAATACTAGCATAGCATCCACAGTTTTGCACCTAACCTCGGGGCCCTTTTACTAAGAGACGGTAAGCCCACCACAGGCTTACTCTGCACCAATCTGGAGCTACCACTGGCCCAATGCAGGCGCCAGAGGTATTTCCGCCCCCAGCACACAGCATTTCCAGCACTAGTATTAACCAGATGGTAATTGGAGAGCACCGCATGCGACTCGGTTACTACCGGATTAGTGTGGGAGTCCTTACCGCATTAATCAATAGGTGGTGGTAAGTGCTTCCTCCCGCATGGCCACCCAGTAAGTGAAATCCTACTGCATGGCCATTTCTTTTTTCGGCCTTTTTACCCACTGTGGTAGAAAGGGCCTCAGCGTGTGGCAAAAACAGCCCCCACCACTAGCACAGGGTCCTTTTTTACCTCAGTTTAGTAAAAGGGCACCTTTAGGCATAAGCACTTATGCCATGCCAAAGGCTGATGTACGTGCTCGTGCCTAACTGTTGGCAGGTAGGCGTGTAACTCCTAGTATTCTATAATCAGTGTATGTAACTCCTAGGCACGTCCCTGACCTGCTCATACCTCTCCCATGTCCACAATCCCCTAGAAGTTGTGTGTGATAAAAATTGTACAGGCAATTTCTAGAATAGTGACTAAGGACAGTTGCAGGCACAACTGCTAATTGGTACCAATTAACACCAATTTAAGCCAATAATTGGCTGTTAACTCCAACTATTGAATTAAATTGCATGCACAACTGACCTTATTCTATAAACTGGGCACACAACTTTGAGCACCAAGGGCCAAATTCTATAAATGGTGTTTTAAAAATTGGTGCCGAAAAACCATGGTTAGCGTGATTCTATAAACTACGCCTAAAGTTAGGCGTAGTTTATAGAATATGCTCACGCACCATTCTTGGAAATAAAATTTAGGCACACCCATTTAGGCCACCTAAAACCAGGCCTAAATACCTGCGACTAAAATTTGCACACACCACATTGTAGAATATGCCTAGAAAGTTATGTGCATACATTCTAATTAAAGCCAATTAGTGCCACTAATTGTTAAGTACCAATTATCTGTACTGATTGCCTTGTTAATCAATTAAGTTGTGTACACAATTTGGCTATGAGCCAAATTAGCACGCAGAAGTTAAGGCAACATATATAGAATTTGTGGACAAGTGTTGGGCGTCCAATTTTATAGAATTAGGAGTTTTGTGTTTTAATAAAACTTGCCTCATGGGAATAGAAGCACTATTAGAATGACGTGCTCTAAATGTACAATAAACATCAAGGCATCCAAACAGCAATCGCAGTAGACAATTAAAGTTCTGATCCTTAGCTATTACTGGACTGGTCTGTGATGGAAGCCTGCTGCCCAGTCAGAATTAGGATCCCTTGTCATGGAATCTATTTGTAATGAAAACCAATTGCTGAGTCATTACCATTACAGGTCTGACTCAGGATCGTAATTTAAAACAAATAAAAGCTCAGTACATCAGTGTCAATAAAATATTCAGGATCAGATATGGCCTTGTTGCTATTTCGTGCCAGAACCACAGTAACTGCTCATCAGTTCTAGATGCCTTTGCTGTTTGAGGAAGAACATCACTTAGTTCCATCGTTGAGCCTGTGAGAAGGTCACCTGCTATAATATTGTAAGTCAGTGTTTTGGAAACTCAGTAGGCAGGATGATTATCACACTTACTTAGGTCTGACTTCTCCTTGGCAATGTGCACTTTATGGTATTAAAGACCAATGTGGAACAATCGGATGCAATATGTTGTCTGCTATTCTTGCCATGATAGGTTTGAGTCAGTACAGTTGTACAAGAACTTCCATAGGGCTAGGAAGGATTAGGGTCAGCATAGGATTAACCCTTTGGTGAGCCCTAGGCAAAGTGTGTTGGGTTCCTATTGTAATATAAACACATTTTAAACTTCTCAAATGGGCAAGCTGGCAGAGGAAGAAGCAACAGATAAGAAGGAATGCTCGCTGGCAACTGGAGGATAATACACTAGGGGCTAGGGAGAGTAAAGATACCTATGCAACCAACAGTGGCTCTGGTCCTCCCTTCAACCCCTCCCCTTCTTCTTTCTGCCAGAAGCTAATTTACTAGGGCAAACATCTGCTTTGAGATCCATTTAATTAGCACATCTAAAAGAGCCCCCTCCTAAACATTTGGGCCCTTGTAGGCACATGCATAGTTTGACTACACATTAATCCTGCCATGATTAGGGTTATGTTAGTACACCCTGGCACAGCTGTTCAAAAACATCAGTAGGGACAGTAAGAAGTAGGATTATTGTTAGGGTTGGGCCAACATGCTTCAGCGCAGTAGCACAGAAATATCTGTAGAAGCGGGAAGGATTAGGACAAGCTATGGTTAGGATCAGTTAGACTTAGGCCAACGCTTCCCAGCACCAGAATTCAGAGAAGGAGAAGGGAATTTGTATTTAGCTCACACCTTTCTTCAGTAGTAGTTTAAGGCAAGTTACATTCAGGCACAGTAAATATTTTCCTGTCCCCAGAGGGCTTACAATCTAAATTTGTACCTGTGGCAAGGGAGGATTAAATGATACACCCAAGATCTCAAGGAGTGGCAGTGGTATTTGTACTGGGGCTTCCCTGGTTTTCAGCCCCAACTCACCACCTGAAATATATTCAAAGAGAAGAAAGTTTTAATAGTGGGGTTAGAATTAAAATTAAGGTTAGGTAAAGAGTCAGTTTAGGATGACCATAACTCAGAAAGGTGCAAAGAGGTAGGAAGTTTAAAATTAGGATTGGAGTTAAGTCAGCATGATCCAGCACACTGGTTTAGGAATGTTTATAGGTTTAGGAAAAATTATGATTACTGTTAGGTCAGCAGCTAAAGAGTGTCCATAACAGAAGGAAGGACTGCCGCAAAAATCTTGTTTGATATATTACAATAGATCAGATGCTGAGAACAGCTGGATAGGCAGTAGCAAGACATCCTAGGGATCTGCACCCAACACTGTGTTATGTAGTATCACATATACACACTGATTGTGATCAGTGCAAAATCAGGAAGCCATCATGCTTTCTCAGTGACCCATGTTCCATAGAGCTATGTGCTTCTGTGCTGCAAAATGAGAAGAAATGGGAAGGGAAAAATGTTAGAGCACTGAAAGCAGAACAGGATTTCAGATATGGACATAATTACTGACTGGGTAGTCTGACTGCACTTTCCCTCAATGTTATACAGAGAGGTAGTGATCTGAGATATAGAGACCTTGATGTATTTTATAAGGGAATTTGCTTGATTCAGCCTAGTGGTGCAGCAGGACAACTGATGCCTTTCCAAGTCAGCCAGAGCTGATGGTACTGCAGAGAAGGAATTGAGAACCAGAGGCAGCAAGGGAGGAGGCACCATCATTAAAAAACAGCCTGACCTAGTGGTTATTTATTTATTTTTACATTTATATTCTGCTTTAACCAAAGTGGGTTACAAAACTAACAGACACAATAAAACCATAAAAACTTAAAATAAACATAGTAGAAATCAGACAGTCCAGATGACAGTGACTAATGCCCACCGCCATTATTCCAAAAATGCCTTCATAAAATTTAAAAAATAAAGAAATGAACACTAGTCAATCCCTGTATACATCCCATATACAGGGATTGACTATTGTTCATTTTTGTAGTTTGAGTGTCTGCCCCTTGGGTTTCTATGGTTGTAGTGATTAATTTCATAAAATTGAAGGCTCACTAATATTTCTTAAACTGAGAGGCATTTGCACATAATCTCAGAGTACCTGGAAGTTTATTCCACAGAAAAGGCCCAGGTATTGAAAAGGCATGAGCATGAGTCTCTGCACAATGATACATTGTGACTGATTGTGTAACCAATTGCTTCATCACCTTGAACACAACGATTGAATTGGCTGGTACGTATTCAACCCTTTCAAAAAATACGCTTGCATATTTGCATATACTCTCTGATGAATTAATACCAGAATCTTAAAACAAATTCTACACATCACTGGCAACCAATGAAGTGATTTTAAAATAGGAGCAACATGAGATGATTTTGGCAACTCTACAATCAAACATGCTGTTGCATTCTGGATGATCTGCAGTGCCATGAAACAAGTAGATGTCATACCAAAGGGAATTACAATAATCGATTTTGGTTAGTACCAGGCTCTGCACCACCATCCGGAAATCTGAGGCTGGTAACATTATTCTCAGCTTGCTCAACAAATGAAGCTTTACAACAGATGTAAATATTTAGAGTACATAACTGCAGGATCCTGGTGCGTGGTCCCCCATGGAGAGAACTTGTCATCGCATTGACTGTTCTAAAGTAAAACAGGAAGGGATATAAAACAAGGAAAAATTCCTGGATAATTGTGATCCCAGTCCTAGTTTTGATTAAGCTGGAAGTCCACAGGAGCAGGAAGAATCTTCTGGGTCAACAGCCCTCCCCCCAGCAGAAACTAAAGCTTACTAAAGCTTAGCACGTGCTAACAGACATTAGTGTGCACTAATGCTACATGGCCCATAGGTATACAACAGGATGCACAACATTTAGCATGCGTTAAAGTCCCTCAGCGTGCGCTAAGCTTTAGTAAAAGGCCCCTAAGTGAGACAAGCTGTTACCATACATCTCAGTTTCTGGGACTCAGTCCTGTCAGGAAACGACAGGACATGAACCTCCAGAGGCAGCAGCACCCTTATAACTCTTACAGCTCACATCACTACCTACATCAGCTCCCCAGACATTTGCTGCCTTTGCTATAAAGAACAAGTGGGGAAAGCATGCAGAGCATAGCTCCTGGAATTCTTTTCAACACCTCTGCAAAAATGCATGTGTGTGTATGTTGGGGAAGGGGTGTGTGTGTAACTGTGTAGTTGTTCTCCAAGGACAGCAGGATGAATATCCACACTGATGAGTGACATCATAGACCGCTATTAAATGGAGTCCATAGACCGCTATTAAATGGACTTGGAAAAATTCCGCATTTTTAGGTATAACTTGTCTGGAATGTTTTTACGTTTGGGGAGCGTGCCAGGTGCCCTTGACCTGGATTGGCCACTGTCGGTGACAGGATGCTGGGCTAGATGGACCTTTGGTCTTTCCCAGTATGGCACTACTTATGTACTTATGTACTTATCATCTGACAGAGCCAGGTGCAGGAAGTGCTCCTCAGTGTTCTTCTGGAAGTTTTTGGAAACCTCCTACCGTGCATTGCATATGTCTTCCTGCCCACCATCATCATGCAGGACCAGCTGAGACTAGTACAGTAACTCACAGAAGTCAATGCCAAGGGGAAGTGAGCTAGTCAGTGTGGATATTCATCCTGCTGTCCTTGGAGAATACTTGCTACAGGTGAGTTCATTTCTCTTCCTCCGAGGACAAGCAGGATGTAATCTATACATTGATGGGAATCCTTAGCTACCACCCTGTCTTAAAATAGAAAGGGAAACAACTAGGGTCTGCAACAGGAAGGGCTTATATAGTAAATAATTAATAAGAACCAACATTTCTTTTAAGACAGCCTGGAACAGAAGACAAATGGGCCTGGCACGGGGGGTAAAGAGGAGTTGGATGCTACACCCCAAATAGATTATGAAAGACTGACCAAAACGGCTGTTGCAACAGAAATCTTGCTTTATGCAGTAGTAAGATGTGAACTCCACATTGCAGCTCTGCAGATTTCCTCGATCAAGGCTGACCTCATGGGTTATTGACACAGCCATGGCTCTGACACTGAACAGTGACAAGACCCTCAACAGTCAACCCAGCCTGGGCATAAGTAAAGGAAATGTAGTCTGCTAGCCAATTGGAGAGGTAAGTTTACCAAAGTAAGCCGAGGGAGAAAGGCAGTGGGAAGTAGACCATGAACTCAAGAGACTAGAATGATAGTCTGTTGATGATAATTTTATTAGTCAGCGACTCGACACAGTACTGCCTTTTCAACAGAGCAGTGTGGACATGTTTTGCTTGCTGTCTCTCTCAGCTTGTATCTACTACTACTACTATGACTTACGCAGCGCTAAATTCTGCTTACAGTTTGAAGTTCTCTCATTGTGGTTGTAGCATTGGCATACACTCTTGTGTAATCTTTTAATCGTCCTCCTTTTGCCTTTTATTTTTGGCCATTTGGTCTTTATTTTCTGCGGCCCACTCCCTTAGGCCTTGGGCACCCAGTCAGGGACATTTTTCACCATTGAGCCATTTGATTTCACTTCAGCTGTTTTTCTGGACTTGTCCTAGAAAACTCACAGTGCTTTTAAAAAGTGCTCCAGATGCAACAGCACCATGTCTCTCACACACATTCTTGTGCTCTCCCTGTTGGGATCCAAAGAATCAAAAAGCTGGGTGGACTGTCTGTAGGGCCTAGCCTTCCCATTGACTGAACCCTACCTATAATACCTGCTGCTAGTTACAATGGAAGGGAGCTGGACAGGCTCACTCACGGGTGTGGTGTGAGGCGAGGAAGTTACAGAACTGCAAATAGAGGTTTTACATTTAGAAAAAATGTTCTGTCATATTCCCTAATAAGTAAAAAAAATGACAGTAGACCATCAATATGGCAGAAGAAAACGTATTGAATAACAGTAACAAGACTTCAGTCTTAAATGTGAATCAACAATTAGTCAATTGGCAGTTTTGTAGATTATTGGTACAAAGATGCCTGGCTATCTATCCATCAACATCATTAAACTTGTCTTTGTGTGAAGCTGAAATTGTATCCCTGATGCAGTCATCTGCCTAAACGTGACCTTATTGGTTTACTGTTATTCAATAAATTTTCTTCTGCCATACTGTTGATTTACTGTCATCATTTTTCTTCTATCTTGACAACTGATTGATGTTTGTCCATCTTTTTATTTATCATCTATTCCATCATCAATATTGCTTTGCTCACTCGCGTTTATTAATAACATCTAGATGGAGGGTATTTATCCTGCTGAAATAGCTTCAACTGTTCTGATACCCATACCAAAGAATCTGGAAGGAGATCTTACTCAATTAGAAAACTTTAGACCGGTTGCTAGTATTCCTTGGTTAGAAAAACTTTTGGAATTTGTTGTAAAACTCCAATTCTCTTTATTTTTGGAAGAATCTGGATACTTACATTTCTCTCAAAATGGATTCTGTTCTACGCACGGTACGGAAACTATGCTTATAGTATTAACAACTGAGATAAAGAGATATTTATCAAAGGGTGCAGAAGTTATACTTTTGCAATTTGATATTTTGGCGTTGATCATGAGCTATTGCTTTTTAGACTGAGTGAAACGGGATGGTTCTTAAATGATTCTCATCATTTTTGAGCTCTAGACAATATAGGCCCCTGTTTACAAGGCTGCACCAGCAGCTGTTAGTGTGGTACTGCCTATACAGCTCATTCACTTTGAATGGGCTGTGTCGGCAATGCTGTGCAGCTTTATAAACAGAGGGGATAGGAGTCACGTGATGCTGTAGAGGGAGTGAGACGTGCTCTCAGGCTCTCTTAGGCCCCAACACCTCTTAATCTACCGTGGAAACCTCAAACTAGATAAATACAGGACGGGAACCAAAAGAGCACTCAACAAAATAGTGCATAGCAGATGGACATATTTGTAGAAACATCGGGGAAAGCAATGGCGAGTAGAGGGCAGAAAAAGGAAAAGGAGAAGGCCCGAGGCGCGGAAAGCGCGGCAGAAACAAAACAAGCGCCGGAAACCCCTGTGTTCTCGCTGGAACAGCTATCACAACTCACCGCGGCGGTGGAGAAGGCAATGGAGCCGAGATGGGAGCGGCTGGAAGGGCGGCTAGCAAACATGGAAACTCTGCTGGGCGAAACGGTGCAAAGAGCAACGGAGCTGGAGCGAAGGGTCTTGGCGCTGGAGGATGCAGGGGCACCGGCAGCTCAAAAACTGGAGCGAGCACTGGGGAAGATTGAAAACATGGCGTCGGCCTTAGATGACCTCGAGAATCGGTCAAGGAGAGCAAACCTCCGGATCATCGGTGTCCCTGAATCAGTGGGGGATGGCGTATTGTGCACCAAAATAGAAAAATGGCTAAAAGAAGAGTTCGCGCTCTCGGACCACGCGGGACCACTATGCCTAGAGCGGATCCACCGCGTGGGCAGAAAGCAAGAAGGGAGACAGGCTCCGAGAGCAATTATCCTGAAAGTACATAACTATCTGCACAAAGTGGAAATCTTGCAGGGATACCGGATGAAGAGGGATTCTACTCAATATGAAGGACACACAGTTAGAATATTTCAGGATTACTCGGCACAGCTGCAGGGAAGGAGGAGAAACTTTACCCCGCTGTGCAAAAGACTGCATGAGGCCCGCATTCAATTCATGCTGATTTACCCAGCCATCCTCAAGATTAAGCACGAGGGACGATGGAGGTCTTTTGAGGAAGTGGCAGGGGCCTCAGCGTTTATAAATGAGATAGAGAATAATATGAACAATGTCCATGCCAATAACAACGTTAAGTGAAGTTCCTGTGTATAGGTATGATAAAGAAATTGTTATTTTTCAGTGTAATGATGGTTGGAAACATCCCATAACAGTAAGGGGTGGAAACCTGGGTACTTTGGAAAAGCTACAGAGGTGGGGGGGCTACTAGCATTGAAGTGACTCTAGGTCTGTAGGAATATGGACCCAGAACTACAGTTGCATGGGAGGGGACAAGGAGGGAAGGGGGGAGGGGGGGAAGGGGGGTAGACGGGAGGGATTAGGGGGCAGAATTTTGGAACTACGTGGCACATCACATGCTGAGAATTCGAGGCAGGAAAGTCAGGGTCAATACGTAGAAAGTAAATTAAGGGAGTTGGATAGTTGGGAACAGCAAAGCTCTGGGGGGGAGGCTGGGCGCCCCTGGAGCGGCATAATGAGAGAACTGACAGAGAAACAAAGTCTTGCTCCTGGCTAAGAAGCAGAGAGGAGAGGTAAGGGTGGTCTCCTGGAATGTCTGCGGGGTCACGTCCCCAGTAAAGAGAACTAAGATCCTAGATGCTCTGAAACGCCATGGGGCCCAAATAGCTTGTATTCAGGAGACCAGACTCTCACAAGAGGAAAGTGAAAAACTGAGAAGGCAATGGGTGGGAGAAGTGCACTGCTCCCCAGCAAAAGGTAGAAAGGGAGGGGTGGCTATTTTAATTCACAAGGCCCTAGCTTGCCAAGTTACACCGTTATTTAAAGATACAGAAGGGAAATATGTGGGGGTCAAACTCAAACTACAAGGCAGGGATCGGCTCTTGATAGCAGTTTATGCACCTACAGGATCCAATAAGGCTTTTTACTCTCAGCTGTTGGCTAAGTGCCAACAGTATCCAGAATTGCCCATAATAGTGGCAGGGGACATGAATCAGGTTTTTGACTGGGAAATGGATCGCTCTGGGCCTACACACAAAGGGACTCCATCTGGCCCCTCATTGCTGGAGTCCTTCTGCAGGCTAGCGGGGCTGGTAGATGCGTGGCGGCTGATGAATCTGGAAGAGAAGGACTACACACACATCTCTAGGGCCCATAGGACCCACTCTAGATTAGACTATATCCTCCTCTCGCAGGAACTCTTTAGTCAAGTGCAAGGGGCAAAAATAGGGCCGGAGGGTCTCTCAGACCACGCAATGGTATGGGTGGATTTTGAGGCGCAGCCATACTACAGAGCACAGGGGAACTGGAGGTTCCCAGCTTACCTTTACCACTCGGCAGACTTTAAGAAGTACTTGCTTACAAAGTGGGAAGACTACTGCACTTTCAACGCTCAGCATACAGATGACCCAGTGCTCTTCTGGGCAGCTGCAAAAGCAGTCATACGGGGGCACATAATTGCATATGTAAGTCAGCGCAACCGCCGCATTGCAAAAGGTATTATAGACAGAGAGCACCAATTCAGAGAGGCAAAGCGGCGACATATAAAGTCACCTACTACAGGGAATTATGAAGCGCTGATGGTGGCACGAGTAGCGCTGAATGAGTTATTACATGAGCGAATGACCCGCTCCCTAATATATAGGAAATACAAGATGTACAAGTATGGAGATATAGCAGGGGGGCGCTTAGCAAGGATGGTGAAGGGAGCCCGTGGGTCTCACTTCATTGTGGCAATTAAAGATAGTGCGGGGCAGGTGAAGACAAGAGCCGAAGAAATAGCTGAGACACTCTGGAGTCATTTTGCAGCACTATATCAAGGGGGGGAAGGGAACCTAGAGGCAATAAGAACCTATCTGAGAAACTCGGGGATATCACAACTCACTGCGGAAGAGGCAGCAGGGTTAAACGAGCCGATAACTGCTAAGGAAATCCAGAAAGCTATTAAGGCATTAAAACTATACTCGGCACCCGGACCAGATGGCTATTCGGGCGAATTTTATAAACTACTGGGGAACCAGCTGGTAGGGCCGCTGTGGGAATATTATATGGAAGTGATAGAACACGAGACTTTACCCCCACAGGCGAACACAGCATTAATCAGCCTAATACCGAAGGGAGGGAGAGATCTGTTGAGTCCTGGATCGTATAGGCCGATATCACTGATTAACGTAGACCTAAAAATCTTGTCACGAATACTAGCAGATAGATTGGCTCCCTTGCTGCCCCGGCTTGTCCATGATAGCCAGGTGGGCTTTGTTAGAGGGCGACAGTCAGTGCTTAATGTGCGTAAACTGTTAGCGACTGTGATACATGCAGCGGTGGAGGGGGAGGGTGGTCTTTAGCTAGTCTAGACGCAGAGCGCGCTTTTGACAGGGTGCTCTGGCCCTTCATGTTCGAAACTTTGCAGTGGGTGGGAATAACGGGCTGGTTTCTACAGGCCATACGAACGCTATATTCATCACCAAAGGCAATGCTTATAATTAATGGGGTCAGAACCCGGGAACTAGACATAGAGTGTGGGACACGGCAGGGCTGCCCCCTGTCCCCTCTGCTATTTGTGCTCTCATTGGAACCATTGTTGTGCAAGGTGCGGGCAGAGGAGGGGATACGGGGAATAAGAATCCAAGGGGTAGCAACAAAAATTTTTGCATACGCAGACGATCTACTATTGCTGCTAGATGAGGGCCACTCATCCCTGTACTGTTTATTAGAGGTGCTGCAAACATATGGGAACCTCTCAGGCTTTAAGCTTAACCTCACAAAATCGCAGGGGCTGCCATTGGGAGGAGGAACAAGGGATAGCTGGAACGGGGAATTCCCACTGGGGTGGGCAGAAGGTAATATTAAATACCTAGGAGTCCGGGTGTCAGGGGACTTGTCAACTTTGTACAAACTGAATGTATTTCCAATGCTGATGGAGACTCGACGGCTTCTGCAACTCTGGGGCGTCTACCCCATTTCGCTAATGGGCCGCATAGCGCTGTTTAACATGTTGATAGCGCCCAAGTGGCTTTATTTATTTCAAATGTTGCCACTATATTTGCGGAGGAGGGAGGAGAGGAGGTTGTCTCAACTGATTCAGGAATTCCTGTGGAGAGGCCGGCGCCCCAGACTGCCAATAACGGTACTGCAGAAGCCTAGGGCCCATGGGGGAATGGGGTTGTTGAATGTAAGGTATTTGGGGGTGTCCTGCATATTAAGGCACATTAGAGACTGGCTGGCTGGTACGCAGAACTTCACACCAACTGACATAGAGACCTTGCTGTCTCCCAGGGAGCACCTGGGATGGCTGTTACACACCACGGGGAGGAGGCCGCAGCTGGAAATCAGGAAAAACCCATTTGTCAGCTCAGCAAGGGAAGCATGGAGATGGCTGTGCCGGCGGCACAGATTCTCACCTGCAGCGACGCCCTTTCTGCCACTAAAAAACAACCCGGACTTTCCAGTGGGAACCTCTTCTAGAACATTTGCGGAATGGCATTCGCGAGGGATTCAATATCTATATCAGATACTGGATGAGGAAGGACAACTTAAGAAACTGTCTGAGCTGCAGCGAGAGTTTGGGCTACAGAGGGCAGACCCCCTTGCATATTACCAAGTGAGACATTATGTACACTCATTGGGCTGGATGAACTTATGTGAAGATGTGCAGGAGGTTATAAGCTCGGCGCTGACTTTGGGAGCCCAGAGTGTGGTGCCGCTGAGATTCTTTCACAGAAACCTCCTAGACTCGACGGAGGATATAGATTACAGAGGCTATGCACAAAAGTGGACGATAGACCTCAGAGAGGAAGTGACGGAGACTCTGTTCACAGGATTTCTGACTAGCATACAGAAAAGTGCCACGTTCCCTCGTGACTGGGAGCTGCAGTACAGGTTTGCACTGAGACTTTATGTGGCGCCTAATCGAGCATTTAAGGCAAAGTTTGGAGCCTCTGGGGCATGCTTGAAATGTGGTCAAGATCCAGCTACTCTGAGCCATATGTTTTGGCTATGTCCGCAGGTGCAGAGCTTCTGGAGAGCGGTGGTGGGAGCCATTGAGAAGTATTGGAACTGTACAGTGCCTTTACAACCCTTGCTTTTATTTGAAGACTTTAAAAATGTAGGTCTCCGAGTGCCGGGCTTGAAGGGGTTTTTGCAAAGAGCGATGCTGCAGGGGAAAAGAGTACTATTGACAAACTGGAGAGAGAGTGCAAGCCCAACTTTGGCCCAATGGAGGGTACAAATGATAGAGATGTTGAAATTAGAAAGACGTGGAGTACAAGACTTTGAAACTGCAGCGGGTAGACAACTGACAAGCACCTGGAGCAATTTTTGGGACACTCTTCAACCAGCAGCCAGGAGCAGACTACTTAATTGCTAAATACATGTGACATTGGGAAGACCCTGCTATGTTTTGAACGCCACTAAATCGAGGAGTAGAGGAGGGAGGGGGGGAGGGGGGGTAAAAGGGGAAAGGATGGGAAGGGGAAGGGAGGGGAAGGAAGGGGTAGAATAGGTTGTTAAAAGAAATACCCAGACATCAAGTTGAAAGTAATAGTTACCAGAAGTTAACATGTTGTATTACATTGTGATGTGCTATGGTTGCAGTGCATGAATGTATCTTTTTTTGAGAACACCAATTAATAAAAAGATTTAAACATAAACAGGGGGGATAGTGTTTTAAAGCATGGAAAGACATCTGTTAGCTGGAGGCCAGGCTGTGAAGTCCCTCAGGGCTCTCCACTATCACCACAGTTTTTTTAATGTCTATATGAGTCATTTGGGAGGCTATTTGAAATCTTTGAATATTTTTTAACATACGCTGATGATATTTTTGTTTTATGCCCAGTCCAGAAAACTTTAGAAAGTACTCTTCTATTGTTAAAACAATATATAAAACTGGTAGAGGAATGGACATTTGCGAACTTTCTTAAGTTCAATACACAGAAGACCAAATTAGTGTGGTTTGGAGATTATCAAAAAGTTGCTTCTGAAATAATAATGTTTTCTTCAGGAATATCTTTAAAGATTGATTCTAAATCTGAAGTGCTTGGAATAATCTTGGATTCTGGTCTTACTTATGAATATCAGCTCAATGCTCTAGTAGGGAAGCTTTTCTTCCATTTACATAAACTTAGAGTTATTAAAATGTCTTTGAGTTTATCTGGATTTTGAATTGTTGAACAAGCAATTTCGATCCCTTTAAGTAACTATAGAAATTCATTGTATTATAATATTAATAAACAACAATTATATTGTTTACAGCTTTTGCAAAATACTGCTGCTTGGCTGATTTTTGGCTTGGGAAAGTTTAGTGAAGTCAGTCCTCTTTTGAAACAATTACATTGGTTAAGATTAGAAGCATGTGTAAAATTTAAGATTGCTTGTCAAGTTTATAAATGTGTTTTTGGAATTAATTCGGTCGTGGTTGGGCAGTTATTACCATCTCCGGGTCTGAAAGGATATTTAAGAAGTTCAAAGAAATTGACACTTGGCATTCCTTTTATAAAGAAAATGAAACTGAAATCTATTTGGGAGCAATCTTTTTCTTTTCAGGGCCCAAAAATTTGGAATAATATACCAATTTCTATACGATTGATATGTAACTATACTCTATTTTGGAAAGCTTTAAAGTCTTACTTGTTCACTCTGTAAAATTATATTACGGAAGCCTAAAGAAGTAAAATTGTTACTCATATCTGATTAGGATATTATCTTTGCTGTAAACTGCCTTGAAGACTTTGTTAAAGGCAGTTTAGAAGCATCAGAATAGAATAGTTCTCTTTTGCCTCTCCTTGGGACTACAGACATATTACCCATCCTTCTATCTTCTGGACAGTAATGTAAAATTCTGCTAACTTCTGAAAAAAGATGCGCAGGAATTCTAACCTGAGTATCTCTCAGGGCTCACCTCTACATGTGGACCCAAAAGTATGTGCAAAATTTGACAATGGCTTATCTAACCCTGCCCACAGCAACAGATGTTACTTGGCAATACACCAAGCAACCAATATGAGCTATCTGATTATTAAAGTAGTTTTCACAGTAGACTTAACAACAAAGAAAAGATATAAAGGGATAAGAAAATATATGAACATTCCCTGTGTGGGTCTGAATGTGTGTGCATGTGTGCTGGGAAAGTGTTGTATCTGTGGGGGAGGTAGCTGAGGGTTGGAGGCACTTGTGAGATGGCAAGTTTGAGAGAAAGGGGGTAGTTTGGACCATGTAGGGGTAGTTGTAGGGGGGACAAGTTCTGGGGGTGGAGCAATTTATAGGGTGGTGGAGCAATAGCAGGGGTAGTTTTTTCATGGTTTGGGGCAATTTGTGGGGCATTGTGTCAGTTGCGAGTAGGTTAGTCTTTGGATGTGGGGTGGTTTATATGAGGTTATATTTTGGTGGTGGGCAGTCTGTAGGGTGGTAAGGTAGTTGCAGGGGGCGGGGGAGAGAGTATTTTTTTTTACGGTGAGACAGATTATAAGGTGGTGGGGCAGTTGGGCAGTTTTTTTGATTGGATAACAGAAGCACAAAGAGGCAGCAATCTGCAAACAATAGTCAGCACACAAACAGAGCAGACCAGTAGGTGTAGGAGTATGAAGTACATTAAGCACTCTTCATCAGCAAATCATCCACATAGGGGAACACATGGACTGTGTCTGGAAACCGACGCAAGGCCAAAATGCAACATGCGGTACTGGAAGTGATGTGTCTCCAACCAAAATCGAAGATGCTTCCTGTGACCTGGAAGTATCGGGATGTGAGTGTAAGCATCCTTTAAGTCCAGAGAGCATGGTCAATCGTTCTCCTGAATCATGGGAAGAAGGGTGCCCAAGAAAACCATCCTGAACTTGGAATTTGTTCAGGGCCCTTAGGTCTAGAATGGGATGCATTCCCCTTGTTTTCTTCAGCACAAGGAAGTACCTGGAATAGAATCCCTTCCCCTCTTCCCCTGGTAGAACAAGTTTGATCTCATGGGCCTTTAGAAGGGCAGAGCATTCCTCTGCAAGTACCTGCTTGTGCTGAGAGTTGAAGGGAAATACTCTCAGTGGGCAATTTGGTGGTCTTTGATGCCAATGCAGGGTGTAACCAAGACAGATTATTTGAAGAACCCATCGGTCGGAGATTACAAGGGACCACCTTTCTTGGCAAAGGTTCAGCCTCCCCCCCAACTGGCAAGTCATCTGGGATGGTCACTTTTACTGTGGCTATGATTTGCTGGACCCAGTCAAAAGCTTGTCTCTGGCTTTGACATGGGGAGATGACTGGGCCTTGGGCATATGCTGTTGATGAGAACGAGCATACTGGGGTTGAGCCTGCTGAGGCTGATGAGTATTAGGGACCCTTCTTCAACTTGCTGAAGAACTTCCTGGATGAGGAAGAAGGTGCAGATGATGTCCGGTTGAAGAGAATGCCAATGGTGTCAGTGTGTTTCTTGATGAGGTCAGCGACCTCCTCCACCTTGTCTCCAAAAAGGTTATCTCCCCAGCATGTGGCATCTGCCAACCTCTGATGGATCACAGGCTTCAAGACAGATACATGCAGCCATGAGAGTCTACACATTGCTATATTCTGGGCAGAGATTCTGAATACCACATCAAAGGTGTCATAGGCGCCTCTGGCCAAGAACTTTCTACACGCCTTCTACTGCTGGACCAACTGGCGAAAAGATTCAGCCTGCTCTTGTGGGAGAGAATTTGCCAAATCAGACATATTGCGCACCAAGTTCTGCAAGTATAGGCTCATATAGAACTGGTAAGATTGAATACGGGAAATGAGCATAGAGGCCTGATACATCTTCCACCCAAAAGAATCTAGGTTTCTAGCTTCTCTGCCCGGGGGCATCGAAGCATAGTCTTTAGAACTCCTGGCTATCTTGAGCATGAATTCCACTACTGAGGAATGCTGAGAAAACTGAGGCTTGTCAAACCCTGGGGAACTCTAGATCCAATACATGGTGTCTATCATTTTGAGCAGGACAGGGACCGACAGAGGGGACTCCCAGTTCTTTACCTGAACATCTTTCAGGATACGGTGAAGGGGGACTATCACAGCTTCTCTAGGAGGAGATTGGTAGTCCAGGACCTTAAACATCTCAGCCCTGGGCTCGTCCTCCATCTCCAAATGAATGGGAATAGCAGCCACCATTTCTCTTACAAAACTGGGTAAGGAAAGGCACTCAGGTGGAGACTTCCTCCTTTTCTCTAGAGGGGAGGGGTCAGATGGGATACCATAGGACTCCTCCTCCAAGAAGTACCATGGATCCTCAGACTCCCATGAGTGCTCCTATGGCCAAATCAAACGGCTCGATGGTGACTGAAAAAAGGAGCAAGCACCAGAAAAATAGAGTCCAACTGGAGCTCAGGTCTAAGAAGACCTACAAAGTGCGGTAAAAATAAACGAAAACCTAAAAGTGGAGAAAACCCAGAAAGGAAGGCACAAAAAAGCTCAAAACCAGACTCACACACTAGATGCTGTGAGGAGCAGACAACCCGATCTCTCCTCACGGTAGAGACTGCTGGTCCTGCAGTTTCACGGAGGGCGGGAGGGCACTTGTGTATGCATGATGGGGATGCTGCGCATGCTCTTAAAGCTGTATTAGCTTTATTTAAGCTCCACACCGGGCGACGTGGATTAATATGGCCTGCTTGTCCTTGGAGAAAAACTTGGTACATAAGTAATCAAATCATGACAAAAGCATAGAAGAATAAGAAATAATTTACATGTACAAAGTCATCAAGCCAATAATTAAATAAAACAGAAAGGAAGAAACTATACAAGTGCCACTATTGTATGGTATGGTCTATTTAGACATTGGCTGAGCTAGTCTTTACTCTTATTGTAACGTGTAGTGGAACATGATGCGCAAATGTAAGAACAAGCATGCACATCTGTCTGGTTTCTTATTTGCAAAAGATGGCAAAAGATTTGTCTGAAAAGGACACATACTTACAAGGGTTTTAAAACACACCTTCCCCATGTAGTATAAATCTATCCACAAGCCTGAAAATGTTTTTTAAAAAACTATTTTTCAAAACAGATTCAAGTTAAAAAGTAAAATACTCAGTTACCAGACTCTGTAACCAGAGCAGCACTTCTCCACTAGCCAGTTGAGAAATCAAGGGCCGCTTTTTACCAAGCTGCGGCAAATGGGAGCTGAGGCCCCCTTTTAACGCAGCTGGTAAAAGGGAAGTCTTGCCTTCCTGCAGAAAATGGCCATGTGGCAAATAAAGCACTTGTCGCACGGCCATTTCAGGGGGGGAGCCCTTACCAGTAGCCCAGCGGTATTTCTTGTATAGTGAACAGTAAGCCCACATTGGGCTTACTGCCGCCTAGTAAAAGGAGCCCCAAGCATGCTGTTCAGTCAAGCTTATGTGCATTTCACAAGAGAGTCATAGGTCACTGCCAAGGAGGTTGGATAAAACAGGAGACAAATAAAGTGAGCCAATCTAGTCCAATATGGGTTCCTTTTACTAAGCGGGCTTACTGCTCACTAAACAGGAAGTACCACCGGGCTACCGTGGTTCTTCCTACCCCTAGTGAGCCATCATTTCCAACACTAATAAAAATGTACTTACTTTTGTGGTGGATGCTTGGAATGCCCTCCCGCGGGAGGTGGTGGAGATGAAAACGGTAACGGAATTCAAACATGCATGGGATAAACATAAAGGAATCCTGTGCAGAAGGAAGGGATCCTCAAGAGCTTAGACTAGAATGGGTGGCAGAGCTGGTGGTTGGGAGGCGGGGCTAGTGCTGGGCAGACTTATACGGTCTGTGCTGGGGCTGGTGGTTGGGAGGTGGGACTAGTGCTGGGCAGACTTATACGGTCTGTGCCGGGGCTGGTGGTTGGGAGGCGGGACTAGTGCTGGGCAGACTTATACGGTCTGTGCCGGGGCTGGTGGTTGGGCGGCGGGGATAGTGCTGGGCAGACTTATACGGTCTGTGCCAGAGCCGGTGGTGGGAGGCAGGCATAGAGCTGGGCAGACTTATACGGTCTGTGCCAGAGCTGGTGGTGGGAGGTGGGGTTGGTGGTTGGGAGGCGGGGATAGGGCTGGCCAGACTTATACGGTCTGTGCCCTGAAGAGGACAGTACAAATAAAAAAGTAGCACATATGAATTTATCTTCTTGGGCAGAATGGATGGACCATGCAGGTCTTTTTCTGCCGTCATCTACTATGCTACTATGTTACTATGTACTTACTTTTGTAGCACCAGAGTATACCCGGCAGTACTGCTCAGCAAGTGCTTTACTTGCCGCACGGCCATTTCCTGCAGGAAGGCGAGACTTCCCTTTTACCAGCTGTGGTAAAAGGAGGCCTCGGCACGCATGTAAAACACATGCCAGCGCCAGCCCCCTTTTGCCACAGCTTGGTAAAAGGGGCCTTATGTGAGCTGAAGATAGTGGACGGAGGTTGCCGGCAGTAGGTGGAGCTTGACGCAGTTTTAGTACACCCAAAACAATAGCAAACGCTATTGAAAACAATAGCAAAATATTATTAGAAATAAAGGACTGCCTATGCATGTTCCATCTGTAACAAGTCTAAAGCTGTTCCAGTTGGATAGGCAGTGCCTTAAAAGGTGGAGGACAAAAGATTTTTAAAAAACTTATTGGACAGCTTTTTAATTTATTTGAAAGTTTCCCATATCTAGATATACATATCATGAAATAAAAATTGAATATCACTAAAACTGCTTCAAAAATTATTGTAGCTGGTAGCAAAAACAGTTATTTATTTATTTGTTACATTTGTATCCCACATTTTCCCACCTATTTGTAGGCTCAATGTGGCTTACATAGTTCCGGAACAGTTATAAACTCTGTGCTCATTGTTCTACACTGTTCAATACAATACACATGGCCACATTTCAGTGAGGATATCCTGTTTCCTGATGGGTTCATCTTAGCCATTGTTGTAGTCTGCCTCGAGAAGCCTAGGGCCCTGTTTACGAAGCCATGCTGTAGCATGCTATCGTTTTTAGCATGTGCTAATGCTAGAGACACCCATATGGGTGTCTCTAGCATTAGTGAGTGCTAAAAACGCTAGCGCGCCTTAGTAAACAGGGCCCCTGGTGTTATAAAGATGATGGAATATATTGAAAATAAATGGAAGTAGAATTAAACTTTCCTTTCATTGAGGCACATGGAATCACATCTTCATCTGCTTTGTAGAGGTTTTCCTTTTAGATACATAAATGGAACATGTTTCAGGGGCAAGTGATTTTATTAGTCAAAATAATAATAAATAGTTTGTTTCATGCAGATATCTTTTGTTTAAACATAACTAAATGGGCTATAAGCCCCTAATGCAGTCCATTGGTTTTCTTATATTTTGTGGGGCAATTGTGAGGGGGGTTGAAATCCGCCTTGCTCTAGTCTCTAACTGATACATCTCTCTCTTAGTTGTGTCTTTTAACTAGTTTTACCCCTCATCCTTAGTTTCATCCCATTCCATTAAATTTTCGGAGAGTTATTATTCCCTCAGATAGACAGACATTTTTGACCACTTTTGTATGATTTTTTCGAACTTCTGTTGGTTGGGAAAGAATAAAAAGGCCCACTGTGCCTCAGTGCCACCAAACCGTAGAGCATAGGCAACAGCAGTGCAAGCTTCTCATATACATTGGTCCACCACAAAATTTGTACAGCACATATAGCAGCACCATAAGCTTTCCTTTGCTCAGCAACCTCAGTGTACTGTGATGCTCTGGGGACAGGGGAGCTCTGTTTTCAACATCAATTCAGTCTTTAATATCTCTGCCAAGACTGCTAGCAGGAGGGGTGGGTGAAGAGTGGTGATAAATATTTTGCTGTGGACTCAAGTTTACTAGGAACTGGACTGAAAACACCAGCTCATTTCAATTGAGCCTTTAGAAAGCTTTCAGGTAACAACCTCCTGTTAGGACTCTTTGACAGATTTTCATTTTCTACTGTAGGAATAGAATGTGGGACTTTCTCTAACTGGTCACCAGATGGCAACCTTGTTTCAAATGCCAGCCAGAGAGGGTCTTTTACTAAAGCTTAGCTGGCGTTATCTGCAACGGGGCCCAGGGCCATTTTATTCCTATGGGCCCTGCTGCAGATAACTTGAGCTAAGCTTTAGTAAAAGACCCCCAGAATTAGCAGGCAATTTCCACAGCCATTTAACTGAGTAAATAAGAAATTAACTCCCCCCCCCCCCCGCCTGTAAATTGACCTGTCTGAGACCTCCATGCTCAAAGCTCCAGCGCTAAAGCAAACAATGCAGAAAAAAGCAGCCCTCCAATGCTCAAAACTAATGCCATTCAAATTATATACACGTTGTGAGACTGAAAGTAAAGAGGAGGAATGTGACCGGAGCGTGCGGACAAGAGTTTTGCAGTAAGTGCAGCTCTTGTACGCATACGACAGGAAACCCTGTAGTGAAGCACATATCAGCGCCATTCTTCTGCACCCTTAAATATAAGCTGTTCAAAAATTGTTTTTCACTTGAAAGGCTTATATTTAAGTGCAGTAAAAAGGCGCCAATGTGTGCTTTCACTATTGGGTTTGCTCGGACTCACGCACATTCCTTTCTCAGTACTAGCACTTACAGGTTTGCACGGGCTTCCTTCTGCTTCCAAAAGAAATCAAAACCCTCAGATCTGAAACTGAAAATCAAAAGAAATTCTCTCTTCAAACCCCTCCAACGCCAGCTCTGAGCTGGCAGTAGATTTCCAGCGGTACGAGCAGGGTTAGTGCGCTGTTCTCTGAGCACTGGGAGGGCATAGCAAATGACCTTATTAACATTTGTTTGACTACTTTTAGACACAATTTGCGGGCTGCGGCAGTGGCGTACTAAGGGGGGGGGGGCGGTGGGGGCGTTCCGCCCCAGGTGCACGCCGCTGGGGGGTGCCGTGGCATGTGCCTGTCAGCTGAGTTCGCTAACTTCGCTGCAGCTCCCTCTGCCCCAGAACAGGTTACTTCCTGTTCCGGCCGGAGCAGAGGGAGCTGCAACGAAGTTAGCGAACTCAGCTGACAGGCGCGCGCCACGGCACCCCCCCTAGCGGCGTGCACCCGGGGGGGGGGGTGTCATTTCACCAGGGGGTGGGGGGTGGAGGTGTCATATCACCTGGGGGGGGGGCGCATCGGCGATCCGCCCCGGGTGTCATGCAGGCTAGGATCGCCACTAGGCTGCGGCCATCTTTGGCATGCACGTTGTTTTCTGCTCTAAAGCCCTCTAAGCACTCTGCACAGATTAACACCGGTGCTAGTCCAGCACTAATTGGCTCTAATGCTGGCATTAGGTTCTGAGCATTGGCCCCTGAAACTGGTCTCTTCTGCTCAGCCTTTAGGCAAATCAGATGTTGCAGGTACTGTGGTATGTGTAAATCAGGAAAGGAAAACAAAATCCCTGCATGTTCTCATGCTATCTAATCCCTCTGAAACTACCTGGCAATATTAAAACAAAAAAATTATGTACAAGTATGTGCATTAAAGTACCAGGACTGGAAGCACAGCCCCAAGATATATGTATGGGGTGGGGGAGTCATGGTCACTACTTAAGGTTCACCAAAACAAAAAAAACTTTTTTGTCTATCTATAGAGAGAAAGAGGGCACTGTGCTGGTAACAAATATTTTAATTAATCCTTAAATAAATGAGCCTCAACTGCCCAAGGCTGTGCTCAGGCAAACAGCCTGCACTAACTTTTAACAACCTTAACTGGGCTCCTATCATAGGCTCAATCAAATGGCGTGCAAAAACCACAGTGATAAACAACTCTCCTCAAAAAATGTGGAGAAAAACTCTGTCAAAAAAAGCTACCTCATTGATTCAAAAATAAAAAGTATACCAAAACAGTGTCCTTTTTACTCAATCTGAAAAATTACCAAAAATACATATATCATCAGTTCCAAGGATAGAAGGGCATATCTAACAGTTAAACTTAACTAACGGGAAATCTTCCAATTGTCCAAATAACTCATCTAGTCCATTGAAATAAAGCGCCCGCGCAACTTACAAATCCTATACCCTGACAAGGGCCCCCTGCTTAAGGGTGATAGTGGTCATTCAGGGGCTGCTGCATAGTCCCAACCCAGGATTGTCAATGCAATGACCAGATTAGTGGGGGCGATGCTCAAAACTTCAGTGCTGTAGGGAACAACACTGGGAAATACCTTGGGAACCTCGCAGAAAAGAAACTTCCCAATGCTCAACACTAATAGTGTGCTGATTTATTTATTTACTAGTAAAAAAGGCCCGTTTCTGACACAAATGAAACGGGCGCTAGCAAGGTTTTCCTTGCAGTGTGTATGTTTGGGAGAGTGTATGTGAGAGTGACTGTTTGAGAGTCAGAGTGAAAGTGTGAGTGTGTGAGAGAGAGAGTGAGTCTGGGTGTGAGTGTGTTTGTGAGAGAGTGTGTGTGTGAGAATGAGAGTGTGTGCAAGTGTGTATGTGAGACACAGTGTGAGCGAGAGTGTGTGTGTGTGGGCGAGAGAGAGAGTGTGTGTGAGACACAGATTCTCTGTCAGAGTGAGTGTATGAGACCAAGCGAGTGTGTGAGTGACTGTGTGGCACATAGAGAGTGAATGTGATACAGTGTGAGACAGAGTGTGTGAGAGTGAGAGTCAGAAAGACATTGTATATGAGAGAGAGAGTGTGAGCCGTGCCCTCCCAATCCATGGCCATCTGTCCCCTGCCCCCTCCATTCATCCTTTTCCAGCAATTCCCCTATCTCCCTGAGCCCTGCCCTCCCAATCCATGGCCATCCATGTTTCTCTGTCACCTGGCCCCTCCATTTTTCCCTATCCAGCAATTCCCCTCTCTGCCTGAGGCCTGCCCTGCAATCCATATCCATCCATGCCCATCTGTCCCCTCCATTCATCCCTATCCAGCAATTCCCCTCTCCCTGAGTCCTGCCCTTCCAATCCATCCCATCCATGCTCCTCTGTGACCTGGCCCCTCCATTTTTCCCTATCCAGCATTTCCCCTCTCTGCCTGAGGCCTACTCTGCAATCCATATCCATCCATGCCCATCTGTCCCCTCCATTAATCCCTATCCAGCAATTCCCCTCTCCCTGAGTCCTGCCCTTCCAATCCATGCCCATCCATGCTCATCTGTCACCTGGCCCCTCCATTTTTCCCTATCCAGCATTTCCCCTCTCTGCCTGAGGCCTGCTCTGCAATCCATATCCATCCATGCCCATCTGTCTCCTCCATTCATCCCTATCCAGCAATTCCCCTCTCCATGAGTCCTGCCCTTCCAATCCATGCCCATCCATGCTCCTCTGTCACCTGGCCCCTCCATTTTTCCCTATCCAGCATTTCCCCTCTCTGCTTGAGGCCTGTCCTGCAATCCATATCCATCCATGTCCATCTGTCCCCTCCATTCATCCCTATCCAGCAATTCCCCTCTCCCTGAGTCCTGCCCTTCCAATCCATGCCCATCCATGCTCATCTGTCACCTGGCCCCTCCATTTTTCCCTTTCCAGCAATTTCCCTCTCTCCCTGAGCTCTGCCCTCCCAATCTATGCCCATCCATGCTCCTCTGTCCCCTGCCCCCTCCATTCTTCCTTTTCATGTAATTCCCCTCTCTTCCTTCCATGACCCCCCCTCGCATCCATGCTCCTCTCTGTCCCATGTCCCAGCCTGGCCCGCCCTCTTCTTCCCCCCCCCCTCTTGGCATCCAAGCTGTCGTTTTTCCCCTGCCCTCCTGCTCCCAGTGTTCAACTTTGCTGCCCACCCTCTTTCTATCCCCCCAACATCCCTTTTTTTTTATTTACCTCCATGGTGGCGGTTCCGGCAGCGCAGCGTCAGGGAAGGAGGCGGCGCTCCCGACGTCTAGCCTTCCCTTCGCTGTGTTCCGCCTTCTTCTGACGTCATCACTGACGTCAGAAGAAGGCGAAACACAGCGAAGGGAAGGCTAGACGTCGGGAGCGCCGCCTCCTTCCCTGACGCTGCGCTGCCGGAACCGCCACCACAGAGGTAAATCTAATATAGTAAAACGCACCGTGCGTGGGTGCGATCCGTTTGTTTTTTTTTCTGCGATCCGTGTGTTTTCCCCGCCCTCGACGTCATGACGTTTGACGCGAGGGCGGGGCAGAGACGGCTGGGTGTCTTCACACCACGAACACCACGAACCCCACGAACCCTTCACTGACTTCATTAGAACGTTCACGGTGCGTTTTATTATATTAGATTTGCAGTATTTGTATCCCCCATTTTCCCACACACTAGCAGGCTCAATGTGGCTTACAAGACACCGTATTGGGTCGATGTTAAACAAATACAATCAGAAATAGAGTAAGGGAAGGTAGAGGTAGAAGGGAACAATAAATGACAAAGGAAATAAGAAATAACATTGTCTTTTAAATCAGTGCAGGGTTGAGGCAGCTAGGCAGATTCAGAAGGGTAGGCCTTACAAAACAAATACGTTTTTAAAGTTCGCCGGAATTCTAGATGGTCATGTATCGTTTTCTCTCTTTTTGGTAATGAACTCCACATTTGAGTACTTAAGTAGGTGAAATTGGATGCGTAGGACGCTTTATATAGCGTTGAGCATTGAGAAGTTATTTTTCTGATCCCCTCCTCCCTCTGGTGGGGTGAAAGGAGGCACCTTCCGAAAGAGGTCCAGGCAAGAATCTATTATTGCCTGTCAAGAAAGTTCCAGTCCCAACCCATTGGCTTCTTTCCCCACCCATGAGCCAGTATGCAGGCTGCTCTCATGTTATATGCTGTCCTTCTGCCTCCTCAAGATAATGTGCAGCCCCTACGTTTGGAGCCGCTGACCAGGATGACCAGTCACTACCTCTGGAGCTGGTGATCAGGACAGCCATGTCAGGGTTTGCGGGAATGTAGTACCTTTGATGAAAAATCTCTCTTCAGCGATAAAGACAGGGTTCGGTTTGTGCACTGTTTCTGAGCATTGGGAGTGAATGGCTAAGGACCTCATTTATATGGGGTTGACTACATTTTAATGCTACTTACAACCATCTTTGGTGCCCATGTTATGTTGTCCCCATTAGTGCCCTCTAGTAACAGCATTAGGTTCTGAGCATTGGCCTGTAAGAATATTGAGGGGATAGAATATAGAGAAAAAATTCCAGGGAGCTACAAATTAAGGCTCATGGTGCCCAATCCCTCCTGGCTCTGGTTGAGCTGGAGTAACCAGGCGGTAATGACCTATGCATGGTAAATGACACTTGGTACGCTTCCAACATGCGTGGCAGAAAAGAAAAATTATTTTTCGGCCGCGTGCCAAAAATTAAATTACCAAAAGAGCCATGCGGTAACTGCATTTTGGCGGGCCCCTATGCTGTTTAGCCTCTTTTTATAATGGAAATGTTCTGTCCCCTTTTTCCTTTTTTGTCACCCTTCTCTGAACCTCGGCGGTTAGCTTAGCAGGTAAAGCAGTTAGCTTAGCAGGATTTTAAAAACGGTTTGGATAATTTCCTAAAAGAAAAGTCCCTATGCCATTATTAAGGTGGACTTGGAAAATTCCACTGCTTATTTCTAGGATAAGCAGCATAAAATCTGTTTTTCTCTTGTGGGATATTGCCAGATACTTGTGACCTTGATGGCAATGCTTATATTCTTATGTGTTACTCCAGGACTGAAACTCTGAAACTCCAGTCTTTTGTTGTGTCATATCTATCAACCCCCAGTCTTTTAAGGCGCAGCAGATAAACTGTCTCCAGGGAGATTCGTTTTAACTGGTTCCTTTGTTTCCCTAAGGGCAGCAGAAGGAGATGTAAATTGTGAAAATGGAAACACAATGTTCTGTTTATATCTCAAAAGCTCACCAAACTGACAGATGTATCTGTTGTGGGTCTTGCAGCGCTGGTCATTCCAATTGAAAGCAGAGGAGGCCTGCATCTCAACACAATTTCCAAACCTGAAATGAAAGACAATTGACCATCTTTATGTGAATATAGCACTCTGCTGATATAATAGAGGTGTGAATAGCAAAAATAATAATAATAAAAAAACAACAATCCCAAAACCACAACTTTAAGGCCAATGTTGAAAGTGTTTAGGTTCTTAGCTTTGAGAGATACGCTCCTATCAAAACAGACATAACTGCCAACTCTGCCCCGATTCAGCTCCTAGACTGCCCTGGCACTAATCAGGCAGTAAAAACTACCAAACAGCAAAATGAGAATACTTAAATAATAAACTGGATGAGAAAGAAGCATAAACAAAATAATACTGAATTCCCATCTATAACATAATTGTAATATACAGAGTGCTGACAAATGCTTTTCAATAAACTTGGAGGCATTATTTTCAAAAAGTAGAGTCGTGCTATGATTGTATGCCTGGACAACTTCGAAGACCAGTGAGTCTGTGACTGTCCTTTGGAAACATATGAGTATGTCCCTATACACATATATAAATAGGAAAAAAAACATTTGTCTACATGTTCCGTAGTTTTATTCTTTATAATAGTTTCCTCTGTTTTCCACGGCACTGAAGTCAGGCTTACCGGTCTGTAATTTCCCAGATTGCCCCTGGAACCCTTTTAAAAAATCGGCATTACATTGGTCATCCTCCAGTGATGACTGAGAAGAGTAAAGTATTCGAACTGGCATTAACAAATCAGTAATATGGTCTGGTGCAGAAGACTTTAGACCTTTATGAAACAAGATAGTTTGTGAATTGTCGTTGCTTATTTTCTTGTATTATTTATGTTGTTGTTTATACTGCTTTACTATTAAAATGTTATTTATATGTTTAAAAAATATCAATGGACTCCTTTATACTATCAGTGAAAATGTTATTTTTCACCTAGAACATGGTTAGACCAACTCCAAAGTGATTAATATTAGTCTTTTTTAAACATGTTTTGTGGCATAAAATTATATTTTTTTGGTCATTTCACTAATTGCTTTGACTTTTTAAAATATATTTAAGCAGTTCACATAATAGATCTAGAAAACAATTTTTGAACGGAAATAAGCATTGATAAGTACCACAAAAAGACATACTGGTCGATATTCAAAATGATTTACTGGTTAAATCGCTTGTGTAGGGCTATCCACTAATTTTCAGTGGCACTTAACTGGTTATCACCACTGAAAATTAGTGGTTAGTGCCGAAGTGAAAGTCGGCCAGTTTTGGGGGCATTCTGGAGTGGAGTCAGCACTTGGCCGATTAAGTGCCATTATTTACCACTTAACCGGCCAGAATAACCACATAATACACTATCTTTATGCGGCAACCTATGGCTGGTTAAGTTCCAAACATCAGCTTAAGCAGCCATGTGTTAGCTGGTGCTGCATAAACTGGATATTCAATGCCAAAGCCCAAACATGGCCCGGCATTGAATATCTGGGAATAACACCGGCAGCAGTCAGTAAAATGCTCACAGCTACCAGCTGAATATTGACCCCATACTAGTCAATGTTCAGCCATTGGAAGTCAACATTTCAAGATAAAGCACAAAAATAGGCAATTAATCATACAATACATCACAATAGTACTCCTAGCCTACAATATAGAATAAGGGGGCTCCCATACAGAAAGCAGAGGAGCAACATCAAAGAAAGAAATCCCAAATAAACAAAATGGCTGCACTCCACATGTCTGTGAATTTCAGACAAAGAAGGTTAGACGGTACGAGGCTATCTAGCCCATTATATGGGTTGAAGCCAGCAGGCGGAGTCACAAGTACACCCAAAACAATACCAAACGCTATTGAAAGCAACAGTAATAGATTATTAGAAATAATGGACTGCCTATGCATGGTCCATCTGTAAAAAGCCAAAAGATGTTCCAGTTGGATAGGCAGTGCCTTAAAAGGTAAAGGACAAAAGATTTTTTAAAACTTGTTTGACAGCTTTTTAACTTATTTGAAAGCGCCCCATATGTAGATATAAATATCAAGAAAACAAAACTGAATATCACTAAAACAGTTTCAAAAATTATTGTAGCTGGTGGAAACTGCACTAATAAAGGTTATATTTTGTGCTCATTTTTCTACATTATTCTATGGCCAAATTTCAGTGGGGATATCCTGTTTACAGATGGGTTCATCTTAACTGTTGCTGTAATCTGCCTTGGGAAGCCTGGTGTTATAAAAATTGGAAATAAAATTAAACTCTCTTTTCATTGGGGCACATGAAATCACATTTTCACCCGATCTCTTTTGTACAAATGGATTATTCTGTTTTGAGCATGCTTCAGGGACAAATGGTGTTCATATGTAAAATTAATAAAAATACATATTTTCTTTCATGCAGATCTCTCATTTGCTTTAAGCCTCTAATGCAGTCCATTGTTTTTCTTATATTTTGTCCTTGTGATGACTTTCTTACACTGTGCTGAAAGTGGAAATACAGTGAGATAGAATAATAGAATTCAGTAACATCCAAACTTATTAGTTAACACTATAATTGTTATCGCATTTGAGTAATAACTGAGAAAATGCTGTTGAAAACTGACTTGAAGAAGCAATAAATATATATCACAGAACTGGAAAATGTTGGCACATTTAGACTGACTCTGGACTTCTGCATGACGATAGCTCTGCCCTCATAATTTAATATCTTTCTTTTAAATAGTAGTAATAAACAATATTAAGTGCATTTTTATAATTTACCACTGCATGCCACAAACCATCTTTCTCTTTTGGTCTAGGCAAAGAAAAAAAAAGATTTTAAATGCTCCCAGTTTTCAATCTAATTCATGTTTAATGTGGGATATAACTGCCATAAATAAGTGAAAAAAAATAAATACATAGAAACTCTGAATGTTGAGCACCCAGTTCTCATAACATGATGTCTGTTTTAGTGGTCCTCTACCAGGAGAAAAAAAGATCTCTGCACGAATATAACACACGCTATGGTGACCCTATAACCAGCCCCTCCAGATGACACACTGATTATGATATCTAAGAAATTACCTTAAAAAAGGTTTGGTTAGCTAAGCTTCCTAAAAGAAACGTCCATAAGCCATTATTAACATTGACTTGCGAAAATCCACTGCTTATTTCTGTGATAGGCAGCATAAAATGTATTGTACTGTTTTGGGATCTTTCCAGGTATTTGTGACCCGGATTGGCCACTGTTCGAAACAGAATACTGGGCTTGATGGACCTTGGTCTGTCCCAGTATGTACTTATTATGTACTACTCTACCTATGAAAAGTTATTCCGTTATTACACTTCCTCTGGGTACATCCGTGTGCTGCACAAGCTGGCGTGTTTGAAAATATAAGTGAGATTAAATAAAAATGCTACCAACAATAAAAGCACAAGTCAATGTGGATGCAGCAGCTCATAGGTTTGTTTGCTTTGCTTTGAGTGTACGCAGAATGATGACTGCGTGGGGAAGGGGAAACATAGACTAACCTAAGTGGCTCCAACTTTTTGGCATCATGCCGTCTCCTGTTCTCAATCAAACCTCCTTGCTTCAGACCCTAGTCTTAGGCATTAAATGCCAGCTTCCTTGGAGTGGACCTTGCATTCAAGAGCCCTCTCATTACCAGTTGTTTAGATTTGAGGGAATATGACTCTACCATATGTTGCTGTATGTGCCCTATTTCATATCAATAGGTCTCTCTGTCTTTTGTACTCTTCCACAAGATCTTGTTTTAGTCTTTCCTCTAGTACTTTCATTAAAACACTAGTAAAACATGCCCGTTTCTGGAGCAAATGAAACGGGCGCCTGCAAGGTTTTCCTCCCGACCCCCCCCTCCCTACCCACCCCTTCGGCATTGTGAAGCCACTGACTGCCATTGCTCCGCACCTCATCAACGCACGCCACCTTCATCTCCTGAATCGTGAAGCCACTGACGCCATTGCTCCGCCCTCGCTCTGTGACGCCATTGCTCCGCCCTCGACGTCATCACGTTTGATGCAAGGGCGGGGCCCAGAGACAGTGATTTCAGTGGCTTCACCACCACGAACCCTTCGAACCCAAAGGAAGTGCCCGAAGGAAATGACACTGACGTCAGTGTCATCAGAACTTTGAGGGTGAGTTTTATTATATAGGATATTTTTTGATATTTGGAAGTTTTGTTTCTTGTACAATAGTTTGCAAAGTATGGTTGTAAGGAGCAGGGGAGGAGTAGCCTAAAGGTTAGATCAACAGGCCAAGGACCACAGAAGCAAAGGTTCAAAGCCCACAGCTGTTCCTTGTGGACTTTGTGCAAGTTGTTCAACCCTCTATTGCCTCAGGTTCAAGCTTAGATTATGTGCCCTAGGGACAGGAAGATAGCCACTGCAGCTGAATATAACTTGTCCCAAGTGACAACTAGAAAAGGCATGAATTAAATTCAAATCCCCCTTCCACAGATGTGTATATGTTAATTAGGACACAATAACTTGAAATGACAACACAGGGCTCCACCAGTCACCCTCTATACAAGATGAAGCATGGAATTTGACACAAAGCAAGTGCATTGGCTGATAATATTATATTATATTACTAGTAAAAAAGGCCCGTTTCTGACACAAATGAAACGGGCGCTAGCAAGGTTTTCCTCGGAGTGTGTATGTTTGGGAGAGTGTATGTGAGAGTGACTGTGTGAGAGTCAGAGTGAAAGTGTGAGTGTGTGTGTGTGAGAGAGAGAGTGAGACTGGGTGTGAGTGTGTTTGTGAGAGAGTGTGTGTGTGAGAATGAGAGTGTGTGCAAGTGTTTATGTGAGACACAGTGTGAGAGAGAGTGTGTGTGTGTGTGCGAGAGAGAGAGTGTGTGTGAGACACAGATTCTCTGTGAGAGTGAGTGTATGAGACCAAGCGAGTTTGTGAGTGACTGTGTGGCACATAGAGAGTGAATGTGATACAGTGTGAGACAGAGTGTGTGAGAGTGAGAGTCAGAAAGACATTGTATATGAGAGAGAGAGTGTGAGCCTTGCCCTCCCAATCCATGGCCATCTGTCCCCTGCCCCCTCCATTCATCCTTTTCCAGCAATTCCCCTATCTCCCTGAGCCCTGCCCTCCCAATCCATGCCCATCTCCTCTGTCACCTGCCCCCTCCATTCATCCCTATCCAGCAATTCCCCTCTCTCCCTGAGCCCTGCCCTCCCAATCCATGCCCATCCATGCTCCTCTGTCACCTGCCCCCTCCATTCATCCCTATCCAGCAATTCCCCTCTCTCCCTGAGCCCTGTCCTGCAATCCATATCCATCCATGCCCATCAGTCCCCTCCATTCATCCCTATCCAGCAATTCCCCTCTCTCCCTGAGCCCTGCCCTCCCAATCCATGCCCATCCATGCTCCTCTGTCCCCTGCCCCCTCCATTCATCCCTTTCCAGCAATTCCCCTCTCTCCCTGAGCCCTGCCCTCCCAATCCATGCTCCTCTGTCCCCTGCCCCCTCCATTCATCCCTTTCCAGCAATTCCCCTCTCTCCCTGAGCCCTGCCATCCCAATCCATGCCCATCCATGCTCCTCTGTCCCCTGCCCCCTCCATTCATCCTTTTCCAGCAATTCCCCCTCTCTCCCTTCCATGACCCCCCTCGCATCCATGCTCCTCTTTCTCCCATGTCCCAGCCTGGCCCACCCTCTTCTCCCCCCCCTTCGCATCCATGCCCCCCCTTTGCATCCATGCTGTCGTTTCTCCCCTGCCCTCCTGCTCCCATTGTTCAACTTTACTGCCCACCCTCTTCTCTCCCCCCAACATCCCTTTTTTTTTTTTTCTTTTTAAATTTACCTCGGTGGCGGTTCTGGCAGCGCAGTGTCAGGGAAGGAGGCGGCACTCCCGACGTCTAGCCTTCCCTTCGCTGTGTTCCGCCTTCTTCTGACGTCATCCTTGACGTCAGAAGAAGGCGGAACACAGAGAAGGGAAGGCTAGAGACGTCGGGAGCGCCGCCTCCTTCCCTGACGCTGCGCTTTGTTTGTTTTTTTTTCCGCCCTCGACGTCATGACGTTTGCCCTTGACGTCATGACATTTGACGCGAGGGCGGGGCAGAGACGGCTGGCTGGCTTCACACCATGAATCCACGAACCCTACAGCCAGGGAGTGTTTGAGTGACTTCAGAACGTTGTCTTCAGAACGTTCACGGTGCGTTTTATTATATTAGATGCTTGATTTATATTCTATAAGGCCCAAACAAATAACTGTCCTTTCACCACACTCAGCCTCCATATCTCATCTTTCTAACAAATTCCACACAGCTTCTTACCCTTGATTGTCAGGCTGCCCGAATGCAAAGCTAGTGAAAGAAGGGTGGTCTCCAGTGTCCCAGCGGAAGGAGTCCTTGGACATTTTATAGGTCAGGCCTGAAATAAAAAGAAAAGCAACTTGTTTGTGGAGGTGTGACCTAATGGGTAAAGCGACTACCTGAGAACTTGGAAAACTGGGGTTCAAATCCCACTGATGCGCCTTGTGACCTCAGGCAAGTCACTTGACCCTTCAGGAACACATATAGGGCCAGATTCTATATATGGCACTTTAAAAAATCTGTGCAGAAAACATTTCAATCTAAGCTTATTCCACAAACAGCCCCTAGATTTAGGCACAGTATATAGAATACACTTAGTCAATATCCTAGCACCTAAAACTACGCACATCCAATTACAACAATGAAAACGTGGTGTAAATCCCAGCACATAGATTTAGGTGCAGAGGGCCATATTCTATAACAATGCACGTATATTTCAGAACGCCCATTTCCTCATCCATAACCATGCCCCTTTTGCCTGCACACATTAAAATTTAGGCGCAGTGCATTACAGGGAGTTGTGCGTGTAAATTTTAATTATTGCCAATTAGTGCTCATTATTGCTTGTTAAGTGCTGTTAACAACACTGACTGGTAAGATTTCACTTACTACGTGGCCATGCAGGGGGGAGCACTTACTGCCACCCATTAAGGTGGTTGTAAGGGCTCCCGTACTAACCTGGTGGTAACTAGCAAACATGCGGCACTGCCCGATTATTGCCAGGGTAAAAAATAGGGACCTTTTTTTCCCTAGTGATGGGGCTACAACTACCGCCGGCACCCGCATTGGGCCAGTGGTAACTCCGGACTAGCACATGGTAAGCCCCTCAGAGCAGCATTTCAGAAAGAATGTACAAATCAGAACCAAGGCTTCCAGTTCAGGACACAAAAAAGGTCAGGGATTTGATATACCACATTTCTGTGGCTTTGATGACAAATTAGAGAAACAACTTAGATAAAGGAATACCAACCCTGGTCATGCAGTTAGATCTGTCAGTCACCTTTGATTTGGTCAATCATAATATCTTGTTAGGTAGATTATCTCAAACTGGAATTTCTAATACAGTCTTACAGTGATCATATCAGTATACAAAAAAATACCCTACTACCATTTTGTATACTGATAAGATTAAAAAAATAATTAATGAATTTGTATTATTATATTTGAAGAATATGGTAGTTACTGGATATATGCATTATTGAGTTGTACCTAGATTGAAATAAGGGTTCTCAGATTAATAGGGAGTATTTCACAGAGCTGAGAAAAATTACTACATCAGGGTGTAGGTGTAATTCTAAAACTGGTTTAATGGGGGAACAAATTGCACAATTGTTAGGAGGCAATAGATTGTTTGGCTCTAATGTTGAGGGTCCACAGTTGGAATGGGCTGATGTTCAAAAGAAACAGAGGGGCCCTTTTGCTAAGGTGCGCCGAAAAGTGGCCTGTGCTGGTGTAAGTGCGTGTTTTGGACGCACGCAGGTCATTTCTTCCGCGCTTGGAAAAAAAAAGCATTTCTTCTTGTGGCCAAAAATGGTAATGCGGCAAAATTTAAAACCAGTGCGCATCCATTTTCAGCCTGAGACCTTACCGCCACTCATTGACTTAGCGATAAGGTCTTGTGCTAACTGAGCAGTAAGCAGCCAGTGAGCATAAACTGCTGATTACCACCAGGTACGCGCCACGTGGTAGAAAATAGAAAATATTTTCTCCCGCGTGTTTTGTACATATGTAAAAAATGGAATTACTGCCCGGGGCATGCAGTAGCCGGCCGGTAGTTCCAATTTGTCATGCGTTGGATGCGCGTAGGCGCCTATGCACCTTAGTAAAAGGGTCCAATAAATGTTTAATTAGAACAAAATATTATTCAAGGACACTGGTTGAGTATTGTCATGTTAAACATATTCCTAGAACCAAGATTTCTAGATGATGTAGAATATGTGAAACAGTGGAATGAATTAGTGTTCACTTGATTTGATGTTGATAACTATTGAAAAACTTAACAAAATCATTAAAGTCACTCAGGAAGAATTAGATCAGAAAATACAAATAATGAAACAAAAAGACCAGAGGGCTCATATGATCAGCAGTATACAGAGTATTTACAAATTATGGGAAAATATAAATTTGAAATAAAGGGACAGAAATAATTGCTAAATTCAAACGGGATGAACAAGACTACACACGTTGCTATGTTTTTCCATGGATGGACCGAAATCAAAAATCTAGAAGAAATAAAAAGATCAAAAAGGTAAATTTTATCAGTTCCTCAAGTATTTCTTCTGAGGAAGAAAGTGGGTATAAAAAAAATGGATCAGGATAGTATTAAGTCTGCTTCTTCACAAATGTTTTAGAGATGCCCAATGTCACACAGGGTATATTAACCAATCCCCAACAAATGGGAGCCAGATCCAAGAGACAAGTGAAAAAACACAATTAGTTTTATTTAATATTTCTTCTAAAAAAAATAGACTAAAGATCAACAAAAAAGTGCTGTCTATGGGCCTTTCCTTTGTGCCAACTCAATATTATGGCCCATTTACAATGCATCAACATTTATATTATTTTTTTAGGAAATTGAGATTACAAGTATATTTTACGAAAGATAATCAGGAAGATAATGTTCAAGCCCAAGGTTTCAATCTTTTTCACAGGAATATCATTTGCCTTCTACTTGGGTCCCTAAAGGACCAGTGGATGCGGTAGTGGCCACTTTCCAGCAATGAGTATTACAAAATGTAAAAGATATGGAGCATAGAGGCACTTTTGTATATGGTAATTTGCCCAAAGAACAATTAAAAGCTTTAACAGGCCCTTTTACTAAGGCGCGTAGGCGCCTATCAGGGGCATTTTCGAAAGAGAAGGGTGCTCATCTTCTGACACAAACAAAACAGTGGGTTTCGGGTGGGTTTTGTAGTGTGGTGGGATTGTCAGGCTTAGTGCATGGGTGAGAGTCACCATCCACTGAGTGGTTCAGAGGTTTTTTTTCTGTAACCACCAGAAACAGAGAAGAGTGAATGAATGCAGCAATAACAGGGTCTCTTCTCGTTCAGTTTTTTTTTTTTTTTGGTAGTCTTAGGAGATTAGTAGCATACTGGTGGCAGCTGGTAGCAACCCTCAAACACTGGATATGCCTGACCTAACACAAGAGCAACCGGATAACCTCAGCAAGGAGGAGCTGCAGGACCTTTGAGATATAATGGTTTACACCATTATTATACTACTACTACTACTTAACATTTCAAGAGCGCTACTAGGGTTACGCAGTGCTGTACAATTTAACAAAGAGAGACAGTCCCTGCTCAAAGAGCTTACAATCTAATAGACAAGTGAACGGTAGGTCCGATAGGGGCAGTCAAATTGGGGCAGTCTGGATTCACTGAACGGTAAGGGTTAGGTGCCGAACGCAGCATTGAAGAGGTGGGCTTTAAGCAAAGACTTGAAGAAGGGCAGGGAGGGGGCTTGGCGTAAGGGCTCAGGAAGGTTGTTCCAAGCATAGGGTGAGGCGAGGCAGAATGAGCGGAGCCTGGAGTTGGCGGTGGTGGAGAAGGGTACTGAGAGGAGGGATTTATCCTGTGGTTACGGGCGGGAACGTAAGGGGAGATGAGGGTAGAAAGATAGTGAGGGGCAGCAGACTGAGTGCATTTGTAGGTAAGAAGGAGAAGCTCTTGTGTTTGTGTTAAGCACATATTTTAAAGTCATACCCTTGCTTAGTATCTGTGCGGCCATGCTGTTACGGATTGCTTTTGTTTATCTTTCTGCACTGAGCACAGAACTGCCCTGACACTGTCGAGACCAGACCGGCGGTCTGTAGAGGCAGTACGTCCAAATAGCAAGGGGGCATGTTTTGGATGCATTTTAGGCAAGACTAGGGAGGGCCTGAAATTTGGACATCCAACAACGATTACCAAAGGGGATGAAATGTTTACGTCTAAAAAGAAGGATGTTCTTATTTAGAGCTGTTTCAGAAATGTCCAGGTTACAGAAAGGTGCTCTGATTTGCGCAGCTATCCACTGGAGAGATTAAGACATGACACCTCCTTAATCCCCCATTGGTTACTGTCCCCCTTCTTCTCCCCTGAAAGTGAAACTGAAATGGGATACCAGGACCTATGACAGCTTCTGGTACTATGGACATTTTTAAGAGAGTAGGAAGCAGGTCTGAGGAGTAGCCTAGTGGGTGATACAACTGCCTGTAAACCAGGGGACCAAGCTTCAAATCCCTTTAAACAGAAAAATACTTACAGTACCTACAATATATAAGATGCCTGAACATTCAGGTACAGTAGATATTTTTCTGTTCCTAGAGGGCTCAGAAGTACAAAAAAAAAAGAGTTAAAGTAGGATTTGAATCTGGGTCCCTTGGTTTAGTCCACCACACTAACCACTAGGCTGACCCTCTGTCCTGCATGGATATCTGCGTGACCATTTTCTAAGAATGCTGCCATACAGATGTCCATGTCCCTTGTTTCCCCTGTTTAAAATTTGGAGGATTCAGTTTATAAAATGGATGTTCATGCTGGACATTTCCAGCACATGGACGTCCATCTCATGTATTTTCGAACTGTATCCTGTTTGAAAATACATGTGAGATGTACGTCCATTTCCGACATTCTGACTTGGAGATCCCTATTCTGACTTGGATGACTTATTTTTAGAAGCACAATTCAGGTTTTAGATGTGCATAAATGTTTGTATTGCATAAATGTCTAAATCCTGATTTTACAAAGTCAAGAAATATACATGTAAAACTGAAGAACATGTATCTGGCAAGAGGGCATGATCTGAGCCTGTTTTGAGAGGGGCTAAGGCAGGCCTAAAAAAATAAATGTGTATTCCCCATTTCAGAAGGGGAATGTACGATCGATGTCAGGATTTAAACCTGCTGTCCAGGATGTCTAGGTTTCAGAAAAGTGTTCCTATTGAGCAGCACTCCATTCCAGGGATAGGGGAAATTAATTCCTTTAATTCCCAAAGTGGTTGATGTCCCCTCTGAAAGTGAAACAGGCAAGGGATACTGGGCTCTGTCACAGCGTCATGAAAAATAAATATGTATATTTCTGAAATAGCTAATACAAACATGTATGTTCTGATATTTTAGATGTTTAGGTTTCTAGGTATGAGGTATTTTAGATGTTCCTGCTGCATGTATCTGGCATATAAATGTCCATCTCTCCATGTATTTTAGGATAGGCTCTACTTCAAGAGATCCTGTTCCTTAGGCGGTTGGTGACTCAGCTGTTTGAGGAGGCTAAAGTGGGTGGGGCTAGGGTGAGGTATAGAGGAGGGTTAGACAGAACAGAGCAAATTAAAATCCTTGGGGTACTGACCTTATGTCTGAAGGAAAGGAATTGAGACACCTTTGGACACAACGAGGAAGGAATCCCTCACTGTGTGGCTGTGGTGGAGCTGCACCAGCTGTGTTTCCTCCCCCCCCCCCCCCCACCTTTATTGCTGATGGTAATATGCAAACTGTATACACTCCAGGAATTATATACCAAAAAATCAAAATAATGCACCAAAGCAATACAATATATTAACTAGAACAATATTTGCAGTATTCTGGAAATATATGCAGGCATTTTAACACTTGGCCCCCAGTCAGCCCTAGCACTGCAGTCCACCATCTTGCAGTTGTCCAAGTGAACTGTATCAAAGATCCTGCGGTTAATGACAACAATAAAATGATTTGCTTATCAATGCTTTTAGTAGGTTTCGAAATGGCCACCAGGCTCAGGGCCGGTCTTAGGCAGAGGCGACCAAGGTGACCGCATAGGGCCCCGCACCTAAGGGGGCCCCGCACGGCGCGCCTAAGGGGGCCCCGTGCAGCGCCTCAACTCTGCCTCGCTCGTGCCTCCGCTCCGACCTCCGCCGCTGCTCGCCTTAGTCACCTGAGATGATCCCCATTCCTGCAGCTCGGCCACTCCGCTCCCGCCACCACCGTCGCGGCACCCATCCCCGGCTTGGGCCCGCTGAGCCCGCCATCAGCTCCCGAGTCCCCGAACCCCGGTGACTAACTGAGCGATGCCAGCGAGCCAGCCCAGGCAGCGACGGCCCCGCCTCAGACGGCGACGACAGACAGTTGCAGCGCGACGGCTCACCCCCAGGCTCCAGCTTCCCGCTCAATGTCCCACCTTCTGATGTATTTCCTGTTTCCGGACGCGAGGGCAGGAGTCACTGAGCGGAAAAAGCTGGAGCCTGGTCGGAGGTGGTGAGGACGTGAGGTGAGCCATCGTTGCTGACGCCAACAGTTGTGCACTTATGCCAAATCGAAATCGGATTCCATGCAGGCAGGAGATCAGGAGAAGTGTCTCTCTCATCTAACGATGCTTGCGGACGGTGCAAGGGTTGGAAATGTCTGCCTCCCTGAGAGGGATTTGGCTCAACAACATTAGTTGCTAGAGAAGCTGAGCAAGTAAGATCTTCTGGCTTGGAAGAGGCTGTTTCTAACATATCTGGGTTATTTTCACATAGATCTGCAGATATTTCCCCTGATAAAAATTTGGATGGCAATAGCAGATTTAGCTAAAACACTGCTTCCAGTAATTAATGATATGACACCTCGAATTAATCATTTGAAAGCTAGACTGCAATCACAGGAAGAAAAGATTACTAAGCTAAAATCTGAGAATGGAAATCATGAAGTAGCAAAATCTGATATAAAGTAGGTACAATCAGTTCAAACTATTTAGTAACTGATGTGGCTACTTGTCTCTCTGGTTTGATGGGTTACAGAGTAATAGGGGAATTTGAAAGTACTGGATCTTATCTTAATATTTTTCCTTTATTCTCCTTTGTTATGAGAATTGGAACTACTAATTGTAGTGGACTTGAACTGAATAATTTCTGGGGAGGGGAGGTTTCATGATAGCATTGTGCTTATTATTTCAATCAGTTTTTTTTGTACAAGTTTAGCTTCATTTGTCTTTATTTGAAATTTCATAAATAAAAAAAAATTCTAAAAATGGAATAATCTTATCAATGGGGTGGAGCTAGGGTGGGGGCAGGGCTAGGATGGGGCCCCACCAAATTGGTCTGCATAGGGCCCCGCACTTGCTAAGACCGGCTCTGACCAGGCTTCAGATCTGCTGGCCTTTAGTTTATTGTTGAGTTACCAAACATGTTTGGAATATGTTTTACCTGTATTAGTTGTACCTAACTTAGAGCAGCAGTCTGAGAACCAGGGAAGCCAGGGTTCAAATCCAACTGCCACCCCTTGAGATCCTAGACAAGTTACTCAGCCCTCCATTGCCTCAGACTGTAAGCCCTCCAGGAACAGGAAAATATCTATTGTATCTGAATGTAACTCACATTGAGCTACAACTGAAAAAGTGCGATCCAAATCCAAAATCCAGTACCAAGCATTTTGTGACAAAATAAAAGACCCTACAATTCTACTATCCCAATAACAACACTAATTTCCAGGAATCACACAACAAAGGCCTTCCGAGGAAAAGGCAGTGGGCATCAGAACATCAGCTCACCTATTGGAAAACTAAACAGGCCTGATCACAATGGATTGATCCTACACAGATACTCAGTGCTAATAAAGAACCCTTTCACACATGCAGAACACAAACAGACTCTCACCAAGTACTGAATAAGTAATCAAAAACTAAAAATAGAAATATGTACACAAAAATTAAATTGAACCCCAAAAGCAGTCTGACTCTGCATATAATGCAACAACCAGGGACACATGTCCTCCTCTGTCGTGCAAAATATAAAGACAGCAGATGTAAATTTCAAAAGCTAGCATATTCCAATGACTACTTACAAATTAACAAACGAAACACAAATGGAAAATAAAATGATACCTCTTTTAGGGCCTCTTTTACTACACCACACTAACATTTCTCAGGACAGTTTGGTAAAAGAGGCCCTTATTGAACTAACAATACAATTTTTGACTAGCTTTCAAAAGCCAAAACATCTTTTCTTAGGACAGAACATGATACCATAATAGCAGTGTACTGTCCCAACCTGAGGAAGGAGGCTTTGGCCTCCAAAAGCTAGAGAACTAGTCAAAAATATATTTAGTCCAATAAAAGGTATCATCTTATTTTCCATTTTTTTCTCATTTATTAACCTTTAAAGTAGGCTAACAAGGCTACTATATTATGCCAGCCTAAATAAAAAAAAAATTTAAATTCTTTTTCTACCTTTATTGTGTGTCTGGCTACTTAATTTTTCTAATTGTGTTGACCCCAGTCTCTGATTACTGCTTTCTTTCTTCTTTTCATTCTCTTTCCAAATAACTCCTGTCCATTTATTATTTTTTTCTCTTCATCTGTCTTCTTCGCCTCCTCTACTACATCCAGCTCCAACACCAAACTGTTCCTTTCAGCTTTCTTCCATTCAGATTTTATTCATTCATACTATCCAGTATCTCCCTCTTGTTACTGCCATCTTTCCATCACTTGCCCTCACCCTGGCTCTCCTGTTCTCCTTCCTCTTATTTCCCAGACTTTCACTAATTCTTTGCTCTCTCCTTCGCCCCGCCATCCAACTTATCTCTATCACCTGCCATCCTGTAGCTCCTCTCTGTGTCTGCCCCCCTCCTCCACCATCCAGCAGCTCCTCTGTGACTCTCTCCCCCTTCATCCAACATCTCCTCTCTTGTTTCTCTCTCTCTCACTCTCTTCCTTCCATCCTGGATCTCGTCTTTCTCTACTCACCCCACCATCCAACATTGCCCTTGTCTGTCGCTGTTCCTGTCATGCAGCATTTACCCTGTCTCTCTCTCTTCCCCCTTCACCATTCAGCATTTCCCATGTCTTCTTCTCTTCCCCCATCTAGCAATGCCCTGTCTCTCTTTCTCCATGCACTACTGCCATTCTCTCTCTTCCACATCAGCATTGCCCCACCTTTTTCTCTCTTCTTCCATGCAGGATTGCCTCTGCCTCTGTCTCTCTTTCTCCCCATGTCATCCATCATCTTTCCACCCAGCATTGCCCTGCTTGTCTGTCTCTACCCACCACCTAACATTACCTCTGTCTCTCTATCTCTCAACTCCCCCACCTAGCATTGCCCCATCTCTCTCTCACCAACAGTGCTCCCATCTCCCCCTCCCATCCCCCCTGGTACTGCTTCTGCCTCTGTACCCACTCTCCACCCCCACACTGCACTACTCCCACCTCACTCCCTGATCCCCACCCCCCACCTATCTCCCTACCCCCCTCCCCCCCACTGTACCTGTCTCTCCCTGGCTCCAAGCACTGCTCCAGGTTTCCAAGTTTATTCAAAATTTCTTATCCCACCCTCTGGGAAACCATCAGGGCAGCTTACAACCTAACAATGCTAAAGCTAGAGAGAAGAAGGAAGGAAAAGTAAAAGAAAGATAACGGATAGAGGAAGACAGGGAAAGGAGGGAGGAACTACAATGTTTACAATAGGAAAGAGGTGGAGTAAAAACAAAATGGAAATGGGGGGGGGGGGGGGGGGGGGTGGAGATGCTCTCTCCCTGCCTCCCACTTCCCAATGCTCCTGTCTCTCCCTGGATCCTGGCCCTACTATGTCTCCCTGGCCCCCGGCAATGCTCCTGTTTCTCCCTGGCTCTGCTTCTGTCTCGGAGTCTCTCCTGCCATCCCCCAACACTGCCCCTGTCTCTCTCTCTCCCCTCCCCCCTGTATTGCTCCTGTTTCTCTCCCCCTAAGCTGCCCACCAGCAAACATGAGTTTTTGTCCCTTTCCCTCCAAGTTGTCATCTTTGCCGCTGGCCTGCTGTGGTAATTATATAGCAAAGCCACTTGGACCACAGCTCTCTGCATGCTATAGCTGCTTCCTGCAGGTTGGCCCTGCGTCCTCTGAAAGAGGAAGTTATATCGGAAGAGACGGGGCTGGCCTGAAGGAAGTAGTCACATCCTGGGATAAAAGTGTTATCATGTGTATGCACATGGTCTTTTGGTTGCCCTGATGTTCCCCTGTCCATTAGATCAGACAGGAGGAGAAGGGGAGTCCCTGATTAAGACCTATGAAATACTGGCTAAAGGAGAAGGAGAGTCACTGTTGGCAGAAACAGAGACTGGAGATTAAGCTCTGGAGAGGGGTCACGTGGACCAAATCCAGGAGTTGAGATAAGAGCTGAGTAGAGCTTCATCATATTGAGGAGATTGGATGCTGGAATCTGGACCTGAACCAGGAAGGAGTGTAGCTGTTTGGGATTCATTGCTTGTTTGCTTCCCTAGCTAAGCTGCTTCCCTGCACCCGTGGGTGCTCTGTTGCTCTGTCTTTGTGTGCTGACTGAGTTCTGGTAAGAACATTGTTTGTTTTTCCCTTTGTTAGTTTTTTTCCCTTTAACTGCAGTGTAAGCCCTGCTTCTCAGCCTTTCCCGTTTGCTTGCTTTTCCCTTTGTCACTAGTGTCTGTTTTCTGACTCTGTGGCACAACCTTGTGTACTCTTGTGTGTGGTTTCCCGTACTCCTTGAGTGCTGTGTTGCACAGCCTTGTGTGTTCCTTTAGGTGACTTCCCTTTTCCTTTGGGTGCTGTGTGGCACAGCCCAGTGTATTTGTGTGCTGTATGGTACAGCCTAGAGTGTTCCTGTGGAGCTTCGCTCTTATAGACTCTGTGTCCCATTCTGTCCTTGATTTTCTCTTCCCCTGGTCATAGCTTGTACCTGCCAGCTTCTTGTCTGTCACCCTTCCTTGTGTCTCTAGCTAGCGCTGTGTGCGTTCCATGTGCACCAGTCCCTTTTGGGACCCCTCGTTGTTCTTTTCCCCTTCCCCAGTGTGTAACTCGGTTCCAGTTCGGCCGTGAGGTCTGCACGCTTGAACTCTGTATGAGTGGATTCCCGTTTGGCTGTGAGGCCCGCCTGAGTGGTCTATCTCCCTTTTCTGGTGGTGCTAGTTGTTTGTCCTGAGTGTGCGGGGCTTTGTGGCTGGGGTTTGCTTAGTGCCTGTTTGGTCCACCCTAGGCCTTGGCCAAGGTCCTTCCTAAGCCTTGGCCTGGGCACCAGGGCTCACAAACAGTTTAACACCTGTAAATACTTTCGCCAAAGACAAGCTGATTTTGCTTGACAGTGTTGGACTATTATCTATCTATCTTTGATTTGACTGAGTTGCCAGTTGTGAATTAAATAAAAGTTCCAGTAATTTTTTTATATAAACTGTTGCATTGTGGAGTGATTTAATTTTGGAAAATGCCTTGGGAACCAATGGCTCTCTGAGGCCGCCCTAACTAACTGCCAGCTTGCATCCCATAGGAGGTGTGAACCCAAGACTGAGTTCCTGGGAGGAGAAGAGGTCTCCGAACACATTAACCACTTCTTTTTCCCAGGTGGAGGCACCGAGCGTCAACTGTGAGGTAAAGGGTCTGAAGGAGTCTGCCTGTCAAAGAGGCTTCCTGACCGTTAGGACCCCGGACCTGGGGAAGTACCGGAAAGAAGTAGGTTGTATTGCATAGAGTACGAAATGCAGATATTGGTAGATGGAAGAGAAGAAAATATTTTGCTTGGTCAAGTTACTATTATAGGTTATTGGCATTAGCATTAATAAATAGTAAACATCAGGGTTTCAGCAGAGTTTATAAATAGATTTATCACATTCCTGAAAGACACAACTTGTACAGACTATACAGGTAGGCTGCTGCGCAAAACCCACCTTGATAGGAAGGGGCACCCCAGATCTTTGGCCCTGGACCTGGACCCAGTAGGCCTGTGCAGAGATCCATCTCTGCCCCCTCCCCCCACACCACCCTAGCACTAACTGGAGAGTGCCACAGCAGTCAGAACAGATATTCACTGGCACTTTCTAGTTATGTACTGCTGCTCCAGCCAGTACAATTTAACCAGGCAGCAGCCTCTCCTGCTTGGTTAAATCACTTTGAATATTGACCACATTATGTTTAGAAAATATGTGCAACACATGTGCCAATGTGTTTTGACAGTCTAGGCTCCCTGTTACTTAAACCTGTCTATTACACATGAACCTCTATCCTACCACAACATCACTCTGTATTTGTTCATATTGGTATTGGCGGTCGCCTTTACAGTACCACATTGAGCCTGCAAATAGGTGGGAGAATGTGGGATACAAATGTAACAAATAAATAAATAAAATCACCTCCTTAATGCTCTCCTTTTCACCTCAAGCCTACTCACCAATCCAAAAGTTTCTGGTTTCAAAGTCTGGATCTGTCACCTCATTGGTGGTTTCTAAACGTCCCAAGTAAAAAGCCAAAATATCTTGAACTTTTTGGGTTTTGATTTGGGCCAGCACTCCTACCCTCTCCTGCAGTCAATCAGATGAGATAAAATCAGTCTTGTTACAGAGTTCTCAAGTTGCTGGAATGTAGATCTATACAACAACTTTCTCTATCGATCCAGCACAAAGTGAAAACAGAACTAATGAAAACCTAAACCCTGGACAAATATTTAACACCAAGGGGGCTAGTTAATAAGCTGCAGTAAAATATTGCATTTTATCACAGCTTAGTATACCACAGGAGCCGCTAACCAGCCATAACTCAGTATTGTAGGCTAGTAACTCCAGTGGTATATGAGTAATGAAACATGTGATCAATATCGCAAACTGTGTTATTCTGCTGTCTAAGAGCATCAGGCCACTAACACATGGCCTCGGGTTACTGGGGTGCCATCTTAAAGAGGCCAGCATAAACCCCTGAAATACTCCTCCCCCCAGTCCAGACCTCCTCACCCTACTCAGACTCCCTGGCTAATCCCCAGAGTCTAGCAGGGCAGGAGCAATTCCCAGTCACTCCTGCCTTGGTCACTCTTGCCTGTGTGGCTCTGGGTTCACAATGGCGCCTCTCAGTCTCTAGTGGTGATCAAGAGACTAGAAATTGAAAACACCATTTTGAAACAAAGCCACACAGAGTAGGAGTGACCAAGGAATACTCCTGCTCCATTTCACTAGACACAAGGGGGTCAGCCAAATAGGTCCTAATGGGGGCTATAGGAGATTGATGGGCCTTAAGGGGAGTAGAGAAAATAATTGGGGAGCATGGGGGCAGGGACCAGAGACAGTTTAAATGGGTGGGAGGGTCTGTCCATAGGTGATGGGGGTTCTTTGCTAAGGAAGAGGAGAGGGGGGAGGATCCATATTTCTATAACTAATGAAATGGACCCTTTTAGATGACACCTAGGAGCATTGGGATGTGTAATAACAGATGCCTTCAGGTAGGAAAAACAACGCCATCTCAAGACTGCCACTATTATTTCCATGAATAATTCAACTTGCAAAGTTCAACACAAGCTGTGCTATCCAATTTGCATAGTAATAAGGTGCTTTGCATACATCTGCATGCTATGCCTCTCATTGTTATGTAGCTCACATTGACTTCAAATAAGGTGGATTCTGGTAAAAATAATACACGATTTTGCCACTGAATGCATATTAAGAGGCAGATATTATGCATTATTCCCTTAATATAGATTCAACATGTAGTTAAGCTCTGGATTTTTTTTTTTTTTACCGGAGAATGTGGTAAGAGCAGTTTTAGCAGGGTTTTTAAAAATTTGGACACATTCCTAAAAGAGAAGTCCATAAGCCATTATTAAGATTTACTTGTAGACATCCAAATGTGTTTTAATCTTTTGGGATTTTGCCAGGTACTTGTGACCTGGATTAGCAACTGTTGGAAAACGGATACTAGGCTTGATGGACCTTCGATCTGTCCCAGTTTGGCGATGCTTATGTACTTTTGTTTGGGCCTGAGGCTATGGTAGGATATGCACTTCGAATTTCTGTGGCCCTTGAGACAAGGAGAATTCTTTTGGAGTCAAAAAGCACTAGGCAAGTTTCTGGAATGTCTGACTTCTACAAAGAGTTTTGATTTTTTTTTTTTACATCTTTGTGTGTGAGAGAGATTCTGCCTGCATTTGTTTAATGTTTAAAAGTGCTTGATATACCGCTATCCGAGGGTTACTATACTATATAAGGCTTGTATCCCACAATGACCCTCTGAAGTTCTATGTGGATTACAGAATCTAATAAAATTGGACAGTTTCCAGGAATGTATAAATAATCAAAACATAATTGAAAACTCAAGCATCATAGGACAATTTAAAAAGTATTTAAAACTTTCCTAAAAGCCTTGTAATTATCCAATCTACGTAAACTTGATGGCAGAGCATTCCAGCATTTTGTAGCTTGGTAAGAAAAAGCCCATTAAACATAGATTTATAATGAACATTTTTTGAACAAGGTTAGTGAAATAATAACGGAAGTCTGTCAGAACGGCCCTTATGTCTCTGAGGGGAGCCGGTTGATATCATGTATCTGGATTTTCAAAAGGCGTTTGACAAGGTACCTCATGAAAGGCTACAGAGGAAATTGGAGGGTCATGGGATAGGAGGAAATGTCCTATTGTGGATTAAAAACTGGTTGAAGGATAGGAAACAGAGAGTGGGGTTAAATGGGCAGCATTCACAATGGAGAAGGGTAGTTAGTGGGGTTCCTCAGGGGTCTGTGCTAGGACTGCTGCTTTTTAATATATTTATAAATGATTTAGAGATGGGAGTAACTAGCAAGGTAATTATGTTTCCAACAGTTTTATTGATGAAATAAACATAACATATCAAACAATACAATATCCAAATGTGCATTGATACAAGTGTTGTTCATGCATAATCCGTCAATGAACAATCATCAAGAATTTTAACTCCCTCCCCCCCCCTTTTTCCCCCTGTAACCCCCCCCCCCCCCCCGGTTCACAAAACTATTAAAACAACAACAAAAATATAATAATAATAAAATAAAAAAGGCAAGGAACACCATCAATAAAAAGAAAGAAAAGGGGAAGAGAAAACAAAAATTCCAGTCTGGATCCAATGAATTTGTATCCGGCTCTGGGCTCGTTAAAAAGAACAAAGAAAATCAAAGGCTAATTTGAAGAGATATGTCTGTAAAAACAGCTCTAAATTTGGACAAGGAAGGCTGTCTATGAAGATTAGGGGGAAGGGAGTTCCATGCTGAAGGTGTGATACAAAAGAAAGCTGCACGGCACATGAGATCAAATTGAGAATGGAAAACAGAGGAAATGCAAACACTATGTTCATAGGCTGACAGTAATGGATGAGTTGACTGATGAGGAATGAAAAGAGAGGATATGTAATCATGAGCAGTCCCAAAAAGAATTTTGTGAATTAAAATGAGAATCTTGAATTGAATGTGATATTGCAAAGGGTGCCAGTGGTGTTGGATTAATAGAGGAGTAACCCTATCAAATTCCTTTACTCAGAAGAATGTATGTATAGCACTATTTTGTATAGATTTTAGACGTTTAAAGTCCTTGGAAGAAAGACCAGAGTAGATAGAATTGCAATAGTCTAGACAGGAGAGAACAGTAGCATAAAGGATAGACATAGCAGCTGGGGAATGAAGTATTTTTGGATGGAATGAAAGCACCCTAGCGCTAAGAAACAGGATTTAGTTACTTGTGATATGTGATATTCAAAAGAGAATTGTTGATCTAAATCAACACCCAAGTATCAAAAGGAGAACACACATGGAATCAGTGAATTTGAAAGCAAGGGAACACAGTTAGGAGCAGTGGGATGACCTGTTAGCCAACAAGCAATTGTTTTTGTAGGATTTAAATGATTGGTGCAGGACCAAGAAGGAACTGAATCTAAACAAGATTGGATGTTTGAAAGATCAGGACACTCTTGATTATGGAGAGAAAGAAGAAGAATATCATCAGCATAATTATAAACTGTGATGTTATGATTCTGGATGAGTAAAAATAGACTTAAAAAGATATTAAAGAGGACTGGGGCAAGAAAAGAGCTTTGTGGTACCCCAAAAGGAAGAGAACAAGCAGATAAGGTAGAGTCAGGGAGATATATAGTATATGTATGGTTCGAAAGAAAAGAACAAAACCAATCATGTACAACACCTGAGAGCCCAAAAGAAGCCAGTCAATCAAGAAGTAATGCATAATTGACTAGGTCAAAAGCAGAACTAAGGTCTAGGGAATGGCAAGAGCCACTTTCCCTTGTTCAAAGCCAGTGTGCAAATAGTTAATTAGAGAGGTAAGCAGGGTTTTGGTACTATGAGATAGGTGGATGCAAGATTGAAAAGGATACAGCATATTGGAATGATCTATGTGTTGAAGCAGTAGTGAAAGAACCCATTTTTCTGTGAGTTTAGATAGTATAGGAAGATTGCAAATGGGTCTATAATTGGTTGCATCTATTGGATCAAGAGATTGTTTCTTGATGATTGGTTTAACAATGGCTGACTTCCTTGTATCTAGGAAAATCCCAGAAGAGATACAGACAGAATATAAGGAAGAAGACAGTGTTTAGTTACCTTTAGCCAGGAACCAGGGGATGGGTCCTGAGCAGATGTAGCCAAATGTATTAGAAAATCTATTTATTTATTTATTTCTAAAATGTGTAGCCCGCACATCTACCATCCTGAGCGGGCAACAATTTACACTCATCTAAGCCAAATGAGATTTGGACAGTAGTTTAGTAAGAGAGATTAAGGAGGGAAGTTTAAAAGAGTCACAGACAGGACAAAGAGGTCTATGAAATAAAGCAGAAGTTGAGGTAGAGTCAATAGTAGTGACTGAAGGGGAGGAAGGATTGGCGTGAGTGGGGGGGGGGGGGGGGGGGGGGGAGGAAAAAGACCAAACAAAGGAGATAAATTTTGGAACAAAATGCTGATGCCAAATTATCTACTGAGAGAGGAAGGAATATGGAATCTGAACCCAAAAAAGGAAACAGGATGTTAGGAATTATTAGGAAAGGGATGGTAAATAAGACCAAGGATACTATAATGGATAAAGGGGATGGAACTCCACTCATATAAGGAAAGGCTCTTCAGCTTGGAAAAGAGACCGATGAGGGGAGATATGATTGAGGTCTACAAAATCCTGAGTGATGTAGAATGAGTAGAAGTGAATCGATTTTTTACTTGTTCCAAAAGTACAAAGACTAGGGGACACTCAAGGAAGTTACATGGAAATACTTTTAAAACAAATAAGAGGAAATATTTTTTCACTCGACGAACAGTTAAGCTCTGGAGGATGTAGTAACGACAGTTAGCATATCTGGGTTTTTAAAAAGTTTGGACAAGTTCCTGGAGGAAAAGTCCATAGTTTGCTATTGAGATAGACATGGGGAAGCTACTGCTTGACCTGGGATTGGTAGCATGGAATGTTGCCACTATTTGGGTTTCTGCCAGTTACTTGTGACCTGGCTTGGCCACTGTTGGAAAACAGGATACTGGATTAGATGGACCATTAGTCTGACCCAATATGTCTGTTTTTATGTTCTTATAATGCCTCAGCATTGCTCCATGGTGTAACCTCACCTTGAGTATTGCATTCAGTTCTGGTCAACGTATCTCATAAAAGATATAGCGGAATTAGAAAAGGTTCAAAGAAGAACAACCAAAATGATAAAGGGGATGGAACTCCTCTCATATGAGGAAAGGCTAAAGAGGTTATGGCTCTTCAGCTTGGAAAAGACATGGCTGAAAGGAGATATGACTGAGGTCTACAAAATCCTGAGTGGTGTAGAATGGGTAAAAGTGAATTCATTTTTTACTCTTTCAAAACGTACAAAGACTAGAGGACACCCAAATGAAGTTACATGGAAATACTTGTAAAACAAATAGGAGGAAATATTTTTTCACGCAAAGAATAGTGTATCTGGGTTTTAAAAATGAGATTGTTATAATAGGTTCACTTAGCTTTTTTGATTTCAGTATGATATTTCGAATGTATTTGTTTGACATTTTAAAGTGTTAAGGGTGAGGAGTGCTTCCGCCAAATAGAGGCTAACTGAAACTGTTTTTTCAGTTTCAGCCGAAACCAAAACTGCAGCCAAAACGTATCACCTGGTTTGGCTGAAACCGAAACTGAAAACTAAAAATTTGTTGTGTGAATGTGAACCAGTGAGACCAAATGGGGATTGTCACAGTTTACAGTCAGCAGCCCTCTGCAAAGTCCACAGGAGATTATTACCTCCCAGTCCCAGGAACAGCAAGCACAGGCTGACGACTGAGAAACAAGGACTTCTCAACAAGTAAGTCTAGCATGTTTAGGTTCCCAAGTCAATGCAGATGTAGTTAAATATCCTCTGAGACAGAAACTTTGTGAGAAAATGTAAAAAAAATATCATGATTACCAGCTTTTATGCTTACCCAAAACTGTGCACAAGTAGCAAGAGATAGCATGAGATGTTTCTTATTTGTATTTAGTTATAAAACTGATTAAGGACAAGCGTGATATAAATTCTTACTAAAATAGGGTAAAAGAGTCCAGACACTGGTCTACACTGTGGACATTATACCAGCCTGATGCACAATCCTGAATAAAAAAGCACATTGATGTTACTGAATGAAAGTACTGTATGTGCTGAAAAATTACAATCAAGAGCAATGCATTTCTCAAATTATTTTGTAATATATTGCTGCATTTCATTGTAATATCATTTTCCTACTAACATTATAAGCTGACCAGTACTTGTGAAAACAATCACTGCAAATTCCTTTCTCATATAATCTAGCTTCTGCACCCCACAAATTACATTTTCATTATACCCAACAGAGACAGGAAATTCTTTAGACTCACTGAAATAGTATCCAAGCCAGAATATATATAATAATTTACATAATGAAAGACCATATTTTACCTCCAAGCAAAATAGCCTCCACACAAATGGACCTCAGTTAATGAAATCTGAAACTAAAAGTTACAGTGCTTTTGCAATGGCTGACTTTGCGCCACATTTGGATTGACAGCTGATGTCATATCTCCACTGACAGGCTAATTCCTAAGGCGTTGATCATCCCAAATTTACAGACTTAAATTTCTGCTAAACTTTTGTATCAAAAGCATTTATCTGGAGCACTCTACTCACCATATAAAGTACTATGCAAAATCGGAGAGGAAGTGACCGGGATGGCAGCTGGAACGCAGAGCTCCGTTGGGGCGCTATTAAAGTGAACAAATCCTGTAGATTTGAGCAGCATCTCGAAGCTTGGATCGCAGGGGAGAGATCCCAGAGCTATGCCGTCGAAGAAGGGGCTGGAGTGATATAGTGGAATTAGAAAAGGTGCAGATAAGGGCGACGAAAATGATAAAGGGGATGGGACGACTTCCCTATGAGGAAAGGCTAAAGTGGCTAGGGCTCTTCAGCTTGGAGAAAAGGCGACTGAGGGGAGATATGATAGAGGTCTATAAAATAATGAGTGGAGTTGAACGGGTAGATGTGAAGCGTCTGTTCATGCTTTCCAAAAATACTAGGACTAGGGGGCATGCGATGAAGCTACAATGTAGTAAATTTAAAACGAATCAGAGAAAATGTTTCTTCACTCAACGTGTAATTAAACTCTGGAATTCGTTGCCAGAGAACGTGGTAAAGGCGGTTAGCTTAGCGGAGTTTTAAAAAGGTTTGGACGGCTTCCTAAAGGAAAAGTCCATAGACCGTTATTAAATGGACTGGGGGAAATCCACTATTTCTGGGATAAGCAGTATAAAATGTTTTGTACATTTTTGGGATCTTGCCGGGTATTTGTGACCTGGATTGGCCACTGTTGGAAACAGGATGCTGGGCTCGATGGACCTTTGGTCTTTCCCAGTATGGCAATACTTATGTACTTATGATTCCATTTCACGACGAAACAAAGCAAAAAAACGCCGGCGGTCTCGGAAGGGCCAGAGCGGAGCAAGTCCAAGATGACAGCGATTCCAGCTGTAGCCGAGGAGAAGCAATGCTGAGGAAGGACTGGAGGACTCTGGCAAGATTACTAAATCGGGATGTAGTGGGTTGGTTTCAGGACTTGAAGGCCGATCTGGTGGGGGTCCGAAAGAATGTTCAAAACGCCCTGAGAGAGATTAGGGCTGAAATCCGCGACCTGGGAACGCGTGTCAGTGAGGAGGAGGAGGGGATGGAGACTCTTAAGTGCAACAACTAAAGGAGCAGTTGGAAGATCTAGAAAATAGGTCGCGCCAAAATAATTTGAGATTCAAAGGAATCCCAGACTTGGATATGTTCAGCAACTGTGAAGCAGTGATTCGAGAGCTGTGTGAGCACATATTGAATCCCGAGGAAGGGGGTCAATTACCAGACCTCCACATCTAGAGAGCACACAGAGTGGCTGGCCCGCAGCAAGATTCCAACCCAAGGGACATTGTAGTGTGTTTCGCTGATTTTCCCATGAAGGAGCAGATATTGTCTAAAGTGAGGCAGCAAAAAGAGATTCTTTGGAAGAACTAAAAGATTGGAGTGTTTCAAGATCTGGCATGGACTACTTTACAAAAGCGTCGATCCTTTAGAGAAGTCATGATATTCATGAGGTCAAGGGGGATCCGCTACAGGTGGCTATTCCCCTTTGCGATGTGGCTAACAGTGGATGGGAAGTCGCACAAAGTAAAGACCCCGAGTGACGCCTGGTCACGGGGTGTAAAGGTGTTCCAGTACAGACGGAGTTACCAGAGACCGCCAAGGAACTCAGAGCGGATTCTGCATGGCAGACGGTGGTGGATTGGGGAAAGAAATCTGATAAGCAGGCTTCCTGAAGGAAAACAGACTTAAGTGGACTGGCGACAGATTGATTAATTCGCTGAGGACATTCTGCAGATAAGTAACCATTTCAGGGGGGTGCTATGCATAGGGGGGTCGGGTGGGGAGAGGGGAGGGGAGGGCAGGCATGGCACCCTGGTGAGAGTGGGGAGCATGGGAGCATGTTAGAACATTGTGAGGGGTGAGCTGAGAGATTGAATTGGAGGGATTTTGGGTGTGGGAAATATAATTGTGTGGGTCTGGGGGTGGAAGGGTGGAGGGATGCTAGACAGGAGGGTAGCGGTTAAGTGAATGTAGCGGATGTGGGGGAGTGTGGGGTGACGGGAGGGCAGGGGATGGACTGTTGTGAGGCCAAAGCCCAGGAGAGTGCGTTTATTCCTCGTGGGATGGCTGATCTACTGATAGAGAGATTGGCTAAAGGGAGGGGGAGGGTTGGGGAGGATGGGGGAGGGACTGTGAATATGTTAAAGCAGGGGAGAGTGGGTTTGGAGTAGGGGGAGGGATGGGAATTGGCTGGGGGAAGGGGAAGGGGACAAGAGGATGAGGGGTGGGGGGTGGGGGAAGAGAGGCCTTATTGGTGGGTACATGTAATGTGAACAGGCTCAATAATCAGGGGAAGCGCAGTAGAGTATTTAAGGAGTTGAGCAGGCTGAAGTGGGACGTAACGTTTTTACAAGAAACACACTTAAGACCAAGAGATACTCACATGCTCCGTCATAGGCCTTTTCGGGAAGTGGTGGTACATCAGGGAGAAGGACCAAAGAGGATGGGGGGAGTGGCCATATTGATAAGACAAAATTGTGGGATTGTGATTAAAAAGGTGTTTCGAGATACTAGTGGGCGCTGTGTAGCCCTTAGAGGGTGGTTGCAGGGCAAGGAGCTGACATTGATCAATATTTATGCACCGAATATGGGGCAGAAGAAATTCTTTCAAACATTAAAAGGAGAGATTCTGGGATTTGTGGGAGGGCAGGTAGTGGTGGGGGGGATTTTAATCTTGCCCCGGATGCAAGGTTAGACCATTCAACAAGAGGAGGGCAGCAGAGTGGTCCTGGGCGGAAGGCATTGTTGCAATTTATGAAGGGGTTGGAAGTGGTGGATTGTTGGAGGTTGCTACATGGGGTGCAGCGGAATTACACCTTTTACTCGCATGCAGCGCAGACCTATTCCCGTATAGATGGGTTGTGGGTGCATTGCAATGGATGGCATATGGTGGAGGCGGCTGAGATAGAGACAATTTGTGTTTCTGATCATGCGCCAATGTGGATTAAACTAACTGGGCTGGATCATTGCAGGTGACAATAAGTCTGGAGACTTAATGAGTCACTGCTAGGCGATGAGAAAGTGAAGGAAGAAATTAAGCTTAATACTCAAGAGTTCCGTCACTTTAATGATAATGGGGAAGTAACTGACGGGGTGTTATGGGATGTGTTGAAGGTAGTGGTGAGGGGAGTCTTGATTAAGTGGGGATCGCGCAAGAAAAGGGAAAATGGACAACACTCGCTAACTTTGCATATGAGGTTATTACACTTAGAAAAGCTGTACAAACGAAACCCTACACCACAGATATGGGAAGACCTTAAACAAGTGAGAGGGGAAATAGCACAATTGCAGATGGCAGATGTTGATTTCATGAGAACTAAGCTAAAGCAGCAATATTTTGAGTTCGCCAATAAATCAAGTGCAATGTTGGCCCGTTATTTACGGGCAAGGAGAGGGCGCTTCCTTATCCAAAAGTTGAAAGATGGTGGGGGAGGTTGGCACTATGCTGATTCAGATATTGGAAAATGCTTTGTGCAATATTACCAAGATTTATATAGTGCCTCTGAGGGTGCATCGGCTGCAGATATAGCTCGTTATTTGGATCAGGTTCCATTACAACGATTGGCTGAATCTGAAAGGGCTCAGTTTGGGGAACCTATTAGACTAGGGGAGGTACAGGCGGTGATAAAAAGGCTTCCTAATGGTAAGGCCCCAGGATTAGATGGATACTCATTGAGGTTTTACAAGTGTTTTGTGGAGGAGCTGGGAGATTTATTGGTGCGAGTGGGTAATGGCGTTTTGGAGGGCAATGGGCTCCCGGTATCCATGTCTGAGGCTAGGGTAATGGTCCTGCCTAAACCTGGGAAAGACCCCACTGTTTGTGGTTCATATAGACCTATTTCACTTCTGAATGTGGACGCAAAGATAGTGGCTAAGATCCTGGCTAACAGATTGGCTAGGGTACTGCCAAAATTGATTTATATAGATCAATCTGGATTTATCCCAAAGAGGCAGGTAGAGGATAACCTAAGGCGTACTCTTCATTTAATATGGGAGGCACAAAGATCCCGGTCTAGTACAGCTATGTTAGCCATAGACGCAGAAAAGGCCTTTGACCAGGTCAGTTGGGAGGTTTTGTGAGCAGTGATGAATCGCATGGGCCTTGGAGATAATTTTGGTACCTGGCTGGCAGACTTATATGCAGATCCGAAGGCATGCCTTAATATTAATGGGGGATATACATATTTTTTTCCAAGTGGTAGGGGGACTAGGCAGGGATGTCCCTTGTCGCCCCTTCTATTTGCACTGTACATAGAGCCATTAGCAGAAATGATACGTCAATATCCAGATCTTTGGGGTATTAGGGTTGGGGGGATGGAACATCATATTGCGCTGTTTGCGGATGATGTGCTACTTTATGTGGTGGATCCGGAGCAGACGCTACCTACGGTGTTGGAGATCCTTAGGGAATTTGAAAGATATGCTGGTTTAAAGGTTAATATGGATAAAAGTGAGCTATTGGAGATTTCTCTAACCCACATGGAAGAGAGTAGATTGAGAGCACTGTTTGCTTTCAAATGGGCCAAGAATCACATTCGATATTTGGGGATTCAGATTCCCAGGGATTTTAGAAGGGTGTATAGTTTAAATTATGGGAGGATCGTGGACCAAATTCGGGTGGAGTTATCCTGATGGAAGGGGTTGTGGCTTTCCTGGTGGGGGCGCATGGCAGTGGTGAAGCTGAATGTACTGCCTAGATTGTTATTTCTGTTTCAGTCACTGCCAGTGGCGGTTTCGAGGCGGACACTTAAACAACTGCAGGGTTTTCTGTCACAGTTTATTTGGGAGGGTAGGCATCTCGGTTTGGCAGGATGTGTATTGTGGGGGGCTCCTGAGAGGGGGGTAGAGCGGTGCCCAATATTGAGTGGTATTATTTTGCTGCCCAACTGCGGATGATTATAGACTGGGAGGGGGGAAAACAAAGCCAGCTAATCAGGTGGAGCAGTCGTATAGCTCTCATAGGCCAATGAGTTCCTACTTGTGGACTACTGAAGGAGTGGGAGTGATTTTGGCTGGGATACAAAATCCATTTGTGAGGCATCTGGTGGAACTGTGAGGAGAAGTGCGGAGGAAATGGGGCCAGACTGATAGGGTATCTACACTTGCACCTTTGCGATGGGAGCCAAAATTTGGGGCTGGGAGAGAAAATGCCATATTTGTGCAGTGGGAACAAATGGGTATATTGAATTTCCGAGCTGTGCTGCAGGGGGGTAGGATGAAGAGTTTTGATACGCTGTATGGCCTGCCCGGGGGAGATATTTTTTCCTATTTACAGATTGAACACTTTGTGGGGACACTGGGTTGGAGGGGGGAGAACCCTCAAGAGATGGAAAGTCTGGAAAAACTGTGGCTTTTATTGAGGAGGGTGACCCAACCAGTATCAGTGATTTATAAATTTCTTAGGGGATGTGATCCCAGGCCATTTAGTTTTCAGGGGGCTTGGGAAGAAGATCTAAAGTGCCGCTTTTCTGATCAGGAGTGGGAAGTTATTTGTGGGGAGATTCAAAAAGCTTCGGTGTGTGTGTTTTGGTGCAGGAAAATGCATACTAAGTCCTCACCAGATGGTATTACACACCGGAGAGACTGCAGCGGATGTATCCGGGTACATCGGGCTTATGCTGGAGCAGTGGCGTAGCCAGACAGCCAATTTTGGGTGGGCCTGAGCACAAAGTGGGTGGGCACAAAATTTTCTCTCTTCCCCAGCACTTCCCAATTCAAAATATAAATACTTTAGCAGATGAGGATCCCCAATCTCTGTCAGCTGAAGGCCTCCAGTAAAGATGGCCAGAACTCCTCTCCACCAAGCCCAGTAGGCAGCAGCAACTCCTCGAGCCACTGATGCCAGCACCCCATACATTCTTAGTTGTCAGTGGCTCCAGGATGCTGCCCCCATCTGCCAAGCTCAGTAGAAGGCATCTCTGGCCAGCTTCAGAAGAGACCCCAGCTAGTAGGGCTTGGGAATCCCCACTAGCTACAGCAAGGGTCAGGGCTGCCGTTAGCCATGCTGGTGACCAGGGCAGAAAATAAAGCCCCTCCCCCAATTCCCTCTCCTCTCCAATCTCCTCATCTGAAGTTAAAGTCACACTGACAGACCCTCACAAATTAGAAATAAAAATATATAGACAAAATTGAACTGGGAACCTCAGCATGTACTGCAACACTGGAGAAAAAAAAAAACCCAAAACAAAACAAAAGCGCATTTCCTTTTCTACTTAACACAATAAAAAGACATCCGCTATGCACATTTCCCAAAGTTAACATATTCCATTTAAAATATTCAAAGTCAAATGATTTTCCTACTTTTATTTTCTGGACATTTTATTTTTCCATCATGTTGGTTCCAATTTCTGTCTGTATTCTGCTAATTCTTCAAGCGGTTGTCCATTTGTCATTTTTCTCCTGTTGTTTCATTTCCTCACTACACCTACCTCTGAAATATTGATCCTTCCATTTTAGCTCTTTCCTTTCTTTTTTTTTCTTTTCTGCCTCTGTACACTCAAATTTCATCCTCTTCCTAAATCTTTTCCTTCTTTTTACTTTTCAGATATCTATCACATTTCCATCTCCTTTCACCCACTAGCTCTCCCATTCCCCATCTCTCTCCTTCTCAGCCTTCCATTCCCTTCCATCTTCGATCTACATGCCATTACCATATTTCTACCCCCTGTGATCACTATTCTCTCATTTTTTCCTTGCCATCTCCACTCCCTGGGCCTCTCCCCCATGCTTTCCACCATTCCCAGTGTCTCCCTCCCTCCACCCTTCCAGCCCAGCATCTGTTCCCTCTTTCTACCCTCCTCACCCTCGTAGCCTGATATTTCCCTATCCCTTTTACCTCCCACCACTAGCATCTTCCTGTCCCATCTCTCTCCCCTCCCCCATTGTCCAGCATTATCCCCTTTCTCTTCCCTACCATCCATTGTCTATCTTCTCTCCCTGGATCCATCTTCCCTCTTTCTCCCCTCCCCCACTTGTGCATCTCTCCTTTCCTCGCCTCTTCTCCACCTTCATGTCCAACTTTTCTCCCTCTCCCTGCCTTAAGCCCCTGGTTTGACATCTCTCTCTACCCCCCACCACCACCACCATCATCATCTCTCCATCCTTCCTTTCCCTCACTGCCATGTTCAACATTTCCCCTCTCACCTCACCGGGTCCGTCTCTGGCCTGCCGCTACTTCTGCCCTCCGGCTCCGTTGTGATCTTTGTTTGCTCTCTTCTGCTGCTTATCTGCAGCGGTTCCGGATCTGCGCGCTCCTAGGCCTGTCTTTATGCTGCCTGCGACTGCTTCCTCTGCGCTGGCCCCGCCTACTCTTCTGAAGAGGCGGGGCCCAGCGCAGAGGAAGCAGTCGCAGGTAGCATACACAGACAGCCCTGGGAGCGCACAGATCCGGAACCGCTGCAGATAAGCAGCAGCAGAGCAAACAAAGATCACAGAGCCAGAGGGCAGAAGTAGCGGCAGACCAGAGACGGACCCGGTGCGGTGCAGCTTTGCTCAGCTGTAGCGTTAGACTGCGGCGTTGCCCGAAGGGGAGGGAGGGAGGGGAAAGAAGGCCTGCAGCGTGCCGGCGGCAGATCAATTCTTTTGGCGTCTCTCTGCATCGTCGCTGGGTGGGCCTGAGCCCAAAGTGGGTGGGCCCAGGCCCACCCGTGGCTACGCCCCTGTGTTGGAGGTGTAAATCATAACTGGGTTCATTTTTACATATATGGTGGACCTGCCCCAGACTGATTCCCTTTTGGCAGGCTGTTATGAAAGTGTTGGTAATTTTGATTGAGTCATCTTTGGTGTGCAGTCTTTTGGTATGTCTCTTGGATTTACATAACGAGAGGGATTCTTGGGAGGAGAGCAAATGGTTGCGATGGGGGCTGGCAGCAGCCAAGTGCCTCATAGCACAGCATTGGAAGAAAGTAGACCCCCCCTGACATTAGGTGATTGGAAGTGCAAATTGGGTCAGTTAATACAAATGGAGCGTCTCATGGCATAACGCAGGGAGGTGTTTCTGCGACATAAAGGTGGGCGGGCTTGATTCCATCAACGATTAACACGCATTTAGGATGGTTGAGAATTAGAGGATGCAGGTGGGCTTGGAGGGGGTGGGTAAACAGAGGAGGAAGGGGGTGAGGGAGCATGTCCCAAAGAACTATGGGGCATTCTCATATTGTGAAGGGGCTGGAAGTGGTTGGAGGGCTGGGAGAGGGGATAGTACATAATATTGGCGCACAGTTTACTTGGGGTGTGGAAGTTATTTGTAGGACTATTATAAAAACACATACTGTAGAGGAGTTTATGTAGCTGATAAGCTTGTACAAGATGTCTTAGTCTGATAATTGTTGGCCCCTGTGCGGGCTAGAGTGAGCAAGTTGTGTTCTTTGTGAAAGTTGACTGGTACAAAACTATTATAATAAAAAAATTTAAAGTGGAAAAAAAAGTACTATGCAAAATCATAACTGCATCACTTGCAATTCCATTACACAAGAAAAGAATGCCAAGAGTAGCTCCCCCCACCCCCAGACTATCTTACAATCCCTGGTAGTCTAATGGTATATTCAGAGCAGGAGTGATCCCCAGTTGCTCTTGCCTACATCAGCTCTGCTCTTAAAATGGCTGCTCTGACCTCTTGCAACAGTCTCGTGAAATTGCCACTAGAGATCATGGCAGCATGGGGATCACTTCTGCCCTGACCACACCCCTAAATCACCAGGGGTAGGCACCTATAGATGGGCGAAGGAAAGAGAGAGGGAGAGCAAGGGAGGATGACAAACAGGACAAGGCACAAAATTTCAGCTTCCACCGAGAACACATGGTCAGTTTCGGCCAAAACCATGACCATAGCCTTTTGGCCGAAACAGAAACCAGGCAAAAAAAAGGATTTTGGACCAGTTTTGGCGTCATAACCAAAACCAAAACCGAAATTTGGTTGGCCTCTACCACCTAAGGCGTTCAGCGCATCTGGCTTGACACTTCAGGAGCCACAAATCTGGTAAAACCAAGGGGAGCGCTTATGATGAGATGAAGGGCGACTGGAGAGATATGGTTCTCTGTCTTGTCTGTCCATAAGAGCTATTTTAAAGCATCACTGTGCCTTGCATGCAACCCTTTATATTTTGACAATGGTTCATATACTAGGGTTTGTTCTCTTGTTTATGGATGGCTGTAGGTGAGTCACCTGAGCCATTCTGAATTTATTGTATTATTTTGTGTTTTGTACTGAATGGTTTCATATCACGTTACCTGACATTTGATTTTGGCTCCATAGTATGTGTCGGCCTCAGAGGACACCATGAAGCAGTCTCCATCTATCTGTACATCGCAGGTATGGAAGGGGAATGCCACTTTGACTGTCAAAACAGGTTAGAATATAGAAAAAAATGATGTTTCAGACTGGAAGAGTGGGTGGTTACACATTTTTAAAATTTTAATGATTATGATATATGTTTGCTGTCATGTTTCTTATCTAAGGAAAGAGCTACATAGTGCCAGAAACTTTCAGTCTCCAAACACCCACCAAGAGGGAAGTGGAGAAGTAGCTCATGTCTTAGAGAGGTGAGCTGTGACTCTGGAAAACCAGGGCTCAAATCACACATCTCGCACTGACACTCTTTGTGATTCTGGGCAAATCACTTCACTCTCCATTGCTTTGGCTACAACAAGGAAATAATTTATATACCTGAATATATAACATATCATGAGCTCCAATTTGAAAATGATTAGTAACATAGCAACATAGTAGATAATGGCAGATAAAGACCTGAACGGTCCATCCAGTCTGCCCAACAGTCACACTCATTATCAATTTATGATTAAACCAACAATGAATGTGGTGAAAAATACCTATACTTGATCCTGATCTTTCTTTGCCATTTTCGGGACACAGACCATAGAAGTCTGCCCAGCACTGTCCTTATGTCCCAACTTCTGGAGTAGCAGTCAAAGGCCAGTTCAGCCTATCCTGATTCATCTTGCCAGATAGTGGACACAGACCAGGGAGGACCACTCAGCATTGTCCTTACATTTCAACTACTGGAGTTGCTGTCAAAGCCCTCTCCAGCACATCTAATCTGTCTTGCCATACATGAGACACAGACCATAGAAGTCTGCCCAGCACCTTATCCACAAATAGATCTCTATTGTTTCCAAACTAACCTTGACCTGCAGCTCCTTGCTTCCCCAACCCCTCCCCCACACCGCCACCACAATCAGCATGCCAGTACTGAGACACATCATGCTTCTTCCAGTGTACCTTATGACCTGCAGTACTGCCACCTATACCAGTACTGAGATCCATGCAATGCTCTGTCAGTGCTCAGCAGCGCCTCCTGTTATTCTCAAAGGAGAAGACATTTCAATTCGGATCCTTACTCTGGTTTTGTCTCAGTGAGAATGACCAACCAGCATTGTATACCGAGAGTGAATAAAATTAAACAGAGAAAACTCACTTCCACATTCGGCACCACCATATCCTACATCACACAGGCAGGAGCACTCATCTTCTTTGAACTTCCCGTGCAGGCACTGCACACTGCACTTGACTGCAAGAAATATATGTGGTTAATCTGAGCACTGCCATCTTTGTGCCATGAAAAGCTGGCGCAGAACACTTTGGGCCTGATATGCAGTAGTCATGGCCTTCAGAAAAAGTAAAGTGTTGGCGGTGACAATTTCCTTAATTTGTATATTCAGTGGCAGTATGGGGATAATTCTATAATGGTGCACCTATATTTAGGTGTCTAGAGGACCCCTATGCGGTACTTATTCTATAAAGGAAAGTAGGCACCTACTTTCCTTTATAGAATACTAACGTAACTGGATATGTAAGTCCGTATATAATGCCAGCCATACAGCTGGTGTAAGTGCTCATACCTAAATGCCAGAGATACAAGCGTAACTATAGTGTTCTAAAAGTTAAGCGTGTAAGTGTGAGTCCCATCCTCCCTCTGCCCAGACTCCACCAATGTGTACATTTACTTATCAAATACTCACTATGCAACTCTCACAAGTGTGTGCAGTACTCCATTTGTATGCTGGGTTGTGTTGTTAAATACAAAATGGTTAATAAAAATGTAAACAATGAAAAAAATGAGCTATGTAAGATGTGCACATATTTATAGAATAGCACTTAGGTGGATTTTGGCATTTAGGCGTATATGCATATATATGACATTATTTCACACATTTACGTGTGTAATTAGCACATAAATGTTAGCATTCACGTTATAGTATTACCTGTGTCCCCCCTCCATGTATAGCAAGCACTGCTGAATATGTTTTATGCAGTGACCGTATTGCTGCTTTGCTGCCTACGTTAGACCAGCTTCTTTGCAGGCTTAGTAAGTAATCTGGAGAGTGGCTGAGCTCTTCTGTGCTCCGAATAACTTGAGTTCTGACCCATTCCTGGTACGTCTCCAGCCCCTCTTCCTCCTCATCTATGCATAGCTTTTATGCATATAGGAGGCAATTCTATAAATGGGGGCCTCCTTCTTTGCACCAGGTCTGTAGCCAGAAGTCCATTTTTGGAGGGCCCAAAGGTGGACTGAGGGAACCAGGTATTTTCTTCAGCTCTCCCCTCCCCCCCACATTAAAATATACCTTTGCTGGTGGGGATGCCAAGCCCGCCAGCTGAAGAGGTCTCCTACACAAGTCCCGCCTTTACTGCCAGAGCAGCGGTCCAGTCAGCGGTACACTTCAGCTGCTGACATTGGCACTCCCGTGCATGGTCAGTTCAGTCGCTAAGAGAGCCGGCATTAGTGGCCAAAGTGTGCTTGCTGACTTATGTGCTGCAGAGGCAACACAGGTGGGACTCATTCAGGAGATTTGTCTGACTGGAGAGGCCATTAAAGCAGGAGGGGCCTAAGCTGAAGGTAAGGGGGCCAAGCCCCTGAGGCTCCCCCCTGTGGTTACACCACTGCTAAGCACACTGATGCCGTGCAGTGACAGCCTATTTTATAATGGCACCTGGGCACACAGCTTCCAATCTAGAATGCTAGCGTAACCCAGCATTGGCGCACCTAACATGTATGCGCCATAGACCTGACAGGTAAAGGCTGCAAGGGTGCACGTAACTTACTGTAATTCTGTAAGCTGCACACATACAGTAAGTGGCAGGACCTCCCATCCCACAGCAATGTGAATACCATCCTCCTTTGCATTTATATGCTAAGTCACTTCCACACCCTAACACACTTCCACCATTAGCATGCAGAAATTAGTGCTGTTACACTGTCCGTTCACACACACAAGTGGCATGTAAATGTAAGCATCCTGTCATAGAATTGACCTTTGAGGGACCCTTTTCCTAAAGTTTAACGTGCAATAACAGACATTAGCAAACAGAGGCGGCCCAAGACAGTCTGCCGCCTGAGGCAAGGGGATGGTCTGCCACCTGGCTTGGCTCTGCCCCGCCCCTGCTCAGCTCCACTCCGCCCCCCGGTTCAGCTCCACTCCACTTTGCCCCACCCCGGTTTGGCTCAGCACCGCCCCACCCCCGGCTCATCTCCCCCCTTTCTTCATTTCCCTAAATTTACCCTTCCTTTTTGGCTTTCCAAAGGTCGAAGCAGCAGCAGTTTCCATACGCTGCCCTGCCACTGGCCCCAGACCTTTCTCTCAACTGCAGCCCGCCCCGCCTCCAAGGAAACAGGAAGTACATCAGAGAGGAGGCCATAAGAAAATATGGAACTGCTGGTGCCCCAACTTTTGGACAGCCACAAAAAAAGGTAAATTCAGGGAAGGAAGGGCGGGGGGGGGGGGGGGGGTGATGCCAGAGTGCGGCGGGCGTGGGGGTAGATGCCGCTCCAAAACAGTGCTACCTGAGGCCCCTGCCTCAGGAGGCCTAATGGTAGGGCAGCCACTGTTAGCGCTCACTAAATGCTGCACATCCTATTTTATACCTATGGACCATGTGGCAGTTAGCACATGCTAATGTGAGTTAGCATGTGCTAAGGTTTAATGATTTATACCCACAACAGGTACAGTGGGGGAAATAAGTATTTGATCCCTTGCTGATTTTGTAAGTTTGCCCACTGACAAAGACATGAGCAGCCCATAATTGAAGGGTAGGTTATTGGTAACAGTGAGAGATAGCACATCACAAATTAAATCCGGAAAATCACATTGTGGAAAGTATATGAATTTATTTGCATTCTGCAGAGGGAAATAAGTATTTGATCCCCCACCAACCAGTAAGAGATCTGGCCCCTACAGACCAGGTAGATGCTCCAAATCAACTCGTTACATGCATGACAGACAGCTGTCGGCAATGGTCACCTGTATGAAAGACACCTGTCCACAGACTCAGTGAATCAGTCAGACTCTAACCTCTACAAAATGGCCAAGAGCAAGGAGCTGTCTAAGGATGTCAGGGACAAGATCATACACCTGCACAAGGCTGGAATGGGCTACAAAACCATCAGTAAGACGCTGGGCGAGAAGGAGACAACTGTTGGTGCCATAGTAAGAAAATGGAAGAAGTACAAAATGACTGTCAATCGACAAAGATCTGGGGCTCCACGCAAAATCTCACCTCGTGGGGTATCCTTGATCATGAGGAAGGTTAGAAATCAGCCTACAACTACAAGGGGGGGAACTTGTCAATGATCTCAAGGCAGCTGGGACCACTGTCACCACGAAAACCATTGGTAACACATTACGACATAACGGATTGCAATCCTGCAGTGCCCGCAAGGTCCCCCTGCTCCGGAAGGCACATGTGACGGCCCGTCTGAAGTTTGCCAGTGAACACCTGGATGATGCCGAGAGTGATTGGGAGAAGGTGCTGTGGTCAGATAAGACAAAAATTGAGCTCTTTGGCATGAACTCAACTCGCCGTGTTTGGAGGAAGAGAAATGCTGCCTATGACCCAAAGAACACCGTCCCCACTGTCAAGCATGGAGGCGGAAATGTTATGTTTTGGGGGGTGTTTCTCTGCTAAGGGCACAGGACTACTTCACCGCATCAATGGGAGAATGGATGGGGCCATGTACCGTACAATTCTGAGTGACAACCTCCTTCCCTCCGCCAGGGCCTTAAAAATGGGTCGTGGCTGGGTCTTCCAGCACGACAATGACCCAAAACATACAGCCAAGGCAACAAAGGAGTGGCTCAGGAAGAAGCACATTAGGGTCATGGAGTGGCCTAGCCAGTCACCAGACCTTAATCCCATTGAAAACTTATGGAGGGAGCTGAAGCTGCGAGTTGCCAAGCGACAGCCCAGAACTCTTAATGATTTAGAGATGATCTGCAAAGAGGAGTGGACCAAAATTCCTCCTGACATGTGTGCAAACCTCATCATCAACTACAGAAGACGTCTGACCGCTGTGCTTGCCAACAAGGGTTTTGCCACCAAGTATTAGGTCTTGTTTGCCAGAGGGATCAAATACTTATTTCCCTCTGCAGAATGCAAATAAATTCATATACTTTCCACAATGTGATTTTCCGGATTTAATTTGTGATGTGCTATCTCTCACTGTTACCAATAACCTACCCTTCAATTATGGGCTGCTCATGTCTTTGTCAGTGGGCAAACTTACAAAATCAGCAAGGGATCAAATACTTATTTCCCCCACTGTATCTCCCTGATATTTAAACACTGTGATTGGCATTGACTTAAAACACTGATTGTGGAATTTAAAGTTATACCTGAATATTCTGTACTGAATATCCAAGTATAAGCTGCCTGCTGAAACTTATCCAAATATGGCCAATATTCAATGTTGGCTGCTCTGGTGAGCATTAGTTATCTGGGAAGCAGCATGTGCTAGCTGAGGGGTCAATATTCAAAAGAATTTAACTGGGCAAGAAAGGCTCCTGCCTGGGTAAACCCCACTTAGCTAGCAGAATGCCAATATTTAGTGGCTCTTAACTGAGTAGTGCTGCTGAAGAATATCTCTGCTAACTAGCCATTCCCTAACTGGCTAGGTTAGAGGTGGTCTAGGGTTTGTCTGAGACAGATAGGTTTCCGTCAGGACTTCTGGTCTGTGTATTCAGCTGATCACTGTATTTTGCATAAGACGTGTGATAAGTTCTCATAATAATCATTAGGATATCAGTTGTGATTGTGTAATCACTCCTTTAGTTAGTCTGTTAGGGTAATCACATTGTATTATCTATTCTGGTGATAATCTATTTTTATAGCAAGTTATTTTTGTATTTTGCTTGGCATTTTGCTTCAGTACTGTTTAGATATATATTTTTTTCTTTACATAATAAATAATAATGTATTCCATCTGTGGTATGGTTCATTTTCCAGCACAGCTAGCTTGTCATTTGGGATACAGAGGTATACTCCCCTAGAAACAAGTCCAGAGTATTGCTATCTGGTAATGTTCTCTGATATATAAGTACCTCTAGCATGTCTACATGACCCTATGATCAGCTTCAGTTGCCCTTGCACAGTGTGTATGCATTATTAGCCCCAACTTGCGTTATCAACATTAAAGGAATAGTGACCCCCAAAGTGTATACATGTGGCTCATTTTTCCTGCCTGTTTCTCTCAGTGAGCAATTTACATATCTCTTCCACTATGCTACAGTGATTACCTCTCCCCCCCCTTAGCTGATGTAACAGTTTACGAATGGTTACACTTTTCTCACAGGCAAAGTTGCCAGTTCCGCGGTAAAATCATGGAATTGGGCAGTTTCCCGCAAGCCGCTGCAGGATTTGTTTTGAAGGTCACGGGTAATTGGGCAGTTTTTCACTGGCACGGCCGCTGGTTGGGCGATTTTTCCCTCTCTGCCTGGTCACCATCCTGGAAGCTGAAGGAGGTGGGATCCCAGCCCTCTTTAAATGTTTGTGGGCACAACGCCCTTATCTCTCTGACTTGGAGGTGAGAAAGATGGTCACGGACAGTGTTGGCTCTGGTGTAGGGTCCCCTCCTGTCCTGATCTGCTCTCTGACTCAAAGAGCAGATCAGTGTTGCCAGGTGGGCGGTTTTACCGCCCAATTGGGCGGTTTTCCGCGACCCGCCGCGGGAAATTTTTGCCCGCGGCGGGTTGCGGTTTTTTGGGCTGCTTTTTGGGCTTCAGGGCGGTTTTTTGGGCGGCTTTTTCGGCCGTGGGGGGCGGGGTTAGTGACGTTTTTGGGCGGGGTTAGTGACGTTTTGGGCGGGGGTAGTGACGTGGGAGGCGGGGCCGATGACGGGGGAGGCGGGGCCGGTGACGGGGAGGCGGGGCCGGTGACGGCGGGGGCGGGGTTGATGACGGCAGGGGCGGGGGTGATGACGCGGGGGTGGGGGTGTCAGGGGCGGGGTTTGAGTTTGGGCGGGTTTTTGGCGGTTTTTATGCTGGATTGGGTAGGAAAAAAATTTTCCACCTGGCAACACTGGAGCAGATCATTAGGAGGGGGACCCGTGGTCCGCCACCAGAGAGGAGGAGACAGAAGACAGCATGTAGTAGCATACCGGCAGCACAGCAGAGACTGAGTGAGTCAAGTCGGGAGGAGGGGGGAGGAAGCCGGAGCCAGAGTGGAGGGATAGGGGCTCAACAATGCTTCATAGTGGGGATGGGGAATGTGGGATGCCGCAGTACACTAGCGTCAGTCATCAGCTTTGGTCTCGGTGTGAGTGAGTCGAGTAACATCTCCACAGTCCCCTCCCCTCCAGCCCCCTGGGTGCCCTTCCCAAACATACCTCAGTACTTCCTGGTGGTCTAGACAGGGTTTCTGCCAGAGCAAAATATGTAAGTTATAAAACTGTCTTTCTCCCTCAGGCAATCTACCTCAGCCAGAGAGAATGATCTGCCTTTAAAATCACTTTATCCAAAGATTTCTTACTTTCCTTCTGTTTCTGGAAACCCCTTTCCTTTAGAGGGGGGGATTAATATATTTTCTTGATAAAGGATGTCAAGAAATATTCCTGTGCTTATGATGAATTTGACTAAAGTTAATTTACTAAGTATATGTTTGCGAAGAGCAGAGAAGGGAAGTTAGGATTTTAACAAATAATCCTATTAGGTGTTCTTTTAATTGATTTTATAAATGAGGATATCAAATAGGAAATTGAAAAATGTTCCAATAAATGTAATTCCTCATTTTGCAATTTTGTTGCGCCGTGCAAAGGTGTGGCCCCCAGGTGTTACTAAAGCCTGGAACCAGCCTTGTGTGTTGTGTATGCTAAATGTTTTAAGGGAGTCTATGTGCTGGAATCAGCAAAAGACTACATCTAGTACTTTTCTATAGAGCAGCTGTTAAGCCCAATCCTACAGGAAGGACTGGGAAAGATTGGTAAATCTTATAATTTTCAAGGAAAAGTATCTGTTTTTCTGAACCCTGAAAGCCAGAAGGAAGCAGAATGCCATAGAAACTCAAGCCAAACAGCCTTGTCTATTTCACCCAGGTAGCAGGGCCTGGAATAGGGAGACACAAAATTTAACAAAAAAAAATACGCTGGTCAGGGCAGAATTAAGGCATAGCAAACTAGGTGTGTGCCTAGGGCCTAAAGGTTTGAGAAGGACTATGTCAGATGGACCTTAACATGGCCCTGCAGGAAACAAATGTCATCAGTGACAGCTTTTTCATTGAGCTGCACAGAACTGCTAGAATCTTTATATTACGTGAAGGGGGCCTTCCAAAGGGTTAATCCTGCATTGATTCTGGGCAAAAACAAAATTCCACCAACAGAATAGAAACAATCTTAAATCAGCAAAGTCTTTAGCTGCTGCCGAAATGAAAAAAATTGACTGGGCTTGTGTAATTTCTCTAGGAAATTTGCTCCACAATAATGGAACAGCCAACAAAAATCATTTATTCCAGATTGCCACCCATCTGGCCATTCTCTGTGATGGAATGCAGAAAAATTCCTCATTAGAGGAACGTAGAAGACCTGGAGCATAATTACTCAAACAACACACTAAGTCATCTGAAGCAATGCCAGGCTGACATTTAAAACTCAGTGTAAGGGTTTTAAATTAACTCTTCACTGAAATACGGAGTTTGGATAGTAATAGGAAATTGTGATCCTGCTTACCACAAATTTAAAGCAAGCAAGTGGAGGAATGTATGTCCTATCGTGAGCCATTTCTGGTCCTTACCATGGAGAAGGTGTATTACGAACAGTTCCTTCCTTTCTTCCTAAGGTGATTTCTCCGTTTCATGTCAACCAATCTGTTTCCTTGCCTTCCTTCCTGGGGGATGAGTCCCCTCGGTTGTATAAGTTGGATGTTTGTCGGGCGTTGCAGTGCTATTTGCATCAGAGCAAACTTTTGGAAGTCCGACTGCTTCTGGGTCTTGGTCGGGGGACCTTGAAAAGGGGAGGCGACTTCTACTACTACTGTATAAAATGGCCACCGCTAAGCAGGACGTTTAACGGTCTGCTCTGGAAACATCTTTAATTAACCGGTGCCTATTCGCGACCTGACCTGACCAGTCCTGCCCTGTGTAGCATCAAGAAACCTAGTGGATAGTTTCTGTCCTCGACGGACCGCGGACATTACACTTACCACCGTCTCCGCGGTTAGTTTCCTGCGGCCCAACCATCGCTAGGCCATGATCCGACCCATCCTGTTTGTTGAGGCGGCTCTTGGCTGCACGGAGTCTTGGCCCACCTGATCGGTCCGTGGCTGCTGCCGGCAGCTTTTCGACCTCCACTTCTCCACTGCAGTCCTTGCTGAGGTCGCTGGCTCTGTTTCGTTGGCTCCCTGCTGAACCATCAGAACCTATGGATGGTCCTCGGTGGTCGCCCTTGCAGCCTAGGATGAAGTGCAGCGATCGAGTCTCCATGGCCATTGGTGCCCCTGTGCGACAGGCCTTCCTTGCGATGTCCATCTTCGTCGCCGTTTTCCTTTGTGGCTGGCCGATAGTCTCCACATCGCAGCTGATCTCTACCAGAGCCTCGCCGCCTGGGAGTGCTTTCCGGTGCTGCTTCCCCTCCTTGGCTGTCTTCCTGCTTCGGAGGAGGAGTCCCGTCTCGACGCCGGCCAGCTGTTTCCTGCCAGCAATCCCCTTCTCACCAGCTGATCGCTGCTGCGGTTTCGGCGTCTGGGGATTAAGGAGAGCGGCCCTGCAGGCCATGGTGTGTACTGGGATCGTTGATGCGGTGGGGCTTCTGTTGTCATCCTCTTGGCTCACTATCCTCTTCGCCTGCCTTACTGAAATTCGGCGAGTCAGGACATGATTTCGGACTTTCTTTCTTTTTTTTCCCTTTTCCTTTCCCCTCTGCTTTCCTTTCCCTACTTACTTTTTACTTTATTTTTAGATTATATTTATATTCCCCTTCTCCCTTCCCCTCTCCGTTCCTATTCTCCTTGTAACCTATTTATTTTATGAGTTCATTGTAAGCCGCTTTGGGGCTGCACATCTGCGGCAAAGGCGGGGTATAAATGACCTTAAATAAATAAAAAATAAATGTTGAATCAGCTGCAATTCCTTCATTTTGGGGATAATTATGGAACAAGGTATCTATAAACATTTTCAAAACATGTACCTACATTATGCTTATTTTATAAAATAAGCTCCCCAAAGCAGCCCAAGTAACTAACAAATGCTCTAAGGCAGGTCCAGTTATGTGCATGTGCTCTATGTGCTGGGGTGGCCTGACCATTAGGCCACATCAGGTGGCACTCTTTCGGGAGCAGCTTCTCCCCCTTCCTTCCTCCACCCTGTTCCCTGAGTTTATCTTCTTTCTTCATGTTCCAAAAGCCGGAGGCAGCAGGTGTGATTCCCATACACTGCCTGCTTCCAGCACCTGCCTCTTCTCTTTACAGCGGCCACCTCTCTGATTTAGGCCACAATGCACTAACCAAAACGTTAAAGCCCTTCCCTTACTGATTCCATAGTGAATCGGTAAGAAACGGGCATGCATCAAGGAAATCGCATGCAAATGAGCTGGTCGCTGCTAGCTCATTTGCATGGGATTTCCTTCCAAGCTAGTCGGCCAGCTGAGCATGCGCAGAGGCAGCCAAGTGTTATGCTGGCTGCTCTGCGCATGCCAAAGATGTCCAAAAAGGACGTCCCTGACGAGCACTTGTCAGAGCCGAGGGCCGGAGTGCAAGCTGCAGCCGCCGGTACAGCCGGTGATTACCCTACAGATTCTCTTTTGCTCCAACTCCGATTATGATTCAAATATGGAACAAATGGAGTGCATTCATGCGTCTGCGCCCGGGCTTCCTGATTGGCGCCAATTGGTGAAGTCTGGCCGCGGCGGCTCTTCCCGGCTCTGTGGCCAATGGTTGCGGGCAGCAGGGGGGAGAAGAGAGGTAGGGCTAGGGCTATACTTGGAACAGGAAACTATAAAAATTAAAGTGCGAGGACGTCCAAATCAAAAAATTATTTGGACGTCCCTTTTGATAATGCCCCTCTTCCAGGTCTCTCTCAGCCAATCACAGCGCGTTTAGCTGACACCTGTGACAGCTAAACGCGCTGTGATTGGCTGAGAGAGACCTGGAGGAAGGGCAGAATCGAAAGGGATGTCCAAATAGTTTTTTGGATTTGAACGTCCCCGCACGTCCTGATCTGGCGGTGGTCATTCAGGCACTGAGGACACCTGTCCTTTTTTTGTGGGGGGGGTGAGTGAAGGACATCCATGTTAGGCACTTTAGAAGAACGTCCCTGACGAGCACTTGGACATTTTTTTTCCCCTTCTGATTCCCTCACAGCAGCCCCAACTAGAGGTGCAGACCTCCCGTTAGGTTTTCCACAGTGAGGGGATTGGAAAACTGTAGTGCATCTCATTGTAATACGATTTATACACATTATAATACTAATTTGCTCATCTGCATTCTGTTTTCATTAGCTGCTACCGTGACAGTACAATGCCCTTTTGTGCATGTCCTGGTTTACTACTTGCACGTTAAACTGGCTAGAACCAGTTTAAAACCCACACTGCTGGCTCGGAAAGCTTAATGCATCTAGCCCTTAGTTTCCTGTTTCCTCAGAGGCGGCTGCAGTAGAGAAGAGGCCGGTGCCGGCGGCAGGGCAGTATATGGGAATTGCTGCCGCCGGTGGCTTTTGGAACATGAAGAAAGAAGGTAAACTTGGGATACAGGGTGGAGGAAGGAAGGGGGAGATGACAGAACTTGGCCGGGGGGGGGGGGGGGGGGGGGGGCTGCATCTCGATCTTGCTTCAGGTGCTCTTAGCAGTCTCTCACCTTGACAATATCTGCCTGTGTAGCCTGGCAGGCAGTCACAGCGGCAAGTGCTCACATTTAACTGGCCATAGTTTCCACAGCTCATCCGACAAGGGTTCTTTGGAACCTCTAATTTAAACAAGAACAGAGAAATGGAGATTTAAAAATATGAATTTGCATTGAATTATACTCATATATACCAACCCACATGCCAGTTCATGCCATGCCACTATACCCACATGTGTCAGCTTGTGCCACAGTGAATTACTACACTAATTTATATTGACACATTTATTTATGTATAAGTATTTATAAGCTGCACTTCCAGTAAAAACTTATTTGAGCGACTTATAAAATTACATATACAATTCAGTTTATACAAGACAAAAATAAACAGTAAAACAATCTATAAAACTAAGTCTCCTGTCTTGCCAACTCAGTCCTTTTAAGCACAGGTCTACATATATGTCTTCAGCAGTTTTGGAACCACAAATAATCTTGTTCTGCTCTAAGGTCAGCTGGAAATGTGTCCCAGACCCTGGGGGCTTCAATTGAAAATGCAGTAGCTCAGTGCTTCTCAACTCAGTCCTTGGGGCACACCCAACCAGTCAGGTTTTCAGGCTATGCACATTGAATATGCATGAAATTAAGGGTGACACCAGCACTGGATTTTTAGGTTGGACTGGGGGTGGGCAATGCATTTCCTCTCCTCTCTTCCCCCCGCCCCGCTGCATTCCTTACCCTTGTGGGCAGGGATGCTGAATGCCCACCAGCTGATGAGTTCCGCTGCCAGAACTGCCCCAGTGCTGCATCAATAGAGAAGAAGTCAACGGCCTTCATTCCTGCTGCCAACACTCCTTGCACATGCTCAGTTGATGCGTGAAATGAGCATGCGTGAGGAGTGCCAATGTTGGCTGAAGAAGGGAAGCAGCTGACTTCTTCCCTATTGAGGCAGAACTGTGGCAGTTCCAGCAGCAGATCTCATCACCATCTAGTCAAAGGGTACTCCAGTTGTGGAGGGAGCCTGAGCCAGCAGCCCCCCCCCCCCCAATGGCTACTCCATTGCATGAGATAGATTTGCATGCACTGCCTCCTTGGTATGCAAATCTATCTCATGTGTGAATATTCTGAAAACCCAACTGGCTGGGTGTGCCCTGAAAACTGGGTTGAGAGGCACTGCAGTAGCTCATGGAATTACATTCACATGCCAGCCTGTATCTCACATAGGGACCCTTTTACAAAAGAATTGCCACGTGGCAACCTGGAAATACTGCCAGAAAATATTTTTGTAATTTATAGTGCTGCGCTAACCTGGCGATAAACGCTGCTCAGTTACACTGGGTTACCGTGAGAGCCCTTACCGACACCTCAATGGGAGGTGGTAAGTACTCCTTCCATGCATGACCACACGGTAAGAATAATCTTACTGCATGGCCATGTCTTTTTTTACAGAGCACATCCGAGGACATGGATTACTGAGACCGAGTCAGCACGGCTTTTGTGTGGGGAAATCTTGCCTGACCAATTTACTTCAATTCTTTGAAGGAGTAAACAAACATGTGGACAAAGGGGAACCGGTTGATATTGTGTATCTGGATTTTCAAAAGGCGTTTGACAAGGTACCTCATGAAAGGCTACAGAGGAAATTGGAGGGTCATGGGATAGGAGGAAATGTCCTATTGTGGATTAAAAACTGGTTGATGGATAGGAAACAGAGAGTGGGGTTAAATGGGCAGTATTCACAACGGAGAAGGGTAGTTAGTGGGGTTCCTCAGGGGTCTGTGCTAGGACCGCTGCTTTTTAATATATTTATAAATGATTTAGAGATGGGAGTAACTAGCGAGGTAATTAAATTTGCTGATGACACAAAGTTATTCAAAGTTGTTAAATCGTGACAGGATTTTGAAAAATTACAAGAGCACCTTACGAGACTGGGAGACTGGGCGGCTAAATGGCAGATGACGTTTAATGTGAGCAAGTGCAAGGTGATGCATGTGGGAAAAAAGAACCCGAATTATAGCTACGTCATGCAAGGTTCCACATTAGGAGTTACGGACCAAGAAAGGGATCTGGGTGTCGTCGTCGATAATACACTGAAACCTTCTGCTCAGTGTGCTGCTGCGGCTAGGATAGTGAATAGAATGTTGGGTATTATTAGGAAAGGTATGGAAAACAGGTGTGAGGATGTTATAATGCCGTTGTATTGCTCCATGGTGCAACCGTACCTTGAGTATTGTGTTCAATTCTGGTTGCCGCATCTCAAGAAAGATATAGTAGAATTGGAAAAGGTGCAGCGAAGGGCGACTAAAATGATAGCGGGGATGGGACGACTTCCCTATGAAGAAAGATTAAGGAGGCTAGGGCTATTCAGCTTAGAGAAGAGACGGCTGAGGGGAGACATGATAGAGGTATATAAAATAATGAGTGGAGTGGAACAGGTGGATGTGAAGCGTCTGTTCACGCTTTCCAAAAATACTAGGACTAGGGGGCATGCGATGAAACTACAGTGTAGTAAATTTAAAACAAATCGGAGAAAAATTTCTTCACACAACGTATAATTAAACTCTGGAATTCGTTGCCGGAGAAAGTGGTGAAGGTGGTTAGCTTAGCAGAGTTTAAAAAGGGGTTGGACGGTTTCCTAAAGGACAAGTCCATCAACCGCTACTAAATGGACTTGGGAAAAATCCACAATTCCAGGAATAACATATATAGATTGTTTGTACGTTTGGGAAGCTTGCCAGGTGCCCTTGGCCTGGATTGGCCGCTGTCGTAGACAGGATGCTGGGCTCGATGGACCCTTGGTCTTTTCCCAGTATAGCATTACTTATGTACTTATGTACTTATGCTTTTTACTGGCTGCGACAAAAACGACCCTCGCCTCTACCGCAGGGCCGTTTTTCCCACAGCTTGGTAAAAGGACCCCATAATTATTACCTCTTATATTGTGCCACACTAAAATGTTCAGCTTGTACAAGTTCCCAGCCAAACTGTACCAGACTAACAGCTGCAAAACCAAAGGGCCTGATATTCAAAGTGAGTTATGTGTTTGCCATCAGGGTTTTTTTTTTTTTGCTTCTTGTTGTTCTAATGTGCCAAATTTTTCTTGCTATAAAATGAATGGCAATCCTCTACAGTCTGTGTGTTGTGAGTTACAAAGTTCACAAGGGAGGAAAGTAAATTTGGCCATAGACACTATAAATTGATTCACAGTCAGCCCCAACCAACTTGAGGTTTGCTACATAAGTATACCATTTAGTATATGTGGGCCAAATTAGTGCTGTTTTGTAGCTCATTATGTTCCATAGATCATATGAAAAAAAAACATATTTGGTATTTTCTATTTATTTTATTTGGATGTTGTTCATGTTTTTTCAGTTGTACGAATTGAAAGTTAACAAAGCTGAATATTGTTGTATTGGTTTTCATTGCTATTGATGACTTCATACAAAGTACTCCTTTATCAGAACTTTAACAAACAGAGGGGTAATTGCAAAACTGTGAGTCAGGACCCAAAGTGAGGTCACATCAGTGGATTGGGGGGGGGGGGGGGGGTCACATAAATAGGGCTGTTTCCCTTCTCTCTGGACCTCTACTATGATCCAGTAGTGGTAGTCAGCATCAGGCTTGTAAGTCAGTGAATTTTAGAAGCTATATTCCTCCCTGTGTGGGTTTCCTGATAGGCTGATATTGGTTTGTGAGCACACACTGATACACTGAGACCTGTCTTGACTGCTGCTGCTGTTGGCTGGCTTCATGCTTTGAATAAGTGGAAGGAAAAGGAAGTGGATGAAGGAGGGGAGGTGAATGGAGCTCTGTTCTTTTGGGGCCAATATTAAGTCTGTGGTAGTTAGTGATTTTTTTATGTGCTAGCTGCTGAGGTGGGGGGGGGGGGAGGGAAGAAAAAAAGGAAGAGGGGGAGGTGGGAAAGAAGGGGAAGATAAAGGGTTGGGGGCAAAAAAGAAAAAAATGTTTGGAAGCTCTGAATAACAAGTTGATAACTTCTCAGCAAGGTTATATGTAATTGTGTTGTAATATGCTGTTTCTTTTGCTATGGAATCTGTGCTCTTGGAACTTCTTAATAAAAATTATTTGGGGGGGGGGGGGGGGGAAACACCAAGTGTTGCAGGTAAAAAACCACTGGATACTCCCGAGGCACTGGCTCAAGGAACCAGCAATTAAAGGGCACCAAAATCCCAGTCTGGCATCTCACTCTCTCCTTATGGGTGTGGGGGGAGGGGAGGTAGAGATATCAGACCCAGGATTTGGGATTTTGGCACCCTTTATCACCAGCTTGGGGGGGGGGGGGGGGGTGAGAACAACTTGAGAGAGAGGGAAATACCAGATCAGGGTCCGAGGGGAATGCCGATGTAAAAGTTGGCTCAGGGCACCACTGTCCCTTGAGCCAACCCTGGCTCTGCCCATGGACCACACTTTCACTGTCTGGATAGTGCCAAGGCAGTCAGAGGGAATATTCAGCTGCTTTATCCAGTTAGTGCCACTGAATATTCCATTTTCCCACTCTTATCCGGTTGGCAAACCCACTAACCATCATCATCTGGAGATATATGAATTTTTTAGGGTTAAAATGGGGTCATATTAGAAAGAAGTTTGAGAAACACTATCCCAGGAAGTCTGCTCTGGGCACATTCTACTCCTGGACTTTGCACCAAATTTGCCCACACTTTCCCTCTGAAGCTTGCTGTGAGTACAGAATACCTGTAGATATTTGTAACCACTTTTTGTGTGGGCAGTTACAATGAAAATTATGCACATATGGCCCGATGTAATAAAGTGTGCTATTATGCAACAATGCTTCTTCTATTTCATAGAGCCCACTACTTAATATGAGACACTGGCATATGGTAGTGCTCTATAGTGCACATTATTACATTAGGCCCATAGACGTGAATAAAACCAATGCACTTTGTTTTTCAATCCTGCTAAAATACTGAGGAATGCCTCCCATTAATATATTTTAACTGTATTGAGAGAGAGCCATTATTAGACAACCAATTTACATTTGTAAATCACTAATATTTATACATGAAAAATGGCTTTGAAAATTGCCCTTCCTGATAGCAATTGTGAGAAGCCCAGTTTTTACTCAAATAAATGGCTTTGAAAATTCGCTCTCCATATATGTAAAGTCTTCTCAGACCAGTACTCACCACATAGACCTCCAATGTGATCCCAAGACTTAAAGCAGCCAGCCCGGCCCGAGGTGCAGAGACTACACCAGGCCCCCTTCTTATAGGGCACGATTGTTTTCCCATTAATATCCCAATTTCCTCTGAAAAAAAGCACATACACACATATATATTAAATGAGAAAGGACAAATAATGCCACCACTTGAATCCCTTACATAGTAACATAGTAAGCGACGACAAATAAAGACCTAAATGGTCCATCCAGTCTGCCCATCTTTCACACTCATTATCAATTAATGATTAAATCAACAATGAATGTGAAGTAAAATACTTGATCATGGTCTTTCTTTGTCAGTTCTGGGACAGAGACCATAGAAGTCTGCCCAGCCTACTGGAGTTGCTATCGAAGCCCTCTCCAGCCTACCAGTCTTGTCTGCTCAGCACTGTCCTCAGGTTCCAGCCACTGAAGTTGCTGTTGAAGCCCTTTCCAGCCTACCCTAAACCAGATTACCACATACGTGACTCAGACTGTACAAGTCTGCTCAGGACCGGACCTAGTTTATCACAGTCAGCGTCACCATCTAAAAATCACTCAACACATCCACACACATGCAGCCATTTAAGTTTTGCTTTTTTTATGCCATTAATTTCCTAATTAAAGATCCTCTGTGTTTATCCCATGGCAGTTTGAATTCTGTCACCGGTTTTGTCTCTACCACCTCCCTCGGGAGGGCATTCCAGGCTTCGACCACCATCTCTGTGAAAAAGAATTTCCCAACATTACTAAGTCTACCACCCCACAACCTTAGCTCATGTCCTCTTTACCGTTTCCTGTTCTCTGGAAAAGATTTGTTTCTCTATTCATACATTTCAAGTATTTAAACATCTGTATCAAATCTCCCCATCCCTTCTTTCCTCTAGGGTATACATATTCAGGTCTTCCAGTTTCTTCTCATACGTCTTTTGATGCAAACCCCATATCATATTTGTCACCTTCTTTTGGACTGCTTTTAGTCTTTTTTACATCCTTTGCAAGATATGGCCTCCAAAACTGAACACAATACTGTCAGGATTGCTGGACATACTTAGATTAATATGAAACCAGCTTCTGATAACTCCCCCCTCCCTGAGGAAGCCCTGAGGATGGCAGATGGACCAAATGATGCCCAGCTGCCTGCTAGCCCTTTGTTTTTGCAAGTACCCCTAATTAACATACCTTTGTCCTCTCTAGGCATCTGGGAGCAGGGCTCTCTGAGAATAATGAAAGCCAGACAGAGAGGCTCCAAAACTAGGGACTTCAAAGATTAGAACCTGTGAAAATGCTCATCTTCCTTATGTCAGGAAATTAAACTGGAGGTTGCAAAGGAAATAGATGATAACAAAGGCTGGGAAGGAATGAAGTTATTTGATCCCTCTCTGTTCTTGTTAGATATATAAGGCAGAGCACATGGCTCTGCGCTCGCTTCTCTTTCTTTCTCTGCACACCCCCATCTTTAGCCACCAGAGCACCTGGCTCTACTCCAAGGCTCTCTCTCTTTTTCCTCTGAACACCCCTATCCTTACTTTTCTCTCATTGATTCCCATCTAAACACACACACAGATACAGCATTGCAATATTTATCTGTACTATGTGCTGTGAGTCTATATATATGTAAATACAATATACTTTCTATATATATCCAAACCTGTGTGGATTGTATATAGTTGGGAACACACTGCCTCTACGGACTGGACCCAGGACCATAACTGGACAACAAATGCTGACAAATACTCCAGGTGGGGTCTCACCAACAACTTGCACAGGAGCATCAACACCTCCTTTCATTTGCTGGTTATGCCTCTCTCTCAATGCAGCCTAGCATCCTTTTGGCTATGGCTACTGTCTTGTCACACTGTTTTGTTATTTTAAGATCCTTGTTTCCCTGTGGGCCCCAAAGTTTACCCACTTGTGGTAATGTGGTCAAGGGTGTGGCTTGGATCAGACACAAACTCAGTCAGACACACAGGGTTTGCAGGAAAAAGGGAAATATTCTATTGCTTGACACGCTATGTGCCCCCTGTTACTTCATAGGCTTTCATCCAGCACAAGTCCAGTCTCTAATTAGGGCTAATTAGGGCTAGCCCAACACATTGATTATTCACATCAAAACAAGTACTTTCTGAACGTAACTCAAGGTGTCTCCTATCGTGCCAGTCTTCCCACACAACTCTAATACCAATGAAGTCTGAGCTGCACCTCTTCCCAGGTTGTCTCTCAGGTACTACAGCTCAGCTTACATTGGAGTCCTCTGGACCTCCCTCCTAGAAACCGCTGTATCAGGGTCTCCCTGTTCTGTCCTGCTAGAGAGCTTTTACATCTGGCTCACTGTTAAGCCCCACCCTCCTGACGAAGCAGCCTAATCTCTCTACACTACCTTGGCTCTGCAGTTCATCCTCTGACCTGGCAGGTTTAGTGCCACCTGTCGTGAAGTGCCAGAAAATGTGGTAAAGGTGATTAGCTTAGCGGGGTTTAAAAAAGGTTTGGACGGCTTCCTAAAGGAAAAGTCCATAGACCATTATTAAATTGACTTGGGGAAAATCCACTATTTCTGGGATAAGCAGTATAAAATGTTTTGTACTTTTGTGGGATCTTGCCAGGTATTTGTGACCTGGATTGTGTAGAAATATGCTAGCCCTTGCTCTCAGTAAAATACAGGTCAATGGCTCAGGCTAAAGAGCTAGGCCTCTTAAAATAAAAAATCATCTCTGATACAAAATATATTTCACTGTAGCAAGTGCTGAAACGAGGTAATTGAGAGCTGGCAAGGGAGGGGGCATTTGCTCTTGTAAACAATCCTGAGACTGGCACCTGCGAGAAGTCATGAGCTAAGATGGTTTGATTAAAATGAAAGATAGTAGAGGGTCAGATGCAAGTAGAGGGAGGGGGAGCTGAAGAGAGCAAAATGACCTGTGAAGTCATCTCACAAGATGCGCTCTGAGCATATCTTGTTTATACTTAGAGCTTGAGAACTTGTGAAGTCGTTTCTTATCAACTGATAAGGGCCAAGAGCTCTGGTGAGAAAGCTAGGGTCCATTGGAATCAATAGGGCCAAAATGGTATAAAAGGAGCAGTCTGAGGTGTATTAAAGCAGAAGGAAGGCTACAAGAGAAGGCGGGTCACAGACGTGTCATGAACTGCTGCTCAACCATATGAGTGACTGAACTGCTTGTATTGTCTTTGGGTAAGATATCAATGCTAATAAATTATATTTCTTTATCTACTAAATACTGGGTTCCTTTCTAATTACATAGGTTTATACTGCCTTGACTGTGTAACACTGTCATGAGCAGATACGAGGTTGGGGTAATCAGGTATCTAGAGGGGATATGCAGTTCCTTCCAGGCTAGTAGAAAGCCTGTGGCTCCGCTGCCCAAATGGAGATGGCAGACCTAATAAATTAACAATTGGCCACTGTTGAAAACAGGATGCTGGGGCTTGATGGACCTTTGGTCTTTCCTAGTATGGCAATACTTATGTACTTAACTGCAACCTCAGTGAAGAAGTGTTTCCAGGGGTGCCTGCCCCTATGTCACTTCCTCCCTCCCTCACACCACTTTAAAAAGGAAAAGATCTGTAGTGACTACCTGGATTCTGTTAACTCTCTCCTATCCTCCATTTGCCCTCCAGCCCTCACAAGCCCACCTCATGGAAAAGAGTGATCCCCACTTGCTTCTGCTCTGTTCCTGTTTAAGTTAGTTCACTCATTTTCCTCAGCTACTAACTGTATTAGTAATGCTGGATCGAATCTTCTGTCTGCTTCAGATCTGGGTGTTTATTTTAAGGAGAAGATTTGTTCAGTTCGAAACAGTTTACCAGATACACAAGATATTGTTTCTTAGTTATATACTAGTGACTTGGATATTCCATCTGATCGGTTATGGGATGTTTTAGAACCAATAACAGCTATGGATGTTATTAGGTTGGTAAAAAAAGTTTGCATCTTCCTATTGCTTGTTGGATAGCTGTCCTTATTTAATGAGGTCCCCCAGTCCTAATTTTATATGTTGTTTTTTTTTTTTTACCAGTTGGATAAATAAACAGTTCAAACTTGGTAGATTCTCTCTTTCACATGATGGTATTGTTTTGACCCCGATATTAAAGAATACTGGAGGTAATGCATCAGATGTGACAAACTATAGACCAGTGGCTTCCATTCCACTGCTTATTAAGGTGATGGAGGGATGGGTCACTGAAAAGTTGAATTGTTTTTTTTTTTTGGATAAATTTCAAATATTACATAGGTCTCAATCAGATTTTCACCAAGACTTTAGCACAGAGACTGTGGTCTGCTCTTTGATGTCATCCGGTTGGAAGCTACTGAGTACAGGTCAAAGTTCTATTATAGTTCAATTTGGCCTGTTCAGTGCTTTTAACGTAGTGGATCATGGTGTCTTGTTCTGTTCTTGGACTCATTTGGGATCCAGAATTCTGTTTTATCTTGGTTTCAGGGAGTTTTAATCAGATCATATAAGGTGAAGATGGAAAGTGAACTCTCTGACTCTTGGGATACATTGTGTGTGGTACCTCAAGGGTCCCTCTTCTCACCCTCACTCTTTAATATTTTCATTCAACATTTAGCGGTACTGCTAGACCTTTTATAGTTACAGTTTTATATTTATGTTGACGATATCTCAGTGTTAATCCCTTTGGTACAAAATAAGTACCTGAATATATGTAAACCGCTTTGAATGTAGTTGCAAAAACCTCAGAAAGGCAGTATATCAAGTCCCATTTCCCTTCCCTTCTCTCCAGGAAATTCATCTCATGAAGCTAATATATTGAGCTGTTTGCAGGCAGTTATGGGTACATACATTTAGGTTAAAACTGAATAAAGATAAGACCAAGTTTCTTTGAATAGGTCCCTTAACATTTTTGAAAGATAATCCCAGTATTAAAATAGATAACTTAGATTTAATTCTTGATAGAGTTTCAAAAATTTTAAGAGTTGGATTGGACACTCAGTAAATCTTTTTATCTATTTAAAAAGCTTCGGATTATTTGTAAATATTTTGACTCATTTGTTTTTCATATAGTAGTGCAGTCATTAATTCTATCATTATTGGATTATTGCAATTCTGTTTATATCGGTTGTTCAAAATCTTTAATTACGAAATTGCAGAGAGTACAGAATGCCACAGTTAGGGTCATTTTTTAAGTAAACATATGTGATGCTCTCTCTCCTTATATGCAACAGCTACACTGGCTCCCAGTGGAGGCAAGATTACAATTTAAGATCTTGGTGATGACGTTTAAAACTTTTCATGGGGACTCTCCAGGTTCCTTGATCAATCATTTTATATGTTTCAATAGGAATCATGGAAGAGCTACTAGAAATTTATTTCTTTTAGATTTTCCTTCTGTCTGCAAATTAAAGGCTCTGAGCCCTCATCAATCTTTGTTATCATATCAGTCTGCCTCTAGTTAGAACTCCCTTCCTCTGTTTTTGAGGAACACAGAACATTATTATGAGTTTAAGAAATTATTGAAAACTTTTCTGTTTAGAAAATATGTTTCTAATTTATAGATATTTATTCTAATTTAGACTGGGATTATTTTGTGTAATTGACAGGAGTATGGTCTTTTTCGTCATGTTATCTGTTTAGAACTTGTTGGTTGTAGCGGGTTATAAGACCTTGATGTAATGTAATGTTCTACCACGTTTGGAAATGGCAGCATCTGATCGCTAGCAATATAATCAGAACATAACATTAAAGGCCAGGCGTTGCCATTTCCTAACATGGTGGTGCTGGGACATGAGTGAGTGAGGAGGATTGCTCTTTCCCCCCAACTTGGGGGTAAGTTGGGGCTGAGGGGTTGGACCATATGGCTACCATAGGACTTTTTAAAAAATAAATGGCTTTGGGGCCCACTGGACATCATGGATTTGAGGTCCTTTGGGGAGCCTCTCATTTGGGGCCCACTAGGTAACCAAGGTTTGTTTTAAGGGAGCAGTGTAGGCTTCAGGTCTACTGGGCCTAGGGTTGAAAGCAATGGAAGTAAAATCCAGACTGGCTTAATCTGTCCTCCTTTTTCTGGAGCCATAAGGTAACCTTAACTGGGCCACCAAGCATTGGAAACTCAGCTGGGAGCCATGACTCAGGAAGCCTCTGGCTTCAAGGCACTGAGTTGGAGCCTTCTAGCATGGGGGCCACAAATCAGGTACTTTCTGGCTTAAAGGTGCCTGCTTGGATCTCTTGGAACCTGGGGTCCCTAACTGAGGATCTCCTGTCTAAGGTACGGCAGCTTGGGTAGCCTATGTCTCGGGTATGTTTTCTTTTTCTTTTAAATTAAATTATGGCTTTAAAAGCTGGGAAACGATTGAGGTGTAAACTTCAGTGGAACCAGCAAGATATATAGTTGAATCAAAATTGTAATGATGGTGAGCTGTATTGAGTGTATTTATTTAGATTTTTCTCACACCTTTTTCAGTAGTAGCTCAAGGTGAGTTACATTCAGGTACACTGGATATTTCTCTGTCCCAGGAGGGCTCACAATCTAAGTTTGTACCTGAGGTAATGGAGGGTTAAGTGGCTTGCCCAAGATCACCAGGAACAGCAGTGGCCACCTCTGGATTGCAAGACTGGTGCTCTAACCACTAGGCCACTCCTCCACTCCATTTTGTCACTTGCATCTTAATGATGGAATGTGTTACATATATTATCAGCTCAAAATTATGGATACAGTGGGTTATAAATATTTGTAAATACATATGTAAATACATAAGTTAACCTGTCTGGAGAAGCAGTGACTAATTTTTGTTTGTTTGTTTGTTTAATCATTTTTATTGAAGGCAAAGAGTCAAATACTGTGCCATAAACGAGCATTCAGACATCTCAAACAAAATATAAATCTTCAGACTTTAATATTTCTTTGAACAGATTTAACACACATCTGTAAAACCCTTTCACCTCTCACAATCCTGCCAGAGACTAGAGATGTTAATCCTGAGCCCAGCCCAGTTCAACATAAAGGCAGTGACTTATTTTATAAACCGCTCAGAAGGATACCAGTGATGTGGTATATCAAATTGCAATAAACGTGAAACATGAAACTGCGTTTTAAAAAAAAAAAAAGATTAGGAGAAGTTTAAAATTCAGCATATGGAAGGAAGCTACTTAAAACTAGTACAGGTCAAGGGACAGATGGTACATCTTGTTTTCAGAACTTCCTCAATAAATAGCCCATAAGATTTATAGACATCCACTCAGTTCAAGAACCAGGTTATTTTCTGTAATTTGCTTCCTCTGACAGCCAGAATTTGCTTTCATCCCTGAAGGACCAGAGCAGAGAACTCTTTAAAGTTCCACTACATGTAAACAAATCAGAAACATTTCTGTTACTACCATGCTGATGTCCTAACAGTGACAACAAAGCTTAAGGTAAAGAATCCAAAATCATTAGCAGAGACTGAGATGGTAGAGGTATGATTATAATTTAAAAGCTCTGAAATGGAAGCAACAGCAGGGATGCAAACAGGTTGAGGGTCAATAGTGTGATTCTAGGCATGTAAATCCAAGTGTTTTAATCTCTGGAGAAAATGTGACAGGACAGAGAGAGAACTAAGTTCCACTTGCATTTTGAAAACAGCAGTGCTGTGTGGGAAGTGCATTGCTATTGTGTGTTTGGGTCCTTAGTGTGCCTTTAAACTTAAAGACTCTCCAGCTTATTTTCAAAAGAGAAAGACGCTCATATTTCGACCCAAATCGGGAGATGGGCGTCCGTTTCCCGTGGGCGCCCAAATCGGTATAATCCCGATTTTGGGCGTCCTAAACTGCAGTTCGTCACGGAGACAAGCAAAGATCATGGGGGCGTGGTGAAGGCGGGACTGGGGCGTGGTTATCAGCCGAGGAGAGATGGGCGTCTTTAGCTGATAATCGAAACAAGAAGGGCGTTTTTGACAAGAATTTGGCCCGCTTTATTTGGACCCTTTTTTTTCAGGTCCAAGTCCCAAAAAAGTGCCCCAACTGACCAGATGACCACTGGAGGGAATCGGGGATGACCTCCCCTGACTCCCCCAGTGGTCACTAACCCCCTCCCACCCAAAAAACCCACTTTACAAACTTTTTTTGCCAGCCTGTATGCTAGCCTCAAATGCCGTACCCACCTCCATGACAGCAGAATGTGTTCTATCCTTTGACAGCCTTTCCCTGGTTCTGATGTGGCTCTCGGGTGAGTGTGACACCTTTTCTGTTAAGGGCACTGCAGAGTCACATCAGCAATGCATTGTGGTGAGTGTAGGGTATTGGGCTCCGTGATTCCACTAGCTTGTGTTAAATGCTCACGATGTTGGTAGTTGGTAGGCTCTACTCCCATGGTGCTTTTCCCTCTGCTTACTGGGTCAGAGTGTGCCCTGTTTTGTTTCCGGTAGTCCATGAGGTAGTGGCCATTTGTGTAAGACACTTTTAGATCCCTTTCATGTGTTAGCCACGTTACAGCACTTAGTTCTTACCTTGAATGTTGCTGAAAGAGGGCATTGTGCACCATTCTGCCAGCTCGGACCTACTGCTAATCTTAGTACCAGCGAGACTCGTTGCCAGTGGGGCACAACCTCTGATCTGCAGTTAACTGTGAGTAAATGTGCTTATTCAAATAAAGGATGTTTTCAGCGAGATTAGTCTTCAGGTGTGAACTGCTGTGCCAAGGTTATACACCAGCAACAAGTCCTGTCCCTGGAGCACTTTTAGTGGGTACTGCAGTGCACTTCAGGCAGGCAGACCCAGGTCCATCCCCCCCCACCCATAACACTTGTGGTGGTAAATGGGAGACCTCTAAAACCCACTGTACCCACATGTAGTTGCCCCCTTCACCCCTAAGAGCTATGCTAGTGTTGTAATTTGTCCCTCCCACAACCAAATGGCTCGGATTGGGACGTTTCTGAGCTGGGCATTTTTAGTTTCCATTATCCCCCCCCCCCCCAATAAAAACGCCCGTCTCAGAAGGGACCAAATCCATGGCATTTGGTCCGTCCAAACCGTATTTTCGAAACGAAAGATGGACGCTCATCTTTTTTGATAATACGGTCTGTCCCACCTCTTCACATCCCGCGTTCGATTATGCCCCTCTCTGTGTACTAATGCACACTAACCAGTTGACAAGAATTAATGCACATTAAGACACATATAATTAAATTTAAAAACATAAAGGGGGTAATTTTATACAAGTTTTTCTACATGTAAAGCCTGCTTTTCATATGGAAAAGTCCTTTTATTTATTTGGATTTTGTTCACACCTTTTCAGTAGTAGCTCAAGATGAGTTATATTTAGGTACACTGGGTATTTCCCTGTTGGGCTCACAATCTAAGTTTTTGTACCTGAGGCAATGGAGGGTTAAGCGACTTGCCCAAGATCACAAGGAATAGCACTGGGATTTGAATGGGGTACCTCTGGATGTCAAGACCGCTGCTTTAACAACTAGGCCACTCCTCCACCCCACTTTTCTAGAATTGTGAGGCTATTTACGAACGTACAAGTAACACATACCAACAAAATGGCATATACTTATTGTCTTACTGCATGTAGGTATTCCTGGGGGTGCAGTTTGGACCGAGCAGGGTGGAGTTGCAATGTACCTGGAAATACCATAGATTTCCACAAGATGAACGCAGTCTCCAAACTTGAGGCGTACCCAACGCCAAGGGTTGATGAACTCATTGAACAGCTAAGGGGGCAATTCTGTAACTTGGAATCTCAAGCATGCCGATGCTACACACTAAGCACCAATTCAATAACTGAATCTGTGCGCCAAGATGCCGTTAGAGACTACCAGTGTAAACTTGAATTGGCGCACCTACATTTGGGTGCAACCATTTGTGCCAGGTCAATAGCAAGCATAAAAAGGCACATCTAAGTGCAGCATGAAATGCATGTAACTTATAGGTATTCCATATTTACACATGTAGGTTGGAGACACACCCATGCCCCTCCCATGCTCTGACCACATGCAAGCAGGGCCACCGAGGGGGTGGGGGGGTGGGAGGTGCAAAATTCCCTGGACCCGGCCTCGGCAAGCTTCTTTCTGCCTGTCTGCTTCCGGGTCTGTCTCTCTCCTCCAGCTCCTGTGTGCCAGGACCCGGATGATTGTATTAAAGCGTTAACCCGGGTTATCACGTTAATGCAATCATCCGGGTCCTGGTACACAGGAGCAGGAGGAGACAGAATAAGAGAGGAGCAGACAGACACAGGAAGGTAAGGGGATGGGCAGGGGCAGCGGCCCAAATGTGAGGGGTAGTCAGCAGTCCTGCCCCAGGCCTGGCTGTGTCTCTCGGCGGCCCTGCATGTAAGACCCCCTTGCAGTTACATGTTAAGGCATTTACTGTATGTGCTACCTTATAGAATACCATGTAGTACAATTACACGCATAAGTGCCCAAGGCACACATAACTGCTGGCACCCGATTATACAATTGCCTTGCCCAAGGGTAATCCTCTAAGTTTTCTCAGGACACACATAAACGCTTGTATTCTACACATTTACATGCATATGTGAACCAGTGGTGTAGCCACAGGGAGCCTTGGGAGTCTAGGCTCCTTCACATTGGGCTCAGGCCCTTTCCACAACTGCTGCACCCACTGAATGTGTAGCAAGGATGCCCAAGCCCCACCAGCTGAGGAGATCCGCTGCCTGAATTGCCGTGTGCTGCCTCGGTAGCGAGGAAGTCAAAGGCACACTTTCCAGATGTCAATACTGGCACTCCCCGCACAGGCTCAGTCCTTGAATGAATTGCACATGAGCGGTAGTGCCAGCATCGATGGCTGGAAAGCATGTTGACTGTTGGGCAGTGGAAACTAAGGCCAATGCTAGACAGACTTCAATGGGTGTGTCCTGCAATTGGCAGAAGAAAGGAAGATTTGGCAACTCCGGTATTGGGGAAGTAAGGCCAATGCTGGAAAGACTTCTATGGTCTGTGTCCTGCAAATGGCAAAAGACAGAGTAAGATTCGGCAGCTACAGTATTTTATAACACTGTATTATCAGATGCTGCAAGTGAGGTTGCTGTACAACTGAAAGGGGAGGGGAAGACACCTTAAATAGCAAATTAAATACTGTTAGCAATACTTTGGTTATAACATATAGAGGGACATTTTCAAAAGGACATCCGAGTCAGAATAGGGATGTCCAAGTCAGACTGCCGACCGCCTGCCCCTCACATTTAGGCTGTCGCCCCCGCCTGCCTCCTTACCTTCCTGTGTCTGACTCAAGGAGGTTTGATGGTCTGACTGCTCCTCCCTCGGTCTGTCGTCTCCTGCTCCTGTGTGCTGGAACTCGGATTATTGCATTAACGTGATAACCCAGGTCATGCAGGAGCAGGACAGAGACAGACCCAGAAACAGATAGGCAGGAATATGCTTGCTGGTTCTGGGTCCCCCCTTGGAGGCCGGGCCCGGGAAATTTTGCCCCTTCTGCCCCCCTCTCGGCAGCCCTGTGTCAGAATGTCTCAAATGGACATCTAGCTTACATGTATTTTTGAACAGGAAATATGTAGAGATTTCCTGTTCGAAAATATATGAGATGGACGTCCAGCAGCAACAGCCATTTACAAAGTGGAATGACCAAATTGTTAAAGTGCATTAATATGCATTAACTGGTTAAAATACATATTCATAAACAGAGCCCTTTGTATTCACAAAATCAAATTAACACTAGTAATGTTAACTTGCATGTGTTCATATTTCTAATGCATATTTAAACATTTTATTAACAACGAGTGAAATAAAAAGGCCCAAAAATCCAAACATGCGTGGAAAATGTTTGCCCTCTACACATCCTTAGTGATCTAGACAATGACTATTATCAGTCATCCAAACTAAAAACATTCATCAGGACCCTCCCGGTCTGGTATTTCATGAAAATTATTGCTAGAAAATACAATTAAATGACACAAAGAGCCTGTTAGGGGGAAATATTAAGAAATCATTTTTGTGTATTTGGGGTTTTTTTCTCTATATTTTGATTTTTATTAAATTTTAAGGTATAAAACAACATAGCCATACAATATATAGAGGTTCTTTTATTAAGGTGTGCTGAAAAATAACTTGTGGTAGTGTAGGCGTGGGTTTTGGGAGCGTGCAAATCCATTTTTCAGCGTGCCTGTAAAAAAGGCCTTTTAAAATTTTTGCCAAAAATGGACATGTGGCAAAATCAAAATTGCCATGCGTCCATTTTGGGTCTGCGACCTTACCGCTGGCCATTGACCTAGCGGTAAAGTCTCACGCGGTAACTGGGCGGTAATGACCTAAGCATGCCAAATTGCACTTGGCGCCCATTTGGGGTCTGCGACCTTACCGCCAGCCATTGACCTAGCGGTAAAGTCTCACACGGTAACTGGAAGATAATGACCTACGCATGCCAAATGCCACTTGGCGCGTATCCACAAATAAAAATTATGTTTTGGCCACACGTATCGGATGCACGCCAAAAATGAAATTACCGCAAGAGCCATGCAGTGGTCTGATGGTAACTCCATTTTGGCACGCGTTGGGCGCACATAGACGCATATGCGGCTTAGTAAAAGGTCCCCATAGTAAGTAAGGCACTAGCAATACAGAAGGTAAGACTGTAAACAGCCTCTTATGAAATGCTGACCAGCGTAAAAGTACGTGCTATGACAGAATGGTACAACCGTTTCCTTTAGGCATGTACAGGGCAGATTTTGGGGGTGGGAGATTATAGAATACATGGATCCACAAGCGTGCTTTATAATTATTGGCACAAACATTTACCCCTGTTCCAGGGTAGGTGTAAATGTCCAAATATGTGATGCAGGTCCAATTTCAGCTACTTTGGCTAGTATTTTATAAAAAGACAAGTAGGTGTTTACTTCCTATATAATAATTCTCACCTCCAACGTTCTGAGGCTGCCTGGAACCGTGGAAAAGGAAAGTGGAGTAGATAAAAGTGATGTCATTCCTGAAGTGCCACTGATTGGCTGCTATGACATGCTGCAGGACGTTCAATAGACATGAGTGGAACTGAACAAAGCAAGTCTATGGTAAGCAAGGAAGCCCATTGGTTAATCTCTGATTCCACTCCCCAAAGCAACCGTCATTCCTATACACTCAAAAAAAAAAAGGAAACCTAGGAACTGCTTCTCATTGCTGTTTTTACAGCTGTTTCCACTGGACAAAAGGAGGGGGGAGACACACAGACCCTGCAACTGGGAGGGGGGAGGGGGGACCCTGCAACTGGGAAAAAAGGAGGAAGAGATGGAGGGGGGACCCTGCAACTGGGAAAAAGGGAGGATGGGAGGAGGGGGGACCCTGCAACTGGAAGGAAGGGAGGGGGGGGGGCACCCCTGCAAATGGGAGACATACCGGGGGGGGGGGGCGACCCTGGAACTGGGAGAGAGGGGGGACCCTGGCACATACTCTCATTCTCACACACACACTCGCACCCAGTCTCACTCTCTCTGTCACACACACTCTCGCACATTCACTCTCTCTTACACAGTCACTCTCACACACACTCTCTCAAACATACACACTCCGAGGAAAACCTTGCTAGCGCCCGTTTCCTTTAAAACAGAAACAGGCCTTTTTTACTAGTGTCTTTATAAAACTGACTTTTAGAGTCTTTAAAACTAGCAACAGCCTAATATACATTAGATGACGTCAAATGGTTTGAGGGCAGTCTTTTATTTCTAAAATTCCACACAATTGGGACTGAAGTCATTCTTAAACTGATTTTGCCAGATTATAAAATAAAAAAAATATATATAGATCAAAACCTCTAAACACGCTACTGGGAAAGACAAGTATCTAGCTTGATCTGCATTATCTGGATCACCAATTATGAACCTTTTGTTTAAAAAAATGACCCCCACTTTATCCAGAACCCTATCGGTAGTTAATGGAACAGATCCCCGCATAGGCCTACTGGGCCCAGACCCAGGGGCCCAAAGATCTAGGAGAGCCCTTCTCATTAGTAAGGCGAGCTTTGTGTAGTAACCAACCTAAATATACCGGGGGTTGTGTTTTTCAGGAACGTGTTGTTGTGGTTTTCAGGAACGTGATAAATCTACCAATCTCTATATTTCATATTTTATGCAACCTACTTCCACTTACATCATTTACGTCAGTAACATTTTGTCAGTTGTTGTCGATACTGTTACTGTTAAATGGATCGTAAGCTTTTCAGTGCAACTGCTAAACTCAAACTACAAAAAGAAAATAATTGGTAAAAAATATGAAACCAATATCGACTTTTGGGTTTATGTTTTTGTTGTACTTGGCAGTTGTGGCCGGGAAAGGGAAGGGGAAGGTGGTTCTATGTGCTAATTGGCCCAGGGTCCCACAAACTTGTGATTCGTCCCTGGGTAGATTGGAGCCTTAGTGAAGTTCTGATTTCCACTGGAAAACTAGAACATGCATGCAATGGACAAAACCAGAACCAGCTCTGCTTTCCTCTGATGACCTGGAGCAATTTGATAACCCTAATGTTCCCCTCTTTCACAAGGACTTGACATCTAATCACATGCATTTCATACTCAGTACCATGTGTGTGTGTGTACTGGAGTTCGAAGCACAGAAACCCTTTTCTTCCAGCAGCAGCCAGCTCACAGAGGCTGCCCTGTTGTGGTAAAATAGCCAATGTCCTGAAGGAATCGAGGGAAGAGGCGGAAGGGATTGCAAAGTAGAGAAGTACAGATTCAGTCACCAGCAAATATCCCCTTCCCCCTGTGCCCACAGGAGAAAACTCCAGTATTTCGTCAATGAGCAATAGAACAGAGAGTAAATGAGACAAAGGCTCCTCTTCCTTACCCGGGGAAATAGGCACAGACAAACAGTTCTTTCTTCTCTTGGCCATCAGTGCAGGTCTGCTTCTCACAACCCAGCCTGCTGGATGTGGCCCAGACCAGCTGTAAGAGAGAGAGAGAGAGAAAAAAAAATCAGACACCCACACACAAAGTTTCTGAGATAAGCTCTCTGCAGTGTCTCCGTATCCTGCATTTGTTGCAACCAAATGCAAAAGGGAAGGAATTAAAAAGATGTTTATCACCTGGAATATCAGAACACATGAGAAGATCACACAGGCCCCCTCTTTAGATGTCTCAGGGGTACATGTGAGGTCTTAAAAGCATAATTATGCTTTACAACTTTTTTTTTCTGTTTTTAAAAAGGTATCATAACCAACTAAGGGCCCTGAAACAGGGCCCTTAGTTGGTTATGATACCTTTTTAGTGCTAGCGTTTTTAGTCCATGCTAAAATTAGCACGTGCTAAACACTAGAGTTGCCCGTATGTTTCTATGGGCAACTTTAGCGTTTGGAAATTGCTAATCATTAGCACACGCTAAAAACATTAGTGCGTCCTTAATGCTGCTTATATTAAACAGGGCCCTACGTTTACAGTTTTTCCTGCTGCAATAAGGCCTCTAGAACCCAGCAATAATAGAGACTTCATATGTAATGGTTACTAGTTTTTTACACTTTGATGCTTGCATAGGGCAGCTTTCCGTCAAAACTGCACCATTTCTCTTTCACCTATTCTTAAGGATCATTCTAAACCCAGTACTCACCCCAGGATCCTATATATGGCGCGATCCCAAGATGAGTCATTAACAAGTAATAATTGGATGCAAACAACCAATTATTGAAGTTAATTGGCACCAATTGACATTTGTGTGTGCATCTGGCTGTGCACTATTCTATAACGTACGACCACCTACACTTCCGGAGAACACTAAAAACTTACCTGTTTAAAAAGGCATACGCCAACCAATACAACATAAATGCCTGATCTCTGCAACAAACAAACAAACAAACAAACAAACAAACAAACAAAACGTAATAGACATAACACAACCCTTCTGTGTACGATTCCCTTATGTGACTATCCAGCTTATTTTCGAAAGTGATAGCCGGCCATCTTCCGACACAAATCGGGAGATGGACGGCCATCTCCTAAAACCGGCCAAATCGGTATAATCGAAAGTAGATTTTTGGACACACTCACCGGCATTCCGTCACGGAGGCGGCTAAACTTCAAGGGGGTGTGTCGGCAGGGTAGTGAAGGCGGGATGTGGGCGTGCTTATGAGATGGCCGGCTTCAGCTGATAATGGAAAAAAGAAAACCGGCGATGACGAGCATTTGGCCGGTTTTACTTGGTCTATTTATTTTCACGACCAAGTCTCAAAAAGATGCCCAAACTGACCAGATGACCACCGGAAGGAATCGGGGATGACCTCCCCATACTCCTTCAGTGGTCACCAACCCCCTCCCACCCAAAAAAAAACTTTAAAACATTTCCTTCCTAGGAGGGGAAGCCAGTCGGCCAGCTCGTAAAAAAAAAAAGGATTTTGCTGCTCAGTTATGTTATGACTAACTTGTTCTGGAGTGCTGTATTTTGTGATACTGTTTTGAGAAATGTTCAAGAAAGACTGCATACAAATTAAAAAAGTCCCTGCCGTTCATTTTCCCTTGATGGCCGTCCCTGACGTGCACTTCCCTTAATAGCCGTCTTTCTCTCCGAAAGTGCACTTCTCTTAATGGCCGGCTTTCTCCCCAAACAGGGAAATCAAAACAGTTGTTGCTCACAGTGGGATTTGAACCAGCCACCTCTGCATTACAAGAGCCATGATGTAACCACTTGGCCACAGCGCCACTTACTTGGCTGTCCCTCCCTTTTGATTATACCCCTTCAGGTCTCTCTCAGCCAATCACAGTATGTTAAGCTGTCGGTGAGTGGCTGAGAGAGACCTGGAGGGGTAAAATCAAAAGGGAGGGACACCCAAGTAAGTGGAGCTGTGGCCAAGTGGTTACATCACTGGTCTTATAAAGCAGAGGTGGCTGGTTCAAATCCCACTGTTACTACAAAAAAAGCAGTGTGCAAAAACTTTTGATTTCCCTGTTCAGGGAGAAAGACGGCCATTAAGAGATGTGCACTTTTGGAGAGAAAGACGGCCATCAAGAGAAAGATGGCTATTAAGGGAAGTGCACGTCAGGGACGGCCATCAAAGGAAAATGCACGGCAGGGACTTTTTTCATTTGTATGAAGTCTTTCTTGAACATTTCTCAAAACAGTATCACAAAATACAGCACTCCTGAACAAGTCATAACATAACTGATCAGCAAGATCTAAACATCCAGAAGTACCAGTGCACTACGAATGCTGGCCCCTCCCATGGCCAAATGCCTTGGATTTGGCCGGGTTTGAGATGGCCGGTTCCAGTTTCCATTATCGCTGAAAAACAAAGTCGGCCATCTCAAACCCAGCGATCTGTGGCATTTGGCCGGCCCCAACCGTATTATCGAAACAAAAGTTGGCCGGCCATCTTTTTCGATAATACGGTTCTGGCCAGCTGTTGCGGCGCCGCCAAAATAGATCGCCGGCGATCGATTTCACCGGCGCCGTTTGATTATGACCCTCCACACCACATGAATGTTATCTTACCACAACTTCACTATGTATTTGTTTACACTGGAGTCTACAATCGCCTCTCTGGTACTATGTAAGCCACATTGAGCCTGCAAATAGGTGGGAAAATGTGGGATACAAATGTAACAAATAAATAAATAATCCCAGGCACCGAAATCCCATAAAGGATGATGATCAATACTCTGGCGCTATTCTGAATAACGCCATAAAAATACCGCCAGAGAAATGCAGAAGAACAACAACCTAATGCTCAAAGCTAATGAGATGCAAATATAGGGGTGCTCATAGTGAGCCTTAGGGAGTTCCACGGGAGGACTGTGCTTGGTGCATGTGCAGAAGAGTTCAGCGCTAAACTGAGTTCTTGTGCACATGCGCCTGATAAAACCAGAATTTGAAGCACACATTGGCATCTGCTTTCTGCAGCCTAAATATGTGTTTTTAATTGTTTTCTGGATGCTTATATTTAGATGCAAGTAATAAACACCAATGTTTGCTTTGGTTGTTTTTTTTTTAAGCATGGCCACTTTAAATTTAGACGCAGGTCAAGAACGCCAATGTGCTTCACGTTCAGGTCTGCGGTTTTTCACAACTCTCAAGGGCTTGCATGGGCTTCCTTGTGTTTCCAAAAGCTAGTGAGGTAATTAAATTTGCTGACGACACAATGTTCTTCAAAGTTGTTAAATCACAAGAGGATTGTGAAAAATTGCAAGAGGACATAAGTGCATAAGTATTGCCACACTGGGACAGACCAAAGGTCCATCAAGCCCAGCATCCTGTTTCCAACAGTGGCCAATCCAGGTCACAAATACCTGGCAAGATCCCAGAAACCTCAATACATTTTATGCTGCCTATCCCAGAAATAAGCAGTGGATTTTCCCCAAGTCAGTTTAATCATGGTCTATTGGCTTTTCCTTTAGGAAACTGTCTAGACCCTTTTAAACCCCCGCTAAGCTAACCGCCTTTACTACGTTCTCTGGCAATGAATTCCAGAGTTTAATTACATGTTGCATGAAGAAACATTTTCTCTGATTCGTATTAAATTTACTACTTTGTAGCTTCATTGTATGCCCTCTAGTCCTTGTATTTTTGGAAAGATTAAACAAACAATTCACATCTACCCATTCCACTCCACTCATTATTTTATAGACCTCTATCATATCTCCCCTCAACTATCTCTTCTCCAAGCTGGAGAGCCCTAGACGCTTCAGCCTTTCCTCATAGGGAAGTCATCCCATCCCCTTTATTATTTTCATCGCCCTTCTCTGTACCTTTTCTAATTCCACTATATCTTTTTGAGATGCGGTGACCAGAATTGAACACAATATTTGAGGTGCAGTCGCACCATGGACCGATACAAAGGCATTATAACGTCCTCACTTTTGTTTTCCATTCCTTTCCTAATAATATCTAACATTCTTTCTTAGCCACCACAGCACACTGAACAGAGGAATTCAATGTATCATCAACAATGACGCCGAGATCCCTTTCTTGGTCGGTGATTCCTAACATGGAACCTTGCATTACATAGCTCTAGTTCGGGTTTCTCTTTCCCACATGCATCACTTTACACTTGCTCACATCTACCATTTAGATGCCCAGTCTCCCAGTCTCATAAGGTCCTCTTGTAATTTTTCACAATCCTCTCGTGATTTAACTACTTTGAATAACTTTGTGTCGTCAGCAAATTTAATTACCTCACTAGTTACTCCCATCTCTAGATCATTTATAAATATGTTAAAAAGCAGCGGTCTCAGCACAGACCCCTGAGGAACCCCACTATCTACCCTTTTCCATTGAGAATACTGACCATTTAACCCTGCTCTCTGTTTTCTATCCTTTAACCAGTTTTAATCCACAATAGGACACTACCTCCTATCCCATGACTCTCCAATTTCCTCTGCAGTCTTTCATGAGTACTTTGCCAAATGCCTTTTGAAAATCCAGATACACAATATCACCTGGCTTGCCTTTATCCACATGTTTGTTCACCCCTTCAAAGAAATGTAATAGATTGGTGAGGCAAGATTTCCCTTCACTAAATCCTCATCTCCCTCCTTCTCCTTGAAACAATGATTTAAAGGGGGGGAATGGAGTTAAGTGACCCCCCCCATTTGATGGGGGAGGGAAAGATGCCAGGCAAGGGGGATGGGGTTGTCATGCCTACTCACTTTGGGCTCAGGCCCGCCCAAAAGCGCTCCTGGGATACACCATTACACATGTACGAACCATCGCTCATAACAAAATGGCCTAGAAAACCCAAATAAAACAAAAATTCCTATAAATGACACAGGAAATGATACAAAAAGAAAATCTTCCGGTTACCCATCGCTAAGAGCTTTGACTGTCAGTTTAGAAGTACAGGACCTTTTACTGTGTACACTGAATGTCTATACAGTCATTAAAGGACAACTGAAGTTTTTGATGACCATTTTGCAAGCAGTCACCACTCGGACAAACTTGGCAATAGTTCTTTGGGAGGAATCTCAACAGTGCAATGGATAAGAAAATGTCAGATCGTGAAAAGAAGGAACATTTATCAGGTGTTCCAAAGATGCATTAGCTGTTTAAAATGAATTTTCATTAGTGGATGTTTAGAGACTTAAAACTTTCATCAGAAAGAAATTACACATGCTACTTTCAGGCACATAAAACTTATTCTAAAACAGATTATTTTTTTTGAGTCCTGTGTTGTGCGTAGGAGTAACATAATACCTGAGAAATCAGATTGTTTAGTCTGATCATGCTCCTGTACACTTTAGTCTTAAGGGCTGGGATATTTTGAGGGATAGAACTAAGGCCTGGCTGATGAACAATTTGGCATTGTTGGAGCCACTATTTATAGAGAAGATAAAAACCTTATTGAAGAATTACATAACATGAAATGATAATGCAGAGGTGGGTCTGAATTACACAGTTACTTGGGGCAAATTCATTAAATATGGTGCAAGGGAAAAAAAAAAGAAAAAAGTAAAACTGGCATGGCTTAAAGGAGAGTGGGGGCAGCTGGAAAAAAGGAGCACAAGGAAATGCAGACAGGAGAGCTTACTTGTTGGTAATGCAAGGGGAAATCAATGCCCTTAGTGTTGGGAGAAGTTGAATTTTTATATAGGAAAATGGGTCAAAATTAGTACTCCTTTGGGGGAAAATTGACTATTGGCATTACAGCTTAAACAGAAGATGTCACAGAGTGCTATTGTGCAAATACAAAATGAAGAAAGGGTTTATGATTTAGTTCATATCTTTTTCACTTGTAGCCTAAGATGAAGTAGGTATACTAATAACCGACAGGATGATTGGTCCACATTACTCCCCTGGGCTGAATTCGCCTATAACTACGGTCTCCACACTGCCTCTTGTACGTCACCGTTTTTTTTAAATAAGAATTTAAATTTACAAGCAATAAAATAACTTGGCAGAAATACAGAGAAAGTAATACACAAAAATTATTTCAATCAGGTAATTCTATACTCTTCTTTAGATCACAAAATAGGGAGAGTGAAACAAGACAAGGAGATCAATTAAACAACAGTAAACAGAAAAAAACGTGGTATTAACCTGATTATCCCCAGTTATTATTTATCTGAATCATTATTCCACATTGATCGTCTGGTTGGCTTCTTCAAACCCAAAACAGTATATATTCAATTAATTTTGTTGGGAACATACTTATTGTCCAATATTAGTAGAAATAATACACCTAATTTCATTTTTTCTCTTTTAAAACCAGAAATTATTTAACAATGTGAACACTTGAGTCTCTAATCCAATTCCCACTGACTAAGGTAATCCCAGTTTCACAGGCTTCACTCCTTTTGAATTAATATTACTAAGTAATAATTTATATTACTAAGAAGAATCATTACAAAGGAGAATAACATTTTCAGGAAATATTTCTGAGGAAATCTTTAGGAGTCATACCCGGAACTCTGGAGCCACTTTTGAAATTGAGACCAAGGAAAGATCTGGTAGAGGATTTTAGTCATGTTTGATGTGAACTCAGCTTTCAGCTGTTCTCTTCATCTTAGACAATTAAGAGCAAACGACCCCTGACACAGGCGCTTCACGCTGAAACATGGCCCGTGTTGGGCCAATGATATTTGATGTACAATTAAAGGTTTTGCCCCACTTGTGAAGGCTCCTGGTGGTATCCAGAGGAAAATTCCAATTTCACCTACATGGAGCGATTGAGGCTTCGCCAAAATTTGAAGGTGAATTGTACTCCCCAGTCAGAGACAATGGACATAGGTAAGCTGTGCAATCAGGGCCGTGCCTAGGGTCTCTGGCGTCCCCCTGCAGACTATCAGTTGGCGCCCCCCCTGCAGACTATCAGTTGGCGGCGTCGGCGTCTCCCCCCCGTGAAAATAATCGCTCACCACTTGCCACACTGACAGGAATTGTCAGCAATATTCTTAGAAACAAACTGCTATACATTGCAAAATAAGATAGCAGATGTAAATTCTCAAAGTGGACATATTCCAAACACTAAAATGAAAATAAAATGATTTTTTTCTACCTTTGTTGTCTGGTGACTTTCTTTTTCTGATCATGCTGGCCCAGTATCTGATTCTGCTGCTATCTGTCCTCTTAACTCCGTTTCCAGGGCTTCCTTTCCATTTATTTATTTCCTTTCCTCCTTTCTTCTTCATTTCTGGTCCTCGGCTTCTCCCTATTTTCTTCATCCATGTGCAGTTTTTCTCCTCTCTTCCTTTTCCCTCATTTTATCTCCTTCATCTCTCTTCCCTCCCCTCTATGTCCAGCAATTTCTCCTCTCTCCCTGAGCCCTGCCCTCCCATCCATGCTCCTCTGTCCCCTGCCCCCTCCATTCATCCCTTTCCAGCAATTCCCTTCTCTCCCTGAGCCCTGCCCTCCCATCTATGCTCCTCTGTGCCCTCCATTCATCCCTAATTAACTATCCAGCAATTCCCCTCTCTCACTGAGCCCTGCCCCTCCCATCCATGCTCCTCTGTCACCCTCCATTAATCCCTATCCAGCAATTCCCCTCTCTCCCTTCCATGACCCCCCCACGTCGCATCCATGCTCCTCTCTCCTCTGTCCTCCCGCTCCCATCATGTCCCAGTTGGCCTGGCCCGCCCTCTTCTCCCCTCCCCCTTCGCATCCATGCTCGTCTCTCCCCTGCCATCCCCCTCCCATTGTTCAACTACTGCCCGCCCTCTTCTCTCCCACCAACATCCCTTTTCTTGTTTTTTCTTTTTAAATTTACCTCCGTGGCGGTCCAGCAGCACAGCGTCAGTGAAGGAGGCGGTGCTCGCCTCCCGACGTCGGGAGCGCCGCCTCCTTCACTGACGCTGCGCTGCTGGACCGCCATGGAGGTAAATTTAAAAAAAAAAAAAAGAAAAGGGATGTTGGGGTGGGGGGAGGAGAAGAGGGCGGGCAGTAGTTGAACAATGGGAGCGGGAGGGTGAGCGAGGTGAGCATGGTGCGGCGGCGCCCCCCAGAGGGCGGTGCCCCCCTGCCATGCTTACCTCGCTTACCCTGTTGGCACGGCCCTGTGTGCAATTGGAAGATCTCCCTGAGAAAGAGCTGGGTCAAAGTAACTGTAGTTGGTAACCCATAAAGAGGCACAAAATGGGCCATCTTCAAGAAACAGTCCACACCATCCATGGCAGTGTACCAATTACAGCGGGGAAGATCCATAATGAAATCCATTGCAATGTATGTCCACGGACCTTAAGTATGGAAAGCAGTTGCAGAAGGCCCCAAGGACAGGAATGGGAAGGTTTCTGGTGAGCACACACAGGACAGGCCGAGACGAATTCCTTTATATCTTTCTGGAGAGTGGGCCTCCAGTATGAGCGGGAGATGAGCTCCATGGTACCTCGAATTCCAGTGTGACCAGTGATTCTAGACTCATGTCCCCATTTGAGGACCCCCTCCTGAAGTTGTCTAAGGATGATAGTCTTGTCCTGCGGTACCAATGTGACAGTAGCGGTCAAGATTTGGGCTGGGTTGATAGCATGATGGAGATCAGATGTCTCTTCGACCAATTCCATGGATCGCTACAGAGTGTCTGCTTTGCTATTCCTTTCCACTGGTCGAAAGTACAGTTGGAAGTTGAAATGTGAGAAGAACCAGGACCATCAGGTTTGTCGTGGATTAAGACGCCATGCCTCCTGAAGATATAACAAGTTCTTATGGTCAGTCAGTACAATGAAGTGGAATTTGGCCCCCCACAAGTAAGTGGCACCACTCCTCCAGTGCTAGTTTTATGGGCAAATTTTCCTGGTCTCCTATGGTATAGTTTCTCTCAGTTGGAGAAAACTTTTGGGAGAAGAAGGCACAGGGAAGCTGTTTCCCGCAAGTGTGTATCTGGAATAGGATGACACCCACTCCGATAGCTGAGGTGTCTAATTCAACATAGAATCTTTTCCCATGGTCAGGGTGTCATAGAATTGGAGCTTTGTGCCTGCTTCAGATGGTTGAATGTGGCTATGGCTTTGGGTGGCCATTCCTGGGGATTCACCTCCTTCTGGGTAAGAACTGTCAGAGGTGTTGCGATGGTAGAGTAATTCAGGATGAACTGCCGGTAATAGTTGGCAAAGCCCAGAAATCTCTGGAGAACTTGGCAGTTCAGAGACTGAGACCAGTCAAGAATGGCAGACAGCTTGGCCAGGTCTATTCGTAGCCCCCAAATCTGAGATGATGCACCCCAAAAAGGGTAATTCATAGCATTCATGAACACATTCTCCAACTTGGCGAATAGCAGGTTCAGATGCAGGTGGTGAAGCACTAGCTTGACATGTTGCCTATGTTGTTTCAACAAACAAGAGAAGATCAGGATATTGTCAAGACAGACAAGAACACATTTGTACAACAAGTCTCAGAATATGTCATTAATGAAGTTCTGGAAAACAGTAGTGTTGATGAGACTAAATGGTATGACGAGATATTCATAGTGCCCAACTCTAGTTTTGAAGGCTGTTTCCATTCATCCCCTTCCTGGATCTGGATGAGGTTATAGGCTGTTCATAGATCTAATTTAGTGAAGACACAGGCACCTTGGAGATGGTCAAATTGTTCAGAGATGAATGGTAAAGGATATTTGTTCTTTAGGGTAATTGCGTTCAAACCCCTGTAATCAATGCACAGCTGCAGCCCTCCATACTTCTTGTCTACAAAAAAGAATCCTGTCCCGGCCAGAGATGTAGAGGGACAAATGAACCCCTGCTGCAGATTATCTTTGATATAGCCAGACATGGCTTCAGTCTTGGGCATGAAAGCAGATAGACTCTGGCCTGGGGAGGTGTCTTCCCTGGTAACAGCACAATGGGACAGTCATAGGCCCAGTGATGTGGAAGGGTCTCAGTCCGTTGTTTAGAGAAAACATCTGGAAACTCCCAGTAGGGTCTTCTTGACCTCCAGCTTACTAACGGCCACTGACATGGGGGGGTGTGATGCAGCTCAAACACCGTCCACGACAGGGTCAACCCCAAGCTGCTATCTGACCCTGAACCCAGTCAATCTGGGGGTTGTGCTGTTGTAACCAGGGAAGGCCCAGGGTGAAGGGATTCACGGTCGTTTGTAGAACATACAGTGTTATAGCCTTCCTATGCAATACCCAAATCCGGAGACTGAGCGGGAGTGTTTTGGTCTTGATGACTCCCTGAATGTGCCCATTGGGGATGGGTCAAGGCATGTTTTGTGTGGGGATATGATAATGAAGTTGCCTCCTCCCCTGGCATCTATGAACGTTTCTGTGAAGAACTCGGGTTCCAAATCAATAGTGGCTGGAACTAATAACTGGGTATGGGGAGTTGTCGAGAGGATTCTAGTCCTGCCTCCCCGGCCAGAACTAGACTTGCAGGTTGCCCGGCTTCTTAAGGCAGCAGTGGGCATAATGCCCTTTCTTACCACAATACAAACACAAATCCTGTGTCCATCTCTGCTGCTTCTCTTGATCCGAAAGCCCCAGACAATCCACCTGCATAGGTTCCCCATTGCTGGCGGGTGAAGCAGACTTTGAAGGGAGAGACACAGGTTTACGCTGCAATGTTGGAGCCAACCGAAAAGGCCTGCAACCAGCTTGGTGCTCTAGGGCTTGCTCTCGGAAAAGGATATCCACTAGTGTACATAGTAGAATGAGATTGGAGCTGATTCCAAGATGGCGCTGTGAATAGACGCACCTGTGTTTGCTCCTGGAGGCTGCTGTGTTTGTGAGTTTGTCTCGGTGCCTCTGTAGCCTCGTTAACCATGGGGAAGCGGAGGGGGAAGGTAAAGGAATTTCCCTCGGTTCCTGTGACCTCCTCGACGATGAAACAAACAACTCTGCAATTTCCCAGGCAGCAACCGGGTCCTCAGGGAACTTCGACCCCCACTGCAGCTCTCGGCCCTTCTGAGTCGATTGAGAGTGGAAACGGGGCTTCCTTGAGCCCTGTGGAGCGAATTGCACCTCCCCAGCCTGGAAGAGAGTTGCTGGCTGTTCAAACAGAGACAGACGCCGAAGTGGCTCAGCTGGTCCTGTCTGAGGGTGTGACTGCAGCAACGGAGATAGATTCTCAACTTCGGGAAACATTACTACAACAGGCTTCAAAGGTATTGCCTCAAGCTATTGTTTCCAAGTTAGCTCGGGCTGATAGTCTACCTCAGTCTCCTCCTGTGGCTAGTGGAGTGATTAGACCAGCAATTGTGACGCTGGAGTCACTATGGGATATGGTTTACAATATCCAAACCTCTATGCAAACTACTTTAAAGCAGAATTCTTCTGATATTGAAGTTCTTTCTGAGGCTGCCCTGCTTCAAGCACAAGTGACTGCACAGCAAACCCAGAAATTGGAACGTGTGGATATCAAAATTCAAGAAATGGGATCTATAGAAACAGCTTTGGTTAAAGACAATAATTTCCTACATAAACGACTTGAATACCTTAAAAATCAGACTAAAAGACTTAACCTTAGGTTTCTTAATTTTCCCAAATCGCCATTAATTTCTCCTTTGGAGATGGTTAAAAAATATTTGGTGGACATCCTGGGAATGGATAAGGACTCACTCCCTCCCATTACACGGGCTTATTACATCGGGAGTACTGGAGTGGTGGTGGGAAATCCCCCCGTAATAGGGGAGGGAATGAATCTTACCTCATTCCTAGAAAGCTCATTAGAAATAGTTACTCAGAGGTTAACTCTGCTTGCCACTTTCGCGTTGGAGCCTGATAGGAATGCCGTACTACGGCTTTCGTTGAAACACTTAGAAAATCTGTTTTTGGGCTCAAAGGTCTGTATCTTTCCAGATCTCTCACGGCCTACACAGATGAGACGAAGGGCCTTTTTGGAACTTCGCCCCAGGGTGGTGGCATTGGGAGCAAATTTTGTTTTGCGATTTCCTTGTTTTTGTAATGTGGTGCTTGAGGGTAAACATTTTCAGTTTGTAGATCCAAAACAGTTGAAAGAGTTTATTGATGCAAGAGTTGATATGAATATAGTAAACCTTCCCTAATTTAGCAGGCTGGGGTCTGAACCAGAGGAAGCATCTATTGATTATTAATTTTTGTATTTTTTTTCTTTTTTAATTTCCTTAATCTTGGAATCAAATTTCTTTAACTTGTGGACAAATGGGCTGTAAAGATATATACTTATCATTTTTGTTTCCTAATGTTAAATAATGCCAATTGCATATTCACTTTATGTGGTGATATATTGGAAAATTAAAAAAAAAAAAAAAGAATGAGATCATCAAACTTTGTAGGTAATCAATAGAAATAAAACAAAATAAAACATGGAAAAGAAAATAAGATGATACCTTTTTTATTGGACATAACATAATACATTTCTTGATTAGCTTTCGAAGGTTGCCCTTCTTTGTCAGATTGGAAATAAGCAAATGTTGGTAGATGACAGTATATATGAGTGAAACATCAAAGCATTTCAGTGACAGTCTATATGCATGGAGACAGGAGGGTGACAATTTTCAAGGCAATGACAGTATATCTGAGTGGCAGATATACTGTCAGAAACGACAGTATATTTCGGATCTGACGAAGAAGGGCAACCTTCGAAACTAATCAAGATATGTATTAAGTTATGTCTAATAAAAAAGGTATCATCTTATTTTCTTTTCCATGTTTTATTTTGTTTTATTTCTATTAATTACCTTTAAAAGTGGACTAATACGGCTACCACACCTCTCTACTCAAACTTTGTAGGAAGCTCACGCCTCGTCAGTTCGTCCTTAATCTGGGGGGATATGCCTTGCCAAAACACAGTGGCTAAGCTCTCGTTATTCCATTCCAGCTCAGCTGCTGGGTCCGGAACCGAATGGCATAGTCCCCTAGGGTCTGTGTCTTTTGTTGTAGGTTCAGTCAGTGGCGTAGCCAGAAGGCAATTTTTGGGTGGGCCAACAGGTCAGATGGGTGGGCACCAGGGTTGCCAACTTTTTGAAATTGAAAAACTTGCCACCTGATGCCCCACCCCATGCTCCACCTCTACCCTACTCCCAATAACTTCAATGAGGGTAGCAGTGCAGGCTTCAGTGACTGCAGGCAGTGGTGTGCTGGTAAATTTTTAACAACAGGCTCTCTCCCCGGTCCACCTCGGTGCCCCCCCCGTCCACCTCTGCGCCCCCCCCCCAAAATTGCAGAGCTGGCTATAGCCGGGGGTGGGGGGGGGGGGGGGCAATGCATTACTCTCTCCAGGAAAAAAAAATTAAATGATCCCAGGTTCCAATCTAATTACTACTTAACATTTCTAGAGCGCTACTAGGGTTACGCAGCGCTGTACAAATTAACGAATAAGGACGGTCCCTGCTCAGAAGAGCTTACATCTAAAGGATGTTTAATGTGGGATAAAATGCCATAAATAAGTAAATAAATATAAACTTTTAATGTTGAGCACCTGATTTTCAAAGTGAACATATTCCAAACACTATAATGAAAATAAAATGATTTTTTTTTCTACCTTTGTTGTCTGGTGACTGTTTTTCTGATCATGCTGGCCCAGTATCCAATTCTGCTGCTATCTGTCCTCTTATCTCCATTTCCAGGGCTTCCTTTCTTCCTTTCTTCTTCATTTCTGGTCCTCAGCTTCTGCCTATTTTCTTCATCCATGTGCAGTTTTTCTCCTCTCTTCCTTTTCCCTCATCTCATCTCCTTCCTCACTCTTCTCTCCCCGCCATCCATGTCCAGCATTTCTTCTCTCTCCCCTCCTCTCCCCTGCCCTCCATCCACCCATGTCCAGTGACCCTCCTGTCCCCTGCCCTGCATGCACCTATACCCAGTGATCCTCCTGTCCCCTGCCCTGCATGCACCCATGTCCAGCAGTGACCCTCCTCTCCCCTGCCTTCCATCCACCCATATCCAGTGACCCTCCTCTCCCCTGCCCTGCATGCACCCATGTCCAGCAGTGACCCTCCTCTCCCCTGCCCTCCATCCACCCATGTCCAGTGACCCTCCTGTCCCCTGCCCTGCCCTCCATCCACCCATGTCCAGTGAACCTCCTGTCCCCTGCCCTGCCCTGCATGCACCTATACCCAGCAGTGACCCTCCTCTCCCCTGCACTCCATCCACCCATGTCCAGTGACCCTCCTGTCCCCTGCCCTGCCCTCCATCCACCCATGTCCAGTGACCCTCCTGTCCCCTGCCCTGCATGCACCTATACCCAGCGATCCTCCTGTCCCCTGCCCTGCATGCACCCATGTCCAGCAGTGACCCTCCTGTCCCCTGCCCTCCATCCACCCATGTCCAGCAGTGACCCTCCTCTCCCCTGCCCTCCATCCACCCATGTCCAGTGACCCTCCTGTCCCCTGCCCTGCCCTGCATGCACCTATACCCAGCAGTGACCCTCCTCTCCCCTGCCCTCCATCCACCCATGTCCAGTGACCCTCCTGTCCCCTGCCCTGCCCTGCATGCACCTATACCCAGCGATCCTCCTGTCCCCTGCCCTGCATGCACCCATGTCCAGCAGTGACCCTCCTCTCCCCTACCCTCCATCCACCTATGTCCAGCAGTGACCCTCCTCTCCCCTGCCCTGCATGCACCTATAGCGACCCTTCTCTCCCCTCCCCTCCATTCACAAATGCCCAGCGACTCCCTTCTCTCCCCTGCCACCCCCTCCCGAGTTTGGTGAATTCAACTCCCTCCCTCCTCCCTCCCTCCGGATCCGGTCCCTTACGTCAGCGACTTCACAAATTCTCCGGGGTCGCTGCAAGCGCTGACTCTCCCCCGCTGGCGCTGCAGGTTCGTGATTCAAAATGGCCACCGAGACTTACAAGGGCGGCCTCCAAGACTTCGGCAGAAGTCTCGCGAGGCCGCCTCTGGAAGTCTCGCGGCCATTTTTAAAATGCGAACCTGCAGCACCAGCGTGGGAGAGTCAGCGCTTGCAGCGACCCCAAAGAATTCGTGAAGTCGCTGACGTAAGGGACCGGATTGGGAGGGAGGAAGAGAGCTGGCTCATGCAATTCAACAACCAGCTCGCAAGAGCCGAGCAAAGTTAACAACCGGCTCTTGCGAGCCGGTGCGAGCCGGCTCCAGCACACCACTGACTGCAGGCCACATTGAGGGCTAGGGGGAAGTACAAGAGATTGCACTCTTCAGCCTCTATTGAGCCTCGGTCCCCTAACACACATACTTAGCCTCTATAGCAAGACCAAACACTTTTCAGCATATCTCTGCAGTTACATGCTGTAGAAATGATCCCAGAAAGTATAGTCTAATATTAAATTCTGCAAATGAATTCTGCATCCACAGAACCCCCTGGCTTTCCCCAATGGGTGCAGAGCAGAGTTAGGACATTTTCCCATAAAACTCACCATAATCTCAACAGCCACCATAGTAAATAAAACAATCTTTAAAACAAAATGTCACTCATAACCTAGAGCAAATCTGCAATGCCGGTACTAAGTTCCAAAACAGGGATCCTACCTATGAAAAAGGCATTGCCTTACATATTACATCTATTGGGAAAACTGAACAAACCAAACTTACTACAGAAGGCTACATAGAAAATTCATGCTAACAGAATACCTCACACACATGGAACAAAAATGCTAAATATAGAATAATTGACTACAAATTATAAAAATAACTAAAACCCCAGGAAGCCAGACCTTGCATGCAATACAATACCAGAAAAACAGAAAGAAATGCATTTCCTCCTGTGCAAAATATAGAGATAGTACGTGACAGGGATGGTATTAGAGGAGTGCAACTGGAGCAATTGCTGTTGGTCCCCTGACCAGAGAGCCACAAGCATGATGGAAGCTGAAGGCAGTGCAGACTGGTGATGGGCTTTGGGGTTCCCTCCCAAATTTATGGCCTGGGCTCCAGCCATGGGCTCCAGCCATGTCTAACATCAGCTCTGGCAAGATATACATTCCAAATCTGACATATTCTAATCAGAAAATAGAAAATAAATTTTTTTTTCTACCTTTTGTTGTGTGGCTATTTTACTTTTCAAATCAACTTGGTCCTAGTCTCTGGTTTCTTCTTTCCTCTGTCTTAACTTACTCACCAGAGTCTCCTGTCTATTTGTCATGTCTTCTCTCTCCATGTCCACCATTCATCTCCCTTCTCTGTGTCCCCATGGTTCCTTGTCCAGTATCTCCACTATGTTCAAATTCCTGCATCCATCACCCTTTTATCCCCTACCCCTGTGTCCAGCATCATCCCTTGTGTCCCTATGCCCTCCCATGTCCAGTACCTCCCTTCTGAGTTCCTATTCTCCCCTATGTGTAGTATCTCTCCCCTGTGTCCACATACCCCTCCCTCCCAGTGTCCAGCACAGCCTCTCTTTTCCCCCCCCCCCCCCCCCCCCCCCCGTCAGGCATTGTCATCCCCATATAGCATCTCACATCTGTTTCTGTATTTTCCCTTTCTCCCTCACCCACACCAATGTCTCTCTCTCTTCTGTGATCCCACCTATCCAGCTTCTCTCCTTCTAGCTTTTGGCTCTTTCTTCCACTGTGAGGTAAACATTTGTCTCCCTTTTTTTTCATTCCCTTGACCCGTCATCTCTCTCCTTCCCTCTAATCTCTCCCCCTGGTACAGCACCTCTGTTCCTTCCCTCGAGCCTCTAGCTCCCCCCCCAGGTCTAGCACCTCCCTTCCTTCCAGCCTGCCCCCCTTGCAGGTCCAGCAACTTCCTTCCTTTCCTCCAGCCCCCAGCCTCTCCCCTTTGTAGGTCCAACACCTCTCTTCCCTCCCTCCATCGTCGTCCCGCTATTACAGGTCCAGCACCTCTCTCTCTCTTGCTTCCACCCCCCCCCCATAAGTCCAACACCTGTCATTTGCCTCTAGTCAGCTACTTCCGCCCTTTTGGAGGTCCAGAACCTCTCTTCCTTCCCTCCAGGCAGCCACCCACCCACATACTTGGTCCAAAACCCTATCCCTTCCCTCCAGCCAGTTAGCCTTCTCCCCCCCTTGCAGGTCCTGAACCTCTCTCCCTTCCCTTTGGCCTCCAACTCCCCCCCCCCCCCCCCCCCCACTGATGCAGCCACTGTCTCCCAGCCCGCCCCACAGGTCAGCATTACTCCGTCCTTTCCCCCCCCTCATTCTCACTGCGCTGCTTCTAATTTAAATTAAGGGCACCAGCCGACAGCGATTCAGAGACGGAGACCCACTCCAGGGCGTTCCCTCTGCCACGATCCGCTCTCTCTGTTGCAACTTCCTGTTTCCGAGAGGGCGGATCGTGGCAGAGGGAACGCCCTGGAGTGGGTCTCGGTCCGTGAATCGCTGTCAGCTGGTGCTCTTAATTTAGACTAGGTGCTTTGAGGTGGGGGTGAGGGAGGAAGAAGCTGATTCACCTCGGCCACCACTCGGATCGTGGAAGGCTCCGGAGTCCGGAGTTGATCTCGATGAATCTCTGCTGGACAGCGCCCTTAATTTAAACCAGACGCTTCACGGTGGGGGTGATGGAGGGAAAAGAAGCTTCATCTTAGCCACCGCATGATGCCCAAATGCGATCCACTGTTTTTAGGTGGGCCTTGGGTGGAAATGGGTGGGCCTGGGCCCACCCAGGCCCACCCGTGGCTACACTCCTGGGTTCAGTAGCTATGTAGCTGCTGGCGTAGTTTTACCAGGTTCCTCGAAATCCTTTGAAAATGGAGAAGAAACTCAGCCAGATTGTTCAGTATAGGGGAGGCCCAGGTAAGGGCAGGACCAGAGAGAAGGGAAATGAGATAGGCCACTTTGGCCCTATAAAAAACAAAGTCTCATGCTTGTATTTCAAATACAATTTGACATTGGTTCAAGAACCCCTGGCAGGTCTTTGGGTTCCCCTGGAAGTGAACAAGTGGGGCAACGCAGATCCCCACACCACTGGGAGCAAAAAGTGGTCCAGGTTCTGCGACAGCAGGTGATGCTGCTTCTAGAGCTACCTCTCACCCATGGATATTGTCCATCCGATGGGTCAACATTTGGATGGCCCCAGATAGATGTTGCAGCTGGAGCGTAAGCTGCTGCTGCAGAGCAGGTGACTCCATCAAACTCATGGTCTTCGCAAGCTGTTGTGATCCAGGGTGGTGAGCCTTGGGACCATAGCCAGTGCCCTGACCATGGCAGACAGGTCACCTCCAAGGGAGATAAAGAAGAGGCAAGACAGGAGTTAAGCACAGCAGTCAGCAGGAGACAAGCGGACTTGGAAATCAGGAACCAAGAGACCAGAAGACTTGGCAAACAGGAGCCAGGAGACCAGCAGACTTGGCAAGCAGGAACTTGTTGCAGAAGGTAAGGGAGGAGAGGTCACGGAGCCCTTAAGGAGCCCCTGGCCCCTGATGTCAGAGCAAGGTGGCCTCTTCCGATTCTCACCTCAGGGCTTTTAAGTTCCAGGCAGGGGTGCGCATGCACACGCCTAACAGAAACGCCGGCACCGCATGAGTAGGGAGACAGCCAACCCGGAAGCACCCTGTAGCATCGAAGAAGGGAAGATGGAATGATCCCAGAGATTTGGGAGGTGAGTTGGGGCATGGGTCATGGCAAGGCCGTGACACTGGTCACATTTTAAAGGAAAACCCCATGGTAGGTCCAACATAATCAACAAGGAAATATGTCCTTCTTCTAGGTTCAAGTAAGGTAATCCACTAAAGCTACTATGCGGATTCACTGCTAGAATTTGCTAAAACTGTAGATGGCATAAATGCATGTGACAAATTTCTAAAAAAAGATATCCACTCTAGAGCACCAGTAAACACCAGAACCTATTACAACATAAATCAAATTCTTCTTGACCCATAACTACATCACTTTCAATGATGATGTTGAGCTATAGATCCTAGGTACTACTACAATATGCCAACCTTTTCCTGGCAGAACTGGAAGAGACATTTTTGAATAAATACCAGACTATGCCCTTCAAATATTACTGGTAAATTGATTGATTTTGGAGAAGACACTTTCGAATAATTTCACAACTTTTCTAAAGCATCTCATCCTTCAATTATTTTCAAAATGAACTACTCACCAGAAAGAGTTAACTTTTTGAACACCCCTATTTCTGTCAACATCTATTCTATTCTGTTCTATTGTGCATTTGTATCCCACTTATGGCAACATGGAATCAAAGCAGGTCACAGAAAGAAATTAACAACATCTTGTTAAGAATACCAAAATATTATCATAAATCAAACATTAAAATATTTATGAAATTTTCAGAGCTTTAAGAAAAAGCAAGTAAGTGGGTAATGTCTTTATCTGAATAGGTATATTATTCCAAATTGTACTTGACTGAATCATAAACGAGCCATCCAAAAGTCTGTTAAAACAATCCCCCCCCCCCCCCCCCAATATTCAGCCATCGGTGGGCAGTGCTGTTAATGTCTGCCGTAGGCGTTGAACCTTGATATTCAATGTCAGGTCATATCTGGTCACCAACATTGTATATCAGGGGCGTAGCCAGACAGCAGATTTTGGGTGGGCCTAGGCAAGAAGTGGGTGGGCACCAAATGTTCTCTCCCCCACTCCCACATCAAAATAATATCTCAGCTGGTGGGAAAATGCTTCTCTCCAGTCTCCACCTTGGTAGTCTGCAGATGGCATGCACTGAAAACTGAGCATGCGAAGGTGCCAGTATTGTGGAGAGCAGCATTTTCATTACCATGTGCTACTGTTGGATGGGCCTGAGCCCTAACTGGGTGGGCCCTGGCCCACCCAGGCCCACATGTGGCTACGCCACTGTTGTTTATTCATTTTTTTAAGCCAGCTAGCACATGCCCGATATTCAGAGCTAACCGGCCATTCCTTAGCACACAAAGTTAGGACTGCTATGTGTGTGGTCTTATTTATGAGCTAACACTGGCTGTTAGCTCTGAGAATTGAGAGCTAACCAGACTGTACCCCAAAACACCTTTGGAATGCCCCCAACATTGGCAGCTTGCATTTTGGCGCTAACTGGTCTTTTTCAGCGAAATAACATTAAATGCCACAAAATGACCGGTTAGCCACTGACAAGTGAGTTAACCGGTTAACTCGCGCTCAATATCGGCTGGAATATCTCTAATACTAGGATAAGCTACAGTTAAAGTAGAATGAAAATGAAAACAGTGCCTTACTACAGGGTAGGTTAAGAGTTGCATATAAGGAAGTCTTCTTCTGTACATACCTACTACTACTACTACTACTACTATTTAGCATTTCTATAGCGCTACAAGGCATACGCAGCGCTGCACAAACATAGAAGAAAGACAGTCCCTGCTCAAAGAGCTTACAATCTAATAGACAAAAAATAAATAAAGTACCTGAGTGTAATGACTGCAGGTGATGTTTTCTGAGCACTGGGCCATGTGGTAGTTATACAGCTGTCCTTCTTTGAACCAGAGATTGATTACGTCTTCAAAGGACATGGATCTGTCAAGGAGGACATGGATGTTCCACCCAACATGTTGGTTCTGAGTTCCAGCCAGGTGTTGACCATTGGAAGAATTGTCCATAAGACAGCTGGCTGCTCTCTCATGTGCTAGCTGAGCCAGTTTCTCACTCCACTCCTACCAAAAGGAAACAAGAACAGAGAACCGGAGGAGGTTGATATTCCAGATGACTTATGAGGTTAATGTCAAGATGCTCAGCAGACTGTTATACAGTTATGTAAAAGTGGTCTGGAAGACACACTGGGACATACCAAAAAGTAAACCAGATAGGGCCGATATTCAGGGCTATGGGGCTGACCGGCGGTGAGGCCGGATATTCAATGCTGGGCTATTTCCGGTGACTGGCAGTGAATATCCAGTTTATTTTTTGCCAGTTTTAGTTAAAACAATTTTTATTGAACATATCACATACAGAGAAAAGCATGCCAAAAACAATACACAGACTGTGTTCAATATTTTTGTATTCCTTCCATCTTTTAATTCCCCACCCACCACCCTCAACCTAGACTGCTTTAACATATCAAACTCAATACTATATTAATAACCTATAGCCAATACATACTACCAATATCATTCCTTCCCTGTCGTCTGAAACCAAGTTCTATGCCCCTCGGCCAGGAGCAGGCAGCATGTAAATGTTAAATTTCAACAATCCACCACAAACTGTGACCGAAAACTTAAATTTTTTGGTTACCCTATGCACACCCCTGAGTTAGAACAGAAGGCCCCAAATCTGTTGGCCCTCTCCCCAACCCCCGTAAGGTGCCTCTCTCGATAATGACTGACATAGGATGACACAAAGAAACTACCTCCCAACCCCCCTCCCTCCCCCATTTAGCCTGAGTAACCTCCAACTCTCAAATTCAAGGAACATCAATCTCATTAGTTAGCTTGAGTTGCTGGAGTGGGACTAGCCAATGCTATAAGTTTATTAAGAATATAACTTCTAGCTTTAGGAGACATTACATTAAGATATCCTATCCATGTTAAGAAAAAGTTGTTTTGTCTTTTGAAATTGAGCAAAGAATCCTGGAGTTCCATCAAAAGTAAGGCATGAAAGCGGTTACGCCATTGCCAAAAAGAGGGGCCCCTCTCCAAAGTCCAATTTACCAGGATGCATTTCAAACCAACCAGATATGCCTTATGAGCAAGTGCACTCTGATGAACTGTTCCTCCCTCTACCGGGGTTTGACAACCCAATAGAATACATTTTGGCAATTGTCTGACCCGATATCCCCCAAGCCTTCCCAAAAACCTAGTTACCCTACACCAGAATGCCTTAATAGCCGAGCACAGCCAGAAGGCATGATAGAAATCATTTTGGTTCGCCCCACAGCGCTTATAGTGAGCCGAATCTAAGTACCCCATACTACAGAGGCGTGATTGAGATGTGTATTTTTTGCCAGTTTAACTTAACCAGCCAAACTAATATTCAGCACTGGCTGGTTAAGTTTATAGCAGCCAAAGGTAGGCCTGGTATTTGGGCAGCCCGATTTGACTGCCAAACTTAGCTGGCGATATGCTGAATATTTGCAGCTAGCCAGCTACAATGCGTGATATAGCCGGTTATCTGCTATGCGCTGGTTATGAATATTCAGCGGGAGGTAGCCAGCTATCCCCCACTGAATAATTGCGAATAGCCAGTTAAGTGCTATTTAAGCAGCCAGGTTAAATAGCGCTGAATATTGAGGGGTATTTGTTTTACCTTGTATGGTCGAGCTGGACCACATAAATAGCTGTCATATAGTTAAATGGATAATTTTTCAGCTTCAAGATAATCGGGTAAGTTATCTGTGTAACATTAAGACTGCATAGTCAGCATTGTACAGTAACTTAACTGCATAAACCGGCTGAAAATTGCTTAAAGGTAAATGGACAATTCATCCGGTTATCTTAGTTTCATTTCGATGACTACCAAGATAGTGTACAATAAGAAGACTGTAACCCTATACAATGACAAATAAACTATGCATGAAAGAGGCAGTAAGAGAAAGAGACTGGGAAGGGAGGTTAATAAATAATTAATGTGGACTGAGTCCCATTGAATACTGTCCTCAGGACTTTTGAAATCAAAGGTCATGAGCAAGTTGGGGTACCAGGAGACCATTAAGAAAAATCAACAGTGATCACAGCGACCCATTTATTTTTGGCAGCAATTGACGCTGAGTTAGAGAGTGGTATTTAGGACGGTTGTTGCACCTATTCTTGGAGCTTTTTGCTGTTTCATATTAAATTGAATGATTTTCGTGTGTGTTTGGGTCTTTTCTATTTAAATTTGGAGTTCTTTTCTTCAGCTTTGATGTTATCATGTGCTGTATATCAAGTATGATTAATCATTAAACACTGGATATTATAGAGAAAATGCAGATTAAGATCAGCTCTGACAGCAGAATTGCCAACTGAACTCCATCTCATCATTAGATTTAGACCATTCCTGTTTCTCTAGAAAACATTTTATTGAAATTCAAGCTCCTCTTTCAATGATGGTGTCTTTATTAGAAAATAGGTTAGGTTTCAAAAAAAAACCTTACCAAGTTGAGACAAGACTTTCCCCTACTATGTGCAAGCAGTTCACATGTCCAAGTTCCAATTTTCTTCTTTCCACCAGAAAGCCTGGTGTGAATTCTCTGATCTGTGGTGAGGGGAAGAGATTTACCTCTGTATAGCCCTAGGCATTGACCCACAGTAGGAATCAAACTCTCTCCAGGCACTTGAATGGTGTTACAAACAGCAACTGAATTTTTGTACATTTTCCTCAACTACAATTAAACCATTCTTTTTTCTCCAACTCCAAAAAGAGTTGACTATTCTTCTCCATTAGTACCAAACACAATGCCAAACAACCTTTCACCTCTGGGTCCAGAGTCCTAACCTCCCAAGGGATTCCGATGATGTACCATACTGTCTATAGCTGTCCTTTCAAATGCCCTTCCCCTGGATCCTCTCCACTGGTGTTCCAATCCTTGAAGGGTCTGATTGCTGTAGGGCAGTGCTTCTCAACTTTTTTTCCTGGAGGGCATACCTAACCAGCTGGTTTTCAGGATTACCATAATGAATATTCATTGTACATTTGCATATATTGGAGACCCATTGTATGCAAATCTATTTCATGAATATTCATTGTGGCAGTCCTGAACGTCCAACTGGCTACGTACGCCTCAAGGAGAGGATTGAGAAACACTGCTGTCAGGTTTCTGGAAAGAGGACCACATTTCTCACACCTCTCCGTTATGGGATAGCTGGGCACTGCCTCCCTTCTTCCCTCCTGCTTCCAAGATCTCACTAACTAGGCAGCACTTTCTTTTGCATTCCCAGCTCCTGACATCCTTTTAATTCAATTCTCCTACTCATCCCTCTTGCTAAACAAATACTGTACCACACAGACCTCTTTAGTGGGGAGTGCCCATAAAGTAACTTTGGATCATCTATTTCTAGGGCCCCTACTTGAGGGGTCTTTTACTAAAGCTTAGCTCGAGTTATCTGCATCAGAGCCCATAGAAATAAAATAGGCACTGCTGCAGATAACTCGAGCTAAGCTTTAGAAAAGACCCCCTTGGAAATATCCCTTGCTAGAAAAGTGGATCAGGTGATCATCTTACACGAACCAGATGTGCTGCAAAAGATTAAGACTGGACTGATATCAGAGATGCTTCTAATGATCATATTGTTGGGAGATTTCAATTTGTCTGACATGGATTGGAACATCACGTCTGTGGAATCGGAAAGAAGTAGGGAGATAGTGGATGCCTGTCAAAGTGCCTTGCTCAGAACCCATGAGGGAAGGGCCGATGCTGGATCTAGTGCTCACTAATGGAGGTAGTGTTTCCGATATCTGGGTGGGTGTCCATCTATGTAATAGTGATCATCACACCGTATGGTTTGATATAAGGGCGAAGGCAGAGTACGGATGCACAAAACTCAAAGTACTGGATTTCAGACATACTGATTTTGATAAAATGGGGGAATATGTGAAGAAAGAGCTGTGGCGTGGGAAGGCATTGGAGAAGTGGAAAAACAGTGGTCCAAGCTAAAGGCTGCTATAAATATGGCGACTGATCTTTTTGTGAGGAAAGTGAACAAAAACAAGAGAAGCAGGAAGCCTATATGGTTCTCCAAACAAGTAGCTGAAAAAATAAGAGCAAAAGAGGCTTTGTTCAAGAAATACAAAAGAACGCATCGAGTGGATCACGGAAAAGATTATCGGATTATCGGCTAGCGAAAGTGCGAGCAGAAGAAAAAATTGCTAAAGATGTAAAGAGAGGTGACAAGACTTTTTTCAGATATATTGGAGAAAGGAGAAGAGATAGGAATGGAATTGCGAGACTGGAAGATAATGAGAATGGCTATGTGGACAGTGATGAAGATAAAGCGAACATACTAAACAATTATTTCTCTTCGGTGTTCACGGAGGAAAATCCTGGAGAAGGACCGCGGTTGGCTGCCAAGGGAATGTCTTGGAATGGAGTGGATACTGCGCTGTTTACGGAAGAAAGAGTTTATAAACAGCTGGAGAATCTGAAGGTGAACAAAGTTATGGGGCCGGATGGGATACATCCCAGGATACTGAAGGAGCTCAGAGAGGTCCTGGCGGGACCTCTTGAAGATTTATTTAATAGATCTTTAGAGACGGGAGAGGTTCCGTGAGATTGGAGACGAGCGGATGTGGTCCCTCTTCACAAAAGTGGAGACAGGGAAGAAGTGGGAAACTACAGACTGGTAAGTCTCACGTCGGTGGTAGGAAAAATAATGGAGTCGTTGCTGAAAGAAAAGGATAGTTAACTTTTTAGAAACCAACGGGTTACAGGACCCGAGGCAACATGGCTTTACCAAAGGAAAATCCTGCCAAATGAATCGTATTGACTTTTTTGACTGGGTGACCAAAGAACTGGATGAGGGACGTGCGCTAGATGTAATCTACTTGGACTTCAGCAAAGCCTTTGATACGGTCCACCACAGAAGACTCGTGAATATGCTGAAAGGGTTGAACTTAGGACCGAAAGTGGTGAACTGGATAAGAAATGTGTTGACCAACAGGTGGCATAGGGTGGTGGTAAATGGAATCCGCTCGGAGGAAAGGAAGGTAAGCAGTGGAGTTCCTCAGGGATTGGTGCTGGGGCCTATTCTGTTTAATATATTTGTGGGAGGGTTGGAAGGAAAGGTGTGCCTTTTTGCGGATGACACGAAAATAGCCAGTACCCTGGAGGGAGTAGAAACGATGAGAAGGGATCTCTGAACGTTAGAAGAATGGTCGAGGGTCTGGCAGTTAAAATTTAATATTAATATACTCTTCCGGGGTGACTAATTACCGTCCGGTTTCCACAGGCTTGTTTCAACAAGAAACCTGTTGACACTTAAAGTATAGGCTAAAAATATATATAACAGTGTACTGTGAAACAAAAACAATTTATTTTATTATTTTAAATATGCTAATAGTGCTCAGTAGAGGGGGTTATGTCCACAGCACTCATTCGCAGTATGTACTGCTTTAAAACCCCTTTAAAACATCATTGCATACCACCTCCCTGTCCTATTCTCTACTACATCAAGTATAACACTAGTACTTGGATGTATCTATTACATCTAATAAAAGTAGGAGAAATATTGAATAGATGTTGCATCTCTTTACGTGAGAAAGTTGGATTTTAGTCCCGAGTTTAGGGAGTAGTAACGCTACGGTTATGTTTTTAACCACACTAAGGACGGGGCTCTCCACAGGACGCTGATACATCTGAGCACAGCTACTGTCCCGGAATGAGCTAAGTGGCAACATCTATTCAATATTTCTCCTACTTTTATTAGATGTAATAGATACATCCAAGTACTAGTGTTATACTTGATGTAGTAGAGAATAGGACAGGGAGGTGGTATGCAATGATGTTTTAAAGGGGTTTTAAAGCAGTACATACTGCGAATGAGTCCTGTGGACATAACCCCCTCTACTGAGCACTATTAGCATATTTAAAATAATAAAAAAAATTGTTTTTGTTTCACAGTACACTGTTATATATATTTTTAGCCTATACTTTAAGTGTCAACAGGTTTCTTATTGAAACAAGCCTGTGGAAACCGGACGGTAATTAGTCACCCCGGAAGAGTGTATTAATATTAAATTTTAACTGCCAGACCCTCGACCATTCTTCTAACGTTCAGAGATCCCTTCTCATCGTTTCTACTCCCTCCAGGGTACTGGCTATTTTCGTGTCATCCGCAAAAAGGCACACCTTTCCTTCCAACCCTCCCACAAATATATTAAACAGAATAGGCCCCAGCACCAATCCCTGAGGAACTCCACTGCTTACCTTCCTTTCCTCCGAGCGGATTCCATTTACCACCACCCTATGCCACCTGTTGGTCAACACATTTCTTATCCAGTTCACCACTTTCGGTCCTAAGTTCAACCCTTTCAGCATATTCACGAGTCTTCTGTGGTGGACCGTATCAAAGGCTTTGCTGAAGTCCAAGTAGATTACATCTAGCGCACGTCCCTCATCCAGTTCTTTGGTCACCCAGTCAAAAAAGTCAATACGATTCATTTGGCAGGATTTTCCTTTGGTAAAGCCATGTTGCCTCGGGTCCTGTAACCCGTTGGTTTCTAAAAAGTTAACTATCCTTTTCTTTCAGCAACGATCCGCCCCGGGTGTCAGCCCCCCTAGGCACGCCACTGCAGAGAGGGTGGTGGATATGTGGAATTCCCTCCCGTGGGAGGTGGTGGAGATGAAAACGGTAATGGAATTCAAACATGCGTGGGATAAACACAAAGGAATCCTGTTTAGAAGGAATGGTTCCATGGAATCTTAGCGGAGATTGGGTGGCGACGCCGGTAACTGGAAACAAAATGGGAGCTGGGCAGACTTCTATGGTCTATGCCCTGAACGTGACTGAAAAGATAGGGATGGGATAGAGTGTAAATTTTAAGGGGCTTCGATGCTTGCCCAGTACTGTTCTTGTACTAAGTTCTGAAACTGACTTCTATGGTCTGTGCCCTGAGAAAGGCAAATCAAACTCGGGTATACATATAAAGTATCACATACCATGTAAAATGAGTTTATCTTGTTGGGCAGACTGGATGGACCGTACAGGTCTTTATCTGCTGTCATTTACTATGTTACTATGTTTCTGTATTTCTCTCACACAGAAGCAGTTCTACAATGGCCTAAACATAGTTTTATATTAAACCTTGATCTGGTCACTGGGAAATACATCCTCTGTAAAAGAAGATCTATGCCAGCTAGATTTACCATATAGCTTTACAGAGAAACTGAGCCAATTCTGCCATTCCACTGATTGCCTGCAGGACTTACAATTCCTGTTGCTTAATAAACTGGAACTACAAATCCATGTAAAACTAAGACTAACTCAGCCTCTCCTTACAAATGCAACCCTTCTCTAGGGCAGGTAGGTTCTAATCCCTTTCTGGGTTATTGGGTTCTTAAAAATATGATATAATAGCTGGTGCAGTGTACAGTAATAGCCCATCTATGTCTAGACAAGTCCCCTCCTTAATGGCACGTACAAAATCAAATCCCAACCCAGGAAATGAGTTCAGTCCAAGCTTGGAGCAGTGTTTCCTTTGTTGCAATTTTTTTTTCAAACACAAAATCCAGGGCTACATGAGCAAACATCAACAGCACAAGTTCCTCAGTGAATAGATGTATAGCAGGTATAAGGCATTATAGCAGCAAACTGATTTCCTCCCATTTGGAATTCTTTTCTGGCAACCCAACACAGTTCATCCTTTATGTGACATAATACTTACTTGTGTCTTAGGGTTGAGTTAAATACTCAGATTTCCAATATGCCCCATAATCCTTCAAAGTGTCCTGCTGCAAAACTGACCATTGGCCAAGGAGTAAAGTCTTAAATATACCCTTTGCCATTGAGAAACTAACACAGTGATCTGTTTCTTCTCTGGCAGTCACTCCAGAGCTCCTCTCTACAACAGTGTCTCTCTGAATACTTCCCAGAATCTCTATGACCCATTATAACACAGCTCGATATTATGCGGGATTGTTTACAATGCGGTCAGAGCTTGGACCCCCAGATTTTTCAAGTATTTCAGATGCAAGCTAATTATTCTCGAACTTGTTAGAGTACTTTTAAACAACACAAGGCAGTACTGGCAAAGTTTGGGAGGTTTAAAACATAGCATTAAATGCTAACATAGAAATATCTAAAAAAAAAAAAAGAAGCATGGTCACTCAGTACAAGACAAGCTAAAAGCTTTAGATCTTTTAAAATCAGGAAAAATGCAACCGGAGGTGTGCAGATATGTGAGCATCAGCAAGTCCACTCTACGGGGGTGGATCAATGACAAAAACAAACTTATAGCAAACAACAAGCGATTTTGATGCTGATGAATATCTCCAATGAAAACAGCTAAAGCAAGCAAGTGATAGCCTCCTGGATAAAGCCATGTTCACTTGGGTACAGGAAAGAAGCTATGGGTGGGCCTGGGCCTACCCATTCTCAGCTCAGGCCCACCCAATTTGCTGAATCCTCCAATCACTGCCAGTTAGACTGCACTGCAGCCCAGCCTTTCAGTAACTTCAGCTGTGGATCAGCTATGTACATGTAAAGACAGCCGGCAGAAAACATAGCAACTCTCCCTACATGCCTAATTTTTAGTGCAGTGCAGTGCTTGGGTCCAGGAGTGGAAATGGAAGTCGCAAGTCAGGACTTTAGCTGCACTCTGCTCCAAGGTAACTATACGCCAGTGTAACGTGGGCAATTTACCTCATCACCATGGCTGCTCGAGTACCGCTGCTGCTGGAATGCTCTGCAGTCTCTCTCACTGTCTAACGTGGCGGTGCCTGCCTTGCCCCTAGTGTCCCCACGGCCTGCACACTGGAAAAGTTTTTTATGGCTCAGATGGCTTGGTCTCCTCCTCTGTACCACTTCAACCCCAGGCCTCAGGCCCTCAGCACTCCCTCTTGGCCACAAATAGGCACATGAGCCAGTCTGTAGTGCTCTGCATCTGCCACCACTGCACACTGACTGCATAGTGTGCATACCCAAATAACTTCTTTTGGGAAACAGAACTCCAGATAAAACAAATGTTTTTTAATATGTGTATTGCTGTGGACTTCTGGTTGGGGCTAGGCTGTGACTGCCTTGGGGGAAAAAAGTATATTTAATGTAGGTATAGATTTCTGGGTAGGGGTGAACTCAGTATCCAGGTTAACTCATATTCGGAAAAACAAAATATGGAAGCGCTAAACCCCTAAGGGAAAAGCTACATTGGCTTCCACTTAAAGAACGTATTGCGTTCAAGATATGTTCATCATTCACGGAGATGCCCCAGCCTACATGTCAAACCTGATAGACTTGCCACCCAGGAATGCTAAAAGATCATCCCGCACATTCCTTAATCTTCACTTCCCCAGTTGCAAAGGCCTAAAACATAAACTAACTCATGCGTCAAATTTTTCTTACCTGAGTACTCAGTTATGGAACGCGCTGCCACGCAACTTGAAAACTATATATGATCTAACCAACTTTCGCAAAACTCTGAAGGCCTACCTCTTCAACAAGGCATACCACAAAGACCAACAAATGTAAATGCAACACATCTCCACTTTACCTACAATCGGATCTGTTCTTTTTCATATATTTGCTTGTTTAATTCTTTATTGTATGATGCACGACCTTTTCGCAATACTAACTGTTTATTTTCCAATCCATTATCCACCAAGAACGATACATTGTAAGCCACATTGAGCCTGCAAAAAGGTGGGAAAATGTGGGATACAAATACAATCAATCAATCAATAAATAAATAAATTTTTTAAATTGTATTTAATGTTGGTAGGTTTTTGGGTGGGGACGGGCTCAGTGACCAGGTTCAAATAATTTTTCAAAACACTTGTATATTTCATATTGGTGGGCTTTTGGATGGGGGTGGTCTCTGCAGTGCCCATCAGTTAAAAAAGAAACAATTTTATTTTTAATGGAGGTGGATTTCTGGGTGGGGTTGGGCTCTGCAGAGCCCAGGACATTAAAAAAACAAAAGGTTTTATAGTTAATGCTCGTGTGTTTCAGGGGGAGGGATTGGGAAGGGCAGGGCAGGGGAGATGCCAGACTATGGGAGGATAAGTAGGGGGTAGGACAGGGTTGACACTAGACTACAGGAAGGGATGGAGGGGTAGGGTAGAGCTGATGCCTAGCTATGGGATGGATGGTGGAGAAGGGAAGGAAAGGGCTAATGCCAGGCTACGGGGATGGATGGGGGGTAGGGAAGGTAAAAGAAGAGAAGGGCTGATGCCGGGCTACAGTATATGGTTTATGTTGATGCAAAGTAGCTGTTGGGTAGACTACTTAGAAATCCATCATCAAGTGCATTCTAAAGCATTATTTTGTAGTATACCAAGAAACACTAGTCATACCTATATACATAGTACCTACCCACCCATATTAGCTCTGGGCTCACCCAAAATGTCAGGTCTGGCTACACCACTGCTTGGTTTACCCAAGCAGAAGGAACACCTATCTCTGAAGAAATAATCAAGAGTCAAGCAGAAAAACTAAAAAAGGAACTGGACCACCAGAGCGGGCTACAAGCAAAGGAGAAGGAGAGGAGTAAGGGTTGGCTTACCCGATTTAAAAAGAGGCATGGCATCTGGAAAGTTGCAATTTCAGGGGAAGTTCAATTGGCTGACACTCAGGCAGTTGATGATTATCCACAAAAGTTAAAAGGTATCATAGAAGAAGGAAAATATGTTCCAGAGTAAATTTACAATTACGGCGAGACAGGACTTTGCTATTGTATACTTCCTGATCAAACACTAGCCAGTAAATCTGATGAACAAAAGGCGCAGGGTTTCAAATTGATGCGCTAGTGACTGGGGCCGTTTTTCCCACGTGCCAGGGCCCTTTTAACTGCGATGGGTAAAAAAAAACCCCGGCACACATGGCCATGTGGTTAGAGAACTCTTACAGCATAGTAATCATTGGATGCGGTGGGGAGCCCTTACCACCACCCGCTGAGGTGGCGATAAGGGTTCCTGTGCTAACCTGGCAGTAACCACTGTAAAAGCAATATCTGGTGGGGGTTTCTTTTTCCCCCGGAAATGGTGCATGCTCAGGGTGGGACTACCACTGGTGGCCACATTGGGCTGGCAGTAGTCCTGGAAAAGCGAGCGGTAAGCCTACATTGGGCTTACTTTCGCTCTGTAAAAGGGCCCCATAATACTGACTCACTTACAATGCAGTATAAATATTTGAACCCCATCTTCCGCTTTGTATTGGGTCTATGCTGTACTCGTGACCTAGTTCTTGGGACACACCCAGACACACCCAGACAGTCAGGTTTTCTGGATATCCACAATAAACATCATGCATACAATGGAGGCAGAGTATACAAATCTATCTCATACATATTCATTGTAAGTATCCATAGCAACCAGCTGTCTTGATGTGTCCCAATACTGGATTGCGTACCTCTGATATATGGACCTCGGAGGGACATAGCTGTGGGACCAGGGTCAAAAAGGCATGGAGCTATAATCCTAATACCAGTTGATACATGTGATCTGCAGGGGAGAGGGCCATGCATGTTTCCACTATTATTGTGCATAATATAACAAATTATCCAATAACGTTTAGTGTGCAGTTAGTATAATATCGTTCAACTATAAAGAAATATTGTGATCACACTGTTGCACTTTACTGTGTTATCTCCCTGAGAACAGGCCTGCAAAGCCTTGGAAAAATTATCTTCCCTAATTTGTTCCCTCCCTACCCTGATACGCTTGTAAACTGCTCTGAATTGAATTTGTTCTAGGTCTATAAATACAGCTTAAGCTAACCTCCCTCACCAACCCGCCCCATAGTTTACTTTTTAACTGGAAACTGCTTTGAGGGCAAGACTTGTTTTTGTTCCTTCACCACTTACTTAAACTAGGCTATGACCCAGACTGACCCACCAGAAACTGCTGGTGGATAGGAGAAAAGATTCATTTATATTTGTTAATAGTGTTAGCTAGAATGTTATAGATTGTGATACTTTAAAAAATATCTTCTACTTCACCGTTTGCTAAAAAAAAAAAACACAGAAAGAAAACAACCAAAACCAACAAGCCTTCTCTTTTACAAGGCTGATTCCTCACTAGTTAATAGCTCTCTCTGTAGCACACATCTGTCCTAAGTTATTCAGTGTAACAGAGGTGAGACTTTTTGATTTTAAGCAGACTGGGAATCAGGGGCGTAGCCAGATGGTCAATTTTGGGTGGGCCTGAGCCCAAGGTGGGTGGGCATGGAATTCTTCCCCCACCATACACACACACAGTCCCCCCCTGGTTTGCTCCTCTCTCCACCCCTCCATGCCCACAAACCCTAAATATTAAATCCTTGAGCTGACAGAGATCCACAAACCCTGCCAGCTGAAGATTTCCTCCTCCTCCTTGAGCAGCCAGCACTCTTCCAAATGGCAGCTGGCAGCACGCATACCATGCATGCTCAGTGCTTTTCCATGTGCAAAAACTGAGCATGTACAGAAGGGCTGGTCTCAGCCTCAGCTCAAGGCAAGTGCTGCTAGCTGACATTTGGAAGAGCTCTGGCTGCCCAAGGAGAGAAAATCTTCAGCTGGCAAGGTTTGGGGATCCCCACCAGCCACAGCAAGTGTAACAATTTTGGGTGGGCCTGAGTCCAAAGTGGGTGGGCCCCTGCCCACCCAGGCCCACCTGTGGCTACGCCACTGCTGGGAATCTCTGATGCCTGCTTTACCCCTTAATTTGTACATGTTTAAAAGAGAAAGGGATTCTCTGAGGCCCACTTGGAGGGTAATTTTATAACAGGTTGTGTAGGCCAGGAGGCCAATTAAGCACCTATTGTAAACCTATTTTATAAAGACATATTGAACAGAATTTTAGAAAGGATGTCTAGCTCTAAATATAGTCCAAATCTGTACATCAGGATCTGCTGACATACTGCCTGTTTTAAAATAGTGAGAAATGGACATCCAAATTCTAACTACATCCTGCATGAACATCCATTTTATGATTGGGCAAGACAAGGGACATGGACGTCTGCATGGAATGTCCATATTACAAAATGACCACAGAGACTTTAGGCCCACCCATTCTTGGCTGAGGCCCACCCAACAATTCAGCAGTGGCTGCTTTGCTCCCCTCTCTCACTCTCTTCCATATGCGGATCCGGCATTTGCCTCCGCTTGCCCACCCATGGCCTGGCAACTTCCCCCTCTCTTTAAGCTTCCCTCTTCCCAGTTTACCTCATCATCTTTGCAGGCGAGGGCAGTGACGCGCATCTGTTACCTGTGCTGGCCCTACAGGCTTCCCTCTACCATGTCCCACCCTCACTGATGTCACTTCCTGTTTACTTTCTTGTGGGACATGGCAGAGGGAAACCTGTGGGGCGGCATAGGCAGTAGCTGTGCGTTGCTGCTGCTGCCCGTGTGGGAGCTAAGTTACTGTGGGGAGGGGGGGGGGAGTTGCTGGGCCGTGAGTGGCAAATGCCAGATCCAGGGGTGGAGGAGAGGGAGCAAGATGCATATAAAGGGGGGGGGGGGGGGTATTTTGGGAAGGCTCACCCAGAGTACCAGGTCTGGCTGTGCTACTGGTGTGAAGGAGCAGCCTAAAGGTTAGAGCAGCCTTCTGAGAGCCAGGCCGTAGAATCAAAGGTTGCTGGTTTAAATCCCACTGCAAATTTTTGTAATTTTTTTTTTTTCATTGTGAGCCCTCCAGGGCAGGAATATATATACTTTCTGTGACTTCCCTTACTCCACTCAGTCGAAAACTGCTCATCAGATCACCTTTCTGTAACCTGGATGTGCCAAGTACCAAGTCTAAATACAGTCATCTATCTTTTTGAACATGGATGTCCTTTTCCCTTCTGCAATTGGATCTGGTCATCCACCAAAAAATGTATTAAATTAGTCTAAAAAAAAGTATCATCTTATTTTCTTTTGTATGTTTTGTTTTATTTCTATTTGTTACTTTAAAAAATGGACTAATATGGCTACTATACCACTTTACTCAAAAAAAGAATAGAAAGAGAAAATTTCTACAAAGGGACTCCAAAAAGATATGTTTCCAATGACTTTCTAAAAAGCATAAACGATGTATACTCTTTTACATGTAGCGGAAGATTATTCCAAATCAAGACTGCCTGATAAAGAAATGATGTTTCTACAGTCTTTTTTAAAATCACGGATGTAAAAGATGGAAAACTCAATAAATATCGATCAGAACATCTTTATGTATGACTTCTGGGTTTCAAAGTAATCAACATACTATGTGCATGGGAGCAGAACCATACAAAATTTTAAATACCGAACAGCTTAATTTAAATTCCATACGGGAACAAATTGGCAACCAATGTAAGGATATCAGCAAGGGAGATACATGATAAAAATTTGTACAGCTAAATATAAGTCTAGCTGAAGTGTTTTGTAACAACTGAAGTTTCTTATAATTCCTCGCAAAAAGCCAGTACAAAGAGCATTACAACAGTCCAGTTATAGTAAAATGAATTGCTTTCCGTCATAGAATGCTAGCATAGTAGCACAGATACACGTATAATTTAAGTGTGACCACTTTACACAAGCCACAGAATTGGTGTAAATGCTTGCATCCAGATTTGTTTATTTATTTATTTATTAGGATTTATTTACCGCCTTTTTGAAGGAATTCACTCGAGGCGGTGTACAGTAAGAATAAATCAAACATGAGCAATAGACAATTACAGCAATAAAAATATTCAAACAACAATACAAAGTATGGCATAGGATGCTACATTACAATGTCATCACAACACGTAATAGAACATTTTAACAGACAGTGTAGGGTATAAGCAGTGGTGTGCTGGAGCAGGCTCTCACAGGCTCGCAAGAGCCGGTTGTTAAGTTTTTAAGAAATTTGGGAGCCGGTTGTTAAAGTAGGGCCCTCCATGGCTACTTTAACAACTGGCTTTCAAAATGTGGGCTTGGGCCCCCTGCTGAATTATCTTTTACTTTGCTGGTGGGGATGCTGAGCCCTGCCAGCCAAGTAAATAGACTACTGCTGCTTTCCGCTCCTTGTTTCCATCTCTGGGCAGCAGGCTGGGACTTCTCCAGCATCTGTGAGAGAAGTTCCAGCATGCTGCTCAGAGCAAGACGTTGGGAGTGGTGGCACTCCATTTATTGGCTGCCAGCAAAGGTATGCCTAGCGTGCCCACACGAAGGGAGGGAGGAGAGGCAAGTGTTGCTCCCCTCCCCCCCCCCCCCCCCCCCCGGCCACCCCTGGCCCTTCCAACTGCAGAGCTGGCTACATACGGAGAAAGAGCCTGTTGTTAAAAATTTACCAGCACACCCCTGGGTATAAGCAAAGATGGAACATGTGGAGGGGCATAATCGAACGCCCATCTCCATGGGCGTCTATGTCTGAAAACGGGTACATGAAGAGGCAGGACAGACCATATTTTCGAAAAAGATGGGCCTCCATCTTTCGTTTCAAAAATACGGTTTGGATGGACCAAATGCCATGGATTTGGTCCTTTCTGAGCTGGGCGTTTTTTTTTTTTTTTTTGCGATAATGGAAACTAAAAACGCCCAGCTCAGAAATGTTCTAATCCAAGCCATTTGGTCGTGGGAGGGACAAATGTACAACACTACCATAGCTCTTAGGGGTGAAGGGGGCAACTACATGTGGGTACAGTGGGTTTTACAGGCCTCCCATTTACCACCACAAGTGTTATAGGTGGGGGGGGGGGGGGGGGGAGGATGGGCCTGGGTCTGCCTGCCTGAAGTGCACTGCAGTACCCACTAAAATTGCTCCAGGGAAAGGACTTATTGCTGCTGTATAACCTTGGCACAGCAGTTCACACCTGAAGACTAATCTCGCTGAAAACGTCCTTTATTTTAATAAGCATGTTTACTCACAGTTAACTGCAGATCAGAGGTTGTGCCCCACTGGCAATGAGTCTCGCTGGTACTGAGATTAGCAGTAGGTCCGAGCTGGCAGAATGGTGCACAATGCCCTCTTTCAGCAACATTCAAGGTAAGAACTAAGTGCTGTATCGTGGCTAACACATGAAAGGGATCTAAAAGTGTCTTACACAAATGGCCACTACCTCATGGACTACCGGAAACAAAACAGGGCACACTCTGACCCAGTATGCAGAGGAAAAAGCACCATGGGAGTAGAGTCTACCAACTACCAACATCGTGAGCATTTAACACAAGCTAATGGAATCACGGAGCCCAATTCCCTACACCCACCACAATGCATTGCTGATGTGACTTTGCAGTGCCCTTAACAGAAAAGGTGTCACACTCACCGGAGACCCACATCAGAACCAGGGAAAGGCTGTCAGAGGATAGAACACAATCTGCTGTCATGGAGGCAGGTACGGCATTTGAGGCTGGCATACAGGCTGGGAAAAAAAGTTTGTAAAGTGGGTTTTTTTTGGTGGGAGGGGGTTAGGGACCACTGGGGGAGTCAGGGGAGGTGATCCCAGATTCCCTCATCTGGTCAGTTGGGGCACTTTTTTGGGACGGACCAGAAAAAAAAGGTCCAAATAAAGCGGACCAAATTCTCGTCAAAAACGCCCTTCTTGTTTCGATTATCAGCTAAAGACATCCATCTCTCCTCGGCCGATAACCACGCCCCAGTCCCGCCTTCACCACGCCTCCGACACGCCCCGTGATCTTTGTTCGTCTCTGTGACGGACTGCAGTTGAGGACACCAAAAATCGGGCTTCGATTATACCGATTTGGGCGCCCACGGGAAACGGACGCCCATCTCCCGATTTGGGTCGAAATATGGGCGTCTTTCTCTTTCGAAAATAAGCTGGATAGACAGGTAAAAGATTAAGAGGAGTTGGGGTCCTTTTACTAAGGTGTGCCAAAAAATGGCCTGCATTGTTGTAGGCACGTGTATTGGATGTGCACAGGTCCATTTTTCAGCGTGCCTGCAAAAAAGGCCTTTTTTTGCAGAAAATGGATGTGCGGCAAAATAAAAATTGGTGTGTGTCCATTTTGGGCCTGAGACCTTACCACCACCCATTTACCTAGTGGTAAGGTCTCATGCGTTAACCGGGCGGTAATCGACAGCACACGTACACTGCCGATTACCGCCTGGTTAGCGTAACGCGGTAGAAAATAAAAAATATTTTGTGCTGCACGTATCAGACATGCATAAAAAATGGAATTACCGCCCAGGGCACGTGGTAGCTGGGCGGTAATTCAAAATTGAAACGAGTTGGACATGCGTAGGTGCCTATGTGCCTTACTAAAAGGGTCCCTTAGAGAATAAGGGGGTTCTTTTACAAATTCACGTAGGCGCCTACATGCATCCAACATGCGTCAAGATCGCACTACCACCCAGCTACTCCATGCCCCAGGTGGTATTTTCTATTTTCTACCACATGGAGTTTACCCGGCGGAAATTGGCAGTTGGCGTATGCTGGACACTTACTGCCCGGTTAGCACATGAGACCTAACTGCTAAGTCAGTCGGTGGTGTTAAGGCCTCAGGCCGAAAATGGACGCATGCTGATTTTCATTTTGCTGCACATCCATTTTCCTGCACAATAAAAAAAATCCCTTTTTCCAAGCGCACTCAGGAAATGGACCAGCGCACGTCCAAAACAGGCACCTACACCAGCGCAGGTCACTTTTGGTGACTAATTTAAAGAAAGTTGCACATATGTTAGAGAGATGGTTAACATATAGGACCCTGTTTACTAAGCCGCGTTATAGGCGTATTAGCGTTTTTAACACGCATTAACCATGTACACGCACTAACCATGTACGTGCCTACAATATCCCTACAGGAACCTACACAGTTAGAGCGCGCACTAATTGTAGGCGTGTTAAAAACACTAACGCGCCTTAGTAAACAGGGGCCATAGATAGGTAAGAGAGTAAGAGTTAGAAAGTAAGATTGCTAAAATATGTGCATAAAATATAGTAATCTATAATTAATTTCTATAACTGTGCACCCCCCCATGCTCCACCAGACTTTGTCCATGTGTATACCCACCTTCAAACTATGTTAAAGACTGGTGTTAAGTGCTTGTGCCAAACTGTTTACACGAGTGGTGTCTATGGTATTCTATAATACTAGTAACAAAGGCCCGTTTCAAATCGCAATGAAACGGGCGCTAGCAAGGCTCCCCTCCGTCCCTTTGTGTCTCCGTGTGTCGCCGGCCCCCCTGCAGCCTCCGTGCGAATGTGCTGTGACCCTGGCCCTTTTGGCACGCCCCCCAGCGTCCGTGACCATTCCGTTCCCCCCGATGTGTGTGTTGCCAGTGCACCCCCTTCCACCCCCACCGATGTCGTCGCTGCCGGCGCTCCCCCCTCTCCGAAGGCCCCCCCCACCCCACTGACCTGCCCAAACAGAAGATTTCAGCATCATGTGAATGCCCCTGCAGTAGGAACCGATAGAGTAACGTGTGCTCCGCCCTCGACGTCATCGCATTTTGACGCGAGGGCGGAGCAGAGCTACAGTGCGGTACAACGTTGGAGCTGAGAATGTGCTCTGCCCTCAACGTCATAACATTTGATGTGAGGGCGGGGCCCACAGACTGTGATTTTGTGTGGCTTCAGAGCTTCGAACTTACGAACCTGGCTTCAGTGATGTCAGTGCAAATAGAACGTTGAGGGTGAGTTTTATATATATACAGTGGTGGAAATAAGTATTTGATCCCTTGCTGATTTTGTAAGTTTGCCCACTGACAAAGACATGAGCAGCCCATAATTGAAGGGTAGGTTATTGGTAACAGTGAGAGATAGCACATCACAAATTAAATCCGGAAAATCACATTGTGGAAAGTATATGAATTTATTTGCATTCTGCAGAGGGAAATAAGTATTTAATCCCTCTGGCAAACAAGACCTAATACTTGGTGGCAAAACCCTTGTTGGCAAGCACAGCGGTCAGACGTCTTCTGTAGTTGATGATGAGGTTTGCACACATGTCAGGAGGAATTTTGGTCCACTCCTCTTTGCAGATCATCTCTAAATCATTAAGAGTTCTGGGCTGTCGCTTGGCAACTCGCAGCTTCAGCTCCCTCCATAAGTTTTCAATGGGATTAAGGTCTGGTGACTGGCTAGGCCACTCCATGACCCTAATGTGCTTCTTCCTGAGCCACTCCTTTGTTGCCTTGGCTGTATGTTTTGGGTCATTGTCGTGCTGGAAGACCCAGCCACGACCCATTTTTAAGGCCCTGGCGGAGGGAAGGAGGTTGTCACTCAGAATTGTACGGTACATGGCCCCATCCATTCTCCCATTGATGCGGTGAAGTAGTCCTGTGCCCTTAGCAGAGAAACACCCCCAAAACATAACATTTCCACCTCCATGCTTGACAGTGGGGACGGTGTTCTTTGGGTCATAGGCAGCATTTCTCTTCCTCCAAACACGGCGAGTTGAGTTCATGCCAAAGAGCTCAATTTTTGTCTCATCTGACCACAGCACCTTCTCCCAATCACTCTCGGCATCATCCAGGTGTTCACTGGCAAACTTCAGACGGGCCGTCACATGTGCCTTCCGGAGCAGGGGGACCTTGCGGGCACTGCAGGATTGCAATCCGTTATGTCGTAATGTGTTACCAATGGTTTTCGTGGTGACAGTGATCCCAGCTGCCTTGAGATCATTGACAAGTTCCCCCCTTGTAGTTGTAGGCTGATTTCTAACCTTCCTCATGATCAAGGATACCCCACGAGGTGAGATTTTGCGTGGAGCCCCAGATCTTTGTCGATTGACAGTCATTTTGTACTTCTTCCATTTTCTTACTATGGCACCAACAGTTGTCTCCTTCTCGCCCAGCGTCTTACTGATGGTTTTGTAGCCCATTCCAGCCTTGTGCAGGTGTATGATCTTGTCCCTGACATCCTTAGACAGCTCCTTGCTCTTGGCCATTTTGTAGAGGTTAGAGTCTGACTGATTCACTGAGTCTGTGGACAGGTGTCTTTCATACAGGTGACCATTGCCGACAGCTGTCTGTCATGCAGGTAACGAGTTGATTTGGAGCATCTACCTGGTCTGTAGGGGCCAGATCTCTTACTGGTTGGTGGGGGATCAAATACTTATTTCCCTCTGCAGAATGCAAATAAATTCATATACTTTCCACAATGTGATTTTCCGGATTTAATTTGTGATGTGCTATCTCTCACTGTTACCAATAACCTACCCTTCAATTATGGGCTGCTCATGTCTTTGTCAGTGGGCAAACTTACAAAATCAGCAAGGGATCAAATACTTATTTCCACCACTGTAGATGTGTGCTTAACTCCTGACCATCCCACCCTGACCATCCCACATCGATGTCATGTGAGAGAATTTGCACATAAATCCCCTAATTCTGTAAACATTGCCAAAAATTGGGCATGTGTTCAATTTGCGTGCACAATTTAATTAGATAAGCTAATTAGCGCAAATAATTGGTTTTTTAACAAGCAATTATTGGCACAAATTAAATTAAATTGAACTTTATGCATGTAAATTTAGTCATCTAAAATTTACATGCAATTTGAAAAAGGGGGGGTGTGCAAAAATGGGAGGGTCATGGGCAGAACGAGGCGTTCCTAAAATTAGCACGCATATAGAATAACGGGGATATGCGCCTAATGTATGCATGTTTTAGTTGGTGCGAGTGGCCATGTCTAATATTAGACGTGATTCCCGGCATAAGCGCTATTCTATAAACTGCGCCTAACTTTAAGTGCAACTTATAGAATAGTGTTTTTTCCAGTGCAGAATAATGACTAAGGGCAGTTGATGAATACCAGTTTAAGCCAATAATTGGCTGTTAACTCCAATTAACAGCTAATTATTAAGGGGCTCCTTTACAAAGCAGCAGTAGGTCTACTGTACGTGTAGTGTGTGCCAAATCGACATTACTGCCCGGATAGCACGCCCACCTGGTGGTAATGCTGAAGTTGGCGCGTGCTGTTTCCCGCGGTAGAAAATATTTTTCTATTTTCTACCATGGTAAGTGTTCCCGGTGGTAATCAGCTCACACAGTAAATAGCCATGTGCTACCTTTAATTCTAGTGCACAGCGTGGTAAAAAATGGCCCAGTGCACACCAAAAACATGCACCCACACTACCGCAGGCTACTTTTACCACAGCTTAGTAAAAGGGCCCCTAAATGAATTATTCTATAAATTGCGCATGCAAGTTTATAGAATAGAGGGCATCTGTACAGAGAGTAATTTTAAAACAAGGAACCTATCACCATATGCGCTTTTAAGACATCTATTTTAAACCTATTTTATTTTTAAAAAGTAGACATCTACTTTTCTTTATAAAATACTAGTGCAAGTGTCCCATAGTGTGCTTTAATTTAAGGTGTGATCACTTACAACAGTCCTAGATCTGGTGCAAATGTTGACACCTATATTTTGCAAATTCTCACATAAATGATCTTATTCCATAATCAATCTGCATATTTGCTTGTTCTGTCCAAACTCCCCTTGTGCACACCCACAGTAAAAGTATGTCCCATGCAAACTATACACATACATTTATGCTGCTTGGTATTTTATAAGAGGTCATGTATGCACATGGTCACTTACACTAATAAATGATTAAAATACCACCACTGAAACAACACTGGCATTTCAAGTCCCCCAGTCATTGGAAAGAGTTTGCTGGGACGTTTTGGTTATGTTATTCCTATCTGTCATTCAGGAACAATATCAAGACTTTGCTCTTTCAGAAATTTGTACTATGAAAAGATTTTTAACCATAACTTTAATTTTAATTGTTATTCTTTTTTAACTGTCCTCCAGAGGATTATTCTGGTCCTTGATGCTACTGTTATCCATTCTAAACTGCAAGGTGTAAGCAAAATATAAGACCAGATGTTATGTTATATTTATGTTTGTTCAATAGCGCTGGTTGGCAAGACAAGGAGCATTGCTTAATCGGGGGTTGTCCTTGAAACAGCTTTTTGTGAAACATGTGGTGTGTCAGACTGTTGCCCCTGAGCCAACAAAGCTGAGGCCCCCTTTTACTAAGCGGTTGTAGGCTTACTGCTCACTAAACAGGAAGTGCCGCCGGGCTACCGCAGCAGTTCAGCGGTACTTCCCACCCCTACCGTGCCGTCATATCTGACGGGTTGCCTGCTGAGGTCTACAATAAAACCTTTCTGAGGGATTTAAGATAGATTGTGATTTGGACTTTAGTATTTCTATATAATCAGTTGGTCAAGAGGGGAGTATGCCTGATGAGGTAATATTTATGTTATCTGCATTCTTGGCACCTAACACTTGGTGGCTGTTTATAAAATTACTCCCAAAGTGCCTGAGTGGAGTTAGTGTGGAGTGAGGGAATAACCCCTAGCTACAGTTTAGATATACATATATCTCCCAATATTGAAAACAATTTAACTGGCTAGGAACAGCACCTGACCACTTATTTTTTTTTTTTATTTGGATTTTGCTCATACCTTTTTCAGTAGTAGCTCAAGGTGAGTTACATTCAGGTACACTGAATATTTTTCTGTCCCTGGAGAGCTCATAATCTAATTTTGTACCTGAAGCAAAGGAGGGTAAAGTGACTTGCCCAAGATCACAAGGAGCAGCAGTGGGATTTGAACTGGCCACCTGGGTGTCAAGACCCATGCTCTAACCACTAGGCTACTGCTTCCTACTGTTAAATGGCTGGCTATTCAGTGATATTCAGCGGGGGGTGGGGGGGACAGCTGGTTATCCCCAGCTGAATATTCCTGGTTAGCAGCTAGGAGATAACCAGCTATATCGCACGATATAGCTGGCTATTTCTGAATATTTACCGAAAAGCCAGCTATTAAGCAGTCACATTGGGACGTTTAAATAGCTAGAATATATTTGACCAGTTTAAACTTAACCGGCTATCTCCAAATATCAACTTAGCCAGTTAAGTTTAAACTGGCCAAAATTAAACTGGACATTCAATACCAGTCACGGGAAACGGCCCAAATTTGAATATCCAGGCTGACCACCAACTGCAGGAGTTAGCCGGGCTCCCTCTCATGGTCTGAATATCAGGCTCCATGAGTGAATTCTATATATAATGCCTAAAAAATCAGCAGTGACAAAAACTTCTTAAATGCTATTCTATAAGTTACATCTACAGTTTGGCACAGTTTATAGAATAGCAACTAAGCACAAGAGTCACACATAAATTTAGGCATGGCCATTTGCACTGATTAGAACATGGTGCAAATGCCTCTGCATAAATTTACTCATGGAACCCCCTTATTCTATAATTGCACACGAAACTCAAATCCATGCCCATGCTTCACCCAGAAACGCACACGACCCTTCAATTTCTGTTCCCCATTCTCCAGGACGCACGTAAAATTTAGGCACAGATCATGTGCCTAAATTTGTGTGGGTAAATTCATTAATTTCAATTAGCACCAATAATTGCTTGTTAAAAAGCCAATTGTTGGAGCTAATTGGCTCATTATTAAATTGCATGCACAAATTGAGCACATGCCCAATTTGCATGCACAAGTTCTGACAAGTTTTATAGGATCAGGGGATAGGGAAGAATTTGATAAATGATGCTAAAAGTTAGGTGCCAAAAAGGTAGTATTCTATCACAGCAGAGTTGCATGCCAAATCTGTTATAGAATGGAATTGAAATGGGACTTGATATACTGCCTTTCTGTGGCATTTTGCAACTACATTCAAAGCGGTTTACATATATACAGGTACTTATTTTGTACCTGGGGCAATGGAGGGTTAAGTGACTTGCCCACAGTCACAAGGAGCTACATTGGGAATCAAACCCAGTTCCCCAGGATGAAAGTCCACTGCACTAACCACTAAGCTACTCCTCCACTAGTGGAATTCTATAGTTATGTGCCAAACTTTAGGTGCGACTGCTTACACAGTATCTGTGGCTTATGTAAATGCTGGCGCCTAAAATCAGCAGTTTGGCATGTAAATGCAACTATTTTATAAAGTATGCCCAAGAATAGTCAGAATGCCTTTGACACACCCTTGCCCCTCCCACATTAAAGCCCCTTTTGCAGTTGTGCACAAAAGAAGTTGTGCGCTCAGTTTACAGAATAGGGGCGTAAGTCAGTTACGCATGCAATGTCCCCTCTGGGAGTAGCTCCCACACTCTGGAATTTACTCCCAGAGAGGCTATGTATAACTCAAGGCTACCTCTACTTCAGGAAGCAGGTGAAAGTCTGGCTCTTCTCCTAAGTCTTTAATACATGGGATGACTGATCATACACTCATTCTGCACCTGGACTAGCTTGCTGTACACACTGTGACTTAGATCAGTTCTTTATCTCTTGCTTAACTATAGAAAGAACTTGCCTTGAGTTTGGCTAACCATCTAATTATTCCAACTAACTCTGCAGGGGCAGCCCTATAATGAGGCCAAACGAGGCGGCTGCCTCAAGCTGCACTACAAAGGAGTGGCATCTTGCCTCGAGCCAGCACTCTGCCGCACTACTCCTCCGATATCTTTCCTTCCTTTCCTATTTGCTGCCGAGCCGTGATTCCCTTCCCTCCCCCTCCCCCGGGCCGGCATCTCTTTTCCTTCCTCCCTCCCTCAACCCTCTTCCCCCGAGTCTACCTTTAATTTGTTTCAAAACTTGCTGAGTGGCAGCAGCGATTCAAAGATGCTGCCCTGCCACTGGCCCGACATTCTCTCTGTACTGTAGTAGCCCATCCTCTCTGAGGTAACTTCCTGTTTCTGCTGGGGTGGGCTGCACAGTAGAGAGAGAACATGTCGGGCGGCGACAGGGCAGCGCCTGTGAATCACTGCCGCCACCCGGCAACTTTTAAAACAAATTAAAGGTAGACTTGGGGGAAGAGGTTTGTGGGAGGAAAAGGGGAGATGCTGGGTGGGTGGGTGGGTGGAGAGAGAGAGAGTGTGAGAGATGTTGGGCTCAGGGCAAGGAGGTTAGATGAAACAGGAGACAGGGTGAGCCTATCTAGTCTATTATACTGGCTGAAGCCAGTATGCAGAGCTTGCCACCACATCGGTTCACCCAAAACAATAGCAAAGCAAACAATATTGAAAACAATAATAAAAAGATTATTAGAAATAATGGACTGCCTATGTGTGGTCCATCTGTAAAAAGTCTAAAGCTGTTCCAGTTGGATAGGCAGTGCCTTAAAGCTGGAGGACAAAATATATATATTTTTTATTTTTTTACTTATTTGACAGGTTTTTAATTTATTTGAAAGATTCCCATATGTAAATATAAATATCATGACATAACAATTGAATGTCAGTAAAACAGCTTAAAATATTATTGTAGCTGGTAGAGAAACAGCAGTTATAAACTCTGTATTTTCTGCTCATTTTACTACACTATTCTAAACAATACAGATGGTCATATTTCAGTGAGGATATCCTGTTTCTTGATGGTTTCATCTTAATTTTTGTTGTAATCTGCTTTGGGATGCCTGGTGTTATAAAGATGGAATATACTGAAATTAAATGGAAGAAAAATTAAACTCTCCTTTCATTGGGGCACATGGAATCACATCTGCATCTGTTTTGTAGAAGTTTACATTGTAGATGCACAAATGGATTATTCTGTTTCAGGGACAAGTGGTTTTATAAGTCAAAATAAAAATAAATCTTTTGTTTCATGCAGATCTCTTATGTTTAAATATAACTAAATGGGCTACAAGCTCCTTATGCAGTCCATTGGTTTTCTTATATTTTGTTCTTGTGCTGACTTATACTGTGCCAAAACTGAAAACTCATCTCTATCTGGTTGATAATAAAAAGAGCTCATTGTGAACACTATCCACCCTAAAAGGTTGCTTTGTGGCTGTACATGAGGAATTGTGATATTGCATTTATAAGTGTGTGTTTTTGTTCCTAGTCAAACATCCAAAGATTATTTAATTGTTTAACTTATTAGTGGAACATAACTACAAAGGAATGGTATGTCACATTTTCAATATGGTAATACTAGAGCCCAGCTAAGGAACAGATTATTTTGAGTTAGTCTTCACTGGACCAAACTTGCTTTCCTTGTGCCATCACCATCCAGCTGGATAGGCAATATCCTAAAAGGATCTGTGGGCCTATGCAGCTGCCACTATTTATGTATTTGGCTGCATTTATATCCCACATTTTCCCACCTATTTGCAGGATCAATGTGGCTTACAATATAATACAACTACAATCACATTGATAGAATAGAGAATCAGAGTATATATAACAGATAAGGTGCATAGGACTATTATGGCAATCATATTAACGGAGAAGAATTTCAGAATTATTGCTATTAAGGTTCATACGAAAATTATATTGATTAAGAAGTGGGTAAGTGGATAACAACATAATATAATGATATCAGGACAAGGTATAATTGTCAGTAATTAGAATAAATGGATAACAACATAACATAATGATATCAGGACAGGCTATGATTATCAGTAATTAGGGTGTAAATAAAATAGGCAAAATAAAAGAGTTCCAATATAAAATTGTGTCTGGTGTAGTTTAGGAGTTAGATCGTTATGAGGGATCCATTTTGTACTCTTTTTTGAACAAGTAAGTCTTCAGTAGTTTCCGGAAGGTCATCAAGTCGCGTGTTTTTCTTATAGTGGTTGGTAATTCATTCCATCGTTGTGTACAGATGTATGAAAAGCTAGATGTATGTATTGATTTGTATTTAAGTCCTCTGCAGTTTGGATAATGGAGGTTTAAGAAAGTACGTGATGAACTTTTCTGGTTTCTCTCTGGTAGATCTATAAGGTCTGACATGTAAGATGGGGCATTTCCATAAAGAATATTGGACAACCTGCACCAGAAGCTGGTCCACCTCTACCTGCCCCCCAGCCAACCAGGTTTCTGGAGGGCAGCTGAGGCAGGCAGCACCTCTGGAGATAGTGAGGACAACACAAGCCCCACAGGGAAGGCCATAGCCACTGTGGCTGCTGCTACTGGGGACACCTTCTCAGCAACTGCTGGGGCTGGGTATGGGGGGCTGAGGTGCTCCACAGAGGAGATGGAGGAGGGGGAGGGAGAAGGCAATGTAGGCATGATGCCTTTCAGTACTAGACTGTGCTGGGGTTGTGTGCTGGGGTGAGGAAGGGGGGTTGTGCGATGGGGTGGGGGAGGAGGTTGTGTAATGGGAAGGGGGGGGTGCTCACAGAGGGTGATGGTGGAGGTGAGTGGTGGGGTGTGGGGTAGGTGTGTTGTGTTATAATAAATAAATATCACATACCTTCACTACAAAGTGGTCTGGATAAGTGTTTCCCTGGCTCAGACCCCCAGCTGGTGTGCACTCTGCTCTTCTCTGTGGGTGAGGGATGGAGGGGCAGGCTTCTCATTGTCATGGTCCCGGGCCTGCTGCCATGGTTGCTGTGGCTGTGGTTCCTCTGGGAGGACCTGGCCTCTGTGCTGGGCAAGGTTATGGAGCATGCAGCAGGCCACGAAAATCTTGGTGACCTTTTCAGGGCTATAGAGGAGCTCTCCTCTGGACTGATTGAGATATCAGGACCTGCTCTTGAGCTATCTGAAGGTGCACTCTGTGATGCTGAGTGTAGTCCGATGTCTGCTGTTGTAGTCCTTCTCCACCGTGGTCTGGGGGTGCACTAACTGGGTCATGAGCCAGGTTCACTGTGGATATCCTCTGTCACCTGTAGAGGAAACAGGATGAGAGATATGGATGTGTATTGGATGGTCTGGGTACCTTGTGAAGTTGAGGTGGGAATAGTGGATTGTGAAGACACCTGGAGAGAGGCAGTGCTGAAGGTTTATGGGAGAAGGGAGTATAGGGTTGACCGATCCCTGTTGCACTTACCTAGGAGTCAGCTGCCAGTGATCTCCCCTCAGTTGAACCTGTGGTAGATACCAGAATGCTATAGTATGTAGGCAACGTGGGTTGAACCGGGGTATCAGGAATGCACATCCACAATCTCCCTCTGGGAGTCACACACAACTTGCATATTCATCGTGGAATACATTTCTATTCCTATAGGTGGCCTCTCATGCCCGGGAGGGCCTGAGTGCAACATGTGTGCAGTCTATGATGCCTATGTCCCAGAGGAAGCGAGCTGTGCCATAGAACTGTGCCATGTTGTTCTGCAGGGCCTGGAGGGTAGTGGGGAAAGTGAAGTACTCTGAGGTGTGGGTAAGGAAGCATCGAGGAATTGGGAGAGGCAATTGGAAATGGCAGGCTGGGTCAGGCCCGCATTCACAGCTAGGACAGACTGAAAGCTACCAGCGGCCAGAAAAGCAAGGGAGGCGGTGACCTTCAGGTGTATAGGGATAAAATTGTTCCGATGGGTCCTGAGCTGTAGAAGGGGTTGGAATTGGTCACACAGGTGTTAGATGGCTCTGTCAAACTGGTACCTGGTGAGGCATTGGGCATTGGTGAGTTCCAGGAAACTGGAGCAGGGCCTAAATTCTCAGAAACGGGGGTATCTCCTGCAGTGTCTCTCCTCCAAACCCTCTTCCACCTAGTATAGGTGAGGCTCTGGAGAGGTGAGACACAGAGGAGGCAAGGAAGGAAATATAAAGGGCACAAAATTGAGACTGGGTCAAACAGACAAACTTTAAGACAGCACTCAGCTCTTTCTCAATAACCAACACTCCTAGCTCTCTACTCTCCAACGCCACAAAATCGCAAATGCTTTTAAAGCAGGACTAATTCCATATGTTTTTTTCCCACCAGTAGGAAACAGTTTTGCTATCCGTTATGGGCTGGAGACGTCCATTCTGTAAGACTGCCCATGTCATTCCCAGGTTACGCCTATGAAACGCCCCCTCTGGAAACATTTAGTTCTGGACATACTGGTGTTTTGAGACAGTTTTTTTTCCTTTTGTTTCATTAAACGCTTTGTATGTTTTTCTCTAAGAAAAACATATATGTGCCTTTTGTGTCAAACTTTGGACATTTTTCTCTTTCGAAAATGTTCCTCCATATAAGGTAAGGTAGCAACAAGCAATTATAATAACCTGCCCCCCACCACCACCACTCTCTACCTTTCCAACTCCAACAATAGCTGACTTCTACTACCCCAAGGAATCTTAATCCACCCTGTTAAAATATCCAGGGGTACAAAATACAACCCATTCTGTATGCCCTAGCTGGGGAGAAATATGCCCTATGAAGCACTGCTATGATTTTTTAATCTGTGGATGAATAAGTCATCAACAATCTCAGAATTCAGTCTAGCTCTCCTATCGTCCACAGTCCTTCCTGCAATAGAAGGTGTCTTCCCAGAAGAAGTGCTGTTAGCAGGAATGTACGGGATCCCCCATGCAAATTTTGCTAGTTGTGGCCAGCATGTTTGTTTGTTTTTCCAAAAAAACCAAAATATTGTCGTCTGTATCACTCAAACATAAATAACAGTCCATTTCATTAACAGGCTTCAAAGTAGAAAATGGCACAGGGACAGAGTTTGTCCCCATCCCCATGGGCTCTGTCCCCGTCCCTGCCCTGTCCCCGGGAGATCTGTCCCCACCCTGCTCTGTCCACGCCTCGTCCCCACAGGCTCTGCCTTGTCCCCGTGGTCTTCACAGGCACCCATCCCCATGTCATTCACTATACTGCAGTTTAAAAAAAAACCCCGAATTAATTAGATGTCTCTGAAGCACACTCAGTACATCTGATGCATATGTGCTACATAATTGATTAAGAAGAATAAAGGATCATTTGAACACTGCCAGGCCTCTCTCCCTTTCCCCTGGTTCAAGGATGGAAAATATCCCCTGCTTCAGCTCTGCAGCTGCTCTCTCACATGCCTCCACTTACTGACACCAGCACAGCAGCTCAACTGGCTTTATTTCACAGTTTTTTATGTGTAGCAGGCTACCAAACTGTGCTTTCCCTTACTGTGCTTTCTCTTTCAAATAATTGTTGTTCTGCTTTTGATCAGGGCAAAGCTTTTCTGCTTATTTCTTTAGACCTATCTGCAGCATTCGATTTGGTGAGTCACTCTCTCTTGCTTTTTTGCTTGGCCGTGTTAGGGATTATTATTTTTGTCTTATGGTTCACTTTGTTTCTGACAAATAGGACTTTCCACGTGTCTCTTCCTAATTCTTCGTGAACTGTTCTTTCTTTACCATGTGGTGTCCCTCAGGGTTCAGTTCTTTCCCTTCTCCTTTACAATATCTTCCTTAGCCCGTTAGCACTGTAAATCCAAGAATCTCAGACCCATTGTTACATTTACCCTTACAATATTTTAATGGTCTCTCCACAGGACCCTTCAAGTCCTGATTTCTCTCTGCTATAATCCAGTTTGGATAAGATTACCGACTGCCTTACCACCCATCGCCTTGTTCTAAATCCAAAGAAATCAATAGCACTATGGGCCACTGGACATCAAAGTTTTCCCTCCACCGTCCCTCTCCTACAAGGTAACCCTATCCCATTGATGGACACTCTTAAATACCTAGGGGTTCTCTTTGACTCAGTCCTCAATGTCCGTGCACAGATTTCAGCAGTCACCAAATCATGATTATACTCTCTTCGCTTGATCTGTTCCATTCAGCCGTTCTCGGATGATGATTTTATGATAGCTGTGCTACTTTGCTTTTTGCCCTCATCGCTTCCAATTTGGATTACTGTAACGTTGTATATACTGATCTTCCTATGCTCACTCTTAAAAAACACATCTCCTCACACATGCTCATCATTACGATCATATATCCCCTCTGCTGAGACATCACTGGCTGCCAATTAAGTCTATATAATCCATAAGATTCTCACTCTGACTTTTAAGACCCTTCACCATGGGTCTCCTCTTTATCTCGCCTGTTTTATTACCCCCTATCGGCCAGTGCGGGCACTCCCATTCCTCTCTAGATCATCACTGTATTTAATGAAACTGGAGTCCACACGCCATTCAGTCTTTTGTTTTTGCTGTCGCTCCTATTGGACCTCTCTTCCCTTTGAGATCCATTTGGAGTTGTCCTATCTCCAGTTTTGGAATCTCTTGAAGTCCTTCCTGTTTTCAAAGGCATTCCCGACTGAGTAGGTTCTCTGGTTGGTCCTACCAATGACAGTAGCACTGGGAGCAATTGCAGTGGGCTTTATTTTTCTCTGCTGTCCTGATTTTATAGTTCTTTTCTGTTTCTTCTCCTTATTGTACACCGTGTTCTGCCCCCATATTCATGGAGGCAAGGTGCATTGTTATGCATATTTAATATGAGTACTATTTGTATTCAATTTCCTTGTCTGTGTACAGATAGTACTGTATACTGGGGCTTCCCCCCTATAGTTTGCAGTATCCTGTGATTGACTCCTTGTGAGTTTTCCCTATTGGCTGTTAGCTCTGAGCTAGGGCCAGCCCTCCCTCTCTACCCCTGCATGTTTTCCTTGCATGCCTTAGTGATCAGCAGCTGTTCTAGGGGACTGATCCCTCCTTAATCTATTGCAATTCCATCAAGATTTTTCACCATTTCCCCAAATCATTCCCCTTTTATTTACCCTGAGTTTCTCCCCCTTATTCTCCTTTGAGTGTTATAGCTTTTCCTCTCAGCTGGGCTGAGGTTCTGGCCATCTCCTTGCCTCTGGGGGGCTAGAAACAGACTTTATGTGCAGAAGGCAACAGTTCTCTTCTAAGCAACTGAACTGTAAGTTGGAGTTTCTTTGTTTATTATGAGTGCTACAATAAAGAAGATTTGCTTAAGAACTGAGAGTCAACTGGTAAAGCTTCTACTTGGGGATGGTTTAAACTGGCTGTTACTTTGCCTAGAATAGAACACACTGCCTTGACTTTGCCTGAAAGGCGATATATAAATACCTGAATAAAAAAACATAAACAAGAACATTCTGGGCCAGTGTTCCAGAAAGGTGTCAATCAAATCTGAATAGGGGTTGGTCTGTCACCCAATAGGATTGAAGCTTAAGCTTTGGAGGGAAGTATAAAACTATAAGTTAAGGGAAGAGACTTGTCTCTTCTTCTATTGAGGTAGTCCAGAAAGGAGCATGTAGAAGAGCAGTAGGTATGTTATCCCACTCTGAGGCCCATCTGAGCCCTGAATCCCTGCTCTAGGGGCTAAGGAGAAGGAGAAACAAGTATAGGAGTTACCAGTCTGGTACACAGCTGTCCACTGGTGCATGTTTGGAGGAGAGAGGAGTGTTCACAAAACTGATCAGGGGTGGCCAGTCTGATCCATAGCTGTCCCCTGAGGCACAAAGTGCCCTGAAGGAAGAGAAACCTGGTCATAGGGAGACCTTATCCTGATCCTCTGTCTCTGAGAGAGCAACAGACTGAAGCTGCTGCCAGAAGACAGACCTTACTGGGGACAGGACCTGTGAGATGGAAAGGGAAATGGGACTTGATATACTGCCTTTCTGAGGTTTTTGCAATTACATTCAAAGCGGTTTACATATATTCAGGTACTCATTTTGTACCAAGGGCAATGGAGGGTTAAGTGACTTGCCCAGAGTCACAAGGAGCTGCAGTGAGAATCAAACTCAGTTCCCCAGGATCAAAGTCCACTGCACTAACCACTAGGCTACTCCTCCAATGATAGAGGCATCAGAGTTGATGAATGATGACACTTTGAGCAAAAGGAGATAAAATCCTCCCAGGGGTTTATCCACTAGCCTGTTTGCTAAGGGAAACATAAGTTCTATGGAACACAGAGCCCCAAGGGAGTGATAGAGCAAACATCAAGGAAATTTGAGCACTGAGGAATTGTTGCTTCCAAGACAGAGGGAGAGAGAGAGAGAGAGAGAGAGAGAGAGAGAGAGAGAGGTGAAATACTGGGCTTAACTACTGCTCAAAGGGCTACAGTAACTGATGGAGGAGATAGAGGCTTCTGACAACCAGAAGGCTAAAGGTGCCATAAGAAGGAAGAGAGAGGATTTTTACAATTATCCAGCCTATAACTGAGTGTAAGAGAAGCTTGAGTCTGAGGTGGAGAATACTATTCAGAGAAGACCAAGAGTTGTTACTCTTATGAAATTATTTGATTCTTTTTGCAAATGCTTCACTTTCTTATTGTTTCTTTTTATTCCACCTCTTGTATATTACTGGAGAGCCCACTAAAGGGGAATTTTTTTTATTATAAGCTGAGAATGGTCTCCTCATTGCCTTTTTTCCCCTTGGATTTACTGTTCCTAGTTATTATTACATCCAAGCATTACCAAGGTACCGTAACAGTCTGTGTGCCATAACAGAGAAAGTTGGGAGAGTTGGAAAACATTTTTTGGTCATAGACACTTCTAGTTACCTACTTCTGGGGTAACCCTCAGCCCCAGTATCTGAGAGATCCACTACATACTTTTTGGTTTTAAGAACAGTGATACTTAAGAAAATGAGAGAATGGCAGCCAAGTATAATGCTGGCAGGAGCTATATAAGAGAGTCCCACATACAACCTAATGAGCTCTCCATAGTCCAGTGCTGAACCTCAGTCCTGACTTACCAACATCCCAGTTCCTCAAGTAGACACTGTTCATATTTTAGGGGTTCTTTTAGACTGAAGTCTGTCCTTCAAACCTCATGTCACTCAAATTGTTCAAGCCTGTTTCTACAAACTTTGGTTGATCTGTTCCATCCGCTCCTTGATTCTTCCCTCAGCTCTTAACATCCTTATCCATTCATTGATCATATTCCAGTTAGACTATTGTAACTCATTATACAAAGCCCTTAGAGTTAAAGAACTTCGACGTCTACAGACAATCCAAAACACTGCGCTCCAGCTGATCCACAATAATAGGAAATAGGACTACATCACTCCTTATCTGAAAAATGCACATTGGCTACCGATTGCTCATCATCTAACCTATAAACTTTTATTGCTGGTTTTCAAGATACTGATTTCTATCTAACCACCTTACCTTTCATGTCTTTTGATTCCATACAACCCGGCCAGAACTCTTAGATCTTCCACCTAGAACCAGCTCACTGTCCCTAGCTATTGTATGATAATCCATGAACACACTAGACATTCAATTTTTTCTCTACAAGGCCTACAACTTTGGAATACTCTTCCAAGTTCTCTCTGTGTTCAAACCATGTTGACCGTTTTAAAGCAGACCTTAAAACATATTTGTTTACCGATGCTTTTGATGAATTCCCCTCCCTCCCTTAGATCTCGATTATTGTGGAGTCCTGATTTTTTGCAGAGCACTCTCTACTTAGGTTCATTCCCACCCACTCTTCTATCATAATTTTGTAGTTCACCCCCCCCCCCCCCTTCCCTTTCTCCTCTCTGGTCTGTATGTTTCCCTTTTTTTACTTTTATCTTCCTTTCTTACTTTTTTTTAGATTGTAAGTCGCCCTGAAGGCCTCCAGAGGGCGGGGTAGGAAATGTAAATAAACTTGGAAACTTGTTAATTCTGAGACCCATATACAGCTCTGCCAAATAAACACCATTCCTGGCCTACAGGATCCCCCTGTTATTTCAGTTCTGAGTCATACACAGCTCTGCCAATGTACCACATTCCTGTTAGTTAATTTACTGAGATCCACACAAAATATTTAAACCTGGCAGCAAGTGCTTTTTTTTTTTTATATCAGATGAAGCATCAGTCTACCTCAGTCATGCCCAGCCTGAAGCACCTTCTGTCATTCCAGTAATAAGCCCAATACATAGTTCTGCCAACAGACTTCAGTCTTGACCTTAGAAATTATCTCCTTTTAATTCTGAGAGCAATCATCAAGGAATGGATCTCCCATTGGGTTCTACTGGGTACTTGCAACTGATCCAGATAGGCTAGTGTTGGTGGCTGGGTGCTGGGCTCAGCGGCTGATCCAGCATGACATGGATAATGTCCTTATGACTTCTACCACCTCTTGCTATTTTTGTATTTATTTAAAACATGTCTAGAGTGCACAGTCTAAAATTCTAGCTAGTTAACAACTTTTCTTTAAATTAGTCACCTAATTCTTCTTACTCACTTACCTATTTATATGTTCCATCTTTGCTTATACCCTTCACTGTCAATTAAAATGTTCTATTACGTATTGGGTTGACATTGTAAGTAGTATACTATTGGGCTCATTTTCGAAAGAGAAGGACGCTCATCTTTTGACATAAATCGGAAGATGGGCGTCCCTCTCACAGGGTCATCCAAATCGGTTTAATCAAAAGCCAATTTTGGACGTCCCCAACTGCATTCCGTTGCAGGGGCGGCCAAAGTTCAAGGAGGCGTATCGGAGGCATATTGGAGGCATATCGGAGACATAGCGAAGGCGGGACTTGGGTGTGCCTAACACTAGGACGTCCTCGACCCATAATTGAAAGAAACAAGGACGTCCCTGACGAACGCTTGGACGACTTTACCTGGTCGTGTTTTTCTTACAACCAAGGCACAAAAAGGTGTCCGAACTGACCAGATGACCACCGGAGAGAATCGGGGATGACCTCCCCTTACTCCCCCAGTGGTCACTAACCCCCCTCCCACCCTCAAAAAACATCTTTAAAAATATTGATTGCCAGCCTCTATGCCAGCCTCAGATGTCATACTGAGGTCCATCACAGCAGTATGCAGGTATCTGGAGCAATTTTAGCAGGTACTGCAGTGCACTTCAGGCAGGCAGACCCAGACCCATCCCCCCTACCTGTTATGTTTGTGGAGGAAACAGCGAGCCCTCCAAAACCCACCACAAACCCACTGTACCCACATCTAGGTGCCCACCTTCAACCATAAGGGCTATGGTAATTGTGTACAGTTGTGGGAAGTGGGTTTTGGGGCGGGGCTCAGCACACAAGGTAAGGGAGTCATGTACCTGGGAGCAATTTATGAAGTCCACTGCAGTGCCCCCTAGGGTGCCCAGTTGGTGTCCTGGCATGTCAGGAGGACCAGTGCACTACGAATGCTGGCTCCTCCCATGACCAAAGGGCTTGCATTTGGTCGTTTCTGAGATGGGCATCCTTAGTTTCCATTATCACCGAAAATCAGAAATGACCAAGTCTAGGAATGACCATCTCTAAGGATGACCAAATTTCAGGATTACGTATTATCGAAACGAAAGATGGACGTCCATCTTGTTTCAAAAATACAGGTTTCCCTGCCCCTGGATGCGGACATTTTGCTCATCAAAACTTGGGCGTTATAAGTACATAAGTACATAAGCATTGCCATGCTGGGACAGACCAAGGGTCCATCAAGCCCAGCACTCTTCACCGACAGCAGCCAAAAGAACAAGCAATTTGTCCCGCCCATCCTAGAAATACTGTATTATTCCCTCGTCCATTCAATAACATTCTATGGCTTTTTCCTCCAGGAAGCCATGCAACCCTTTTTTGAAGTCCGCTAAGTTAACTGCCTTAACCACCTTTTCCGGCAGCGAATTCCAGAGTTTAACTACTCGTTGAGTGAAGAAAAAATTCCTCCGATTCGTTTTAAATTTACTACACTGCAGCTTCATCGCATGCCCCCTTGTCTTTGTATTTTTGGAAAGCGTAAACAGACGCTCCACATCGACCCGTTCCATTCCACTCATTATCTTATAGACTTCTATCATATCTCCCCTCAGCCACCTTTTCTGCAGGCTGAAGAGCCCCTGCCTCTTCAGCCTATCCTGATAGGAAAGTCGTCCCATCCCCTGTATCATCTTTGTCGCCCTTTTCTGCACCTTTTCCAATTCCACTATGTCTTTTTTGAGGTGCGGCGACCAGAATTGAACACAATACTCGAGGTGCGGTTGCACCATGGAGCGATACAACGGCAGAATAATATCCTTATTTTTGTCTTCAATTCCTTTCCTAATGATACCCAACATTCTATTTGCTTTCCTAGCAGCAGCAGCATATTGAGCAGAAGTTTTCAACGTATCATCTACGACGACACCTAGATCCCTTTCTCACTCCGTGACTCCAAACGCTGAACCTTGCATGATGTAGTTATAGTTTGGGTTCCTCTTTCCCGCGTGCATCACTTTGCACTTGTTCACATTAAACGTCATCTTCCATTTAGACGCCCAGTCTCCCAGTCTCATAAGGCCCTCCAAACCATACTTTGCATTATTATTTGAATATTTTTACTGCTGTAATTGCCAATTGCTAATGTTTGATCTATTCTTACTGTACACCGCCTTGAGTGAATTCCTTCAAAAAGACAGTAAATAAATCCTAATAAATAAATAAAACAGTTGGTGTGCTATTCTTCTACTCACCGCCTCCATTCCAGCCAACGTTTGGTGTTAGTAGTTCCCTCTTTACAACATATTGAAAGTACTCATCTAAGAGAGAGAGAGTGAGAGAGCCTTCTCTGTAGATGCCCTGTATTGTGGAATAAATTTTACCATGCACTCTGGAAATTAGATCATCATAAAATTTTGAGAAAGCTTGAAAAACCTGGTTATTTCCAAAGGGGGAAATAGTAGGAGATAAATGGACTTTGTGGGTGATTATAATTATATACCACTTTGATAAATTTTGTTAACTTATCAGTTGTATGTAAAAGATGTAAAATAAATAAATAAACATTCTAAGTACAGAGACAATAAATTAAGCAAAAACATCAAACATTTCCCTTGTCTATTCCAGAGCCCCAACTAATACCATAGGCTATTTTAATTGCTTCGCAGTGGTCCAAGTGCAACCCTCCCCCTTTTTTTTACACTGCCTTTTGTGTTAACTCTCACTTCTCTTTATTGTCTCTTATTCTTCCCCTCCCAATTCCTTATATGATACCGATTATAATCTAGGTCCCTTCTGTGCTCTTCCCTTTTTTTAACCTTGTATTTAATTTATTTGCTTTGTAAAACACTTAGCTACATTGTAATTTGTAGTATATTAAATAAAAATGAAATGAGATGTGAAATATCACAGGAACAAAGGAGTAGAGACTGGCTAAAGGACAAACCAAATCAGGAGGTGGTGCTTTAAAGCACCACTTCCTGAGTTGGTTTATCCTTAGTTCTGCACCCGTAGAGGCTCTTCCTGTTTGATGTGAAATAACACACCATCATGCTGCATGTGACAGCCTACACATAGGATACCATGCACAACATTTATTAAAAGGCTGGTTCACCCTGATATATCAGAAAGCCTTCTGTCATAAATAATAACACTGCACTGTTATCCAAGAGCAAACATATACCCCCACTGTCATATCTAATATTAGGCAAGGAGATGTGCAAATGCCAAGTCTTGGGCTCTGGAATCAATACACTATACTAGGGACGATTTGAGGCTCTTCTGTTGTATTTTGGACTTGTGGAGGGTAATTTCATAATAGGTTGCCTAGATTAGAAGACCAAATAGGTGACTATTTTGAGGCTTTTCAAGCATATTCAGAGCTTGCTAGACTGCATATCGACATCCATCTAACAGGGCTGCCTCTGCCTATGGACCAGGTGATGCTCTGGTCCAGGGTGCCAGCACTAAAGGGCGCCAAACGCCGGAGCCTATGATTTCACCCGACCCACCATAGAACATTACAATTAAACTTTACTAGTTGAGTTGCTTCTTGTTCTTACCAGCGTCAGTCCCGAGGTGCGGGGGCGCCAGGCAGCTTACCTCCTTGAGTGCTTTGCTTTTCTTCTCTCAGCTGAGCCTGTTCTTCCTCTTCCCTCCACGGAAAGTTGTCACTGACTCCTCCCAGACCCTCACCCCTCGCAGCAGCTGATAGGTGCATGGAGCACCTTGGAACAACCCCTCCCATAAGACACTGCTAGTGGCTGCAACTAGCAAGGCTCGCTGGGATTAGATGACCAACATCCATTCCCAGCGTGTCTTGCATAGAGGAGCAGGATGCTAAAGCATTTAAAGTACTTCTATGTCTACCTCGGCACATTCTTTTTTGAGTAATCTAGTGGTTAGTGCAGTGAACTTTGATCCTTGGGAACTGGATTTGATTCCCACTGCAGCTGCTTATGACTCTGGGCAAGTCACTTAACCCTCCATTGCCCTAGGTACAAATAAGTACCATATATACTATCAGGCTTATTTTCGAAAGAGAAGGGCGGGCATATTCCGACCCAAATCGGGAGATGGCCGCCCTTCTCCCGTGGGCGCCCAAATCGGTATAATCAAAAGCCGATTTTGGGCGCCCCCAACTGCAGTCCATCGCGGAAATGAACAAAGTTCCCAGGGGCATGTCAGAACGGTAGCGAAAGTGGGACAGGGGCGTGCCGGGGCATTCTTAAGAGATGGCCGCCCTCGGCTGATAATCAAAAAAAGAAGGGTGGCCGTAACGAAAATTTGGTCCGCCTTTTTTGGACCCTTTTTTTTCACGACCAAGTCCCAAAAAAGTGCCCGAACTGCCCAGATGACCACTGGAGGGAATCGGGGATGACCTCCCCTGACTTCTCCAGTGGTCACCAACCCCCTCCCACCAAAAAAAAAAACAACTTTAAAAACTTGTTTTGCCAGCCTGTATGCCAGCCTCAAATGTCATACCCAGCTCCATCACAGCAGTATGCAGGTCCCTGGAGCAGTTTTTAGTGGGTGCAGTGCACTTCAGGCAGGTGGACCCAGGCCCAACCACCCCCTATCTGTTACACTTGTGGTGGTAAATGGGAGCCCTCCACCTCCCCACAAAACCCACTGTACCCACATCTAGGTGCCACCCTTCACCCATAAGTGCTATGGTAATGGTGTAGAGTTGTGGGGAGTGAGTTTTGGGGAGGATTTGGGGGCTCAGCACCCAAGCTAAGGGAGCTATGCACCTTGGAGGTATTTTAATGTTTTGTTTTTATTTTTAAAAGTGCCCCCTAGGGTGCCCGGTTAGTGTCCTGGCATGCACTACGAATCCTGGCCCCTCCCACAACCAAATGCCTTGGATGTGTTCGTTTTTGAGATGGCCACCTTCGGTTTCCATTATTGCCGAAAACTGAGCCCGGCCATCTCAAATCCACCCAAATCCTAGGCATTTGGCCGGCCCCAACCATATTATCAAAAGAAAGATGGCTGCCCATCTTTTCGATAATACGGTTCGGACCGCCCCTTCTCGTAGCCGTTCCCGGAGACGGGCGGCCCCTTTCGATTATGCCCCTCCATGTAAACCACTTTGAATGTAGTTGCAAAAAACACAGAAAGTTAGTATATCAAGTCCCATTCCCTATCCCTTTTAGGCCCACTCAGTACCCAACTGAACTGATCACAACTGCGTGCTGCCAGCCAAACCGACTGCATGCTGCCGATGCTGACTGGACAGAATATGTCTGCTGCCTAGCCTCTGCCTGTTTGTACTATACGACCATCCACCTCTACTGCCTGCCACCGCCAGCACGCACCACAGCTGCTTCTGCTCTGCTGGCCTGCCGGCGCCGCTGCTGCCTGCTTCTGCCTGCTGCTGCTCTGAGTGACTTGAAAGAACTGCTTTTCCAGAGCAGGTAATGGGTCCTGGTCCAGTCTTGTTTTAAGTCCTGGGTGGTAGGGGGGAGGCCGGAATGAGGATGTAATGTGGAATGGTGGAAATTGCTGTGGGGGGGAGGGGGAGGGAGGGCAGAATTGTGGGAGTTGTTGATGTTGGGGGGGAAGGGAGGGCAGAATTGCAGGAGATGTTGCTGTGGGGGGAGGTTTAGGACAGAATAGTGGGATTTGCTGTTGGGGAGGAAGGAAGGGTGGAATCGTGGAAGTTGCTGATGGAGAAGGTTTCTAGAGAGAGCTGGGAGGATGGGGGAGAGTGGTTGTTGAAAGGAAAGCAAATTCCAGGGCATTGGGGCAGCAGGAGAGAAGCTGAGGAAAATAAGAGAAAATAATTGTGTGTGGGAGGTGGGGTGTTGGGACTGGTGGAAGGCAGGGCAGGGTGGCACAAAAACAAAAGTTAGTCCGGGGCACCACAACCTCTAAGCAGTATACAATACTAAAAAAAAAAAAAGAGAGAGAGAGAAGAGAAGGGGAGGGGAGCAAGAGGTACAGTAACAGAAAGGAAGAAGAGGGAACCACAGTGTGTGGCAGGAAAAAGACAGGACAGCAACAAGTCTTGGAAAGAGAACAGTAGTTGTGTAGTTGTGCCCAACAGGTCTCCCCAAGGAAGAAAAGGTATAGACAACAGCGAAAAGGTGTTTCTTAAGCTGAGACTTAAAGGTTTGTAGAGAGTCCAGCTGGTGTAAGTGAGAGGAGAGGGCATTCCAAAGGGTACTGCACTGAGTAGCAGCATGAGCTATTTGCCTGAAATACATAGCATAAAAACTGCAGAGTCATGGTTAAAATGCATCCATGTATCTGCATATAAGTGTGTCTTTTATAATTGATATGCATACTTCATGATTCCACGTGCAATCCGCTCAACTTGTTCCACAAACATGCCTACACTCGAGTCATGTAGCACTGTGCACCTTCTTGTCATCATGTATATTTTTATTTGTCTAACGCATGGGTAATTTTATAAAAGACTTTCATACATGGCAATCAAGGTTTACATGTGAAAATATCCTTTACAAAACACCCCCTGTGACGAAGCCACATAATTTTATAAACAGGAACCTTATGCCTCTTTATATACCCTCCTCCTTTGCACTCTTTTTCCACTGCTCATTATCCACTAGCATGTAGAGAAGGTTCTCAGGGGGGGTGGGCGGAAGAGAAAATAATATCCCTTACCAAACTCAAAACAGTGTCCTTGTGCAGTTTTCATGGATAATACTGAGGATAACAAACATTACACTTTCTCACAGGTCAAGAGCCAAAAAATGTGTTTGTTTCGTAAATAACTCCCTGGCGTTCCTGTTTGATACAGCAGGAGGGCATTCAAATGGGCAGCCAACTTTTCCACTTCCTCTTCTTTCACGGGGCTCTGCCACTTAACAAGCTTCTCTCTCCAGATTTCCGTTGTACTGTTTGTACTGTGTAACTGTAAAACTTGATAAATCCCCAAATAAAATCTATTATTTATATGTGTTGCTACATTCAGCCACTTTGAACAGCTGTAGGAGTGGGGAGATACGAACAGTCCGTGTTTATTACCATTTCTGAGTCAGTTCATGACCTTACCTGAGTTGTTTACCTTGACTAGCTCTGAAAGCTGCTCCTTCACAGGGACATAGAAAGCACTGAAGCTCTTTAGAGAAGGATTGCCAAAATTATACCTACATTTAGGTATCTAGAGGTTGCCTAATAGGATCTTATTCAATAAAGGAAAGTGGTATCAGGATCCCACCCACCAATCTCTCTCTCCCCCCCCCACCCCCCCCCCCCCGAGACAATTCCCATCTAGGATAATTTCCTCCAGGACGCCCAAATCTCAACATTTAGGTTGACCTTAGAGATGGTCGTCCTTACTCCCTGGTTTTCGGCGATAATGGAAACCGAGGACGCCCATCTCAGAAATGACCAAATCCAAGCCATTTGGTCATGGGAGGAGCCAGCATTCGTAGTGCACTGGTCCCCCTCACATGCCAGGACACCAACTGGGCACCCTAGGGGGCACTGCAGTGGACTTCAGAAAAAGCTCCCAGGTGCATAGCTCCCTTACCCTGGGTGCTGAGTCCCACAAACCCACTCCCCACAACTTTACACCACTACCATAGCCCTTAGGAATGAAGGGGAGCACCTAGATGTGGGTACAGTGGATTTGTGATGGGGTTTGAAGAGCTCACATTTAACAGGTAGGGGGGGGATGGGCCTGGGTCCGCCTGCCTGAAGTGCACTGCAGTACCCACTAAAACTGCTCCAGGGACCTGCATACTGCTGTCATGGAGCTGGGTATGATATTTGAGGCTGGCATAGAGGCTGGAAAAAAATATTACAATTTTTGTTTAGGGTGGGAGGGGGTTAGTGACCACTGGGGGAGTAAGGGGAGGTAATCCCGATTCCCTTCGGTGGCCATCTGGTCATTTAGGGCACATTTTTGTGGTTTGGTCGTTAAAAAAAAAGGACCAAGTAAAGTCGGCCAAGTGTTCGTCAGGGATGCCCTTCTTTTTTCCATTATCGTCTGGGGATGCCCATGTGTTAAGCATGCCCCAGTCCCGCCTTCGCTACGCTTCCCTGAACTTTGGTCATCCCCGCGACGGAAAGCAGTTGAGGATGCTCAAAATCGGCTTTCAATTATGCCAATTTGGGTGACCCTGTGAGAAGGACGCCCATCTTCCGATTTGTGTTGAAAGATTAGCGCCCTTCTCTTTCGAAAATAGGCGTGATAGCCAACATGGATTTAGTGAAGGGAAATCTTGTCTCACCAATCTATTACATTTCTTTGAAGAGGTGAACAAACATGCGGATAAAGGTGAGCCAGTCGATATTGTGTGTCTGGATTTTCAAAACGCGTTTGACAAGTACCTCATGAAAGACTCCAGAGGAAATTAGAGAGTCATGGGATAGGAGGTAGTGTCCTTTTGTGGATTAAAAACTGGTTAAAGGATAGAAAACAGAGACTAGGGTTAAATGGTCAGTATTCTCAATGGAGAAGGGTAGATAGTGGGGTTCCTCAGGGGTCTGTGCTGGGACCACTGCTTTTAACATATTTATAAATGATTTAGAGATGGGAGTAACTAGTGAGGTAATTCAATTTGCTGACGACACAAAGTTATTCAAAGTTGTTAAATCACAAGAGGATTGTGAAAAATTACAAGACTGGGCAACTGGGCATCTAAATAGCAGATGACGTTTAATGTGAGCCAGTGCAAAGTGATGCATGTGGGAAAGAGGAACCCGAACTATAGTTACGTAATGCAAGGTTCCACGTTAGGAGTCACAGACCAAGAAAGGGATCTCGGCGTCATTGTTGATGATATGTTGAAAAAGACCGCTCAGTGTACTTCTGCAGCTAAGAAAGCAAATAGAATGTTAGGTATTATTAGGAAAAAAAAACAAAAACATAGTAACATAGTAGATGACTGCAGAAAAAGACCTGCATGGTCCACCCAGTCTGCCCAACAAGATAAACTCACATGTGCCATTTTTTGTGTATACCTTACCTTGATTTGTACCTGTCTTTTTCAGGGCACAGACCGTATAAGTCTGCCCAGCACTACCCCCGCCTCCTAACCACCAGCCCCGCCTCCCACGACCGGTTCTGGCACAGACCGTATAAGTCTGCCCAGCACTATCCCCACCTCCCAACCACCAGCCCTGCCTCCCACCACCGGCTAAGCTTCTGGGGGAAGGAATGGAAAACAAAAGTGAGGATGTTATAATGCCTTTGTATCGGTTCATAGTGCGACCGCACCTCGAATATTGTGTTCAATTCTGGTCGCTGCATCTCAAAAAAGATATAGTGGAATTAGAAAAGGTAAAGAGAAGCGCAACGAAAATGATAAAGAGGATGGGACGACTCCCCTATGAGAAAAGGCTGAAGAGTCAAGGGCTCTTCAGCTTGGAGAAGAGACGGCTGAGGGGAGATATGATAGAGGTCTATAAAATAATGAGTGGAGTGGAACGGGTAGACATGAATCATTTGTTTATTCTTTCCAAAAATATTAGGACTAGGGGGCATGTGATGAAGCTACAAAGTAGTAAATTTAATACGAATTGGAAAAAATGTTTCTTCACTCAATGTGTAATTAAACTCTGGAATTTGTTGCCAGAGAATGTGGTAAAGGTGATTAGCTTAGCGGGGTTTAAAAAGGGTCTGGACGGCTTCCTAAAGAAAAAGTCTATAGGCTATTATTAAATTGACTTGGGAAAATCCACTGCTTATTTCTGGGATAAGCATCATAAAATGTATTGAGCTTTTCTGGGATCTTGCCATGTATTTGTGACCTGGATTGGCCACTGTTGGAAACAAGATACTGGGCTTGATGGACCTTTGGTCTATCCCAGTGTGGCAATACTTATGTACTTAAGTGTGAACCCTGCCTATGCTCTGCCCAACTCCCCTCCCCCCACCTCCATGTATACACCCACCTGCAAACCATGCGCTGTCAAACAAATGCACATTGTAACAGAACAATACATGGAAGGGCATTTTCAAAAGGACATCCAAGTCAGAATTGGAACATCCTGGTCATAACATCTAAACAAACCATTCATCTCACAACCACTTTTAAATAGGATATATGTTGTAGATTCCTGTTCCAAAATACGGGAGAATGTCCAAAATGAACATCGATTTTACAGACTGAAACATGAACTTTTATTTTAAATGCTGAACCCTCCAGGAACAGGGAAATACCTACTGTACCTGACTGTACACTGCTTCAGTGGCCTTCAGGCTGGCAGGTGTCATAAATATTTAGGTACAGTTGATATGTGTTTGTTTCTGGAGGACTCACAATTTAAAGGAAAAAAAAGAGAGCTGAAGTGAGACTTCAACCTGGGTCACCTCATTTACAGTATATTGCACTGACCACTAGGCTACTCCTCAGACCTGCTTTCTCCATTGTTCAGAATGCCCGTAATGCCGATGCTGTCATTCAGCCAGGTTTTCCTTTCTGGTTTCACCTTCAGGGGAGAGGGAGGGGGATAGCAACCACAAGGGGATTCATGAAGGGTCATGCCTTAATCCTTTCAGTGGTCAGCTGCTCAGGGCACCTTTTTGTACCTTGGCCATAACTATAACAGATCTAAATAAAAACATCCTTCTTTTTTGACTTGGTTCCTCTTCAATTACTGCTGTTAGACATCCTAATTTTGGGACCTCTCTAGTTCCGCCCAAAACACATCCTCAACCAAATTCTACCATTCCAAAATTACAATATAGATGTTTTGGGCAGATGGACTTTTTTTTTTTTGCCATTTTGAGACATTCATGTGTTTTGAAAATGAGCCCCATAGCTGGATTATTGTCATTTATGGGCCCATGTCTTTCATCAGCCTCATGGTTTTGTGTCCATCACCACTGCTCGTAGGCTGTACAACAGGCGTGGACGCTGTTCAAAAATACCATCCTGGAGACCCAGGCCATACATATTCCGCGAATTAGAAAAGAAAGACGGAACTCCAAAAGACAGCCGGCCTGGTTGAAAAGTGAGGTGAAGGAAGCTATTAGGGCTAAAAGAAACGCCTTCAGAAAATGGAAGAAGGAACCGTCTGAAAATAACAAGAAGCAGCATAAGGAGTGTCTAAGCAAATGCAAGGTGCAGATAAAGAAGGCCAAGAGGGATTACGAAAAAAAGATAGCATTAGAGGCAAAAAAAACATAGTAAAAAATTTTTTCGGTATATTAAAAGCAGGAAGCCTGCAAAAGAATCGGTTGGGCTGCTGGATGACCGAGGGGTAAAAGGGGCGATCAAGGAAGACAAAGACGTAGCGGAGAGACTGAATGAATTCTTTGCTTCGGTCTTCACCGAGGAAGATTTGGGTGGGATACCGGTGTCGGAAATGGTATTTCAAGCGGACGAGTTGGAGAAACTTACTGACTTCACGGTAAACCTGGAGGACGTAATGGGGCAGTTCAGCAAACTGAAGAGTAGCAAATCTCCTGGACCGGATGGTATTCATCCTAGAGTACTGATAGAACTGAAAAATGAGCTTGCGGAACTACTGCTAGTGATATGCAACTTATCCTTAAAATCGAGCGTGGTACCGGAAGATTGGAGGGTGGCCAATGTAATGCCCATTTTTTAAAAAGGCTCCGGGGAGATCCGGGAAATTATAGACCGGTGAGTCTGACGTCGGTGCCGGGGAAAATGGTAGAGGCTATTATTAAAAACAAAACTACAGAGCACATCCAAGGACATGGATTACTGAGACCGAGTCAGCACGGCTTTTGTGTGGGGAAATCTTGCCTGACCAATTTACTTCAATTCTTTGAAGGAGTAAACAAACATGTGGACAAAGGGGAGCCGGTTGATATTGTGTATCTGGATTTTCAAAAAGCTTTTGACAAGGTACCTCATGAAAGGCTACAGAGGAAATTGGAGGGTCATGGGATAGGAGGAAATGTCCTATTGTGGATTAAAAACTGGTTGAAGGATAGGAAACAGAGAGTGTGGTTAAATGGGCAGTATTCACAATGGAGAAGGGTAGTTAGTGGGGTTCCTCAGGGGTCTGTGCTAGGACCGCTGCTTTTTAATATATTTATAAATGATTTAGAGATGGCAGTAACTAGCGAGGTAATTAAATTTGCTGACGACACAAAGTTATTCAAAGTCGTTAACTCGCGACAGGATTGTGAAAAATTACAAGAGGACCTTACGAGACTGGGAGACTGGGCGGCTAAATGGCAGATGACGTTTAATATGAGCAAGTGCAAGGTGATGCATGTGGGAAAAAAGAACCCAAATTATAGCTACGTCATGCAAGGTTCCACGTTAGGAGTTACGGACCAAGAAAGGGATCTGGATGTCGTCGTCGATAACACACTGAAACCTTCTGCTCAGTGTGCTGCTGCGGCTAGGAAAGCGAATAGAATGTTGGGTATTATTAGGAAAGGTATGGAAAACAGGTGTGAGGATGTTATAATGCCGTTGTATCGCTCCATGGTGCAACCGCACCTTGAGTATTGTGTTCAATTCTGGTCGCCGCATTTCAAGAAAGATATAGTAGAATTGGAAAAGGTGCAGCGAAGGGCGACTAAAATGATAACGGGGATGGGACGACTTCCCTATGAAGAAAGACTAAGGAGGCTAGGGCTATTCAGCTTGGAGAAGAGACGGCTGAGGGGAGACATGATAGAGGTATATAAAATAATGAGTGGAGTGGAACAGGTGGATGTGAAGCGTCTGTTCACACTTTCCAAAAATACTAGGACTAGGGGGCATGCGATTAAACTACAGTGTAGTAAATTTAAAACAAATCGGAGAACATTTTTCTTTACCCAACGTGTAATTAAACTCTGGAATTCATTGCCGGGAAATGTGGTGAAGGCGGTTAGCTTAGCAGAGTTTAAAAAGGAGTTGGACGGTTTCCTAAAGGACAAGTCCATAAACCGCTACTAAACGGACTTGGAAAAATCCAAAATCCCAGGAATAACATGTATAGAATGTTTGTACGTTTGGGAAGCTTGCCAGGTGCCCTTGGCCTGGATTGGCCGCTGTCGTGGACAAGATGCTGGGCTCGATGGACCCTTGGTCTTTTCCCAGTATGGCGTACTTATGCTATTCCAGGTATATATGAACAGTACAGCAGAATATGATACCGGAATTGAATGGCCTCGTAAGTCATACACATGTCCACACATTCAATCTTTTTGGAAAATGATAATTATATCTCCAATTTAGTCCAGACAGCTATTCTCTTAGATCCAGCCTTTATTTTTCGCAGCAGGACTCCTCAGCATTTAGGGGGAATCTATATACAGCGCCTAAAAAATCAGCGCAGAAAACATTTCTGCCTAATTGTATTCTATAAACAGCGCTTAGATTTAGGTGCGGTATATAGAATACACTTAGTTGATATTCTAGCACCTAAAACTACGCATGTCCATTTATGCCAAGAAAAACATGGTGTAAATCCCAGTGCATAGATTTAGGTGCACTGGGCCATATTCTATAACTACACACATAAATTTCAGAACACCCACAAAACATCCATTTCCCTACTCATAACCACACCCCTTTGTGGCTGTGCGTTACAGAATACACTTAGCAAGTTGCGCACATAAATTCTAATTATTGCCAATTAGTGCTCATTATTGCTTGTTAATTATTATTATTATTATTAACAACATTTGTATAGCGCTAACAGACGCACGCAGCGCTGAACACCTGACACAGAGAGACAGTCCCTCCTCAATAGAGCTTACAATCTAAAAATACAGACAGACAAGACAATTAAGGGCGAGGAAAGTAATGGGTGAGAAGGAACAAGGATAGGGGAATTCAGTAGTGGTTAGGAGCCAAAAGCAGTGGTGAAAAGGTGGGTTTTCAGCATAGATTTGAAAACAGGTAGAGATGGAGCTAGGCGTACAGGCTCAGGAAGTCTATTCCAGGCATAAGGTGCCGCAAGGGAAAAGGAACGAAGCCTGGAATTAGCAGTGGAGGAGAAGGGGGACGACAAGAGAGATTTGTCCAGCGAGCGGAGATTACGGGGAGGAATGTAGGGAGAGATGAGAGAGGAGAGGTAATGGGGGGCTGCAGAATGGATGCATTTAAAGGTCAGTAATAGAAGTTTGACCTGTACGCAGAAGCGGACAGGGAGCCAGTGAAGTGACTTGAGGAGTGGGCTAGTGTGGGTAAAATGATTTTGGCGCAAAATAAGTCGTGCCACAGAATTTTGGACAGACTAGAGAGGAGAGAGATGGCTGAGCGGAAGTTCAGTGAGAAGCAAATTGCAATAATCCAAGCGAGAGGTGACAAGGGTTTGGATAAGGGTTCTGGTAGCATATTCAGAGAGGAAGGGGCGAATTTTGCTAATGTTGTAGATAAAGAAGCGACAGGTTTTGGCTGTCTGCTGGATGTTAGCGGAAAAGGAGAGGGAGGAATCAAAGATGACTCCTAGGTTGTGAGCAGATGAGACAGGGAGGATGAGGGTGCCATCTACTGAAATAGAGAATGGGGGAGGGGTGAGGTGGGCTTGGGGGGGAAAGATAATAAGCTCAGTTTTGGACATGTTCAGTTTCAGGTGGCGGTGTGATATCCAGGCAGCTATGTCGGTCAAGCAGGCTGAAACTTTGGCCTGGGTTTTAGCAGTAATGTCAGGTGTGGAGAGGTAGAGCTGAGTGTCGTCGGCATAAAGAACCATGAGATGAGATCAGAGAGCCCAGGGAAGAAGTGTAAATGGAAAAAAGAAGGGGGCCAAGGACAGATCCCTGAGGAACTCCAACTGAGAGTGGGACAGGGGTGGAGGATGATCCACCAGAATACACTCTGAAGGTACAGTGGGAGAGATAAGAGGAGAACCAGGAAAGAACAGAGCCATGAAATCCAAACGAGGACAGTGTGGCAAGAAGAAGACTATGATTGACAGTGTCAAAAGCAGCGGATAGATCGAGCAGGATACGGATGGAGTAATGGCCTTTGGATTTGGCGAGGAATAGATCATTACAGACTTTAGTGAGTGCTGTTTCAGTCAAATGTAGAGGGTGAAAGCCGGATTGAAGCGGATCAAGGATGGCATGAGAGGAGAGAAAATCAATGCTGTTATCAATGCTGCTTAATGTTGATAACAGCTGACAAGCCAATTAAGTTATGCATGCTATTATAGAATCCGCTTGGAGTTTGGCACAGAATGCTAAGCGTGCTATATAGAATTCAGGGGTTAGAGTTTTTGGTTCATTTAGACTAGATTAGGCAATTACTGCTAGTCGCTATGGTCTGTGTTGCCAAAAATGGAAAAGCTGTATCTTATCCTCCCAACAATTGATGGTTGACACCTCATTAACTCAGTAATTTGCCCAAATTTGCATACCCAACTGGACGACCTATACAGAATCCGGGGTTAGTGTACACAGAGCACTTACACATGTGAATGTTACATTCATGAGCTTAACTGCTAGTTTTCTGTACTCTTAACATGAAAACAGCACTTACATTGAGGCGCTAAGGTTATTGAATGAGGGGGATGATAGACAACTGAAAGGCATCTTAGGAGATATTTTGGAACATGGTAGGAATGAAAGACAGGTCAAAGTCTTATGAAAAGCAATGAAAAATGTAAAATGATCAATGTAATACTGCCAGCTGAACCCATGACATTAGTACTTTTCTAGAACACTGGCTTTCTAATCTAATATTATCCAGTATTTGTGGTCCCAAAGAATGCATTTGGATGTGAAAATCATTAACAGTCTAGCTGGAGAGACATCTGATGAAGATATAGTTTAGTACTCTGTCAATTTATAACCCAAACATTTGGACTTTACTTTCACATACAGGGCAACCCACCACCTTATCCACTCAGCAGCGAAATGCTGTGTAATGACCAGAAAAATAACTGCCTGATGAGCTTTAATTAATAAAACAATGAAGATGTCTGCTTTGAAAGGAGAACACCAGAGATACCGGAGGGAAAGGGGCAAGCTATCCTCATTCTGTGACTCGGTTCTCTTCAGGACTTGCTCTCAAGGTCACTTACTCTCTCTCTCTCTGAATTTATGGCCCATGTCTTTGTCCAAGCTATTTTGTTTTGCCCTCAAAGGTTCAGATGTAGAACCAGCAGTTAATTATTGCTAAAGAGCAAAAGTCTTAAAACAACCCCTGAATAAATCAGAAATAACAATGGGAAGGCAGGAGACTCATTAACTCAGACTGTTATTGCTAGCAGACTAGAACAAGCTTCAGAATTCAGTTCTGCAAGGTATCAAAGTGAGATAGTGCTTTGTACTGCTACAGCCACAAGCTCCACTAGAGGCATCAATACTGCTCCGCCCATAATATCTTTCTCAGAATCCAAGTGCCTGGGCAAAAGATGGTTCTCTGCATTGCTATCCCTACCATCGCTCAGTGATGACTAAGTCATGCATAATAATAGTCATGACAAAAATAATTGTGAACTACATACACAATTCCCTTTCCTCCTCCCGGTGGAATGACGGAGTCAAAGACTGGATCTGAATTAAAGAAAGTGTGGGAACAGAATCACTTAAGGAGAGTAAGGGATAGTGGATGGCCACACCGGATAAGCTATATGTTTACCTGCTGTCATTTTCTCCATTTCTATGTTTAACATAATATGGGGGCTGATTTTCAGCCCGTGGCAGTAAGCGGCTTGTAAGTTGCTCAAAGCTACTACTACTACTACTACTTGACATTTCTAAAGTGCTACTAGGGTTACGCAGCACTGTATAATTTAACATAGAAGGACAGTCCCTGCTCAAAGGAGCTTACAATCTAAAGGACAAATGTACAGTCAGTCAAATAGGGGCAGTCAAATGGGGCAGCCACACTGTGTTGGTGCCGCAACCTGGAAGCTAACCATATACTGGCTGATATTCAGACCAGTGCATGATTAGCTTGCTGGATTGCAATAGGACAGCCTTTCAGCTGCCCTAACGTTATCTGCTCATGTAACCAGATAGCAGACTAAATACCATTGCTATCTGGTTGAGTGTTGACTCCGCCCACTGCCTTAAGACCACCCCTAACCTACCACACCGATACTCTTACCATAGCCCTAGCCACCGAACTGTATGATAACTGCAATATTCATAGAATTATCACAAGCAGACTACTCTGTAGTGTACACCCAGTCAATTATTAGGCATGTCCACAGCAAAAGTTTTTCTTATTTTGTTTTGTGTGAGGAAGGCATTCACAGGAGCATGTTTGGGCAGGATAAGAAAACAAAGCTGACAGATTGAACTTTTTAATCTACATATGTTAATATTCCTTTAAAATTCTTTCCATGCAAAAGAAGGTGTGACACAGCCAGGTACTTAACCAAGCAGAGCAGCAGGAAGGGTGATGCATTTGATATACCATAAGAACATAAGAATAGCCATACTGGGTCAGACTAATGGCCCATTTAACTCAGATAGTGGCAACACTCCATTCTACCAATCCCAGGGCAAGCAGTAGCTTTCCTGTGTCTGTCTCAATAGTAGACTATGGACTTTTCCTCCAGGAAATTGTCCAAACCTTTATTTAAACTCAAATACACTAACTGCTATTACTACATCCTCCGGCAGAGAGTTCCAGAGCTTAACTATTCGTTGAATGAAAAAATATTTTCCTCCTATTTGTTTTAAAAGTATTTCCATGTAACTTCCTTGAGTGTCCCGTGGAGGGGCATAATCGAAAGCGAACGCCCATCTCCATGGGCGCCTATGTCCGAAAACGGGTATGTGAAGAGGCGGGACAGACCGTATTATCAAAAAAGATGGGCGTCCATCTTTCGTTTCGAAAATACGGTTTGGACAGACCAAATGCCATGGATTTGGTCCCTTCTGAGATGGGTGGGGTTTTTTTTTTTTGCGATAATGGAAACTAAAAACGCCCAGCTCAGAAACGTCCCAATCCAAGCCATTTGGTTGTGGGAGGGACAAATGTACAAGACTACCATAGCTCTTAGGGGTGAAGGGGGCAACTACATGTGGGTACAGTGGGTTTTAGAGGCCTCCCATTTACCACCACAAGTGTTTTAGGTGGGGGGGGGGGGTATGGGCCTGGGTCTGCCTGCCTGAAGTGCACTGCAGTACCCACTAAAGGTGCTCCAGGGACAGGAATTGTTGCTGGTGTATAACCTTGGCACAGCAGTTCACACCTGAAGACTAATTTAGCTGAAAACGTCCTTTATTTGAATAAGCATGTTTACTCACAGTTAACTGCAGATCAGAGGTTGTGCCCCATTGGCAACGAGTCTCGCTGGTACTGAGATGAGCAGTAGGTCCGAGCTGGGAGAATGGTGTACAATGGCCTTTTTCAGCAACATTCAAGGTAAGAACTAAGTGCTGTAACGTGGCTAACACATGAAAGGGATCTAAAAGTGTCTTACACAAATGGACTACCGGAAACAAAACAGGGCACACTCTGACCCAGTAGGCAGAGGGAAAAGCACCATGGGAGTAGAGCCTACCAACTACCAACATAGTGAGCATTTAACACAAGCTAGTGGAATCATGGAGCCCAATACCCTACACCCACCACAATGTATTGCTGAGGTGACTCTGCAGTGCCCTTAACAGAAAAGGTGTCACACTCACCCGAGACCCACATCAGAACCAGGGAAAGGCTGCCAGAGGATAGAACACATTCTGCTGTCATGGAGGTGGGTACGGCATTTGAGGCTGGCATACAGGCTGGCAAAAAAGTTTGTAAAGTGTTTTTTTTTTTGTGGGAGGGGGTTAGTGACTACTGGGGGAATCAGGGGAGGTGATCCCCGATTCCCTCCGGTGGTCATCTGGTCAGTTGGGGCACTTTTTTGGGACTTGGACCTGAAAAAAAGGGTCCAAATAAAGCGGACCAAATTCTCGTCAAAAACGCCCTTCTTGTTTCAATTATCAGCTAAAGACGCCCATCTCTCCTCAGCCGATAACTACGCCCCAGTCCCGCCTTCGCCACGCCCCCGACATGTCCCCGTGATCTTTGTTCGTCTCTGTGACGGACTCCAGTTGAGAACGCCAAAAATCGGGTTTCGATTATACCGATTTGGGTGCCCACAGGAAACGGACGCCCATCTCCCGATTTGGGTCGAAATATGGGCGTCTTTCTCTTTCGAAAATAAGCTGGCTAGTCTTTGTACTTTGGGAACGAGTAAAAAATCGATTCACTTCTACATGTTCTACACCACTCAGGACCTCAATCATATCTCCCTTCATCTGTCTCTTTTCCAAGCTGAAGAACACTAACCTCTTTAGCCTTTCCTGATATGAGAGGAGTTCCATCCCCCTTTATCATTTTGGTTTCTCTTCTTTGAACCTTTTCTAATTCTGTGTTTCTGCGATACAACCAAAGCAGATTGCATATTATATACAGATACTTTCCCTGTCACAATCTCAATTTTGGACCTGGAGCAATGTAGGGTTAAGTGACTGGCAACAGTAGTGAAATTCTCATTAGGCATCTTGAGAGGGGCAGGGGGAGAGGATATTTTCTTCTGTTTTGGGGGCCCTGAACACCCCAGTGGAAACAACCGAAAGGTAGGGAAGCAGATGCGGGCCAGGCAGCAGTTGCAATAGTGACAGGATGCTGATGGTGCAGCAGGGACCATTTTGGATTACCACAACAGTGGGGTAGGAGTGACTGGAGATCTCTTCTGTCCTTTTTTTTCACCCAAGATGAAGTAATATACACAGTGGGAAGAGATTTGGGGGGAGAGGGTCTCTGGGGCCTTTTGTTTGTTCTAAGGCACATTTGGGGGCTGAAATTTTAAAACAAAATAGAACAAATGAGAAATTTTTTTCAGAACAGAAATATGACATTTCCTATTTCATTTCTAACAAAAGTACAGATCAGATACTGGAATGGACTGTGGGTAAACCATTTACTGGAAAAGGCTGACTAGACCTCTGTGGATAGTGTGACTCTCCTTTCAAATGCAGACTGGGAATAATTTCTTATGACAACCTTTTGTCATTGCAAATAGTCTATTTCATATTCAGGAGAAGTATTTGCAATTCACAGAAAACTTCACAGAGTGAATGTATTTCAGTCTGTGTTTTGAGAAAGTCATAGTACCAGTGAAACATTACAAGACATGCTTTCTGGGTGAAGCAATGCCAGTTTAAAGTTTAAACTCACAATACACTTCTGAGGATGAATCCCTGCTTCCATTATCTGATATTTTACTTCACCTTCAGGCTCATTTGCAAAAGAGATAGACGTCCAAAAGTGACATAAGTCAGCGTTTGGACGTTTATCTCACAGAAATGTCCAAATCAGTATTATCAAAACCTCTTTTTGGAATCTTTCTCTGAAGTCTGTCAGAAGAACCTCCAAATCTCAAGAGGGGCATGTTCAAGGCAGGACTTGGGTGGTCCTAAGACATGTATGTCTTTCCAAGACATTTTGAGCTAGACCTGTTTTTATAGTGAATATCTGTAGTGGGAATTGAACCCACTTCCTCAGGATCAAAGTCTGCTGCACTAACCACTAGGCTACTCCTCTACTCTACACAAGAAGTGTCCCACATGACCAGATGACCACTGGAGGGCCTCAGGGATCACCTCCCCTTACTCCCCCAGTGGTCACTATCCCCCTCCCACCCCAAAAATGTGATTAAAAATATTACTTGCCAGCCTCTATGTCAGCCTCAGATGTTATACTCAGGTCAATCAGAATAGCATGCAGGTCCCTGGAGTAGTCTAGTAGTGGTGCAGTGCACTGCAGACAGGTGGACTCAGGCTTCTACCTCCCCCTACTTGTTACATTTGTGGAGGAAACTGTGAACCCTCCAAAACCCACCAAAAATCCACTGTACCCACATATTGGTGCTCCCTTCACCTGAAAGGGCTATGCTAGCGGTGTATAGTTGGGGGGTAGTGGGTTTTGGGGGGCTCAGCAGACAAGGTAAGGGAACAATGGTGAGATGTGTACCTGGGAACATTTTATAACGTACACTGCAGTGCCCCCAAGGATGCCCTATTGCTTTTCTGGGATGTCACTTTTCCACTATTCTACCTGATGCCAAGCTTTCTATTTTTTTTTTTAATAACATCTGATCCTTGTGTCTATTGTTTATCATTAGATTTGGGCTTTGAATTCAGATCTACAGATGAAAAGGAGGTCTCATTACATATATCTAAATACCAGAATGCTATTTTTCCATATTTCATAGCAAGAGTGTACATTCCCTAATTATCTGCCCCAATGCAACTGAAGCTTTTACCTCCTCAGTGCATGTAAATGGTTTCATCCCTGTGTGGATTCTCTGGTGCCATGTGAGGCTTTTTTTCCCCACCCAAAGCTTTTACCACACTCAGGACATCTAAATGGTTTCACTCCTGTGTGTATTCTCTGGTGCATTGTGAGGTTTACCTTCTGACCAAAGCTTTTACCAGACTCTGTACATGCAAAGGTTTCTGTCCTGTGTGGACTTTCTGATGCTCTTTGAGATTTACATTACGACCAAAGCTTTTACCACAATTAGAACATGTGAATGGTTTCATTTTATTGTGGATTTTCTTGTGTATTTTGTACATTTTGCATTTGGATGTATTTGTTTAAAAATGGATCAAAAAATAAAACATTCAAATCACAAAACATTTTTCCAAACAGCATTTTCAAAAGGAAAAGATAGACCTTTTTTTTGTAGAAAATGTCAAAATGACCTTTCCTGTTCTGATTTTGGACGTTTTACAAAAAAGTCCACATTCAGACTTAGATGTCATATCCAAAAATGCCCCTTGTGCATTTGACTTGCCAAAAGTCACAAGGAGCAGCAGTGGGAATTGAACCCATGTTGCCAGGATCAAGGCCCACTGCACTAACCATTAAGCCACTCCTCCTCTGTCTTGGACATCTTACATTTGGATGTCTTTTGCTTGAAAAAGGACCAAAAAAAGTATGTCCAAATCACAAAATGGCCAAATCACAGGATGCCCATAGTAGTTTCGAGCACAAAACATAGATGTCCATCTTTTTCAAAAATGACCTTCTTTCCTGTTTGGAATTTTGGATGTCTTTGTAAAATGTCCAAATTCTGATTTAGACGTTTCTTTCAAAAATGCCCCTCCATGTTCTTGAAAATCTGAAAAATATTAAGGCCTTCTAACTAAGAGATCCTGAATTCCAACCAGTATGTTAAAGATTGTTACATACAGTCCTCAGATGGTGACAGTGCAGTGATCTCCTGTGGTAATATGGCATTGGCCACATAGAGGCAATAAGCAAGTCCAGCATAGGAGTGTGATGAGTTGCTGAAATTTTCCATGCTGCTTTGGGAGGTGCTTACCCTTTTTTCTTGCTCCCCAAAAATCTCATCCTCACCTATAGTTTCATTATTAGAAGTCTTTTCACTTGCACAGGGTGTCCTGCAGAGGCCTCTACATAGAGGAGGTTCCTTAAGCTGTGATGCAAGGGCTTATTGAACAAACAAGGACACTGTAAAAAAAACACTGGATTTGTTTTCAGCTCATTTTATCCTGCTTTTCAGACTTTTTTCAGCTTGTTTGACATTCACACATTCATGGCAATAAAAAAATTTGGAACACGTGTTAGAACTTTTCACCATCTGTGAGTAGACTTTATCAGGCCGATTTGTAGGTTGATGCATTTTAAATCAGTTTTGCATGCACTAAATTCTTTAAAGCATACTAACGAGGCAAATGGATATCCCTAGCACACACACATTGACGTACTGACAACAGGGCTCCTTATCACTAACCCCAATAAAGGTCCTGAAAAAGAATATGCATCAAAACTGGTTCTATGGGACAGGTGCTACACATGTAAATGATAAACATTTATTTTGGATAGCTTAAAAACCAGACCTGTTATTGTCCTGTAAGGATTGGAGTTGTGTGCCTGTATTGGGGAGTTTTACAAGGAGAGAGCTTGAGAGATCATTTAATCTTTCCATCCTTCACTTCCTCCTGGCCCTGCCAAGCACTCACATACACACAAACGGAACTCTCCAGATGTGCAGAACTGTCCTGAGCCTCTTAAATTGCAGGTTGCCAAAGCTGCCAGAGCTGGCACTAGGAAAGGGCCTAAACTTGATGCTGTTTGCACCTGTGAATGACTGTAATGCCAGTGTCATCTCTGCGCAGCTGCCACTGTCAGCTGTGGAACCTGATTAGGGATGTCTGAATGGAAGTGAACTAACATTAGGAAATTCTCTGCCTGCAGCTCCCATCCAAGCCCAGTCTGCAGTCTCGCAGCACAATGGATCTGGCAGTCTAAGCATGAGAGGGCATGAGTCAGGGACAAGTCCCCTTCTATCAGTAAACAATCCCCAAAACCAGTGGTTCCCAAACCTCGTCCTGGAGGCACCCCAGCCAGTCAGGATACCCACAATGAATATTCATGAGAGAGATTTGCATGCAGTGGAGGCAGTGCAGGCAAATCTCTCTCATGAATATTCTTTGTCGATATCCTGAAAACCTGACTGGCCGGGGTGCCTCCAGGACCAGGTTTGGAAACCACTTCCCTAAACCCTGAAGGTCAATAAATGTTGTAGCTAGACTGCCCTGAAATTGGAATCACAGAAAGGGGAAGTGGCAATGTGCCATTAAGTCATCACTTATAGCATTGTATGTGTAGCCCTTGCTCCCCAACGTTTATGAGGACAGTTTGAACTGGTCATACAGTAAAGTGGATCACATTTGGTGAAAAGGTAGAATTGCACTAGCTTTAGAGAACATTTGATTCCTATCATGTCTGTTACGATTTCCAAAATCTGCAAGCCACACTAGCCAAGTTCAGTTACATTTATTTACAGACTCTGATAACAGAATCCAAATCCCAGTGTTCTTCCAATGCTTCTTCAGAATGGTGGCACCTTCAACATATACTACCATCATCATAAAAACAGGCAAAGACAATTTCTTCAAAATGTCTTCAGTATACTAATTGTTCAGCAGTCTGATCCAGCTGCTGATTTTACTTAGCCTTGACGTGTTCACACACCAGCGCTGTTCCCTCCCACCGCAAGGGATTCACACAGCAGCAAAAAGAATATGGCCTCCAATTACCAGACAATTACAGGACAAGCCCTAGAGATGTCAGTCTTTAACATAGCTCTTTTCTGATAGCTTTCCTGTGGGAAAACGTTCTTCAGGATAGGCTCCAGATCCTAGGCCATCACCTAATGATGGTAAGGTGTTGCCTTTCTATATCTGAGCAACCTTTAAAAAAAATGCTGTGCTTTCCTCAGGCTGATCACTCTCATCATGGACTGGACTTCATTGAGTTTCTCTCAAAAGGATGTTCCAGGGTCATGCCAATACTACAGCTAGTCAAAAGGTTATATATCCCTAGGCTAGCAGTGGTGTCTGGTATAATCCCAGGCTTTGATCATTCATTAACAATGATGACCACTAAAAAGTGAAGAAGGCCAGGACTGGGCATGGATATATTCTGTCATCCATAACCAACCCTTCTGCAGTTCCCTGTGGAAATGCATTGAACTGCACATAACTCCCTTGCATTTGTCCATCTCCCGGGGCTGCCGAGCTGAAGCCCATTGGGTTAATCTCTTTTTCCCTCGCCTCATCACAGCCATCATCCCTGTTTACCTAAAACAAATCAAGCAAACCTAAGAGCTGCTCTATCCATGTTGTTGTTCTTTATTATTGGTAGCATTTTTATTTGATCTCATTTATATTTTCAAGCATGCCAGCTTGTGCAGCATACAAAGAGGAAGCATTGGTTTTATCCGTTAGAGTGACATCTCAGTCACGTTAAGTTGGATTTCTATGAAACCACACAACTTTGTTGGAAATAGATGTCACTTTGTGCACATAAAATTTTAAGTAATTTGCTGCAGGTTTGTGGTTGTTGCAAAATGTTTAGGGGGCTCACTTTTTTCCAGACAGTGTATATGTAAAGCTTTCTCAATACTTACGGAGAGAGTGGTGGATGCTTGGAATGCCCTCCCGCGGGAGGTGGTGGAACAGAAAACGGTAACGGAATTCAAACATGCATGGGATAAACATAAAGAAATCCTGTTCAGAAGGAATGGATCCTCAGGAGCTTAGCCGAGATTGGGTGGCAGAGCCAGTGGTGGGAGGCGAGACTGGTGGTTGGGAGGCAGGGATAGTGCTGGGCAGACTTATATGGTCTGTGCCAGAGCCGGTGGTGGGAGGCGGGACTGGTGGTTGGGAGGCGGGGATAGTGCTGGGCAGACTTATACGGTCTGTGCCAGAGCCAGTGGTGGGAGGCGGGGCTGGTGGTTGGGAGGCGGGGATAGTGCTGGGCAGACTTATACGGTCTGTGCCCTGAAGAGGACAGGTACAAATCAAGGTAGGGTATACACAAAAAGTAGCACATATGAGTTTATCTTGTTGGGCAGACTGGATGGACTGTGCAGGTCTTTTTCTGCTGTCATCTACTATGTTACTATATGTTAATTAGTTCTAAACTGCATTTTGTCATTTGGAGGGACTAGTTATAGGGTCTCATAAGTACATAAGTATTGCCATACTGGGAAAGACCAAAGGTCCATCCAGCCCAGCACCCTGTTTCCAACAGTGGCCAATCCAGGTCACATATACCTGGCAAGATCCCCAAAAAAGTACAAAACATTTTATACTGCTTATCCCAGAAATAGTGGATTTTCTCCAAGTCCATTTAATAATGGTCTATGGACTTTTTCTTTAGGAAGCCGTCCAAACTTTTTTTAAACTGTGCTAAGCTAACCGCCTTTACCACATTCTCTGGCAACGAAGTCCAGAGTTTAATTACACATTGAGTGAAGAAACATTTTCTCTAATTTGTTTTAAATTTACTACATTGTAGCTTCATCGCATGCCCCCTAGTCCTAGTATTTTTGGAAAGCATAAACAGACACTTCACATCTACCCGTTCAACTCCACTCATTATTTTATAGACCTCTATCATATGTCCTCCTCTCAGTCGCCTTTTCTCCAAGCTGAAGAGCCCTAGCTGCTTTAGCTTTTCCTCATAGGGAAGTCATCCCATCCCCTTTATCATTTTCGTCGTCCTTCTCTGCACCTTTTCTAATTCCATTATATCTTTTTTGAGATGCGGCGACCAGAATTGAACACAATATTCGAGATGCAGTCGCACCATGGAGCGATACAAAGGCATTATAACATCCTCATTTTTGTTTTCCATTCCTTTCCTAATAATACCTAATATTCTATTTGCTTTCTTAACTGCAGCAGCACACTGAGCAGAAGGGTTCAACGTATCATCAACGACGACACCTAGATCCCTTTCTTGGTCCGTGACTCCTAACATGAAATCTTGCATGATGTAACTATAATTTGGGTTCCTCTTTCCCACATGTATCACTTTGCAGTTGCTCATATTAAACATCATCTGCCATTTAGACGCCCAGTCTCCCAGTCTCGTAAGGTCCTCTTGTAATTTTTCACAATCCTCCAGCGATTTAACGACTGTCATCAGCAAATTTAATTACCTCACAAGTTACTCCCATCTCTAGGTCATTTATAAATATGTTAAAAAGCAGCTGTCCCAGCACAGACCCCTGAGGAACCCCACTAACTACCCTTCTCCATTGAGAATACTGACCATTTAACCCTACTCTCTGTTTTCTATCTTTTAACCAGTTTTTAATCCACAATAGAACAGCGGAGTAGCCAGACACCCAATTTTGGGTGGGCCTGGGTCCAAGATGGGTGGGCAGACTAACTCTGCCCTGTCCCACAAGTGATTTTTTTCTCTCCCTCTCTCACTTCCATACCATATGGTCTCTCAAACATCCCCTCACCCCGCATACCTTTTAAATAGCAGATTTTCACCGGCAGCGAGCAACAACTAATACACTGCTCATGTTGGTCCTACTACACCCTTCTCTCTGATGCAACTTCCTGTTTCCACATAGGCAAGAATACATCAGAGGGAAGGCTGTGGGGCTGGTGTGAGCAGTATGTATAAGTCGCTGCTTGCTGTAGGTGAAGATCTGCTATTTACAAGGTATGCAGACAGTTGTTTGGAGTTTTTGGCTGGTGGGGCTTGGGAATCCTTGCCAGCCACATCATAGGTGCGCTGCTACTGGGTGGGCCTTAGCTCATAGTGGGTGGGCCTGGGTTGTATGGTGGTAGACGTAGGAGTAATGTCAGAAAATTCTTTTTCATGGAGAGGGTGGTTGATGCCTTGAAGGGAGGAAGTGGAAAAAAAATAGTGGCGGAATTCAAAATGGCGTGGGATGAACACAGAGGATCTCTAATTACATAATGAATGGTATAAAAAGCAAAACTTAAAGGGTTGCATATGTGTTGCATGTCAAGTGGTGCTTAGATGGCAACTCTGGCTGTATCAACTAAGGCTGGTACTGGGCTGGCTTGTACAGTTTGAGTCCCACATATAACAATCTGGTTTAGGATGGGCTGTAGAGGACTTCGACGGAAACTCCAGTAATTTGGAATGTGAGGACAGTGCCGGGCATACTTTTAGGGTCTGAGTGCTGCAAATGACAAGTCAGATTCGGATAAGCTGGAGTGGACTTTGATAGCAACTCCAGTAGTTGGAACATAAGGACAAAGCCGGGTGGACTTCTACAGTCTGTCCCAGAAACAACAAAGAAAGACCAAGTATATAATATTTGTTTTGGTTGGTTGTTACATTTGTATCCCACATTTTCCCACCTCTTTGCAGGCCCAATGTGGCTTACATAGTACCGTACAGGCGTTCGCTAATATCGGTATGAACAAATACAGAGTGATGTTGTAGTAAAGTACAGTTTATGTGTTACAGACACATTAGGGAATCGTAAGGGTGAAGACTTAAGTTATGTCCAGTACGAGATTTGGTTTTGTTGTGTTGCAGGGTTAAGGCATTTAAGTTGGGTCGTTAGGGTATGCCTTTTTGAACAAGTTAGTTTTTAGTAATTTCCAGAATTTTAGGTGGTTGTTTGTTGTTTTCACGGTGCTTGGTAATGCGTTCCATAGTTGTGTACTTTGTGATAAACCACAGTGTCTGCCCTTACTTGAGGAGGCCGCCAGAGGGCGCTCTCCCATGGAAAACTGGGAGCTCCAGGGATCTAGCTGAGTATTGGCATGTATGGGCCAGTAGGGGGAGCTCCAGAGAGATAGCTGGGGGAGTGAGAAGAAACTTCTAGGCCAGATCTTTCTGGAACCAGAGGGGCGAGGTCTCAAGAGGTGGGGAGGTTAAGTGGACACCTCATAAATAGCTTCCTCTCAGTAGAGGAGGGAGGTTTGCCGGAAAGAGAGGAGTTTGCCCAAGGGAGAGGAGATGGGAGCCTGGAGGCCGGAATCCAGAACTGTGTGTCCCGGGGCTGAGGAGGAGTGACTGTGTGTCCAAGAGGGAAAGCAGGCTGGAAATCCTGGGGTAAGAAGTCCCTGAAGTATTGGGGTGGGACTGTGTGTCCTCAGTACTGGGAAAGAACTGGGTGTTCAAGGAGCAGGACTGTGGGTCCCCAGTACTGATATTGGAACTGTGAAGGGTTTAAAAAGAACAAACAGCCGTGGGGTGGAGGATAGGACCGTAAGGTTAAGGTGAATAAAGTGTGTCCTATCCAGGGGAGGTGGCTGTTATACCCTGAGACCCAGATGTCCCCCAGTAAATGGTCTCAGGGGGGTGAATCGCAGTCAAAGAAGAGTTGGAAAGCCAGGTTCCCAAAAGACTGTAACCTAGCTCTAATAAACTGAATTTAAATGCAACCAGCTAATTTGCATATTTTTGCAAGCAGAGGAAGCTGTGCTATCTTCCAGAGAAGGGTGACCAGGGGGCCCCACCAGAAGAACTGGTAAGGTGGGTCGGTTACCAGGAGATACAGCGGGGAGGCTGGGCCAGGACTGCAGGTTAATGAAGAGGTCACCCTGAGGTAAAGGGGAGGACCAAACATAGAGGCCCGAGTCAACGGAGACAGAGAGAACTCTGGTCTCAAGGTGGTTCCCTGAAGCAAAGGGCTGGTGAGGCTGGGCAGGAGCCACTAGAGGGCCACTACACATCAGAGAGCACCCCTGGGGGCTTACAACTTATATAGGAAAAGCTGGATGAGTACATTGATTTGTATTTGAGTCCTTTGCGGCTTGGGTGGTGGAGATTTAGGTATGTTTGTGTTGATCTTGATGTGTTTCTGGTATGTCATGTATTCCGGGGCATCTCTGTAGATGATTTTATGAACCATGGTGCAGATTTTGATGCAATGCTTTCCTTGATCGGCAGCCAGTGCAGTTTTTCTCATAGGGGTTTGGCACTTTCGGATCTTGTTTTTCCAAATATAAGCCTGGCTGCTGTGTTGTGAGCAGTTTGGAGTTTCTTTAGGATTTGTTCTTTGAATCCCGCGTAGATTCTATTACAGTAGTCTAGATGACTTAGTACCATGGATTGTACCAAGTTGCGAAATATTTCCCTTGGGAAAAAAGGTTTTACTTATTTGAGCTTCCACATTGAGTAGAACATTTTCTTTGTTGTAGCTTTCACTTGGCTCTCCAGTGTGAGATTTCAGTCAATTATAACTCTGAGAATTTTCAAGCTGTCTGAGATAGGGAGGTTGTGATCTGGGATGATTATGTTGATCTTTTTTTTTTTTGTTACATTTGTACCCCGCGCTTTCCCACTCATGGCAGGCTCAATGCGGCTTACATATTGTATACAAGTACTTATTTGTACCTGGGGCAATGGAGGGTTAAGTGACTTGCCCAGAGTCACAAGGAGCTGCCTGTGTCTGAAGTGGGAATCAAACTCAGTTCCTCAGTTCCCCAGGACCAAAGTCCACCACCCTAACCACTAGGCCACTCGTGTTGTATTGGGATGAGAGGATGAGAGTGTGTTTTTTCTGTGTTAAGTTTTAGTTGAAATGTATTCGCCCATGAGTTCATGATGTTTAGGCTGAGTTTGATTTCATTGGTGATTTCTGCTAGATCGTGTTTGTAAGGGATGTATATTGTGATGTCGTCTACGTAAATGAAAGGGTTAAGGCCTTGATTGGATAGGGACTTGGCTAGTGGGGTCATCATTAGGTTGAAAAGGAGCGATGATAGTGGTGATCCTTGGGGTACACCACAGTCTGCTTTCCATGGTGATGATATGTTTGAATTTGATTTCGCTTGATATGTTCTAGTAGTTAGGAAACCCTTGATCCAGTAAAGTACACTTCCGCCAATCCCGAAATATTCTAGGATGCTTAGTAGTATATTGTGGTTTACCATGTTGAACACACTAGACATGTCAAATTGTAGGAGAAGTATGCTTTTGCCTAATGCAATTTCTTGTTTAAATTTGGCTGGGAGAGTAATTAGTACTGTTTCGGTGCTGTGGTTGGCGCAAAATCCTGATTGTGATTCGTGTAGTATTGAGAATTTGTTTATGTAATAAGTAAGTTGTTTGGTTACCATGCTTTCCATCAGTTTGACTACCAGTGGGATAGATGCTACTGAGCGGTAGTTAGTGATATTGTTTGTTTTTTTTCTTGGTATCTTTTGGTATTGGGGTGAGGAGGATGTTGCCGTTGTCCTTAGGGAAGAGACCATGTTGAAGCATGTAGTTTATGTGGGATTTGAGGTCTGCTATGAAGCGGTGGGGGGCGGATTTTATTCGGTAACTGGGGCAGGTATCCAGTTTACAGTGAGTCTTGGAGAACCTGTTAGTTGCTTGATGGACTGTTTCCGTGGTGAGGAGAGCAAATCTTGTCCAGAATCTGTCCGCTGGGTATTCACCGGGGTTTGGGCCCATATATTCGATGAAGTTTTCGATGTCGGTGGTGTTCTAAGGTAGTGTGTTGCACAGATTTACAATTTTTTCCTTGAAGTATTTGGCAAGTTTGTCTGCCGTTGGGGTGTCTGTGTTGGTTGTGGTGACCGAGGTGGTGTCTAGAAGTTTGTTCACAAGCTGGTATAGTTTTTTCGTGTCTTTGTATTCAGGCCCTATTTTGGTTTTGTAGTATAGCCTTTTGGCTTGTCTTATTGCGTATTTGTATTTTCTTTGAGTTTCTTTCCATGCGTTGAGTGTTTGTGCATCTTTTATTTTTTTTTTCCATGCTCTTTCGAATATGATAGTCATTGTTAATTTAATCTTGAATTAAGGATGAATGTGACTGTTAGGCAGACTGGATGGACCGTAGCCTAGTGGTTAATGCAGTGGACTCTGATCCTGGAAAACTGGGTTCAATTCCCACTGCAGCTCCTTATGACTCTGGGCAAGTCACTTAACTTGTCCCATGGTACAAATAAGTACCTGTATATAATATGTAAACTGCAGAAAGGTGGTATATAAGTCCCATTCCCCTTTATCTGCCATCACTTACCATGTCACTTTTGTGTTTGATCACCAGGTGCACAGCACCATGAAACTGAACCTCACCCCCCACTCCTTTCACCTTCATGCTCACCCTGGAATGCATTTTGGGAGTCGCATGCATTTTCTTTGGTTGATTCTATTTTCCAGACCTGATGAAGGACCTGTCCTTCCCAAAAGCTAATGAAGAAATTACTAAGTTAGTCCAATCAAAAGGTCAGACATCATATCTTTTGGTCTCTTAAGTTTTATTCCCAGCAATGGCTGGGGCAACACATTAGGATGGAAGTACAATGGGAAGCAGGGGAGGATGAGGGGAGCTGGTACTCTTGTTTTTGGCAGGTGTGCATGCAGTGGCGTAGCCAGACCTGACATTTTGGGTGGGCCCAGAGCTAATATGGGTGGGCACTATGTATATAAGTATGAGTAGTGTTTCTTGGAATACTACAAAATAATGCCTTAGAATGCATTTGATCATGAATTTCTAAGTAGTCTGCCCAACAGCTGCCCTGCATCAACATAAACCACATACATACTTAATAGAAAAAAGCAATATTTTTATATAGTTACATTATCCCGTATCTTAAACTTGACCAGACATAAGTCTACTATAATGGCAAACACCTCAACATATGACAAGATCTCCACTATCCATCCTGTAGCTAGGCATTAGCCCTGCCCTAACCCAGTGGCGTAGCTAGGGTAGTTGACCCTCGGGGCCGGTCATTTTTTTAACACCCCTCCCCCCCCCCAAATCCAGTACTAGGCATACCGAGAATACAAAACACTCAGGACCTATAGAGCAATTCTACCATTCCATAAACAGTAATTTATACGAGTCACACAAGGAAAAGGAAAGCATCTTAAACACTACAGTGAGCACTAGAACATCAATTCACCTATTGTAAAATGAAAACAGATTAGTACAGATCATCAATCCTGCACAGTCAATGCCAACCGAAAGCCATGTCTTTTTCACAAACACAGATACATCCTAATCCACTATAGAATAAGTAATCATAAACTTTCTATTTAGACAAAAATTAAACTGAACCCCCAAGATGCCAGACTCTGCATACAATGCAACACCACAGAAACAGAAAATGTGCCCTAGTACTGTGCAAAATATAAAGACAGCAGATGTAAATTTGAAAAAACTAACAAATACCAATCACCACTTTACAAATTAACAAATAGAAATAAAACAAATACAGAAAATAAAATAATACCATTTTATTGGACTAATACATTTGGCATCCAGAGGCCAAAATCTCCTTCCTCAGGTCAATACAGTATAGTACTGTTACAGTATCCTATCCTGACCTGAGGAAGGGGGTTTTCTTCTCTGAAAGTTAAGTCGAAATGTATTAAAATTAGTCCAATAAAAAGATTACCTTATTTACATGTTCTATTTATAAACATTTAACACAGCTACAATACTGTATTCTAAAGCAAAAAAATAAAAATATATATTTTATTTACAGTTTGTTGTCTCTGGTTTCTGCTTTCCTCATCTTCTTTTCACTGTCTTCCTTCCATCCAGCATCTGTCTTCGCTCTCTGCCATCCAGTGTTTGCCTTCTCTAATGTCCCTTCCATCCACTATCTGCCCTCTCTCTCTGCCCCTTTCATTCACTGTCTGCCCTCTCTCTCTCTGCCCCTTCCATCCACTGTCTGCCCTCTATTTCTGCCCCTTCCATCCACTGTCTGCCCTCTATTTCTGCCCCTTCCATCCACCATCTGCCCCAATCTGCCATCTCCCTCCCATCCACATCTGCCCTCTATCTCTGCCCCTTCCATCCACCATTTGCCCCAGTCTGCCCTCTTTCTCTCTCCCCCTTCCAGCCACCATCTGCCCTTTCTCTCTGCCCCTTCAATCCGTCTGCCCTCCCTCTCCCATCCATCCAGGGTCTGCCCTCCCTCACACTTCCCACTTCCATCCAGGGTCTGTCCCCTCTCTCTCTCTGCCCGCTCTTTTCAGCCCCCTTCATCCACCACATGCCTTGCATCCCCCTTTTTCAGTCCCAGACCCATTCTCCCACCTGCCCCAGGCATGGATCCATTTTCCCTCCTGCCCCCTTGTCAGACCCCAGTTACAGCTTCAGACCCCTTCTCCCCTCTGAGCACTCCCCTCCCCAGTCCCCTTCTCCCCTCTAAGCTCCGCCACCCTCCCCAATCCCCTTCTCCCCTAAGCACCCCTCTAAGCTCACCCACCCTCCCAAATCCCCTTCTCTGAGCACCCAGTGACCCATCTAAGCTACCCCACCCTCCCCAATCCCCTGCTCCCCTAAGCACCCCTCTAAGCTCACCCACCCTCCCCAATCCCCTTCTCCCCTGAGCACCCCTCTAGGCTCTCCCACCCTCCCCAATCCCCTTCTCCCCTGAGCACCCCTCTAGGCTCACTCACCCTCCCCAATCCCCTGCTCCCCTGAGCACCCCTCTAGGCTCTCCCACCCTCCCCAATCCCCTTCTCCCCTCTGAGCTTCCCCCTCCCCAGAGCCAGTCCCATCCTGTGCCCCCTCCGTTGAGAGCCGACAGCTCTCGTCTCCTGCTGCTACCCTGCTTTTTTTTTAATCCATTGCAGCGACGCAGGCAGTGCTTCCCGTCTGCCCTGTGAAGGAGAAAATCGCGTTGCTGGCATCGGGCCTTCCCTCATTGTGTTCCACCCTCTTCTGAGGTAACTTCCTATTTCCTCGAGGGCGGGACACAACGAGGGAAGGCCCGACGCCAGCGACGCGATTTTCTCCTTCACAGGGCAGACGGGAAGCGCTGCCTGCGTTGCTGCAATGGATTAAAAAAAAAGCAGGGTAGCGGCAGGAGACGAGAGCTGTCGGCTCTCGACGGAGCACCCCCCACCCGCCGACACCGGGGGCGGGTCGCCCCCACCGCCCCGCCCTTGCTACGCCACTGCCCTAACCTACCCCATCCCTCCCTGTAGCCCAACATCAGCCCTGTCCTAAGCCCTACCCATCCCCTGTCTTGCATCTCCCCTGCCCTTCCTAATCTCACCCCCACCCCACCTTAAAGCACACTAGCATTAAATATAAAACATTTTGTATTTTAATGTCCTGCGCATGGCAGAGCCCACCTCCACCCAGAAACCCACCTACATTAATATAAAACGTTATTTATTTTAATGCTGGGCTCTGCAGTACCGAGGCCCAGGTTAAAATAATTTTTAAAACGTTTCTGTATTTAATGTTGGTGGGTTTCTAGGTGGGGATAGGCTCTGCAGTGCCCAGGTTAAAATTAAAATTAAAAAAGAGACCATCCACACCAACATGAAATCTACAACCTTTTTTTTAAATTTTATTTTAACCTAGGCACTGAGCCTATCCCCACCCTAAAACCCACCAGCAGTCCAGCATTACACATAATAAAAATTAAAACATTTGTTTTTACCTGGGCTTGAATGTTGTTGTTTCTCAAAAGACTGCAGTTATGCACACTATGCAGTCACTGTACCCACATGTAGGTGCCCCCCTTCACCCCTTAGGGCTATGGTAGTGGTGTATAGTTGTGGGGAGTGGGTTTTGGGGGGCTCAGCACCCAAGATAAAGGAGCTATGCACCTGGGACCAATTTGCGAAGTCCACTGTAGTGCCCCCTAGGGTGCCTGGTTGGTGTCCTGGCCCCTCCCATGACCAAATGCTTTGGATTTGTTCATTTTTGAGATGGGCGCCCAAATCTCAACATTTGAACCAGGGGCAATGGAGGGTTAAGTGACTTGCCCAGAGTCAAAAGGAGCTGCAGTGGCAATTGAACTCAGTTCCCCAGGATCAAAAATCCACTGCACTAACCACTAGGCTACTCCTGCACTAAAAAAGGGGCCTGCTCTGTGGGGAAAACGGTCCATGCCGCTAGCGCAGGGCCATTTTTTCCGCAGCTTGGTAAAAGGGACCCCTAAGTTTTGTACCTGGGGCAATGGAATGTTAGGTGACTTGCCCAGAGTCCCAAAGAGCTGCAGTGGGAATCGAGCCCAGTTCCCTACTGCACTAACCAGCTTTAATTCCTCACTTGTTTAGACAAAATTCATGCACATATTTTTATCATACACAGCTTCTAACTGCAAAGAATCCCTTTTAAACAAACATTACAATCTGCAAATACCTATTCATCGAGAACTTCAATTAGCCGTTGTACCAGCCACATTAGCAAGCATGACTCACTCAGAATGACTACTCATGACACTACCAGGCATTACTATGTGCATATGATTCACCCATAATGACTACTCATGACACTACTGGCATTGCTACATGCATACTCACACATACAACTTATTAAATGCATAATTCACATATACCCCTCCATTCTGCCACATACACAAAGCTTACAGTTACAAATCCATACCCAGTTCTTCATATATATGAATCCCAATACACATACAGGAACTAAGACTACACACAAGAAATGCAACAGCAATATAAGTTTTACTTACAGAACTGCAAATGAAAAGTAAGAAAGCTACTTTCCGACAGAGATCGTGAGGAATACAGGGTGTGGGAGAAAGGAAAGAGTTCTCCTCCTGCCTTTCTGGTTTTGCTGTGGCTGAGCCAGGCCAGTGCATTAATATGGGTGCTCTACACAGCCTTCAATATTATGCTCCACTTCAACTAACTTTCATGCCTGTACCTCTCCCCCCTCTCCCATCAAGACTTTGATAATTAAACTCAATAAGTATGATCATCCCAACACCCCACCTGTAAAAATGAATAATTGGATAACATACATTTAACTATTAAATACTGGTGTGTGTGTGTGTGTGTGTGTGTGTATCTATTGTTTTGCTTTGACTTCTGCTGCTCTTTACCCCCCCCCCCCCCCCCCCGCTACAAGAAGCTGCTGTCGTAGCCAATCACCTAGCCAAAGCCGGGCTGAACTAGTGGGGCTTCTATATGACTGTTCTTGCTGCTGCTGATCCTATGACTAAAAATGAAAAGAAACAAAATACCAAATGTTTAAACACATTCCTTAAATTAACTCCTTCTCCCAAACACATACCAAGCAACCTAAACCACTATCGGGCTCATTTTCGAAAGAGAAGGAAGCTCATCTTTCGACATAAATCGGAAGATGGACGTCCTTCTTCCATGGTCGTCCAAATCGGTATAATCGAAAGCCGATTTTGGACGTCCCCTACTCCACTCCGTCGCAGGGACAGGCAAAGTTCAAGGGAGTGTGTTGGAGGTGTAGCAAAGGCATAGCGAAGGCGGGACTTGGGTGTGCCTAACACTAGGATGTCCTCGACCAATAATCGAAAGAAACAAGGATGTCCCTGACGAACACTTGGACGACTTTACCTGGTCGTATTTTTCTTACGACCAAGGCACAAAAAGGTACCCAAAATGACTAGATGACCACCGGAGAGAATCGGGGATGACCTCCCCTTACTTCCCCAGTGGTCACTAACCCCCTCCCACCCTCAAAAAAATATCTTTAAAAATATTGATTGCCAGTCTCTGTCATACTGAGGTCCATCACAGCAGTATGCAGGTACCTGGAGCAATTTTAGTGGGTGCAGTGCACTTCAGGCAGGCGGACCCAGGCCCATCCCCCCCCACCTGATACATTTGTGGAGGAAACAGCAAGCTCTCCAAAACCTACCAGAAACCCACTGTACCCACATCTAGGTGCCCCCCTTCACCCATAAGGGCTATGGTAATGGTGTACAGTTGGGGGTAGTGGGGTTTGGGGGGGTTTGGGGGGCTCAGCACACAAGGTAAGGGAGCTATATACCTGGGAGCAATTTATGAAGTCCACTGCAGTGCCCCCTGGGGTGCCCGGTTGGTGTCCTGGCATGTCAGGGGGACCAGTGCACTACAAATGCTGGTTCCTCCCACAACCAAATGGCTTGCATTTGGTCATTTCTCAGATGGACATCCTTGGTTTCCATTATCGCCAAAAATCAGAAACGACCAAGTCTAGGGATGACCATCTGTAAGGACTACCAAATTTAGAATTTGGGCATCCCTGACCGTATTATTGAAACGAAAGATGGACATCCATCTTGTCTTGAAAATACGGGTTTTCCCGCCCCTGGATGGGGACGTTTTGCGAGGATGTCCAAATCTAAACGAGGACGTTTCTTTCGATTATGCCCCTCCACGGGGGTCATTTTATAAAGGATTATTTGTGTGCATATGCCGATATACTTGCAAATATTGCCAAGTACGCAATATGAGAAATAAGCACGTACATTTATTGTTAATGTACGTGGTTGCATTTTAGCTGCAATTTCAGCAGCTTTTGTGCTGGCATTTTATAAACACATATATTAATTAATTAATTACTTTATTTAATTATTCTTATATCCCATATTATCCCCCCCCCCCAAAAAAATATTTTGGTTCAATGTGGCTTACAATAAAACAGTGTAACAGTATACCTATATTGGAATAATAATTCTACAAATTACTGATTACATAGAGAAATATTTTTTAAACAGGTAATCTTTTAAAGCTTTACGGAAGATATGAGTTTATGTTTCTAATTTCTTTTAGAATGAGATTCCACCATTTGGATCCTAGATAACTAAATCCAGCTAACATTTTTACAACTAGGTAGATGCAGTAATTGGTATTCTCTTGATGTTGGCTTTGCATTTCTAGCTGACAAGACAATTAGGCTGGTTATTTTAGAGGCTCTATTCTTGTTTTGGATGTCTGAAAACTGACAGCCATATTGCATGGACATCCAAATCCCAATTTTACTAAATCAGGATATGGATGTCTAACACTGCAGTATGTCCATCTGGTAAGGGGTTGTGGTCTGGGCATGTTTCGGGCAGGACTTGGGAGGGCCCAAAATATAGATGTCCAACTGCGATCATAGTAGGGGAAGGGATGTCCATGTCTAAAAAGATAGACATCTGTATTTATTAGTCCTGGTACTTGTCACATCCAGGTTACAGAAAGATACACTGATTGAGCAGCTGTCTGCTGGAGGGATTAAAGAAACGGCACCTCCTTAATCCCCCAGTGGTTGCTGTCCCCCTTCCTTTCCCCTGAATGTGAAAACAGCAAGGGATACCAGCTTTAGGTATTATGGACATTCTTAACAGAGCACAAATAAAAAAGAGGGGGGGGGAGACAGAGCACATGCAGGTCTGAGGAGTAGCCTAGTGTCTAGTGCAGTGGACTGAGAGCCAAGAGACCCAGAGTGAAATCCCACTTCAGTGAATTGTGTCTCCTTTTTTTTTTTTAAATTGTGAGCCTGCCACAGACAGAAAAATAAATACAGTACCTGACTATATGATACCTGCAAGTCTGAAGGCTATTGAGGTGGTGTACATTTAGGTAAATATTTTTCTGTCTCTGGAGGGCTCACAATTAAAAAAAAAAAAATCACAAACCACTGAAGTGGGATTCGAACCTGGGTTCCCTGATTCTCAGCCCACTGCTCTAACCATTAGGTACTTTTCTATTTTGCATGGACATCTATGTGGCCACTTTATAAGATGACCATTACTAACTCACCACAGTGACTTTACTATTTTACTGCTGATCTCAGCAGTGCAACTTGTGGATATAATTGTTTCACCAGCAAGAATTATAGCACCCACCTCCTCACTGATCAGGCAGTGTTTTTTGTAAATTATTTTCAACTATTCTATATGTTCATTTGTATAATTTTACTGCATCCCAAGCTTTACTGCATATCAGACTTCATTCAAATAATTTAAGCCGTACTCATCATATAACCCCACTTTACATTCAATTCCATTGGTTGCTATTGTATTTTTGAATACAATTTAAATTATAGGTATTGACACATAAGGCATATTATGAGCAGGTGCTGTTACCTCTGGCAGCCTGGGAGAGAGTTATGTTCTTCAGAAACCTTATATTTGATGGTACCAGGGATTAAGGAGGTTCCATTGGTTGTTACACCTACAAGGATCTTCTATGTGGTGATGCCAGACCTTTGGAATAAGATTCCTCTATCTTTGCAGGCAGAGTGCTGCATATCTCATTTTAAATGTCTTTTAATGGGCACTGCGATGGGCACCAGGACAGCACCCCAATATGCCAACCTTTTTATGGCTGAGCTGGAAGAGACATTTCTGAATACACACCAGACCAAACCTCTAAAATACTACCGGTACATCGATGACATTTTTATGATTTGGACGGAGGGTGAAGAAACTCTGAAACAATTTTATTCTGCCTTCAATACATACCATCCTACAATCAGATTCAAAATTGACTACTCCCCAGAAAAAGTCAATTTTTTGGACACCACGGTCTCAATCAGTGATGGCTGTATACAAACATCTATATACAAGAAACCCACAGACAGATGCAGCTACCTCCACAACTCTAGCTTCCATCCTTCACATACAAAAAGATCCATCATTTACAGCCAAGCCACAAGATACCACCGTATCTGCTCTGACCCAGGAGACAGAGACACCTTAAAAGCCTGAGTGCATCCTTCAAACAGAAAGGCTACAACCCCAAAATAATCTCCAAGATTATTGCCTCCTCCCTCAAAACACCCAGGGAGAATCTGCTACAGTACAAGGAGAAAAAATCCACAGACAGAATTCCCCTTGTAGTGACATACAATCCAGAGCTGGAAAAACTGAGGAAAATCATAAGAGATCTACAACCTATACTCCAGGAGGATGAATTACTGAAAGAGATATTCCCATCCCCACCAGTACTGGCCTTCCGACAACCACCCAACTTAAAACACAAGCTAATCAGAAGTAAACTTCCATCACAGACTGAAAAGGAACAGAAGGGCACACGTCCCTGTAATTTATCCAGTTGCAAACTATGCCAAAATATTTCACAGGACCCCACAGTTACCCACAAAGGAAAGATATTCAACATAAAGGGATCTTTCACTTGCTCATCTTCCAATGTGGTATATATCATTCAGTGTAAAAAATGTAACGAAGGATGCTATATTGGAGAAACAGGCCAGATGCTTCAGACAAGATTCAATTTACATAGACATCATATGAACAATACAGCCAGTAGGGCCCCCACCCCGGTGGGACAGCACTTCACAGAACCAGGACACTGTACCAGTGATTTCACAGTGAGAATACTGCAAGGTAACTTTAAAACCATACAAGAACGTAAGACCTTTGAAGTCAGAATGATTGAATATTTTAACACCCAACAGAAAGGACTTAACAAGGACCTGGGGTTCCTAGCCCATTATAAACCATAAAGCTGTATGTCTCTGTTGATCACTCCATCCCTCACCTATCCACACCATCCTGTTAGAATATCAATGATATGCTTTGATGTCCCCATGCATACCTCCGACCCACCCCCATCCTCCCACCCTGTCAGACTGTCATAGTAATGCTTGAAGGTTTTCACTTATATACACTGTCAGCTAGCACATTTGCTTATTTCCGATCTGACGAAAAAGGGCAACCTTCGAAAGCTAATCAAGAAATGTATTAAGTTATGTCCAATAAAAAAGGTATCATCTTATTTTCTTTTCCATGTTTTATTTTGTTTGATTTCTATTGATAACCTTAAGAGTGGACTAACACGGCTACCACACTCCTCTACTTAAATGTCTTTTGAAAGCTTATTTGTTTAAGATGGCATTTCCGACTGTATGTTTGGGGGACTGAATATTTTATTACTATGGTATCCTCTTAAGAGTGACTGATCTTTATTTTATTGTAGTTCTTTTCTGTTTTAATCATAAATGTACTGTAAACCACTCTGATATTGTATTTATGTAGATCAGTATATTAAATGTAATAAACTATAACTAATCTGGCCCGGTATGCTGTTGTGGCTCCTTGGGAAAATACATCCTTCTGAAGCCATTATGATTATTTGTAAACTTGGTGATCCAAACTGCACACTGTCTTAATGGTATGATGCTTGTATCACTCACCAAGACCAAAAATGAACTTAAATGTCTTTTGAAAGCTTATTTGTTTAAGATGGCATTTCCGACTGTATGTTTGGGGGACTGAATATTTTATTACTATGGTATCCTCTTAAGAGTGACTGATCTTTATTTTATTGTAGTTCTTTTCTGTTTTAATCATAAATGTACTGTAAACCACTCTGATATTGTATTTATGTAGATCAGTATATTAAATGTAATAAACTATAACTAATCTGGCCCGGTATGCTGTTGTGGCTCCTTGGGAAAATACATCCTTCTGAAGCCATTATGATTATTTGTAAACTTGGTGATCCAAACTGCACACTGTCTTAATGGTATGATGCTTGTATCACTCACCAAGACCAAAAATGAACTTGGTCTCTCCAGAGTCAGACTAAAAAACAAAGGCAAAGCAGATTGTGTCAGGCTATTCACTCAAACGTAGGGAACACAGGTGCATCGTGAACCTGTAATGCTAGATTATCAGTGAACATATACACTGATATGCAGGAAAAATTAAGTACAATCAGAAACTAAGGGCCATATAATTCTTATGGGCCATGTGGCACTTAGAACACACTGTCAGTGCACACTAAGCTTTAGTAAGCATGGTCCTAAAAGTGAGAATGGATGGGGCTTCCCTTCCCGACTGTCCTGTCAACTGTTTTTTTTTAATTTATTATTTATTCATTTAAACAATTTTTACAAGAAACCATCTTGCTTAGGAAAGAGTCAGTTAACAAATAATTTTTAAACAGGAAAAAGAGAAGAAAGGAAAGGACAAATAAGTCTTTACACTTTCAACAATATAAGACACTCAAGTCCATAATTGGAGATCCAAGAATTTAAATTTAGAGAGAACTATAACTCAGGAACTAATACAAGGAAATCCTTCTCTACTAGGAAACTATACATTCTCTTTAATGCTTTTCCATCTTAGCTGAGGCGATTAGCGAAGACAAATGTCCAGGTTCAGTAAACACATACTTCTTTCCCCCCAGCCTAACTATGCACTTGCAGGGGTATCTTAAAAAGAAGGTACCCCCCAAGTGCAGAACTCCAGGTTGAGGAGCAAAAATTGTTTCCTCCGTCGTCTCGTCTCCTTGGAGACGTCAGGAAATAACATTACCCAAAAAGGGTTTATCCTTATTACGGAAAAACAAATGGAAAATCCAATTCTTGTCAGGCATCAATGCGACAGTTGCCACCAGAGAGGCAGCTGTCGCCAATTCAGAATCAGAGGACTCAAGCAAAAGAGAAACATCAATAGGTTTTTCAGATTCTGGATTCGTGTTCTTTTCTGGGATATAATAAGCTTGAGAAAAAGGTGGAAAATCTTTTTCCAAAATATTCAAGGTTTCAAGGAAATAACGTTTCAACATCTCAAGTGGAAGAACATTTTGTAACCTGGGAAAGTTAACGAATCTCAAATTATGATTCTTAGTATAATTATCAAAAACCTCCATTTTTTGCCTAAGATTCGTTAAGTCCTTTATCATCATAGTTTGTTGCGTTTCCAAGTTCATAACTTTTTGATCAGTTTTCCCCATTTTTTCATTTAAAGCTTTAATCTCTTCCTCTTGTTTTTGCACGCCACTTTCAATATTATTCACCTTAGGTAAAACCTCATTAAATTGTTTAAGAAAAAATTGTCCCAGGTTAGACATCAAATCCCACAAGGAGTCTAAAGTCACATCTTTTGGTTTAGTCACTAATTCAGTAGGAAAATCAAACCTTGCTGAAGACTTTACATTCGTCTCGCTTTGTCCCTCAGCTTCTCTCATCCCGTTGCTCGGCGTCGATATGGGCAAACTGCCCTCCATTCCATCCTCCGATGAAAGTGAAACTTCTCCCCGAAGTTCTTCCGGGTTTCCTACTCCTTCCGAGGGAGACCCCGTTGGGTCAAGGAGGAACGAGCTCGCGCCGAGCGGTTGAGGCAGTGGAGTGCGTACAGCGGGGCTCAATGTTGTTTCAAGTCCGGGGGAAGCCAAAATCTCTCGTTCGCTGGCGTTCCCTACCGGAGGCATTCCGCCATCAGGGACAGCTGCTCTTGGTCTCATGTAGCGGTCAATTGGACCCGATATGGGGGATGGAAGCGGGGAAGCTCTGCCCGCTACTCTCCCTCTTCATTTTGGCATCTCAACGGGAATGAGGCTCAGAGCGTCCTAGCAGAGCAACGCCATCTTGGATCTAGAACTTCCCTGTCAACTGCTTTTGCCATCACAGTTGCTCATGGTAGTTGATTGTGTATATGGGTTTATGCTGTTTTTTTCTTTATTTCTGTCAGTTGTAAACTACTATAACGTCCCTGTGGTTTTAATGATGGTTAAGAAATTAGGTAAATTTGACAAACAGGCATACTTATAAGGGTAGGCAAGAGAACCCTCCAAGAAGTCTGTTCTTCAAGTCCCAGTAATTTTCCCATATGATGAGCTTCAGAAGGGGCAGCTTTTAGACCCTCACAGTCAGGTATGAAACTGCTGCTTCCATCTCTAGAATTTAGCAGTAATGAAACCATATTTAGGCAGTGGCATAGCCAGGAATTTTTAACAGGAGGTGTGACTCCCATGCCCCCCCCCCCCCCAGTACTTTAAAATCACCTCCACTCTAGTCTTCACCAGGACAGTAGTAGCTGCACTCATAGGTTGCTTGCGTCCTACACCAGAACTTTTCCTCTGAACAGTCCCACCCTTTACAAAACAGGAAGCTGTTTCAGAAAGGGCGGGGAAATTCAGAGAGAAAGTTCTAGTGCAGGCTGCAGGCAGCCTATGAGAGGTGCTGCCACTGCCCATGCAAAGACTAGAGCAGAGGTGATGTTAAGGCACGGGTGGGGAGACCAGGTCTGACAGGAGTTGTGTATGCAACTAATACGCCACTACATTCTGGGCATGGTGTAATAGCCCCATTTGGGTGGCACTGCACAGAATTTTAAAGGACCCATATCCAATTTACACAGATGTCATATAAAGCATAATAGTATAAGGCTAGAATGTGTGATGTGAAAGCATATACACATTTGTTTTATGTTGAATACAGTAGGTTTATGTTTCATGTGTAGTTCTAGGAGCTACCATCCATGTTTGTTAGCTTTGCAGGAGGCATCCCTTCAGCCCATCAGAAAGTGTCACAGGAGAGGTGTCTTATAGCTTTCTCCCCCCCCCCCCCCCACCTGTTTAAAAAACCACGCTAGCGACCGCCACATGGCAATGCCAACACAGCCTATTATCTCACCGGCAGCCGCTACAGTGGCTTTGTAAACAGGGGGGTCTTGACATTCTTACTTTGATAAAGGGCACAGTTAGGGTGAGAGAAAATAGATGTGGCATCAGTTGCTCTGTGTGCAGATGAGCCCATTTCTTCGTTAATGTTGTGGCCAGGGCTGGCTTAAACATCAGGCAAACTGGCAGTCACCCAGGGTGGTAACTCATGGTGGGGGGGAGGGGTGGCAAAAGCAGCTGCAGCCAATGCAACACAATGGTTCTAACAGCCAACACTAACTCAAAGAACCATCTCAGGGAAGGAAGAATCAAAGCCCCAGCATGTACAACTACGACAGATGTTTAAAGATTGTGACCTGGCTGAGGATTGTTCTAGGAAAGGTGCTTGCTGTCAGTCCTGAGAGATTGGGCATGGGAGCTTTGCTCCACTTTCTAGTGATGTCAGATACTGCTTTAAAAAGCAGCGCCTAGTGGCACGTTGTCACCAACACATCACCTAAGACACATGCCAAAGGCACGCTCCTTAGCGTAGCAACTTTAAGCAGGGACTTGGATTATCTTTTGTGATATTTTAATCAAGAGGTTTGTTTGAGATTGGTATTTCTTAGTTTTTAAAACAGGTTTTCATATGTTATACTAGTTTGAGAATCTATTGGAATGTTTCACAATGTGGATATCATGGTACTTTTTATATTATTACTAGTAAAAAAGGCCCGTTTCTCACACAAATGAAACGGGCGCTAGCAAGGTTTTCCTCGGAGTGTGTATGTTTGAGAGAGTGTATGTGAGAGTGACTGTGTGTGAGAGAGAGAGTGAATGTGCGAGTGTGTGTGTGTGTGAGTGAGAGAGAGAGAGAGAGTGAGTCTGAGTGCGAGTGTGTCTGTGAGAGAGAGAGTGTGTGTGTGAGAATGAGAGTGTGTGCAAGTGCGTATGTGAGACACAGTGTGAGAGAGAGTGTGTGTTTCACACAGATACAGTGTGTGCGAGAGAGAGTGAATGTGCGAGTGTGTGTGTGTGAGAGAGAGAGAGTGAGTCTGAGTGCGAGTGTGTCTGTGAGAGAAAGAGAGTGTGTGTGTGAGAATGAGAGTGTGTGCAAGTGCGTATGTGAGACACAGTGTGAGAGAGTGTGTTTCACACAGATACAGTGTGTACGAGAGAGAGAGAGAGTGTGTGTGAGACACAGACTCCCTGTGAGACTGAGTGTATGAGACCAAGAGAGTGTGTGAGTGACTGTGTGACACATAGAGAGTGAATGTGATACAGTGTGAGACATAGAGTGTGTGAGAGACAGTGTGTGAGAGTGAGAGAGAGAAAGACATTGACTGTGAGAGTGTGTGTGACAGAGATACCCCCCCTCTCTGGTGTCAGCCCCCCCCCCCCTCTCTGGTATCTGAGCGTTACTGTGCAGGACGCTGAGCTCTGGCTGTGCTTCAAGGAACTGACCAATCCTATTTAATAGAATGCACCTCCAACATTCTGAAGCCGAGAAACCTCGTGTGGTTGGTCACTTCTGCTTGTGACGAACCTGGAAGTACGTGATGTCAATTCAGGAGATTGATACAGAGAGCAGGAATGCCTCAGCCATGCAGTCAGCTTCAGAATGTTGGAGATGTGTTTTATTATATAGGATTGTTAATATAGTCCCTTAGCCTGGGAGCAGTAAAAGGCTTTAATGGACTGTTTGAGGGGAGGAGTAATGAATATTTTATTTTGCCTGTTTGTATAAACTCATGGAGATTAAGAGCAGATGGAAGAACTGGACTATCTTTGATTCAATAGACTGGCAAACTTCTGGTATTAATTCAATAGAAGTGATAGTTGATAATAAACCTTATAAGAAATCTGGAAAAAAAAAGGATGTGAGCTTAGGAATAGAACTTTACAGAAAGTTTCAATAGATTATACTGTGAGAAGTGATGAGTTACAGCCTGTTCCTTATTGTTATTTCAATGCAAGATCTGTCTGTAACAAATTAACTATCCTGAAAGATGTAGGGCTGACTATGACAACTGAAATTTGGATTACAGATAAAAATAGCCCTATGTTGGTTAGTTTATGTCCCCCAGGGTATAAAATTTTAAACAGACCTAGGTTGGGGAAAAAAGGTGGTGGTTTGTGTTTAATATATAAAGCTTTCTTAGATTTGAGACTAGTTGAGTTGATATATGTCCCAGGTTTAGAGATTATGGGTAATGGTCACTTGGAATAATTTTGAAATATAGACCCACAGGTAGTAGGCCTTAAGTTCAAGGGGATTGGAACATCACATTGAAAGAATTGGGGTTATGTGTCCAAGCTATAGACTATTGGATCTCCAACAAAAAACTCAAATTGAATCCAGAAAAAAAAAAAACAAATTTCTTTGGTTGGGTATGTTTGATTCTGCTAAATTCCCTTTACAGTTTTTTCTTGGTACAAATATGTTTTCATTTGATTTTTGTTCTAGAATACTGGGAGTAGAGATAGTTTACTAATGTTTTCTCAACATATTAATAACAAAAAAAATCATTTCACGTATTAAAGTAACTAAGAACAATTCAAAATTATTTTGATTGCAATAAATTTAGGCTGTTAGTTCAGGCCTTAACCTTGTCGAGATTAGATTACTATAATGTTAGTGGTTGTTCTAAAACTTTAGTAGGACAATTGCAGTTTATGCAAAATACAGCAGCACATCTAATTTTCTCAGCTGGCAAATTTAAGCCAGCTACCCCTTTGTTGATTGAGCTGCACTGGCTTCCAGTAGAGGTAAGGATTAAGTTTAAGTTAATTACAACAGTGGTCAAAATTACTTATGGTGACACACCACAGTATCTAATTGATCTTGCGTAGCTACTGCATAGCAGTTCTAGCATGATAACTTGTGACCGTGTGTTAAAGTTTCCAACAATTAGCTCAATAAGATTTAGGAAGCTATTTAACTCCTCCCTCTATTATTTGGCTGCGTCTTGGTGAATTTCACATCTTTAGAAGTCTGCTCAGAAATTATCAACTATTTCGTAAAGTTCTCAAAACTATTTTATTTTATGAATATCTGAGATAACATTTATAATTTTTTGCAATATGTTCTTTATAATTTAAAATACAAAGTGATGCATGCATCAACCTTTTCCTATATGAGCACGCAAATCTGGAACAAACTACCACGAAACCTAAGAACAACCTATGAACTAACCAACTTCCGCAAACTACTAAAGACTCATCTCTTTGAAAAGATCTATCAAAAGGATCAAAGCACATGAAGTCCACACACACTGTTGGCAGCGCATCAACACATTCTCCTAGTATACCTATCCCCATAATTCTTACACACCCAACCTTTTTTCTCATCACTATTGTTCTTTCCCCCGATCGATACCTGGACATTGTTTTAACTCAACTCCTCATAATGTAACCATAATCATGTAATAACTTATTGTACTATCATCGTTACAATGTACTGTATTTTAACTCAACTCCTCATAATGTAACCATAATCATATAATAATTTATTGTACTACCATCATTACAATGTATTGTAAGCCACACTGAGCCCGCAAATAGGTGGGAAAATGTGGGATACAAAAGCAATAAAATAAAATAAAATAAATAAATGATTATGTATTATATGATTCCTGAGGTTTTGTCTCAGCTTCTTTTTTCAATTTGTGATCCGCAATGAACTAAGTGTAGATATTGGCAGACAGCAAGTCCTGTGTAACATAACATACGTTTTCAACACAGTTTTCATATATATTGTTAGTGGGTAAGAACATTCATCTTGAGGATGACAAGAGTGTTGACACTACTTGTTTATTAGATTTTTTAGAAACTTTACAATATAGATTTGAGATCAGTAGTCCAACTCATAAGAAGGGTCACACTCTAGATTTGGTTGCCCCATTATCTAAGCAAAGGGAGATTGGTATGCAATCAGATGTTGACTGGTCGCAGGTTCCCTGGACAGATCACTATATTGCTACGTTTACACTATATTTTCCCTCTTTTAATCATTGGACGCCATGTTTTGAATGGGAGCAGAGTACCAGTAGTATATAAGGACTTTACAGCAATCAGTACAGGCCCTGACAAAGCTCAGAACAGGAATGAAATGGTGGCTCTGTCGGGCTTTCCTTAAAAGATAAGTGTTGTACAGTCCCAGCGCCCTTTAAATAATTTAGATGGAATGTCATTTAATTGAAATAAGTAAGGAAATGATAAAAACAGAGGAGTTGTGGCAGCCAATGCTTAAAAAGTAGCTGCTTAAGAGAATGCAGCCGTGCTGCCAGTGTGTATGCAGTCTAACTTGGCAAATATCTCTGAGGCCTTTTCTCCTCTAAAAATAAAACAAAAAAAAACATAAAATAAGAAAATAAGAAGTTGAGCCTTTGCTTGAAGGTTATGTTTTTCTTGACAACACATTTGCACGTAAGAGTTATAGTTGTTACTAGTATTGAAGCACTTGTGTTTAGTTGCATCCCAAGTTTGGTGAAAATGAGAAAGGGCACATGATTCCCAGAAAAAAAATTATGACAATCTTCTATTAAAACTTATCAAGCAGCAATTATGGAAGCTAAGAGGTTATATTATAAAAAGTTAATAGGTTAGTTACAACATGAAGATGCTTTTTAGAATATTTAATAGTCTTACTAATATTGCAACAATTACTGCAATTCCTGAAACACAACATCCGTCAGCAGAAGTACTGGAAAACGTTTTGGGGATAAAGTATAGAAAATTAATTATCATGGTGGGGTGTAAAGGGATTGGGGAGAGAGAGGGGAAGGGGGGGCTTCTACAGGGGGGTATGGACGGTAGGGTCTGGGGGGAGTAGGGGATTGAGGATGGGGGGAGGGAAGTTTATTCTGTAATAGGTGGGATATGATGCAGTTCAGGGGTTGGGCTAATATATGTTGAAGATTTGTTTTATGCTGTTACAAACAAGTGGTATTTGTCTAAATGTAAAAACTTGATGACGCGCTGATCGCAGTGAAGTATCTTGTGGTTGATAGCATACTTGTATGTCTATGCATTTGAGTTGTGGCTTGTAATGTTTGCAATGTCATCAATAAAAAACGTTGAACTCTAAAGTATAGAAAATTAGATCTTCTCTACCGGGTATAGTTTCTGTATATGATACTGAGAGTAGAAATGAAGAGTATTTTCCTCAGGGATATCTCCATTGATCAAACATGAACCTCATTTCAAACCATTCAGGAGAGCAAGGTATTAGCTAAATTAGATTCTCTTGCTAAGAAATCCTGTTTGCTTGATTATTGTCCCTCTTATTTGTTGAAGAGTGTAGGTTGGCTGACTATCTTTGTCAATTCACTGCTTAGGGAAGGATTGTTCCCCTCTGAGTTAGGAGAAATAATTCTAACACCTACTCCAAAATCAGAAGGTGCAGCTTTAACAATTTTCTTATCCAATAGCGAGTATATTGGTTGCAACTCAAACAATGACTTATCTAGATATATTTCGCTGTTTACATGATACACAATATGGTTTTAGACATATGCATAGTACAGAGTCTTTGTTGTTGACTGTAGCGTAGAGGGTGAAATTGTTTCTACGTCAAAAGATACCATCCAATTTGATATATCTGGCGCTTTTGACTCTGTAGATCATGTTGCATTGCTGTCTAAGTTAAGTGATCTAGGAATGTCTTGGGCAGTTCTTAACTGGTTTCATGGTTTCTTGAAAAATAGAAGGTATAGAGTTAAAAAGAATAATATCTTTTCAAGTGGAAGAGTAGCAGCCTAGTGGTTAGAACATCAGTCCTGATATCCAGAGATGGCTGGTTCAAATCCCACTGCTACTCCTTTTGATCTTAGGCAAGTCACTTAACCCTCCATTACCTCAGGTACAAAATTGGATTGTCCAGGGGCAGAGAAATACCCAGGGAACCTGAATGTAACTCACCTTCAGCTACTACTGAAAAAGGCATGAGCAAAATCCAACATAAATAAATAGTTGGTCTCCTAATTATGGAGTTCCACAGGGTTCACCTTTATCCCCGTTTAATATTCTTATGAGTTCATTGGGGTTTTATTTGGATTCTTTTCTATGTTATGTTTCTTTTTATGTGGGTGATATTTTTATATTGGTTCCAATAACTTCTGGATTTGAAGAGGGTTGTAAATTGATATTGTAATGTATACGTAAGACACAAAAATGGGCATCTGAAAATTTATCTAAAGCTTAATACAGATAAAATGAAATTGCTCTATTGTTGTAATACACTATTGGGTATGGCAAAAATTATTAATTTAAATTCAGGAGAGATAATTAATGCCTTTGTTTATTAAGGTGCACTATAGGCGCATTAGCGTTTTTAACATGCGTAAATGGTTTACGCATGTTAAACACTAATGTACCCATAGAAATGTATAGGCACATTAGCGTTTAATGTGCCTTAACTTTACAGGTACGTTAGAAATGCTAAAGCACCTTAGTAAACATACCCCTTTAAGTTTGAAACATCATCACGGGTATTGGGTGTTGTATTTGATACACAATTGAATATGGAATGTCAGATAAATACCTTGTGTAAAAGAATATTTTTAAAGTTATGTCAGTTAAGGGCAGTACGTCCTTTCTTTTTTCCAGAACAATTTTGTGTGATAGTACAAGTGATTATTCTCTTTAGATTGACTCTTACAGTGCTTTGTACACTGGTACACATCAAAAATTGCTGCATCGACTACAGTTATTGCAAAACACTGCAGCTAGGTTGATATTTGGATGTAAGAAATATGATCAGGTGTCACCTATCTTGAGAGAACTTCATTGGCTGCCAGTGAGGGCTCGAGTAGACATTGAAGTGGCTGGTTTAGTCTATAAGATTTTTTCAGGTAGTTGTCCAGTTTCTCATAGTCAGTTATTAACTTTTCCTTCGGGTAGGATAATGGTTCATCTGACCTCTTTTTTAATACTTGGTTTTCCCTCTGTCAGTAATGTGCAGCATAAATGAATTCATGAGAGTTCATTTATATATCAATCATAGAAGATTTGGAATATTATTCCTGTTTTCATTCATATAATTCTTACCTATTTAATGTTTAGAAAGGCTTTGAAATCTTATTTGTTTGACAAATACTAGGGATCAATTTCATAGTTTTTATGTAACCTGCTTTCATGCCTTGGTTAATTTAAGCAGGATATAAGCAGCATATTGGAATGGAATCAGTACATCCTTTTAACTGGCGAAAAATGGACAATTTTCAATTGCCCACTTACCTAGGTAACAGCCTGTTAGAAATTGACTTTGTTATATATGTGTGTATCTGTATACGACACAAAGTTTAATACATATGGGTGCTCATTTGTAAGTCTATGTTTTTTGAAAATGAGCCTCCATAATGTACAATTATACATTTTTACAGGCTTATTCTGGAAGAGGTGACTTTGAGGTGATCATGTGTTTAATTTTCCAAATTTCAGGGGCAGGGGAAGGCATCTAGGGGCCTGTAATTTAACTGAGAAGTTCAAAGCTGATGATTCACCTAAGATGCCTGATATCCTTGCACCAATCCTGGTGGTGGCTGCCTACATTGTTCTATTATTGCTGTTCTCCCAAATATATATGAGAGGTGATGTACCAAAGAGCTTCTGTGAGACAGCTCATTATCCTTGAAAGATACAGTATAGAAAATAAATAAATAAATAAATGCAAGCGATATGGATATCTCTGGAATCCTAAATAGACTGGTTGCTCCATCCACAAATCACTAATCCTCCCCCTCCTAGTTGGAAAGCTTGTTTTACTTTGTACACTATCAGGCTTATTTTCGAAAGAGGACACCCATATTTTGACACAAATTGGAAGATGGGTGTCCTTCTCACAGGGTCGCCCAAATCAGCATAATCGAAAGCCGATTTTGGGCATCCCCAACTGCTTTCCGTCGCGGGGACGACCAAAGTTCACGGGGGCATGTCGGAGGCATAGCGAAGGCGGGACTTGGGCATGCCTAACACATGGGCATCCTCGACCCATAATGGAAAAAAAAGGGCGTCCCTGATGAGCATTTGGACGACTTTACCTGGTCCTGTTTTTCTTATGATCAAACCACAAAATGGTGCCCGAACTGACCAGATAACCACTGGAGAGAATCAGGGATGACCTCCCTTTACTCCCTCAGTGGTCACTAACCCCCTCCCACCCTCAAAAAAACTCTTTAAAAATCTCTTGTGCCAGCCTCAAATGTCATACTCAGGTCCATCACAGCAGTATGCAGGTCCCTGGAGCAGTTTTAGTGGGTGCAGTGCACTTCAGGCAGGTGGACCCAGGCCCATTCCCCCCTACCTGTTACACTTGTGGTGGTAAATGTGAGCCCTCCAAAACCCACCACAAACCCACTGTACCCACATCTAGGTGCCCCCTTCACCCGTAAGGGCTATGGTAGTGGTGTACAGTTGTGGGTAGTGGGTTTTGGGGGGTTTGGGGGGACTTAGCACACAAGGTAAGGGAGCTATGTTCCTGGGAGCAATTTCTGAAGTCCACTGTAGTGCCCGGTTGGTGTCATGGCATGTGAGGGGGACCAGTGCACTATGAATGCTGGCTCGTCCCATGACCAAAGGGCTTGCATTTGGTCGTTTCTGAAATGGGCATCCTTAGTTTCCATTATCGCCGAAAATCAGAAACGACCAAGTCTAGGGACGACCATCTCTAAGGACGACCTAAATGTCAAGATGTGGGCGTCTCCGACCATATTATCGAAACAAAAGATGGACGTCCATCTTGTTTCGATAATACGGGTTTCCCCGCCCCTTTGCCGGGACATTTTGCGAAGACGTCCTCAGCAAAACTTGGGCGTCCCCTTCGATTATGCCCCTCCATGGGGCTCATTTTTGAAACAGAAAAATCTCCCAAAAACAGCATAAAGCAGAAGATGGGATGTTTTTCTTGCAATAACGTCCAAATCACTATTTTCAAAACACATTGTAAAGATGTTTATCTATGCAGTTTATCTGCAGTGCAACCAAATCACAAGGGGGCTTGTTGGGGGTGCGATTTGGGTGTTCCCACAATTTGGATATTTTTCTGCCATAATTTTTTTGCAATGTGGCAGCTGAAGCGTATCAGAAATTGCCTACCTAGAGATCTATTCCGCGCTGTTGTTCACTGGCTGGTCCTTTCACACCTGGACTACTGTAGCGGGATATACGCTGGTTGTCATGACTATTTACTAAGAAAACTCCAGACAGCCCAGAACACGGCTGCTAGATTAGTACTAGGCAAATCGCGCTTTGCCCATGCGCAACCATTGCATTTTGGCCTGCACTGGCTCCCAGTCAAAGATCGCATCATCTTCAAAGTCTGCTCTTTAACGCATAAGATTGTATTTGTAGAGGCCCCTGAATACATGCTCGACCTAATTGATCTGCCCCCAAGAAATGCTTTGTCGTCATCGTGCAACTTTCTCTGTCTACACTATCCCAGCAGCAGGAAAGTTAGATATAAACATATGTTTGCTTCGTCTTTCCCATATACCAGTGCTAAGACTTGGAATGAACTGCCGAAGCAATTAAAAGGATATCAGACCATCAATTATTTAAAAAGTTCTTAAAGACATTCCTATTTACGCAAGCCTAGTCCATAACGAACTCTTCCTTTTGACTCTCCCGTTGTAGTTTGAAGTGGGTCTCTAACCCAATTGCACTTGTTGGACAGTTTTTCCTTCTCATGTCTTTTCTGTGAATTCATCCCAGCTCTGTCATCCTATGTTTCTACCTTTCTTTCTTTTATTGTGCCTGCGCTTGTGGGAAAATGTGGGATAGAAATGCACTAAAATAAATAAATAATAAATGGAACCAAACAAAAATGTGCAGAGCAAACCTTCCTAGATTGAAGGTTTGTTTGTGAAGTGATTGATCCTCTGATATATAGCGCTGGCCACCATGGCATGAGGGCAAGGCGAAGCAAGCACTGCAGAGGAGGTGATTATTTACAAAATCTTTTACACTCTTTGGAGCCTTATATAGCTTCTATTGCACCATTACGAATTTAAGTGTCTTTCCAGTAGGTTAGGAATATTTCACATTTCCCTCACTTCACGTTTCCCCACTTAGGCCCCAATGCTCAAATGTCATCGTTAAGTACGGAGTGAGTCCATAACCACGGTTGAAATTACCAGTTTTGAAACAATGCTCAAAGAAAAGTGCATGCAAATGACATGTGCAGAAATTCTGCAAGCGGCTCAGTAGAGAAAGTGTCTAACACATACGCAGAAAAGTTTTGTGGTAAGTGTTGATGTTCTACGCATGTCCAGGAAAAAAAGGCAACCACCACATTGTAGGCGTTCATCCAGTGACATCACATAGAGTTTCCTTTTTTTTCCACAAGAACTTTTTAACACTACTGTTATGTGCAGGACACACACCAGGGGCGTAGCCAGACACTCAATTTTGGGTGGGCCTGGGTCCATGATGGGTGGGCAGAAGAACTCCACCCTACCCCATAGTGATTTGGTCTCTCCCTCTCTTGCCTGCATGCCATATGGTCTCTCAAACATCCCCCTCCCCCGCATACCTTTTAAATAGCAGATTTTCACCGGAGCGAGCAGCAACTAATACACACTGCTCATGTTGGCCCCATAGCCTTCCCTCTGATGCAAGTTCCTGTATCTGCATAGGTGGGAATACATCAGAGGGAAGGCTGTGGGGCCGGTGTGAACAGTATGTATCAGTCGCTGCTCGATGTAGGCAAAGATCTGCTATTTACAAGGTATGCAGGAGGGACAGTTTTTGGGAGTTTTCAGCTGGTGTGGCTTGGAGATCCCTGCCTGCCAAATCATAGGTGTGCTGCTACTGGGTGGGCCTGAGCCCAAAGAGGGTGGGCCTGGGCCCACCTGAGCCCACCCTTGGCTACGCCACTGACACACACACATATAATATACACACATAACACATACATATAATACACACACATGGCACATTTCACACACATGTGCAGATACTATTAAAAAATGCAAGCAGACTGCTCCACCGAGAAGTTGCCCTCACGCAACAACAGCTCCAGACCTGCCGGAAAATTCTGGACCTTAAAGGTAGGCGCTCCTTTCTGTGCATTGCTTGGAGACGTTTGTGCATCGCACAGAATCCCCAGTTTAATATTTAATGAGCTCAGTGTAATACTTTTGCATAGGATTACTGATAGCTGTTACCACAAATGGTAAAAAGCGACGCAGAACCCCTTTGTGCATTAGACGCTGAATAATGTGTGCACTAGGCTGGCTACAACCAGTCTAAATCAAACGTTGAAAGCACAGTAAGCCTCTTATTGACCTATAAGTGCATTCACTCTGCAGCCCTTCACTACCTCTCCACCCTCATCTCTCCCTACACTCCTTCCCTATAACTCCGTTCACTAGGCATATCTCTCCTAGTTGCGCCCTTCTCCTCCATTGATAACTCCAGACTCCGCTCCTTCTATCTCGCCGCACCTTATGCCTGGAATAGGCTTCCTGAGCCATTATGTCTAGCTCCATCCCTGGCTGCCTTCAAATCCGGGCTAAAGGCCTACCTGTTTGTTGCTGCTTTCGACTCCTGACTTGTAACCTTTATCTTATCCTTATGTGTCCTTCTGTCTGTCCTTCCCTAATCCTTTTTGGTCCTGTCTGTTTGTCCTGATTTAGATTGTAAGCTCATTTGAGCAGGGACTGTCTTCCTTCTTCATGTTCAATTGTAAAGCGCTGCATACGACTGGTAGCGCTATAGAAGTGATTTATAGTAGTAGTAGCATTGGGGCCTGAGTCCTATAGAATAAGTGACATAAGCACAGGGCAGGCTTAACCCTTTGGTGCATTCTAGGCAAATAAGTGTTTTGGGTTTCCTTCAATGTAGTACAAATACATTTTAAAACTTTCATAAACAGAGACCGGCATGGTTCTGGCTGCAGAGGAGGAAGCATCTTCTATTACTTGGAGGACAACGCACAAGGGATGGGGAGGACAGATGAACCTCTGCAGGTGGTGGTGACCTTATATCAGGACAAAAATCTGCCTTCAGAGATAATGAATTGCACATCTGATAAGGCCCCTCTGAAACATGTGGGCTCTAGGCAAGTGCCTAATTTGCCTATGCCTTAAGGCTTAATCCTGCCCTGCATAAGTGTTTTATGTGAAAAAAGGCAGCTTGGTAACTAGTCTGAATTAACCTCATGGTGGTACTATGCTCAGTGTTCTTCCTTGGTCTTACTCCAGGATGTTGGCAACATCAGGATGTCATTCTGCATTTCAAAAAGACACAATGATAGTCAGGAACCTGATAATGTAATGTGTGAGCCAGAGCTTAAATGAGTCTAAAAACTCAATCTTTTGGCAAAATTTCAAGTGTAGGGTCTGGGTCATGAGTTATGAATGCTCTCTCTTTAGCCTTTCTGGCTAAGTTGATAATTTAAATAAATGAGTGCTAATGTGCTGCCACCCAACCTCACTGTAGGTATAATAGTATTATTGTCAATGCTAACACAGAAAAATTATACCTGTAGGGAAAAAAAATGAATAAATGCTATTTTTAGATTTGTGCCACACCTTTCCAGTGAAAAAAGAATTCCCAAAACAACATGAATTTAAATAATACTTTGCAATTCAAATGCATATACAATACTAATAAGATTATAAACTCCAAAACAATAAACATAGGAACTGTAGGTTTACTGATTTTGTTCTGAGATATATAGGGCCTCTGAGCAAGTTTTTTTTTAAATATAGGCTATAATTATTCTTATTGTTCAGATGTGCTGAAAAAATTTATTTTCACTCTAACATTTTTTAAGTCCCAATTTTGGGAAATTAAGGGCTCTGTGTTTTGAGGATGGATCCTTTATTTCTACCAGTGCTTAACTGGGAGATGAACTCTTCCTGCCAGACTCTGACGGGCATGTTTCTTTAACTCGTAAATTCAGGCTGTGGAGAGTTGAAACTTTCATTTCAGGGGCTCATTTCCTGGGAGATGAATCTCTTTCAGCACACTTGACCAATTTACACGATCTGGTAGTTCAATTCCCTTGAAAACCCACATTTCCAAGAAAAGATGAACATAAAGAGGAGACACTGCAGTGCCGCCCTTACCATTTTCTGCATGTTGGCGGCAGGTGGATCGACTTTACTTCTCAGCCTGTTATGGAGCAAAAGCAACGAGAAACTCTCCTTTGAACCTACGGCGAAGAGAAGCGAAAAGTCAGTAGACCAGAATATTCGGAGAGCAAACAAAATCCTGAGCATGACACAAAAAGCTTGAGAGGAGGCACGTATTTTCACGGATACTACTGGAAATATAAGGCAGAGTTAAGAAAAGAAAAGTTTTTGAGCTGACTGAACATTCCTACACTGTGTGAAAATCTAATTGTAGAAACAGGTGACAGCCATAAAAGAGATTTCTGCAATTTTCAAACATGTGAGAGCTCTTGATTCAAAATGTCCGTTTAAAGGTAGACGCGTAAACCAATTTCAGACAATGAGAAATGAAGGGTATTAGACTGCCTTAGGTAGATAGTAATGAATAAAGATGTAGAAAAGAGGTCACAAACAGAGCTTCCTTCCTCCCTCTCTGCTCTCCAGGGCCATTGGGACTTAGTGGGGGGGAATGACACCTTGCCAAACTGAAGTTAAAGGCAATGTTACCTCTGTGAATCGGAGTCGACGGGCTCAGCTTCTCCACTGGCAGCCATCTGTCGCCAAAACAGGGGCCCATCACAGCCCAAATCAGAGCCCATAGCTTTACCCAGGGGATCCGATCACCTCCCATGGCCGAGACGTCTGCAGGACAGGTTGGTACGGATAGATCTGCTCTGTCTACACGGATCCACTCGTTTCTCCCTGTGCCTTCTGCCCCCCCCCTCCTCTCTTCTTTCCCAACCTCTGGTCGCTGTTTCCAAGGGTTTTTTTTTTTTTTAATTATTTTTATTCTATTCAAACTTCAGATGGGCAGTGCTAAGCAGCCCAAACAAAAGAATGGAGCTTTGGTGAGTAATAGCATTGTCAAAATAGCCTGCTTGCTGTGCTGTCACCGCCGACTGTTCCCCTGGCATAAAAGGAAAAGCTCAAAAGCCAGCCAAAGAGAGAGCGAGAGTGAAAGACTTCCTGGGGAATCCCTGCCATTGCCCTCCATAGCTCACAGCGCAGGACTAATTATGTTAATACCAAAGCACCAGGGGACATTCTACCGGCATTCCAGCAAAACAGAGGGTGTTGGACTGGTGGAGGAGCACTCAGAGTTCAGCTGAATAACTAGTCTAGACAGATACTTAGCGGCTGCTACTTCAGTTTCTCATGCACACCTGCCAAAAACAAGAGTACCAGCTCCCCTCATCCTCCCCTGCTTCCCATTGTACTTCCATCCTAATGTGATGCCCCAGCCATTGCTGGGGATAAAACTTAAGCCACCAAAAGATATGATAATGTCTGACCTTTTGATTGGACTAATTTAGTAATTTCTTGATTAGCTTTTGGGAAGGACAGGTCCTTCATCAGGTCTGGAAAATGGAATCAACCAAAGAAAATGCAAGTGAATCCCAAAATGCATTCCAGGGTGAGCATGAAGGTGAAAGGAGTGGGGGGTGAGGTTCAGTTTCATGGTGCTGTGCACCTGGTGATCAAACACAAAAGTGACATGGTAAGTGATGGCAGATAAAAGACCTGAATGGTCCATCCAGTCTGCCCAACAGTCACATTCATTCTTAATTCAAGATTAAATCAACAATGAATATCATGTTATATACTTGGTCTTTCTTTGTTGTTTCTGGGACACATTGTAGAAGTTCACCCGGCTTTGTCCTTATGTTCCAACTACTGGAGTTGCTATCAAAGTCCACTCCAGCCTATTTATTATTATTACATTTGTATCCCGCGCTTTCCCACTCAAAGCAGATTCAATGCGGCATACATAGTAAAAGGAATACAGAATATTGTTAAAGAGGGTAAAAGTTAATTATACCAGAATAATAGAAGAGATGAATAGGTAGAAAAAGGCAATGGAGAGGGGAGTAAGGTGGGAGATGAAGTCTTGGTCAATGTCGTTATCATGGGAGTATGTGTTAGGTAGATGGTTCATAAGATTAATCTGGATTGTTTGGATAGGCTTGCTTGAATAAATGGGTTTTTAGTGCTTTCCGGAAGGGTAGATAGTCGCAGATTGATTGGATACATCTGGGAAGAGCATTCCAGAGTTGACTGCCCAGGAAGGAGAAATTAGATCCATGATAGGTCTTGTACTTGATTCCTTTGCAGTTGGGGTAATTTCGCAAAGATTCAGACATAGTAGGGAGGTCCGAATCTGTCTTGTCATTTGCAGCACTCAGACCCTAAAAGTATGCCCGGTACTGTCCTCACATTCCAAATTACTGGAGTTTCCGTCAAAGTCCTCTACAGCCCATCCTAAACCAGATTGTTATGTGTGGGACTCAAACTGTAGAAGCCAGCCCAGTACCGGCCTTAGTTGATACAGCCAGAGTTGCCATCTAAGCACCACTTGACATGCAACACATATGCAACCCTTTAAGTTTTGTTTTTTATACCATTCATTAGCTTAGCAGAGTTTAAAAAGGGGTTAGACGGTTTCCTAAAGGACAAGTCCATAAACCACTACTAAATGGACTTGGGAAAAATCCACAGTTCCAGGAATAACATGTATAGAATGTTTGTACGTTTGGGAAGCTTGCCAGGTGCCCTTGGCCTGGATTGGCCACTGTCGTGGACAGGATGCTGGGCTCGATGGACCTTTGGTCTTTTCCCAGTGTGGCATTACTTATGTACTTATGTAATTAGAGATCCTCTGTGTTCATCCAATGCCATTTTGAATTCCGCCAACATTTTTTTTCTCCACTTCCTCCCTTCAAGACATCAACCACCCTCTCCATGAAAAAGAAATTTCTGACATTACTCCACTAACTATAAAAGGAGATATGTACAGATATGATAGATAAAAAAGTAAAATCACCACAGAGTATAAACAGAAACTATGCAAAAAATGAATAAATGATAAATGCAATGGCATAAATGAAATGACACCTGATAAGCATGCTTTAAATGTATATAAGTATTAAATGCACAATGTACTTTACTATGAAAATAAAAATATAGGATAAATCTAAAATTAAAAATTAAATGGATATCTCTAAAAGCCTTAAAAGGATTATGAAAACTGGTGTATAATTAAAGTTACCTAGAAAGACAAAACCTAGAAGAGAGAAATAGTCTCAATTCTTTAAAAAAGGGGAAGAGGGAGAGAAAAGAGTCTGGGAATTGGACACACATCCCTGGAGTTTAAAAAATATAGGGCCCTGTTTACTAAGCTGCGCTAGAGGCATGTTAGATTTTTTAGCGCATGCTAAGCATTAGCACATGGTAACCGTGTAATATTCCTATGAGCGTCTACACAGTCCAGCCGGGTGGACTTCTACAATCTGTCCCAGAAACAACAAAGAAAGACCAAGTATATAACATGATATTCATTGTTGATTTAATCTTGAATTAAGAATGAATGTGACTGTTGGGCAGACTGGATGGACCATTCAGGTCTTTTATCTGCCATCACTTACCATGTTACTTTTGTAAGCTAAAAACACTAGTGCATCTTAGTAAACAGGGCCCATTTTGTTATGAAAAAGATGTGTAATCAGTATCTAAGTTTAAACCTGAGGGGACCAAGGTCTGAAAGAGAAAAATAAGTCTCTGTTCTTCATGGAGTAACATCTTCTCTACACTTCTCTTGTGCTAATTCTCCTTAAAACTTTTAAACACAGAGAATTTCAAATCTTCTAATGTATGTCCTGCAGCTTGCCAATGTTCTACCAGCGACGCTGAATCATTGTTTCTGTTAGTATTACTGTGATGGTGAATTAATCTAGTCTTTAACATTCTCTTAGTCTTGCCGATATATAATAGCTTACAGGGGCAGAGTACAATATAAATAACATTGGCAGTAGCACAATCAGATGTGTGGTTGAGTTTATTAGAATTCTGAGTTGATAATTCAGGAAGGCAAGAAAGAACTAGTGTCCTCCAGGATATGCCAGTGTTGCCGAATACTCTTTTGGATCTGGCTTGCAAAGTGTGAAAATCTAAGAGCACATATGACATCTGGTGTCATTCCTTCTTTCCAATTTTGAAGCAATTCTTCTCTACTTTCCATATTCACTCTGCTGTTTCCTGAAAGTATATGTTGCTTAGGGTAACTCGTGCTTTCAAATCTCCACTTCATAATACTGGCTCGGTGGTTAAATTCTTTAAGATCAGTACAAATTCTTTTAAGGTGCAAAAATCTGTAATGCAAAAAGGCATGATGATCTTTAAGTTTTATGTTTTAAGTTTAAGTGATGTCTTGAAATGATACTCATCCCTGGTGATAAATAGATCCAAAAAAACTAATCTCATCTGGATCATAATGCATTTTAAACTTCAAGTTGTTATCTTGCATATTTAACCAATTAAAGAAATCTTCCAAAGTTTCATTGATTTGTTGATAGTAGTTGTTTTGGAAGCAGAAATGGTTATTGGTTAAAACAATGCAGGCTAAAGTGAGGATGAGATAATTGGGTATACGTTTGTTAGTATGACGTGCTTTCAATATATCTTCGATAATCATCAGTGCTTCTAGTTGCGGGATTTTAGTGTATAACGTTTCAATGTCCACAGTAACCATAATAGTGTCAGAAAGGTCACCATCAAACTCTTTTCTGCATCTTTAAGGCAATTCCTTTATTCATTACTTTCTACCTAAAGCAGTCTGGTACCCTTCATTTCTCATTGTCTGAAATTGGACACTGAACTGATACCTTTAGATATCTGGGTATTCAGCTTCCTGATAATCCCAAACATCTATACCACTTGAACACTACTGTCTTATTGCTGTACACACATCAACAACTGGCAATTTGGAAGCCCCTTCCACTCTCCCTGTATGGTAGAATTAGTTTATTCTGCATGTCATTATTCCTGCAGTGGATTTATGTGCTACAGCATGCTCTAGTCTGGATGTTTTGGAAGGATTTGTATCTCTTGAATTGGGAAGTTATTCAATTTTGTTGGAATGGGAAAAAACACAAGGTGATTGATTTTTTTAATATGCAATTAGAATCCAGGAGGTTTGGGATATGTGTTTATAATTTAGTTTGCCTTTTTTGACATCTTAAAGGTTGGGTATTAGAGTCTAAGGATTTTACCCCTTGGTGTATAGAGAACAAATTATCTCACCCTTTACATATGCATTATTTGCTACATATAACTCTGGGTAAATCGCTCCCTCCTTTGAGGAGTAATGGGCTAGATTCTATATATCACGCTTAAAAACTTGGTGCCAAATCAAAATACGCCTAGGCATATTTGATAAAGTATGCCTAAATTTAGGTGTACTTTATAGAATAAGCTTAAATTTCTGCACAGTTTATAGAATACACCGAGAGTCCATTAGCCTGACTAAATTTAGTTGTGGGAAGTTATGCCAAGTAAAACTTAGTGTAAACGCTGACGCCTAAATTACGTGTGGACCGGATATATTCTATACCAACGCACATAGATTTTAGAAATGCCCACAACTGGCCCATTCCACACCCATGGACATGCCCCCTTTTTAATTATGCAACTTAGAATTTATGTGCATCATATTATAGAATATGTTTAAATAGTTCTGCGAGTAAATTCTAATGTCAATTAGTGTCAATAATTGCTTGTTAATTGGCAATTATCAGTGCTGATTGGCTTTTTAACTAATTAAGTTGCACACGCAAATCCAGAATATAACTGGATCTGCATGCGCAACCTAAGTCACGCTATATAGAATCCATGGACATGTGCTTCTCATATCTCCGCAGGATTCCCGGAGGATGTTTATGACTTTATGGAACAAAATTATTGTTAACACTGACTGTCTAACCTTTCCAGGCGTAGATACTATTGTATTTCGTAGATATCTCATGGTGGAATTACATGTATAGCTAATTTATAATCAGATGGTTTCTTGAAACCATTTAATGTCTTAATGTAAAGCTCTGGTATTCTGAAATGTGATGTATTTGCTTATATGCAGGTAGCTCATTATCAGGCTTATTTTCAAAAGAGAAGGACGCCCATCTTTCAACACAAATCAGAAGATGGGCGTCCTTCTCACAGGGTCGTCCAAATCGGTATAATTGAAAGCCAGTTTTGGACGTCCCCAACTGCTTTCCGTTTCAGGGGTGGCCAAAGTTCATGGGGGCATGTTGGAGGCGTAGCAAAGGCGGGACTTGGGTGTGCCTAACACATGGACATCCTCAACCCATAATGGAAAAAAAAGGGCGTCCCTGATGAGCACTTAGATGACTTTACCTGGTCCTGTTTTTCTTATGACCAAGGCACAAAAAGGTGCCCGAACTGACCAGATGACCACTGGAGAGAATTGGGGATGACCTCCCCTTACTCCCCCAGTGGTCACTAACCCCCTCCCACCCTCAAAAAAAACTTTAAAAATATGCCAGCCTCTATGCCATCCTCAAATATCATACTCAGGTCCATCACAGCAGTATGCAGGTCCCTGGTGCAGTTTTAGTGGGTGCAATGCACTTCAGGCAGGTGGACCCAGGCCCATTCACCCCTACCTGTTACACTTGTGGTGGTAAATGTGAGCCCTCCAAAACCCACCACAAATGCATTGTACCCACATCTAGGTGCCCCCCTTCACCCGTAAGGGCTATGGTAGTGGTGTACAGTTGTGAGTAGTGGGTTTTGGGGGGCTAAGCACACAAGGTAAGGGAGCTATGTACCTGGGAGCAATTTATGAAGTCCACTGCAGTGCCCCCTAGGGTGCCTGCTTGGTGTCCTGGCATGTGAGGGGGACCAGTGCACTATGAATGCTGGCTCCTCCCATGACCAAAGGGCTTGCATTTGGCCGTTTCTGAGATGGGCATCCTTGATGTCCATTATCGCCGAAAATCAGAAACGACTAAGTCTAGGGACAACCATCTCTAAGGACGACCTAAATTTCAAGATTTGAGCATCCCCAACCATATTATCGAAACAAAAGATGGACATCTATCTTGTTTTGATAATACGGGTTTCCCGCCCCTCCATCGGGACGTTTTGCGAGGACGTCCTCAGCAAAACTTGGGCGTCCCTTTTGATTATGCCCCTCCACGTCATTTTGGTTGAGAAAACTGCTGAACAGGAGTAACTGCTCAATTACATAATTTTTTTCATTCAGTCTAACATTAATCAAGCTTTAGTCTAAGCTCTCTGAAAAACTCTCTGTAGTCTTTTCCCAAAGATGAATTTTGCGCCCATATTGGAGAAATAAAATAATGAACTTGGCATTAGACTTCAATCACAGGATCTCCATCAGGCCTTGAAACAAACTTCATTGGTGGTACACAATGCAGTTTATAGAGAATATAATTTTTGCTCACTTACTAGAGCTTATTTTTCTCAGAAACAGGCCTATTACACAGGATGCGTTAACTCCCTTATTTGTGTTAAATGTGATGTGGCATGCAAGATAATACGTTATCACATGCCTTTTGATTATGCAATCATATAAAGTGTTTTTGGACTCATTCTGGACTTATTTGGGGAGAATTCCTAATAAATCCCTTAAATTTTCTTCAATGGGTATTTTATTTGGAAAAATGAGCTATTTTGGTCTTCATTTCTATGTTAGTATACAAGACATGCATAGTGGGGGAAAATGCATTCTACAAAACTGGACTCAAATTCAACCACCTAATTTTTGGCAACGGAGAAATGCATTTCATATTTTAATGATGTTAGATGCACCAGATGCAGGTCTCACTGAAAAATGTAAAAAATGTTTTTAGTCTATTCGGGAGTCATATATTCAAGATCTATCATCCTGAGCCCACAGTTTAGTTCTCCATGACTTACACTTGTGAAAGGTATATCTGACAAAGTGTTTTCCCCTTAAGATATTATAGTTTAAAAAGGGGGCAGGGCTGGGAGGAATGGGGGTTGGGAGATTCAGCATTGTTCTGTATAGATTGAAGGAGGCTATAAGAGTCCAAGCTCTCTGCTATATTTGTCTTTCTTGTTATGAATTGTTTTTGATCAGTTTATAATAATACACCTCTTCTTTGCCTTAATTAGTGATAGCCCCCCATGTATGCCACTATATTCGACTTGATGTTTAATCTCCCACAGGGCTATTTAACTAGGGAACACTTTATTCTATACTGCCTATTGGACTCCATCTCCCGACTTAATCTGCTTCAAGACAGTTACAACCTAGGTTGCATAATGGTCGAGTTAATTACACAGATCTTACCAAAACATGTTTCTTGATGGAAGGCTACCAGTTGCTGCCCCCAGCATGATTGGACAGTCATAATTCCTTCCTTTTACTCTACCAACTGTGTATAAGCAGTGGTACAGGGACCCTCAGAGGAGGATTTCTCAGGGCCTACAAGTGAAGGGGTGGTAGGATGGTCTCACATCCATTCACAAAAGGTCCACCTGGAGTGCTGGAATGGATGGTTGCTACATCATCCCTGCATTTGTCCTTCAGGCATCTGAATACACATCAAACCTGAGAATAGTTGCAATTGTCTTTACCCATCTAATCACGTCATATTGTATTGCATTGTGTCTTGGCAGGGCCTGCCCTCAGAGACAGACCAATGGAGATGGTCTTATATCCATTCACAGACTGTCTGCCCAGAGTGCTGAAATGAATGGTTGCTGCATCATCCCTGCATCCGTCCTGTTGGAAAGATGGATAAATATCAAACAAGATTAGTTGCAATTGCCTTCATCCATTTAATTGTATTGTATTGTATTGTACTGTATTGTGTCTTTTGCAGGGCCTGTACTCAGGAAGGGATAGTAAGGATGGTCTTGTATCTATTGAGAATGGTCTATCTGAGTGCTGAAGTAGATGGTTGCTACATTATCCCCTGTCTGTCTGTCCTTCTGGAAGATGAATATTTGGGGCACAGTCATAAAAAACAGAGTGTGTCAGATTGTAGTCTGTTATGAAGATGGTGGACAATTGAATAACATTGGTTATAAGAGGTATAACCATGACTGGCCAGAAACATTAGTTCATTGCCTGTTTCAGCACTAGTTCAACACAACTGGCCACAGCTAAGTGGGGGTGGCCTGCGGGCAAGTTACGAGTAACTGCTCAGTCTGGTGGCAGCAGTACCTCATCCTGGATCTTTGATGTAGCTTGTATTATGTTTAATGACAGTTTGGCGCAGTTGGGATAGCTGTGCCTGGGATGGACCCCTTGCTGCACGGTGGGGCATCTTGCAAGTGGAGCATGAGCAATAATCAGCCTTGCTGATACAACAAAAGGCTGTAGGGTGTTATTGTTGCGCCATGTGGTATAATTTTGGCTCGAGTACCCATGTGCCATGATTTTAGTGCTAATTATTTGTGTACTCAATAAAGCTGTGGCCAAGTTATTACCAGTGAGAACTGTGTTGTGTGAACTTTGTAGCCCAGTCTCTGTGTCCCATTTACAGACACTCTCTTTGGAAGGAAAGCGGAAGGGGATGGAGAAGGAGATGGAGGACTGGGCAAATTGGGTGGCCAGGGATGAGTCAGGGTGTCATGGCTGCCTATGTTATGATTGCAAGGTGACCAGCAACAGAATTTTATGTCTGGTAATGAGTTTAAAAGCTCAGATCTATATTAACATATTGTCAGTTCCAACGCATCCCCTGGTTCTAACATGAAATGTCTTATGTTCCTGAATAGTTTTGCATCTCCTTTCAGTATCCTGATCATAAAATCTTTGATGAAGTAGACTGGTCCTGAAAAGTGCACCTCTATAGAGGTGTTGCCTTGGTCTTTTCTGTGGTATGTGATCTAGTGACTGTATAAATTAATTCGGGGTGGGGGGGGGGGGTGTTTGGTTTTTGTTTGGTTTTTTTATTTCTGGCCTGCAGAGTTGGTTCTCAGGAGATGCTGCATACGTCCCATTTCAGGGAGACCCCCTAGAGACCAAAGAGAGGTTGATAATTCTTGTAATGGCTAATATTTTGTCTGTTTAAATTTTAGTAATAATAATTTGTAGTAAATGTGTAATGAAGCAACATGTTGATTTTCCATCGCTTTATTTTTTATGCAGCCTTATATGACCACCTAGACTCCTTTGAAGGTGGAATATAAATGTTATTTTAAATTAAATTAACCTTGCCCAGTTGCTTTCTTTTTGTGAGACTAATGAATTCACCTTGGGTTACTGGGTGAGACACATAAATGTCATGGAGCCATGCCGTCTGCTGGGGAAGGCAATTACACAAGACGCCTAAAAGTCTACTTTTGTGAGCACACTTTGAACAACTACTACACAGACCTCTTCAAACAGCAGTCTAAGGCAACATGATAGTAACACAGTACATAGCTGGGCATTTTTTTCACATGACCATAAATTTGGCTAATAGGTGCACAAAATGTTACAGGACACTAATACACAGTGCCCTTTATTCCATGCATCATCCAAGCAATTTTGCAAGATTGTGCCTGTTGAGGAACGGTACCTTTGCCAGCTTCCAGCTGTGGCTTGGTCAGTATTTCCATTCAGAGAACAGCTTGGAGCAAGGGAAGGAATGCAGAGGGATGAAAGGTATTCTTTTATATTTCGTGTTCTATATAGTTGTTCTTTCACAAAAGCTTTTTCCAAGTATAGTGCATGCTTTGTGGGGAAACAGGCTTTTACAAAATTGTGCATGGGTACAGATGTATAAAATGTAGGCATGCTGTAAAACAGAGCCTACTTTTATGTGACTGCATGTTGCCATTCTGGGGGGCACCAGGGGAGCGCCTTAAGCTGTGTGCATTAATGTGGCCACACAGCTAAATTGCATGCACATCTTAATTGAGTAAAAAGTCAATCAGCACCGATAATTGGTACTTAATAACCAATTAGCAGCACTAATTGGCTTTAATTGGAATTTACACACACAACTTTCTAGGCGTATTTATAACATAGTGCGCAGAAATTCTAATGTGCACAGTGAAAAAGGGGGCATAGCCATGGGCGTGGAATGGGCATTTAAAAAAACTATGCGCACTATTATAGAATACACCAGATCTGTCCTTAACTTAGGCGCAGGCATTAGGCTTGGTTTTAGGTGGCCTAAATGGATGCCCCTAAATTTTAGTTGCAAGAATGGCACGTGAGTGTATTCTATAAACTACTCCTAACTTTAGGCGCAGTTTATAGAATCACGGACTTCTGATAGTGCCAGTGCTTATTTTTTTACATGATCTGTCGTTTGAAACATGCACTGTCGGCAGTCTGCTCTCCGCTCCCCCCGTGCCTTCAACCTGGCTATGCTTCTGCATCATATATAGAATTTCCCCCAAAATGCACTGACATATTTACAGTATACCATCTTCAGACATAAATTGACACACAAGGATTTGTGTGCTAGCGGGGGTGTCATTGCACATGTATTTTATAAAGCTGTCAATTTGTCTTTATAAAATAGGCTTATGTTGGGATATTTCACATAGGCACCCTGTTATGAAATTAGCTTCCTCAGTGTTGTATATTGTTACTTTGTAGCACTCTAAACGATGACGTTACAGCCAAAAATGTTTCACTAAAACAAACCATTAGCATATTAAGGTCCTTCCACACAAATCCCAGAAATGTAGTTCAGTATTGTAACATAGTAACATAGTAAATGACAGCAGATAAAGACCTGAACAGTCCATCCAGTCTGCCCAACAAGATAAACTTACTTTACATGATATGTGATACTTTATATGTATACTCGAGTTTGATTTGTTCTTGCCATTCTCAGGGCACAGACTGTAGAAGTCTGCCCAGCACTGTTCTTGTACTAAAAGTTCTGAAGTTAACATCAAAGCCCCTTAAAATTTACACTCTAGCCCAACCCCATCTATTCAGTTACGATCAGGGCGAAAGACTGTAGAAGTCTGCCCAGCACCGGTTTTGCTTCTCAATTACCGGTGTTGCCACCCAATTTCTGCTAAGATTCCGTAGATCCATTCCTTCTAAACAGGATTCCTTTGTGTTTATCCCATGCACGTTTGAATTCCATTACCGTTTTCATCTCCACTAGCTCCCACGGGAGGGCATTCCACTTATCCACCACCCTTTCCATGAAAAAATATTTCCTGACATTACTCCTGAGTCTGCCCCCCTTCATCCTCAATTCATGTCCTCTAGTTCTACCACCTACCCCTCTCCAGAAAAGGTTTGTTTGCGGATTAATACCTTTCTGTGATGTCTGATAAAAATTAATTATTTTTGTAGAATGTACTATTTACAAGGAAGATCTGTTTTAAAGATTAATGGGAATTGCTTTTAATGTGGTTTTAGTGCAGAGGATGAGGATGGAATAATTTTATTCCATTCACTAGGGGGCAATTTCTCTAAATGGGTTATTTTTGCACATACCTTGCACATATTTCTTTCTGGAGCTCATAAATTGTAACATGTAGAGGCAATTTATCCAGGTGTGCTTGGAAGTTCTTTTTGATCAAACCTGTGGCACCCTACATGATGGGAAATATTTCTGTATCTTTCTGCCACAATTTCCTGGTCTCTGATGGTATTTCATGGTACTTGAGGATCTTCCTTCTCTCCATGCGATTCATCGAGTGATCGTTTCGGACCAACACCTCTATAATCAATGCCGTTCTGGTGTTTTTCTCTGTTACCACTGTATCTGGTTTTCTGGCATCCAGTTTTTTATCAGTCGGGATAGGGATGTCCGAAGTGATCATAATCTCTTCTTTTTCCACAGTTGTCTTAGGGTCATGATCCTAATGCTTTTCCGATACACTGATGTAATGCTTACAAAGTTTCCAATGAATGAGATGAGCCACCCTGTTGTGCCTTTCCTTATGAAAATTTTCTGCCATCAGCACTTCACAGCCAGTCACAAGATGAATAATTGTTTATTGCTCTACAGATGTCTGTTGCACCAGTTTTTTCAATGCTTGCTGTAAACCATTTCATCCATAATCCGCTGTCCTGGGCTGTAACTATGAATCATTCATCCTTAGGTTTTAATTAATCTCTCCTTATGTCGGGTCCTCGAGGCTGAACCAGAATTCGTGAGCCCTTAGGCCACTGCCGAGGAGCGGCAGCGGCAGGCAAGACCACCCTGGAACTGGATACACAGAAGAGCAGGACTGGAACTCTGGACTGGAGTAGTACTGAGGCAGGCAACTAGAACAGGCAGAACAGGAACAGCTTCACCTGCGCTAGGCCACCGTTCCTCCGGAGTTGAGCTCCGGAGTGCGGGTGGCCGGCAGGACTTGCAGGATAAGGCAGGAACTGAAGATCCAGAGGACCCATCCTTGGTCTGGGATACACAAGGGAGGCTGGGCATGGAACTAGACTAGGACTGAAAGCTGCATGCATCCACTAAGCCAGAAACACAAGACAGACTAAGGAGACAAGGTGTACACAAAGGCTAGGCCGAATGGGGTTCAGGATATACACTCAGGATATACACCCTAGCTAGGCAGAGACAGGATTCAGGATATACACTCAAGATTTACACGCTAGCAAGGCAGAAACAGGGTAAACAAGCAAGCTTGGCAGAAACAGGACTCAGGATATACAAGCAAGCTTGGCAGAAACAGGACTCAGGGTATACAAGCAAGCTTGGCAGAAACAGGACTCGGGATATACACATAAGCTGGGCAGAAGCAGGGGTCAAGACCTACATACAAGCTTGGCTGAAGCGGGGTTCAGGATATGCAGACAAGCTTGGCAAAAGCACACAGAGAGTATCAGGGTTCAGCCTATAGTCAGAGACAGGCAGCAGGCAGAAAATATCTGGGTTCAGGCAATAGTCAGAGACAGGCAGCAAGCAGAGAATATCTGGGTTCAGGCAATAGTCAGACAGGCAGCAAGCAGAGAATATCAGGGTGCAGGCAATAGTCAGAGACAGGCAGCAAGCAGAGAATATCTGGGTTCAGGCAATAGTCAGACAGGCAGCAAGCAGAGAATATCAGGGTGCAGGCAATAGTCAGAGACAGGCAGCAAGCAGAGAATATCTGGGTTCAGGCAATAGTCAGAGACAGGCAGCAAGCAGAGAATATCAGGGTGCAGGCAATAGTCAGAGAAGAATAAACCAGGAGCTAACCAAGTCTTTGGGCAGGCAGCAGACAGAGGAATTAACCAGGGATAACAGGTCAGGGCTGAAGCTTCAGACTCCAAACACAGATAGAGAGAAAATGTCTGAAGCTTCAGACTCCAAACACAGAGCAAGGCAATAGAAGGACTAACAGTCCACAGACACAGAGCAGGAGGGCAGAGCCCACACAGAAGGACTAGCAATCCACAGACACAAATAGCAGATGGGCAAGAGCCCCAGAGAAAGGCTAAGTAGCAGTGCAGCAGTGCACTCACTAACCTGACGACCTTTTGGCATAACACACACACTATGCAAAGGCCCTGAATGCCAGCACAGCACTTCCTTATGAAGGCTGTCACTGATGATGTCACCTACTGCAGGATGGGAGCAGGGAACACACTCGCACCAAGGAGAGGCTTGGAACACATAGGAAGTGAACACACAGAAAGGGCAAGCAGGAGCCATCTTGGAAGCTGGAACAAAACAAGCGGGAGCCATCTTAGATGCTGGCTCCTCAGCGAGGCATAGCCCACACAGGTGAGGTCTATTGAAGCAATCAGCACACAGAGACAGAGACAAAACTAACACAGAAACAGACAGGAGCCAGCACAGATGCTGACCCCCAGAAATGAGGTAAGTCATGTGTCCAATGTTAATCCATGAATGGTTCCTGGAGTAACATTTTGTATTTCCTGCTATACCAATGCATTTGCCACTTGTTTCTCCCCTGCAGATCCAATTCCTTGAAGATTTTTTTTCTCTTCCTTTGCAAAGTCTGTTGCTTCCTTCCCTTTTGGTACCGATGGATTTTCACCCATTCCTTCTACTCATCGGAATGCTTGTCCAAGTTTAATGATGGAACTGGATTCTGGAAGTTTTCTTTCATGTTTCAACACCTTTCATGCATTGGGATCTGATGATGCCATTAGCAGAGGTGTAGCTAGGTGGGATGCAAGGGGAGCAACTGCTCCCCCAAACAGATTTTGAATGATATGGTGCCTATGCAGCTCAGCCCTTCAGCCTTGCGCTGGCACCTATTTTACAGAAGGTCTGCTCCCCCTGACATCAGAGTCTGGCTATGCTTTTGGCCATTAGGTAAGCCTGGAGGTCTATGATAGTAGCTTGATAGGTGTAATCTATTTCTATGAGCCCCATCCCTCCTTCAGATCTAGGAATGCACAGTCTAGGCATACACTGATTCTTACAGATGACCTCATGGGCATGGAGGAGTTTTCTTGTCCACTGCTCATTCACTGCTGTTTGTGTATGTTGACATGTGCTTTGTGCTTCTGTATGGTTGAAAAATGCAAGAGAAGATACAAGAGGCAATAAACTACTGTAAGTGGTAAAAGAAAAACTGGATTAATGGGACCCAAAAGCAAAATACAAACAAAATAGCAGAATGGCAAACATAATACTTTATTGAGACAGAATAACAACCTGACAAATGGCCCCTAGATTTCTTTTCTTCAACTATGATACGTCATATCCGGCAGTACAAAAATATTTTAATTTTTGTAGCACCAGTGTGTAGCCAGCGGTACTGTCTGGTTACTGCTGGGTTAGCGCAGGAGCCCTTACTGCCACCTTAATGGGTGGCAGTAAGGGATGCTCCCCGAAATGGCCTTGTGACAAGTGCTTCACTTCCCACATAGCCATTTCCTGAAAAAAGAAAGGCCTACCTTTTACCCGCTGCGGTGCAGGCCCCCTTTTGCCGCAGCTTGGTAAAAAGGGCCCTGTATCTGTTAAGATGGAAGAGTGCTTCAAGGGGTCATTATTTGGATGGGAGCACTGAGGGGAAGTGGAAAAACACTGGGCAGAAGTAAGAGGAGATATTGTACGGAAAACTAACCTGTTAAGTAAATAAAAATATCAGGAAAAAGAAGTCATTATGGTTTTATAGTTAAAAAGGTAAGGAACAAAATGGCTAGCCCTCATAAACTATAAGAGATCAAAGAGGAAGCTCTAGAGTGAGGAGGCTTAGAATGAAGGTGAAAGGGATAGACTCAAGGAACTATTTCTCTATGGAAAGGGTGGTTGGTGGACATGTGGAACGACCTCCCAGTGGAGGTGATGGAGACAAGGACACAATCTGAAATCATGAAGGCATGGGACAAGCGCAGAAGCTCTCTGAGGGACAGGAAGGGATTGTAGCACTAACTGGTGTGAATGGGAAGAGTGGATAGGTTATTAGGTGTTTAGTGGCTATTGTTTTCCTATTGTAGTGTTTCTATGAGGAGGAATGATAAAGAGTCCTGTATTATATACAAGAAAATGTATAGTAATGCTAAATGCACAATACAATAAGAAGACTATCAGGCTTATTTTTGAAAGAGAAGGGCGCCTATCTTTCAACACAAATCGGGAGATGGATGTCCTTCTCCCAGGGTCGCCCAAATTGGCATAATCAAAAGCTGATTTTGGGCGTCCTCAACTGCTTTCCGTCGCAGGGATGACCAAAGTTCACGGGGGCGTGTCGGAAGCATAGCAAAGGCGGGAATGGGGCGTGCCTAACACATGGGCGTCCTTGACCAATAATGGAAAAAAGAAGGGTGTCCCTGACGATCACTTGGGCAACTTTCTTGGTCCATTTTTTCTTACGACCAAGCCTCAAAAAGGTGCCTGAACTGACCAGATGACCACCGGAGGGAATCGGGGATGACCTCCCCTTACTACCCCAGTGGTCACTAACCCCCTCCCACCCTAAAAAAAAACTTTTAAAATATTTTTTTCAGCCTCTATGCCAGCCTCAAATGTCAAACCCAGCTCCCTGACAGCAGTATGCAGGTCCCTGCAGCAGTTTTAGTGGGTGCAGTGCCCTTCAGGCAGGCGGACCCAGGCCCATCAGCCCCTACCTGTTACACTTGTGGTGGTAAATGTGAGCCCTTCAAAACCCACCAAAAACCCACTGTACCCACATGTAGGTGCCTCCCTTCACCCCTTAGGGCTATGATAATGTTGTACAGTTGTGGGTAGTGTGTTTTGGGGGGGGGGTTGGGGGGCTCAGCACCCAAGGTAAGGGAGCTATGCACCTGGGAGCTTTTTCTGAAGTCCACTGCAGTGCCCCCTAGGGTGCCCGGTTGATGTCCTGGTATGTGAGGGGTCCAATGCACTACGAATCCTGGCTCCTCCCATGACCAAATACCTTGGATTTGGTCGTTTCTGAGATGGGCGTCCTCAGTTTCCATTATCACCGAAAATTGGGGATGACCATCTCTAAGGACGACCATCTCTAAAGTCGGCCTAAATGTTGAGATTTGGGCGTCCCCGACCGTATTATCGAAATGAAAGATGGCTGCCCATCTTGTTTCAATAATACGGGTTTCCCTGCCCCTTCGCTGGGACGTCCTGCGAGGACGTCCTCAGGAAAACTTGGGCGCCCCATTTGATTATGCCCCTCCACATAATGCATAGAGTGGAATATAATGATGATGCAATATACAAGGAAGCAGGCACAATATCTACTGTGCAGAATGTATAATGATTGTGTTTCTTTGGCAGTACTCTATCCCCCACCCCCCACTCTCGATATTCAGCGGGCAGCAGGCAGCACAAATAGCTGCCGCCACCAGCACTGACCATGGGTATTCAATGCCAGACCATATCCGGTGACCAGCATTGAATATATGGCTTCAGTTTTGACTGCGGCAACTTAACCAGCTAAGTAAATATTCAGTGCTAACCGGTTAAGTTAATAGCGGTTAAAGATAGGCCTGCTATTTATGTGGCCTATCTTACCTGCTCAACGTAGCCGGTTTAGTTCTGAACATTCATGCTTAGTTGGCTATCATGCAACATAGTTGGTTAGCGACTAGCCACTAAATGTTAATATTCAGAGGAGATAGGCTATCTTGAGCTGAATATTAGCGCTTAGCCAGCTAAGCACTATTTAACTGGCCAGGAGCTGTTCCTGTCAGGTTAAATAGCGCTGAATACCAGGCCCTATATATTTTATAAAAGGCTCCATGTCCAGCAAGCTTTTTTACTACTAGAGGTAGTACTAGAGGCTTTTGTAAATACACAAAGCTAAAGGTCTTTTTTCCAGACCTAGCTGCCTTTTGCAAATTTAGGTTCTCTGGATTTCTACCAGCAAATATCTTTTTAATATAAACTAGAATATTATTTGTGCTGCCTAATAAAATGAAACTAACTCCAAATCCTAACATTTGACTGTTCCTCAAATAAAAGCTTACCCTGACAGACCCCACCAGCCGTTCTGGTTGCTTCTATACCAACCAAATTCAACAGCCAAATATAGTGCCTCTTGTAAGAAGATTCCAGTTATTGTATATGACCATATTATCCTGGTCCCAGAATGTCCTGTAACCAGGCCGGAATGGAGGTGTAGCCTAATAGGTAGAGCAGTGAGCAAAGAACCAGGGAAAGCAGTGTTGAAATCCCACTGCTGCTCTCTTGTGATCTTGGGTAAGTCATTTCATCCTCCATTGCTTCAGGTACAAAGTGAGATTGTAAGGTCTCTGGGTAAAGGGAAGTACCTGAATATAATTTGCCTTCAACTACTATTGAAAAAAAGCAGAATAATTCTTGACAAGAAGGCTTTTGCCTGAAGAATACAAGAACATTCTCACTATAGTCAATAGAGGGAGCCCTTCCCTTTCTAAAGACAGGGCCAGTTCCAGGAAGTGATGAGGATGTCTACAAATTTTAGTACTTTCGAAAACCTGTTTCCTTGTGTGCTAACAGTACGTTTGTTTGTTTGTTTACTTATTTATTTATTGCATTTGTATCCCACATTTTCCCACCTTTTTGCAGGCTCAATGTGGCTTACAATACATCATTGGTTCCTAACTGTTTTAACATCACAGCACACCCAGTATTAGGTTCACTTTGTCATGGAATGCCACTTCCCATTTATTACATTTTAAATCCATTTGTTCATAATGACAACCAGAATCCACCCCCATTCCTTCAAAAAAAAAAAAAAAAAACCTTGTCAGTGTTATCATTATATTACCAGATATGCAGTACGTATGCAGAGAGAGAGAGAGAGAGAGACAAAGTGTGTGTGTGTCTGTGTGAAAGAGAGAGAGAGATTAGGGTTACCATATGGCTCCAGAAAAAGGAGGACGGATTGAGCCAGCCGGGTTTTACTTCCATTGCTTTCAAAGCAATGGAAGTAAAACCCGGCTGGCTCAATCCGTCCTCCTTTTTCTGGAGCCATATGGTAACCCTAGAGAGAGTGTGTGTATGAGACAGAGAGAGAGAGCTACTAGGAGTCCCTCTGACAGTGGAGAGTCAGTCCTCTTTGTAGCCAGTTGTTTGAGGCAGCAAAGCAGGGCTCGTTTTTGAGTCGCTTGTCCCCCCTCCCCCATACATCTTCCTGTAACCTATATGGGGTATGGTACGGTTTTGTTGGATTTCAATGAGTTCACTGTATGTGTGGTGTGTGTGAGCGACGTGCCTCAGATCCATTTCCGGCGTCACTGTCCCGCTGTGTGTGTGTGTGTGAGAGAGAGAGAGACAAAGTGTGTGTGTGTCTGTGTGAAAGAGAGAGAAAGAGTGTGAGAGTGAGTTCAGAGAGAGAGAGAGAGAGAGAGAGTGTGTGTATGAGACACAGAGAGAGAGCTACTAGGAGTCCCTCTGACAGTGGAGGGTCAGTCCTCATTGTAGCCAATTGTTTGAGGCAGCAAAGCAGGGCTCGTTTTTGAGTCGCTTTCCCCCTCCCCCATACATCTTCCTGTAATCTATATGGGGTATGGTGCGGTATTGTTGGATGTCAATGACTTCACTGAATGTGTGTTGTGGGTGAGCGACGTCCCTTATGGTTGTAATAATATTTTGTGTGTGTGTGTGTGATAGAGAGAAAGAGATGTGCCTCTGATCCAGTAGTGGCTGCAGTTGAAAAGCGCGAGCCACCGTCAGAGGTACTGGGTGCTTTTGAACAGCAAAAGCTTGAGTCAGCCGAAGGTGCGGGACATCGACGCCGCATTTGAACAGCAAAAGTGCGAGTCAGCCGAAGGGGCAGGACAGCTACGGTGGCAATGACATGTTGGTCAGAGCTGAGACCTGCTGTGTGTGGCGCATGTGCAGCACGTTTCGAGGCACGTTGTTCAGAGCTTGCAGCATCGACCTCATGGGTTTGGAGGAGTGGTAGCAGCAGCGTAGTGGGTGTAGTGATGCTGCGCTGTTCTGCACATGCACGGCATGTCGGGAGAGACCTGTGAAGTGACGCATGCATGCGCGGCACGTCGGTCAGAGCTCATTTATATAGTAGGATATTCTTTTATTTTGTACTGTTTTCTTTTGTGGGTTACCGCCATGGCTTTTATTTTGTTTTCTCCCCAAGTGGGGACTATGAGTACTTATTTTTTTCTAAGGCATTCCTTGATTATTTGTATAAGTTCGTAATTTTGCTGTTCAGGTTGTGACATTTGTTGTTTCATTCAAATCATGAATAATAAAATCATAATAAAACATACAAAATTCAGAACAATTAAAATATATATCTTTCCTATCTCCTTCTCCCTAGCACAAAGATGAGCAACCATGGTCCTCGAGGGCCACACCCCAGTTTGGGTTTCAAGATTTTCACAATAAATATGCATGAGAATTAATTTGCATGTACAGTTTCCATTTTATCCAAATAGATTTCATGCATATTCATTGCAGAAATCTTGAAAGCCCGACTGGGGTGTAGCTCTTGCTGCCAAGTTACCCATTCCAGGATGGAGACTTTGTGGCCAGTCCTGATTTTAAACTTACATCCTAAAGCAGGGTAGTCTTTGTAATCCCTGATTCTGCCCATTGAAATTTTTCACCTACCATTAGCATCACCGCCTCACTTTACCTCTCAATATGTATACTTTGGAAGAAAGGCAGGAGAGGGGATCTTGCCAAGTTCTTGTGACCTGGATTGGCTACTGTTGGAAACAGGAGGCTGGGCTTGATGGACCTTTTGGTCTGTCCCAGTATGGCAATACTTATGTACTTACCATTGAGACATTTAACTACTTATGTGGCAGATATGCACAGGAAGTGACTCAGGCAAGTCTGTTTCGATTGAAAGGAAGCTCTGGAATGAGGGGGCATAGGATGAAAGTGAAAGAGGATAAACTCAGAAGTAGCCTGGGGAAATACTTCTTCAAAGAAAGGGTGGTAAATTAGTGGAACAGCCTCCCCGTGGAAGTGGTGGAGATGAAACAGTATCTGAATTCAAGAGAGCTTGAGACAAGTACATAGAATCTCTAAGGAAGTGATAGGGAGAGTAGATGTCATGGATGAGCAGACTGGATAGGCTATATGGTCTTTATCTGACTACATTTATCTCTGTTTCTGTTTCTTCTACCCACTGAATGGCCTTAACTGGTAAGACAAATCAGATGAGTAGTGCTCGCATTTTGTTTGGAATACCAGTACCACCAATGGAATGTCTTAGGTACCTGGGGGCAGTGGCGTAGCCAAGGGTGGGCTTGGGTGGGCCCAGGCCCACCCACTTTGGGTTCAGGCCCACCCAGTAGCAGCATACCTATGATGTGGCTGGCAAGGATCCCCAAGCCCCACCAGCCAAAAACTCCCAACAAGTGTCCCTCCTGCATACCTTGTAAGTAGCAGTGTAAGTAGCAGATCTTCGCCTGCAGTGAGCAGTGACATACATACTGCTCGCACTGGCCCAACAGCCTTCCCTCTGATGTAATTCTGCCTAGGTAGAAACAGGAAGTTGCATCAGAGGGAAGGCTGTGGGGCCAACATGAGCAGTGTGTATTAGTTGCTGCTCGCTGCTGGTGAAAATATGCTGTTTAAAAGGTATATGGGAGAGGGGGGATGTTTGAGAGACCTTATGGCATGCAGGCGAGAGAAGGAGAGACCAAATCACCTGTGGGACGGGGCACGGTTCTTCTGCCCGCCCATCTTGGGCCCAGGCCCACCCAAAATTGGGTGTCTGGCTACGCCCCTGCCTGGGGGTTCTTATTGATTCAAAATTAACATTTGAGGAACAAGTTTCTAAGGTTTTGAGAGGGAGTTTCCCAGTTTGTGAAAAATTTTTCACTGAAGTATTTATTTAGTGAAGTAGAATTTCATACGTTATTGCATGCTTTGCTGATCTCACGGATAGACTATAGCAATTTTATCTATGCAGGCTTGTCTGGGATCAATATGAAGAGATTGAAAACTCTTCAAAATGCTGCGGTGAGCTTATTGGGTAATATGTGTAAGTTTGGCCATGTTACTTCCTTATTTAGGCATTATCATTGATTGTCATTAAATACAGAATTTGATTTAAAATACATTAGCTCGTAAAGCTTGTTATGAATTGCAACTGCTCTATTTAAGTACCCTGGCAATACCTTATGTACCAAGTAGAGTTCTTAGATCATTACAGGATTTTAGGATGGTGATACCTCTTGTAGCCAAGGCAAGATGGGAATCAACATGGGAGAGCGCCTTTTTTTTTTTCGTTTTGTCCATTTGGGGAATGGACTCCCAAAATATTTGTGAGCTGAGGCAAATTTTAAACAAGTTTCAGAGTGTGCATAAAAGTTCATTTTTATGTCAAGCATTTGATGTTTCTGAGGAGGGGGAGGTAAAGATTTACTGATGAAGCTGCAATTTGTAGGAGGTGGATATTTGAGTATGAAATTTCTGCTGTGAAAGGGGTGAGTCTTTCCTATTTTAATAATGGAGTTTCCTTCCTTTTTAAACATTATGGGGCCAACATACAGACCGTAGGAGTTAGCCCAGCTAACTCCCGCAGTTGGAGGTGATTCTGGATATTCAATGCTGGGCCATTTTTTTGTTACATTTGTACCCCGTGCTTTCCCACTCATGGCAGGCTCAATAATTTCCGGTGACCAACACTGAATATCCAGTTTATTTTTGGCCACTAAGAACAGAGCCAGCCAAGTTGATATTCAGCACTGACTGACTAAGTTCATAGTGGCCAAGGATAGTCTTGCTATTGACGTGGCCAGATTTGGCCACCAAACTTAGCCAGCGATGTACTGAAAATCGGTGGATAGCCGGTAATATCGTGCTAAGAGCTAACCAGGAATATTCAGCGGGAGATAGCCAACTATCTCCTGCTGAATAATCGGTGGATAGCTGGTTAACTACCATTTAATCGGCCAGATGCCATTCCTGGCCAGTTAAATGATTCTGAATATCAGTTGGTATGTATTTTAATTATTAACCGCCTTGATCTGAAGAAGCCAGCCGGTATATAACATTTTAATAAACATAAATATCTGCTGCCACTGTCTTCTCCTCTGAGGGCTTCTCTTTGAGCAGAACCCACTAGTCTCATGAGAGCTGGCTCACAAAATTACAACTTCAAAGGAAGCCAGCAAGGAGAGGAGGGAGCACCAGCAGCTAAGGAGTGTTGTTCACTGATTCCCCCTGCCAGTGAACGGTTGTAGTGCAGGATTGGAGGAAAGGGGAAAGAGATGTAGACTGTTGGCAGCAGCAACACCTGTGACCTGTCCCTGCATTCCTGTCTTCTTGATCAAAACCGGACACATGAATGTTTAAGGAGAGGTGAATTGAAACCTAAGAATGAGCAATTCATAGTTGCAGCCCAGGACAGTGGATTATGGATGAGATGGTTTACAGCAAGCATTGAAAAATCTAGTGCATCAACTAGACATCTTACACAATCTACTAGACATCTGTAGATTCTGTAAGAATGAGCTATAAACAGTGACTCATCTCATGGTTGGCTGCAAAATGCTGATGGTGGAAATTGTTTTATACAGAAAGGCACAACAAGGTGGCATGTCTCATTCATTGGAAACTCTGTAAGCATTACAACATCAGTGTACTGGCAAAGCATTGGGGTTCAGGATCCTGAAAAAATTGTGGAGAATCAGGAGGTTATGATAACTTAGGACATCCCCATCCTGACTGATAAAAAACTGGATGCAAAGAAGCCAGATATAGTGGTTAAAGAGAAAAGCACCAGAATGGCATTGATTATAGAGGTGTTGATTCCAAGTGTTACTCAGTAAATTGCTTGGAAAGAGAGAAGATCCTCATGTACCAAGAAATGTAGTTGAAGACCAAAAAAACATGGCAGAAAGATGCAGAACTATTTCCCATCATTTTAGATGCCACAGGCTTGATCAAAAAGAACTTCCGAGCGCACCTGGATAAATTGCCAATACATGTTACATCTTATGAACTCCCGAAAGAAGCTCTCTTTGGCATAATGCAATAACTAGGGAAATCATACTCCACATATCCTGGCATAGGAGTTATGTTCCTTTCTGTCATGGTATGCGCAAAATTAACCTATTTGGAGAATTGCCCTAGGAAGCTAAACTTTCACAGCATACCTAGGGATTTTCCTCAGCATATTAGTATTTATTTATCACCCTTATGAAGAAATTCACTCAAGAATAAGTCAAACATAGGTAATAGACATTTATATCAATAAAAATATTCAAATAACAATACAAGGTATGGCATAGTATGTTACATTACAATGTTAACACAAGATGCAATAAAGCATTTTTAATAGATGGGATAGGATGTAAGCAAAGATGAAACATATAGATTAGAGGTGGACAACCTCGGTCCTCAAGGGCCACAATCTAGTTGGGCTTTCAGGATTTTTCCAATGAATGCGCATGTGATCTCCTTGCATACAGTGGAGGCAGTGCACACAAATAGAGCTCATGCATTTTCATTGGGGAAATGCTGAAAACCTGACTGGATTGTGGTCCTCATGGACCGAGATTGTCCACCCCTGATCTAGATAAGATACAGCAGTGGTTCCCAAACCTGGTCCTGGAGGCACCCCAGCCAGTCAGGTTTTCAGGATATCCACAATGAATGTCCACTCAGTCTCCCAAATTCTCTATCATTTTCAATGTTTGCGATTATATCAAAGTGCACAAATAAACTTATCTTGTTGTTCAATGCTTCCATGATGGGTCTCCTAATAGGTACGGTTGTAATCTCCTCCTCCATGATTTAAAACCAAAAATTCTGTTCTTTAAACATTCAGCATCAAAGACTATCTATATAGATTGACACGTGCAATGACGGGTTGGTAGGCTGCTCTTCCATTAAGAGCACCAGGTTATGAGCACATTTCATTCACATAATTATGTTCATAGTTAAGTTGAAATTGATTTACTATTTTTATCTTGACATAAAGTTTTGTTTTTATATCATCAGAAATTGAACAGCATATGGCACTGTTACACAGGCCTGCTCGAAAAGTGTCTTCAGCATAGTCTGTAGCTTCTACTTTCCTCGTATCTTCAACAGAAAGGAATACAGCAAAGTGACTTGAACAGCTGGGAATTAGGCCATCCTATGTTCCCCCTGGCATCTTTCCCCTGTCTCCACAAATCTGGTTGGCCGTAGCCTTCAGTTACAGAGAAGAAACTGATACTCTTATCCATGAAATGCCAGCACACTACAGCAGCAGGGTCCAGATTGTATCTGTTTAATGACAGGTTCAAAGCCAAGAGATATCATCCTTTGGGACACACCTTGTCCTATAATTTTCAAGCACACCTCTGCCTAGATAGGCACAGCAGCTCATCTGTGTCATCTTGTTAGTTTCATCTCCTCCTGATACCTGCCTATTTAGATAGTTTCTTATACTCATTTCCATTAATTCATGGCCACAATCTGCAAGGGATGTCAATGTTATAAAGAACAGAGTAATACAGTCTTGTTTGGAACATATTGCTTGTAAACTAATTTAGATTTCCTCAGGACACTCTATTCAAAGGAACCAGTAAAAGCTGAACAGGATAACCTAGGTTCTTGTGATACAAAGTGAGGTGGAAGCCCTAGATATGCTATAAACATGTACCTTACAACAACCATTTTTACCCTATCCAGCTATACAAGTTTCCAAGTTTATTTAATACTTACTACCCCATGCTATGGAAGCCATCAGGGCAGTTTACAATCTAAAAAAGGAAGAGAAAAGGGGAAAACAAAATTGACAAACAAAAATACATTGCACTACTACTACTACTACTACAAATCATTTCTATAGCGCTACCAGTCGTATGCAGCGCTTCACAATTACACATAAGACATGGCATAATAGGGTAATAAGGGAAGAATTACAAGCGTGATAGGAAAGGGGGTGGGATAGAACAATAGGAGTGCTCTGCTACAGTACAAACAGCCAACTCTGTCCTGTCAGTCAAAAAAGGAATTACTGACAGGCATCTGCAAATAGGTGAGTTTTAAGTTCAGCTTTAAAATTCAATAGAGTAGGAAGACATCTCAGTCAACGGGGGAGAGCATTCCAAAGATGAGGTCCTTGTACTGAAAAGATAGTCTTTAATGTGGTCAAGGATTAGTATACAGTAACTAGGAATGATTAGTTGATTCTGCTGAATGGATATTAATGTTCTATTTAGACAATATGGAATTAGAAGTCGAGAGAAATATAACGGTCTCTGTTTCAGATTCTACAAGGCTGCTGAAGGTCTGATGCTAGCCCTTCCTCCTGGCAAGGCTTCTATGTGCTTTGTATCCAAAACTGTGCCTTACTGTAATCTCTAATGCTTCTGCCCTAGCTAATGCTAGGACCACTCCTAGCTGTTTCAAATGTCTACCTATCTCTGGGGACTATAAATCAGCTCCTTGTGCGTGCATTGAAAACCTTAAATATGCACATTTAGTTCTTGCAAAAGTCATCCTAGCAGTGCAGTACAGCTGAGTGTCTATCTGTGCCTCCACGATGAGGTTAGGATTCCCATTTCTCCTAGAGGCACCAGATTTTGGATTTAGGAAGGTAAGCGATTCAGGTAGGTCCTGTGAACCCTAAGACTGGATACATGTACCCTTTTCCTACCCCCTCGAGAATCAGCAGTGCCGATGTCTGTGTTAAGGCCAATATAAAGGTAATGTGGAAAAACATCTAAACATACTGTTATTACAAAATCGTTACAAACAGTCTATATACAGGTCTGAAAACAGCAAAGTCTACTTACATTCACATTTTCACATTTCACTTTACTTGTTGTACTGCAAATCATTAAAACATCTAAACAGTATACAATTCAGATAAAAATTAAACAGGGCTAAGAAGTAGAGATAGAGTGGCATTTTTTGATATGACATCTAAGTCAGACTTTGGACATTTTGCGCTAAACGTCTCAAATCCAAATAGGACATATGACCATTTTCGAAACCGCAAAACATCTATCTTTTGTTTTTTTCAAAAATACTGTTTGTAACAAGGTTTCATGCTCTGTGCATTTATGTTTTCAGGCCATTTTTGAAAGAAAAAGGACAAGTGAAAAACGTAGAAAATAAAGCCATTGGGATGTAGGACAGGCCAGCATTTTTAGCAGATTCATCCTCCAAACATCCAAGACAGCAACGGGGCACCCTAGGGAGCACTGCTATGGACCTCATATAAATGCTCCCAGGTACATATCTCACCATTAGATAAGTACATAAGTAATGCCACACTGGGAAAAGACCAAGGGTCCATCGAGACCAGCATCCTGTCCATGACAGCGGCCAATCCAGGCCAAGGGTACCTGGCGAGCTTCCCAATCGTACAAACATTCTATACATGTTATTCCTGAAATTGTGGATTTTTCCCAAGTCCATTTAGTAGTGGTTTATGGACTTGCTCTCTTATCTTGACTGCTGAGTCCTCCAAAACCCACTACCCCCAACTGTATACCACTATAATAGACCTTATGTGTGAAGGGGGTACCTATATGTGTGTACAGAGGGTTTCCGGTGAGTTATGGAGGGCTCACAGTTTCCACCACAAGGGTAACAGGTAGGGGGTATGGGCCTGGGTCCACCTGTCTACAGTGCATTGCACCCATCATTACACTACTCCAGGGACCTGCATGCTGCTGTAATAGACCTGACTATAACATCTGTTTTGCAATCTTGCCAGGTACTTGTAACCTGGATTGGCCACTGTTGGAAACAGGATGCTGGGCTTGATGGACCTTCAGTCTGTCCTAGTATGGCAATATTTATGTACTTATGTACTTATCTGAGGCTGTCATAGAGGCTGGTGAGTACTATTTTTATTCACATTTTTGGGGTGGGAGGGGGTCAGTGACTACTGGGGGTGTAAGGGGGAGTCAACCCCGATTCCCTCCAGTGATCATATGTAGGGGCATAATCGAAAGGGATGCCCACGTTTTGCTGAGGACGTCCTCACAAAATGAACCGATGGAGGGGTGGGGAAACCCGTATTATCGAAACAAGATGGACGTCCATCTTTCGTTTCGATAATATGGTCGGGGATGCCCAAATCTTGAAATTTAGGTCGTCCTTAGAGATGGTCGTCCCTAGACTTGGCCATTTCTGATTTTCGGCGATAATGGAAACCAAGGATGCCCATCTCAGAAACGACCAAATGCAAGCCCTTTGGTTGTGGGAGGAGCCAGCATTCATAGTGCACTGGTCCCCCTGACATGCCAGGACATCAAGCAGGTACCTTAAGGAGGAGTGGCCTAGTGGTTAGGGTGGTGGACTTTGGTCCTGGGGAACTGAGGAACTGAGTTCGATTCCCGGCACAGGCAGCTCCTTGTGACTCTGGGCAAGTCACTTAACCCTCCATTGCCTGCCGCATTGAGCCTGCCATGAGTGGGAAAGCGCGGGGTACAAATGTAACAAAAAAAGAAAAGGGGCACTGCAGTGGACTTCATAAATTGCTCCCAGGTACATAGCTCCCTTACCTTGTATGCTGAGCCCCCCCAAACCCCACTACCAACAACTGTACACCACTACCATAGCCCTTAAGGGTGAAGGGGGCACCTAGATGTGGGTACAGTGGGTTTCTGGTGGGTTTTGGAGGGCTCACATTTACCACCACAAGTGTAATAGGTAGGGGGGGGGGGTGGGCCTGGGTCCGCCTGCCTGAAGTGCACTGCACCCACTAAAACTGCTCCAGGGACCTGCTGTCACAACTGTCAGGAATGGTGAGCCCTTGGACCAAAGCCGGAGCTTTGGCAGACAAATCATCGGGCTAGCACAGGCAGGAATCAGAACAGGTCATCTGGACTAGGATAAACTAACAGACTCAACAAGGCAGGACAGAGGTAACTAAACCAGGGGCATAGCTACGTGGGGCCATGGGGGCCTGGGCCCCCATAGATTTGGCCCTGGACCCCCCTGCCGATGACCCTCTCGACTCCCGCCAACCCGCCGTCGCCTACTTTTGCTGGCGGGGGACCCCAACCCCCGCCAGCCGAGGCCCTCTTCTTCGTTCTGATTCTGAGTCTAGTGGCAGCCCTTGAACTCCTCTCCAGCCCCCATGGAACCCCTGATAGCTTTCTGCATTGGCCAATTGTACCTGATATCTAATTGCACCCCTCCCTCCCCCAACCTGACGCTCCTACCTCCAAAACAAATAAAATCACTGGTATCTAGTGGCAGCCCTTGAATTCCTCTCCAGCCCCCGAGACTCTCTCCAGAATGTACCCTTAAGAGACAGGAATGTTGCCCAGTCACTCCTGCCTCGGTGGCACCATCTTGGAAAACAGTGGCACCTGACGCCTTGTGGTGCATCCTGGGATGCACTGAATGGGGTCACTGCCAAATAAGAGAATTTTCCCTTATTTGATAGTCTCCACCCACACTACCAAATAACGGAAAATAAGGGGAAAATTGGCAGACTAACCCCACTCATTTCATTCATGGATGCACCAGGCAGGGTCGGGTGCCACCTTTTTCCAAGATGGTGTGCCAAGGAAGGAGCAACTGGGCATTGCTCCTGCTTCTTAACAGTAGTCTCTGGGGGGGGACTGCGGGCTGAAGATGGGATCAGGAGTGCCATAGACATGAGGATTTTTTTTAAAGGCAGGGTAGGGAGTTCAGGTCGGGGAGGGAGGGCGTGCCACTAGACATCAAGGATTTTATTTGTTTTAGGGGCTGGGGATAAAAACATAGCCAGTTTTTGATGTCAGGGGAGCAGACTTTTTCTAAAATAGGCACCGGTGCAAGGCTGAAGGGATCTGCATAGGTGCCATTTCATTCAAAATTCATTTGGGGGAGCAGCTGCTTCCCTTGCACATCAACTAACTATGCCTCTGGCTGGGGGATCATCAGGTTGGGTCAGGCTGGAGGGAGGGAGAGGTGACACTAGACCAGGGACAAGGCTAACGCAGTATGCTATTGGGGGGCGTGTGTGCTTAAGTCTACTGCGTGAGTTAACTTCAGTGCAGGAACCAATTTTGCATGGTGCAGCCAGTAACAAGCACACTAGTTAACCCCACACTTCTGTCCTCAGTCTTTCTTGCTCCCTTTCTCTAAATTAAAATAGTGTATGTAAATAACTTAAAACAAGACTTTACATACTCTTAATATGCAAATGTGTGCATATTTAGGTAATTGTGGTCCTCTGTCAGTTGGCAGCATATGGGGGTGGAGGTGGGGGGGTTCTCGCCCTCCCCTTTGCCAAAAATATACCCTTGGCATAGGAGATATGGCAGATGTCTATCGGAGAATTAGCAGTATAGAAAGAAGGAGGGCCACAGTGCATGAGTCTGAGCTTATGCGGGTAACACATTTATTATTCTCTTTTTACTAAGCCACGTAGGCACTTACACACGCCAAAATAGACTTACCACCCGACTACCACGCGGCTCTTGCGGTAATTTCATTTTTGGCACACGTCCAATATGTGCGTCTGAAAAATATTTTTTTATTTTTGGACGCGTGTAACGGACGCGAGCAGGTCATTACCGCCCAAATTCTTTACTGCTAGGTCTATGGCTGGCGATAAGGTCAGAGACCCAAAATGGACACGCAGCAATTTTGATTTTGCTGGACGTCCATTTTTAGGAAAAAAAAAGAGGCCTTTTTTACAGGTGCACTGAAACATGATTCTGTGTGCACCCAAAACCTGCGCCTACACTACCGCAAGCCACTATTCAGTGCACCTTTGTAAAAGGACCCCTTAGTCTATTTTACAAATGAAAATAAATGGAAATGCAGGAAAGGTAAATAAAGGTAGATGGAGAGAATGAAGGAAGAATAAATGAAGGAAGAGAGAAAGAGAGAGAGAGAGAGCAAACTAGGAGCCTGAATCTCAAACTTTGCATGTCTCAAACCCACCAGGGCAGGAGAGTCTCCTGGGAGTGCAAAGACAGCCCTCTCACTTCTGTGAGGTCAACCATCAGCAGAGGGGAGGAACAGGCAGAAGGGCTGGATCATCTGCAGATCACACAAACAGCGGATTCTAACAAGATATTCACTTTGCAGAGCCTATAGCAAGTAGAGTGAGAGAAGAAATGGGATTTGGGCAAGGCAGTGAGTGAATTTAGATGCTCATATTTCAGACTCTAACTGAGATTCAGTTAGTGCCTAGAAAAAAGAGGCAGAGGTGCGGGGAGACCAGGCTGAGACCTCTTTCCTTCCCTATGACATCTCGGTTCACCGCAGGCATTTTGCCCTCACAGACAGTCTTGGGTTTTTAAGCAGACCCTGCAAGCAGCATCTCTAGTGGAAAAGAAAAGCAGGAGAAATACTTACGACTCTTGGACAGGACTTCATTCTCAACTCAGTTATAGGGACACGTGGATTGTTCTCAACTGCGATAAAGAACCCAGGTTTACCAAACCTTGCAGAGCAGCCAAGACTCTGGGAAGTTCTGGAGCTAAGATGCTGAAGCTTCTTCTTGTTCTGTGCAGTCTCCAGCTGACCCTCAGCAATGGACAGGTAAAGGGGGGAGGGGGAGGTCGACACTAATCTTCACAAAAGTGACAGCTAGTTCACAGTCCAAGTCGAGGGGTGGGGGAGAGATAGCAGCACAACCCTTTTCTTCAATTTTAACTGTGAAATTAGAGTTGACTTTTTTCTTGATCCCTGGCTACTTAGGATGTCTTTTTTTCAATGTATTTATAGTATTTCAATTGCAAAGCAATTAAATGTACAGAAAAACCAGGAAAAAGACTATCCAACTATAATTATTCAGGAAAAATAATAACATTAACATATTTACTTAGCTTGATCCTTGAGTTTGAGGTTCCAATACTATAATTAGGAGGTAGAAAGAAAAAAAGGGGAAAAGCCCCTACATTATCAAAGGAAAAGAAAAAGAAAGTACCTATGGTCTTTAATAGAGCAGACTATATACTGCTACTACTACTTATCATTTCTATAGCGCTACTAGATGTACGCAGCGCTGTACACTTGAACATGAAGAGACAGTCCCTGCTCAACAGAGCTTACAATCTAATTAGGACAGACAAACAGGACAAATAGGAGATAAGGGAATTACTGAGTTGGGGATGATAAAATAAGGGTACTGAACAAGTGAGTAAGGGTTAGGAGTTAAAAGCAGCTATCATTTCCTTTCTCACAGGTGCTCCTTCTGATGAAGGGGACCTAGACACCCTTCTAGTAGCCAAAAAAGAAGTCAAATGAGATGGCTCCCAGAAAATATATTTGACAGAATGAAAGTTTGTAATTAGCTACTTAGGATTTCTGCCATCCCGCAGTTTGTGTGTTCAATTCTGAGAAAAGTGTACATCGAGGAGAAAGCCGCTCACCTTCATTTCATCAGGTCCAAGTCTTACTATGTTTCCCCCTCCCCCTTTAAATTCCCATCCTGGAATGCTCTGGTCAGAGGCTCCAGGTTCATGCTGTGGAGGAGTAGCCAAATGGCTACTGCAAAGGTCTGAGAACCAGGGGAACAGGGTTCACTTCCCACTGCAGCTCCTTGTGAGTCTAGGCAAGTCACTTAGGGCAAGATGCGTCAACCAAACGTAAAAGAATCTAAAACGTAAAAGTCCTTACCGAATTTGAAAAAACGAAGAATGCACTAAAAAAACAAGTCACACATGTTTGGTGTGGTATTGTAAAATAGATTGTATTAAAGAATCGTTAAACTGGTGTAATCCCAGTCGATAATCTGCCTGTAAAGCATGCGCAGAGCAGCCAAGCGTTATGCTGGCTGCTCTGAGCATGCCACAAACGTAAACCCCCACCCCAAACAAACACGTCCTTTATGGACAGCCTTGCCCCCCCCGCCCCGCCCGAGGTTGCCGCTGCTCCCCGCTACCCCCTGCATTAAAAATAGAAAAACAAGGCTGCCCCGACCCCCTCCCTTCCTCTCTTCCTTTCTCTATTTCTCCCCAGCTCCTCCTCCCACCATCCTCCGCCCCCCTTGCCCCTCCCCCGCCGCCCCCCCTGAGGTCGTTGCCACCGTTCCCCCTCCACCTGGCCACCTCCCTCTTACCGAGCCCGCGCAGCGCCTCTCACCTCTGTGTGAAGGCGCTGCACGGGCAAGAAGAACAGCTGATGCCTCCTCGCGGAGTCTTCGGGCGTCCCTCCTTTCCTCCTGGGCCTGCCCCCATCTGACGTAAGTAACCTACATAGGTTACTTACGTCAGACAAGGGCGGGCCCAGGAGGAAAGGAGGGACGTCCGAAGACTCCGCGAAGAGGAATCAGCTGTTCTTCTTGCCTGTGGAGCGCCTTCATACAGAGGTGAGAGGCACTGTGCGGGTCCGGTAAGAGGGAGGGGGAAGCGGCGGCAATGACCTCAGGAGGGGCACGGGGGTGGAGGATGGCAGGAGGCGGAGCTGTGGGGAGATAGAGAAAGGAAGAGAGGAAGGGAGGGGGGCCGGGCTGCTAAAATTTTGATTTTTTATGCAGGGGGAAGCGGAGAGCAGTGGGGATCGCGGGGGGTGGGGCAAGGCCGTCCATACAGGACGCTCCTGATGAGTGTCTTTGCCCCCTCCCGATCCTTTTTTTTCCTTTTATTTTAATGCAGGAGGAACGGGGAGCGGGGAGCAGCGGTGATCTCAGGCATCAATAAAGGATGCTCCAGACGCGCGTTTTTGCCCCCTTCGCTTTTTTTTTTTACATTTAACTTTTTAGCCAGGCAGCCCCAACGAGAGGTACAACCTCTCGTTAAATTTTCTGGTGATTTCCACCGTTAAGGCAATCGGAAAAGGTTAGTGCATCTCATTACAATAGGGTTTCTGCACAATTTCCTCATCTGCATTTCGTTTTCGTTAGCTGCGACCGCCATCGGAAAATGGCCTTTAGTTCATGCCATGGTTTAAAACTTGTTCGTTAAAAGGTTGTTAAAGGGTTGTTAAAGACTCGTTTTGTTTACTACTACTACTACTACTTAACATTTCTAGAGCGCTACTAGGGTTACGCAGCACTGTACAATTTAACAAAGAGAGACAGTCCCTGCTCAAAGAGCTTACAATCTAATAGACAAGTGAACGGTCGGTCCGATAGGGGCAGTCAAATTGGGGCAGTCTGGATTCACTGAACGGTAAGGGTTAGGTGCCGAAAGCAGCATTGAAGAGGTGGGCTTTAAGCAAAGACTGGAAGACGGGCAGAGAGGGGGCTTGGCGTAAGGGTTCACGAAGATTGTTCCAAGCATAGGGTGAGGCGAGGCAGAATGAGCGGAGCCTGGAGTTGGCGGTGGTGGAGAAGGGTACTGAGAGGAGGGATTTATCCTGTGAACGGAGGTTACGGGCGGGAACGTAAGGGGAGATGAGGGTAGAAAGATAGTGAGGGGCAACAGACTGAGTGCATTTGTAGGTAAGAAAGAGAAGCTTGAATTGAATGCGGTATCTGATCGGAAGCCAGTGAAGTGACCTGAGGAGAGGGGTGATATGAGTATATCGGTTCTGGCGGAATATGAGACATGCAGCAGAGTTCTGAACAGACTGAAGGGGGGATAGATGGCTAAGTGGGAGGCCGGTGAGGAGTAAGTTGCAGTAGTCCAGGCGAGAGGTAATGAGAGCGTGGACGAGAGTTCAGGTGGTGTGTTCATAGAGGAAAGGGCGAATTTTGCTGATGTTAAAGAGGAAGAAGCGACAGGTCTTGGCTATCTGCTGGATATGCGCAGAGAAGGAGAGAGAGGAGTCAAAGATGACTCCGAGTATGCGGGCAGATGAGACGGGGAGGATGAGGGTGTTATCAACTGAGATAGAAAGTGGAGGAAGAGGAGAAGTGGGTTTTGGTGGAAAGACGATAAGCTCGGTCTTGGACATGTTCAGTTTCAGGTGGCGGTTGGACATCCAGGCAGCAATGTCGGATAAGCAGGCCGATACCTTTGCCTGGGTCTTAATTGCTTCTGGGCCTTATCCTCCCTCGCCCCAGGTACAAAATAAGCACCTGTGTATAATATGTAAAGGCAGTATATAAAATCCCAACCTCTTTCCCTATAAATCCTTTTTCTCCACGGGCTTTCCAGACCACGTTGCTTTTCAGGAATTGTAAGGGAGATTTATTGATTTTCAGGAAACTTATTTGTTGATTGGGATCTAAGGTATTGAATATTTTGGAGATACAAACTTTAATACACAAGTAGAATGCTGCAGATCTTTGAAAAGTTAAAAGTATTTTCAGAATGTATTGAGAGAAGAGTACAAGAGAGATTCTTTAAGGAGAGGTAAAACAAAATGTAAATATGCTAAAACAGGTACAAAGAAAACTTAGACAAACACATTCTTCCCACACACATGCCCCACATACACCAGACACACCTCCAAACACAAACCCCCTCTCACACAGAACACCCTCACCACATACATTCCTCCCACCCATAGATTCCTTGCCAGTTTACAGAGACTTTACCACAGAGCTCTGCACAGAGACATGTATGAGTCTGGCAATAGGGTAAATACTTCTTTGTGGCACTGCTTTTAGCTTGCACATTCCAGCTTATTTTATATGTGGTCAATGCTTACAAGGACCTGTCTGGTTTGCAGCATCAGCTGCCCAGATAAGTCCCCCTGAGATAGATATTCATGTCATTGCCCAGATTATGCTGCTGAATATCTTTACAGACCACTTTGGCACTATCTGAATAGTGCTGATTCGGCTGCACCCCCTGGGCCTGACTCAGCACTATCTGAATAGTGCTGTCGGGTCCAGGGGGTGGAGCCGGGACAGAGACCAGAGTTACCTGGGTATGGTTTATGGCTTATTGTATTACTATACCACCTTTCCAGTAGGCATAACATGACCGTGTACAATTAAAAAAAAAACCAAGAAGAAATAATCAGAAAGGAACAACATCATACGATAAGAGAAAGGAAATAAGAAGCAAAAGCTATCATAATTTCAGATCAAAGCAAATACATTTTATCACCCAAAGAGGCAGATAATCAAGTCAAAGACAGATAAACATCCAATCAAATCTCCGTTCATAAACAGGTAGGAGCTATCTAACCCCAGTGACTATCAAATTCCCAATCTATCACCAAAGGCCTCCAAAAATGAGTATATCTTTAAAGTAGCCTTAAATTTTGAATGCAGTCTTCGAAGTGGTGGTGAAGGTAGTAGCAGTTTTCAGGACCACTACCAAGCACTACTCAGTACCCACAGCACTGGCATTTAACAAAATGCTGACCACCATGGGCTGAGTGTCAGAGGGTTCATTTTCTGGCCTGTATTTTGAGTATGTCTTAGTGGCCTAATTTGCTTTGAAATATTTGTTATGAATTTATATGGGCAGACTGGATAGGCCATATGGTCTTTATCTGCCTATATTTTTCTACGTTTCTATATACCACAGTGGCATAGCCAAGGGGGAGCCTTGAGGGTCTGGGCCCCCCATATTGGGTCCAGGCCTCCTCCAAAGTTGTGGCACCGAATGCATGGCTGTTGTGCTACAGCTACCGATACTGGCATTTCCACACATACTCATTTTATGCAGTTGAACCGAGCATGTGCAGAAGTGATGACATGGGAGTCTGGAGCAGCCTGCTTGCTTCTTTGTTCCTCAGGCAGCATTGCCCTGGGCACCAGCATATCTTCATATCATACTTTCGGCTGATGGGGCTTGAGCAACCCTGCCAGCAAAAGTATGATGGGGGAGGGGTGGTAGCAGACTGAGAGTAAATGCTTGGCCCCCGCAGACCACCTCTAGCCCCTCCCCCCCCCCCCAAAAAAAAATCAAGTTCTGGCTACACCCCTGATTTTGGAGCTGCTTTTGTTTAAAGGCTGGAGAACTGGTTAATAAGTGATTTTAAATATATATTCCATTCCAAATAATTTCTAACATTGTATCTGCTTTTGTGATTGTTGCCACATACTGAGCTGTGGACTCCAACACACTGACCACAATGACTCCACAGTCCCTTCCTGGGTGCTAACTCCTAATATGGAACCCACTATGCATGGGCATAGTTTGAGGGGGGGGCATTCCCCCCAAACGGCTTGCCACCTCCTGCCCCAAGTGGTGTGGCATCTCCCTCTCTCCTTCCACCCCCTTCTCTGCAGGTTTCAGTATCACAGTCTCTCTCCTATCACATCTTCTCCTCTCCTCTCCACCCCTACCCCTACCCCTCCTCCGGTGCTATAGTCTTCAAGGTGTCCAGTTCAGGGCCAAGGAGGTTGTTCAGGGCCACCGGCAGCATTAGTGATGTAAGCACGCTGCCTTCAGCCTGCCCCGGAAGCCTTCTCTATGCAGCATCCTGCCTAAGCGGAAGGAATGGGAAAAGGAACTTGCTGCAGCGAGAAGGCTTCTGGGCAGGTCAAAGGCAGCATGCTTACATCGCTAATTCTGCCAGCAGCCTGGACAGCCTGAAGACTGCAGTGCCAGAGGAGAGGAAGGAGGAGAGCGATTCCAGACCTCGTTGGGGGGGGGGGGGGAGGGAGAGAAGGGAGAGAGAGCAATCCCAGATCTCCATGGGGAAGGGAGCGCAATCCTGGACCTCATGGAGGTGGGGGAGGGAGCATGATCCCAGACCTCGTAGAGATGGGGGTGGGGGAGGAGCGTGATCTTGGACCTCATGGGGTGAGGAGGAGGAATAGGGAGGGAGATGACACTAGACCTTGTGGGGTGGAGGAGGAGGGAGGAAGGGACATTGGACTTGTGGGAGGTGGTGGGGAGGAGGGAGGGACAGTGATACTGGACTTCATGGGGGTGGAAATAGTGAGGGAGGGCAACACTGGACTTCATGGGGGAGAAGAAAAAGGGAGAGCGACACTGGACCGCACTGGGGGAGGGAGAAGAGAGGGAGGGCAACACTGGATTACACAGAGGGGAGGAGAGAGGGAAGGCAACATTGGACCGCACTGGGGGAGGACAGGAGAAATGGAGGGTGACACTGGACCTCGGGAGACAGTGGAAGGATAGAGGGACAGTGACACTGGACTTGGTGAGGGGGTGAAAGTAGAGAGGGACAGTGACACATGAGAATGATGGTGAACATGGAGGAAAAAAAAGTCAAATAGTAGATAGTGGAAAGTAGATTGATGGGACTGTTGTGGAGGGAAGGAGCAGAAGATGAATGAGACTTGGAGGAGTGGGGATCAGAGGAAAGGAGCAGAAGATTCATGGGACAGGGAAGGGTGGGGAGGGAGGGAAGGAGCAGGAGATGGATGGGGCTTATGGGCAGAGGGGAGGGGAACAGCAGAAGATGGGGGCTAGGGGGTGTGAGGGAAGGAGAGGGAAACAGAGTAGAAGATGGGGTTAGGGGGTGGGGGGGAAGAAGCAGGAGATGGATGAGGCTAGGGAGTGTGGGAGGAAGAAGCAGGAGATGGATGGGACTTGGGGGTATGGGTAGAGGGGAGGGGAACAGAGCGGAAGATGGATGGGACTAGGAGGTGTGGGTCAAGAGGAGAGGAAGAGGAACAGAGCAGGAAATTTTGGATCAGAGAGATGGAGTGGGAATTTGGTGGTACAGTGAATACTTGGCAGTTTTAGATATGAGTGGAGCCATGTATTGATGGGTTGGGAGAATGAGTGAGGATATGAAATGAGGAATATAAGAAGAGAAGCAAGAAAAGGGGAAAAGAAAATGAGGAAAGGTTGAGACAGTCCTGGAAGACTGGAGAGAGGATGAGAGGCATTGAAAAGGGTGGGGTATGGGAGAAGGGGATGGTTCTCTAAAGAGGGTTGAGTGAGAGTGGAAATGGGATTAAAAATATGGTGAAAGAGAGGCTATTGGGAATGGGGAATAGGGTAACAGGCAGAAGAATGGTCTTGGAAGCAAAGGAAGGAAAGAGAGACAGGGATGGAGCTGCGACAGGGTGATGAGATGCAGTGGAGGCAGTGGGGTAGAAGGGGGGGCGGGAGGGGCGGTCCGCCCCAGGTGCACGCGCTCGGGGGGTGCCGGCCCCGCTGGTTCCCTGCTCTCTCTGCCCCGGAACAGGTTACTTCCTGTTCCGGGGCAGAGAGAGCAGGGAACCAGCGGGGCCGACACAGCTCCGAGTGATGTGCACTCGGGGCGGATCGGCCCTCCCGCAGGTAAGAATGCGGTCCGGGGGGGGGTTGCGCTCCAGGGGGGGGTGCGCCGCAGAGGGGGGGGTCGTGCCGTGCTGCACCCGGGGGGGGGGTGCGCAGCGGCGACCCGCCCCGGGTGCCATTAGCCCTCGCTACGGCACTGAGTGGAGGGTAGGTGAGTACAGAGGATGGGACTGGGGGACTAAGGAAGTAGATGAAAGATGGGGGATTGGTTTAGGAGACTGGGCAAGGGAGAGACAGAAGGGGCAATGGGAGTGATGGAGAGAGAATGTGAGGGAGATGGCAAAAGCCAGTAGGTAGATGAGAAGTGAAATGGAGACCAAGGACTGTCTAAAGGGTGAAAGAAAAGTGAGGGAAAAAACATTAAATGAAAGATTTGTAGAGAAAGAAAGTAAGAAGACAAGAGAAGAGCGAAGAAATGGAAAAGCCAACCTGGAAAAGAATTTAGGAGAAGGCTGACACATGCAAAGTAGAAAAGAGACAGGAACCAGCCCAATTAGAAAAGTAAAATGCACAGACAACAAAAGTAGAAAAGAAAACATTCTTTTTATTTAATGCTTAAGGATTAAGATGTCCTGCTTTGTGAAATGTACATTTTTTCTATTTTTGTATTTTGCAGAGTACAGGAAAAAATGCATTTCTGTTTCTCTTTTACCAGTACTTGCACTGCTTACAGAGTCTGGCTTTCTTGAGGGGATCTCTATTTTAATTTTTGTGGGCCCCTATTTTGTATCACATGAGGGTCTGTCCATGTTATGCATGTACAACTGAGGTGAAGGATTCCACTGGAATGTATTGTCTGTGTAGGAATGTGTAACAGTCCAGCTTGTTCCAGTTTTCCACTAGCAGATATATTGGTGCTCTAGGATCCAGTGTTATATTTATAGTACTGTCTTTTCATAGCTGGATTGGGGCTGCTGTGTGTTAAATTTTCTGTATAGGTTATGAATGTCTTTTTGCAGGGTTTTGTGTTATTTCATAAAGTGTCTGGCCCTATTTGAAAGCAGGCTCTGGGGCAAACAAAAACCCATCTGTGCTGTTTCTGAAGTAACGATCACAATTTGTAAGGGGGATAAAGCACTTAAGCAGCTACGCTAGCTGCATCAAACACAGTGCTATCTTAATGCAGTTCATCCTAGCTAGTTAAGTGCTGAATTATCCCACTAGCTTATCCAGTCGTGTATGCCTGGATATTCAAAGCAGGTGCACGGACATGGCTTGATATTGAATATCCAGGAATAAAGCCGACATTGGTCAGCAAAACACTGACTGCCGCCAGCTAAATATCAGGCCCAGTATGTCTGCTGGAGAGGGGTTACGTTGCTGATACTGAGATGAAACCAGAATCAGATTTTATTATTTTATGGTGAATTGTATGGGGAAATGCTCTAGTTCAGCTCTGTTTGTTTGTTTTAATAACCATAATGAATTTGTATGAGATGTATGTATGCAAATGGATATGCTAATGTGCCAAGCCACATCCTTTGTCCCCCCAAATGAAACAGTCAAACTTCACCCATGCCACTATGTTTTGCCTTCTCCAGGGCTGCCAAAATCAGCATCAGCTATTGGCCTTTGTTCGTCAGATGAAGAAACTTCTCTCCAGTCATGAGGCTGCCTTCCATCAGGGCCTTCACAACATGAAGAAGCAACTGACTGCACTCCAGAGCAGCTTTCAGAAACAGACCTCAGCTAATAGTGGTAATGTGTGACCCAGTCCAGCCAAAAAGCTGGGGAGAAGATTTTAGAGGAGGGTTTAGGGTGAAGAGAAAGGATGTAGCCTTGTGCTTTGAGCAAAGCCTCAAGGACTAGGGAAGCTAGGGTTCATATCCTGCTTATGTCACTAATATTCCATGTGACCTTATCTCCTATTGCCTCAGGCACCCGCTTAGACTGTAAAAAGGTAATTCTATAACTGGGCATGTGCAGTTATGTGCCATATGCAAAAATGAACCTCAGTTGGCCTAGAGTGGAGGAGTAGCCTAGTGGTTAGTGCAGTGGACTTTGATCCTGGGGAACTGGGTTTGATTCCCACTGCAGCTCCTTGTGACTGTGGGCAAGTCACTTAACCCTCCATTGTCCCTGATACAAAATAAGTACCTGTATATATGTAAACCACTTTGAATGTAGTTGCAAAATACCACAAAAAGGCGGTATATCAAGTCCCATTTCCCTTCCCTTTCCCTTTAGACAGGCAAGTGCACTAACTCCCAGATTCTATATATGGTGCCTAGATTTGGGCATGCTCATGAGATTCATACACAAATTAAATGGCTAACAAGCCAATTAACATCAATAATTGGGTGCTAACAACCAGTTATTGACATTAATTAGCACCCATTAAAATTTGCACACTACACTATAAGGCATGGTAACTAACTCTAATAGCATTTAACTCCAAAGGAGGTGTGGCTATGGGCGTGGCAGGGGCGTTCCAAAGAGTTCATGTATTCTTACAGAATATTGCCTCCGCACACCTAACTTGGGTGCCAGCATTTACACCAGGTTTCAGCAGGCGTAAGTCTAGCGCCCAAAGTTAGGCACAGGAATTGGCGCTAAGGATGATTTTCTAAAGGGCACATACCCTTCATAAAATTGTGCTTAGTACCGATCTTTGAGCGCCATTTATAGAATCCCCTCCCCCCCAAGTTCTGTCCTATTTGGGAGTATGTATAAGTGCTATATAATGTGTAATTGAAGGGGGAATGAACAAGGATGAGATATGGGCTTGTCTCCTACTTACATGCACACCTTGGTTATGGTTTATTAGATTTGCTATATCACCATGGCTAACTCGCAGATCTTGGTGGTTAACAATAGTCCAAAAAATATATTAAAAGAAAGGAACTACAAAGTATAGGAAAGAGGGTCAATCATACATACAAGCATGCACACACAGACGGGGACAAGGGGGAGACTAGGTATAGGAAACAGAGAAAATGGGAGGGTAGGGATGGGGGAAAAAAACACAGAGATGAGAATAGTCAACCCCAGGAGAAAAATCAAAGGTGGAGCAAAGGTTTGAGTGAAGAGACAGCTTTTTAGTCCCAATGTAGTTTTTGAGGACTTTACTGATACCATCTTGACTAGAGCTATCCTGTTGGTCACTTTCTTGAATGAAGCAGATAAAGCAGCTATTTTTTAGATCTTATTTTAAGAAGTCAGTTTTATTTTGTGGAAAGACAATTCAAGTTTTCCCTGATGTTTCATGATCTACCCAGTTGCAAAGGAAGGCTTTTTGGCTCTTAAAGGCCATGTGGTCACCATGGGAGCACCCTTTTTTCTTTGTTTCCCCTATAAGTGTTTAATTACATATCAGGGGAAGCACTATATCTTTTTTGATTCTTTACAACTGGAAACATTTTTGCAAGATGGCTCTTGAAAGTAGCAGGTGATATGTTAGGAGTTGTAACGCGATGTAGTTCTTGTAGTTCATGTTTTTGAATGAGAGTTCAGCACGGAGGTGAGGGGGAAGAGAATTCCACAGGGGTAGTGCACTTAAGAGTGCTAATTTATGACAGTCCATACACCTGGCATAAGTGGGCACACCTAAATGTTGGGATGTCGATGCCGACCTACGCTAGTATTCTATGATGGAATCTTGGGGTCAAGATACCATTATTGCAGTTCTTCTAGTTCTCGGGGCATACAAGCTGGTCCAGTTTTCAGGATATCCACAATGAATATGCATGCCTTCTTGGTATACAAATCTATCTCATGCATGGCTATCCTGAAAACCTGACTGGCTGGGTGTGCCCCGAGGACTGGATTGAGAACCACTGTGTTACAGAATTGGTGCTCAGCATGTGGTTTCAAGGCCCCAGGTTACAGAATTGCCCCCTAAGTCCTTTTGGACAGGGATATACTGTACCAGAGTACTTATCAGTACTGCTATAAAAATGATAAGTATTATTAAGTGAAAAGCTGAGTGATGTTACAAAGTCAGGTTACTGCATGGTTCCAAAGGTCAGTAGGGGCAGGCCTCATTCAGGGCTGCCAAGAGATACAACCGGGCTTGGGGCAAGACCGCTACCCCCCTCCCCTAATATTCGGGCCGCCCAAGGAAGTTGGAAAAAACCTGCTCCCTTACCTTCTGTGTCTGATTGCTCCTGCTCCTGCATGCTGGCCCAGGACCCAGATGATTGCAATAGCGTGATATCCTCGGGTTATCACGTTAATAAAATCATCCGGGTTCCGGGTCAGCATGCGGGAGGAGGAGAGAGACAGACTCGGAAGAAGCTTTCCAATGCCAGGCCTCCCCTTGGAGGCCAGGCCCATGGAATTTTGCTCTCCCCCCCCCCCCCCCCCCCTCTCATCGACCTTGAGCTCATTATACTTATGGACTTATACATATCCATATCCAGTTTGGCAGTGGGGCCAAACAGGACACAGCGCTATGTTTTGAAGTGTCTGCATCAGAGACATTGTAATCTTCCTGCTTCAGTTTGGTCACTGTTGCATGTTATGTATCTCTACTGCTATTGATCAAGAAAATGGCACCTGAGCCTTTTAAACCCAACCCACAAACTGTATCAACCAATAAACTAAGCTTAGTCAGTCCCTTTAAATCACATGTTCTCTTCTAGCCAATCAAACATCTCCATCCTTATAATTCATGCAATATGTAAAACCACTTTGATTGAACCACAGAGAGACAATATTAAAATGGTGAATTATCAAGCAGTGGCATACCAAGGGGGGGCGGTGGGGGTTACTTCCTGTTCTGGGGCAGAGGGAACTGCAGCAAACGAGCGAAGTTCGCGTAGTCGGAGCCCACAGGCGCGTGCCGCGGCACCCCCCCTAGCAACATGCACCCGGGGGGGGTGTCATTTCGCCGGGGAGGCGGGAAGGTGTCGTTTCGCAGGTGGGGGGGGGGGGGCGCGCTGCACCCGGGGGGGGGGCACATCGGCGATCCGCCCCGGGTGCCATCCACGCTAGGAACACCACTGTTATCAAGTCAATTGGTATTGCGCAAAACTATTCAGCATTTGGACAATAATTCACCTGGTTTTATTAACTTTATTCACTGGATTTGAATTTACTATATTTAATACATACTGTGTGACATCTGTTCAGACTCCTGATGCAGGAACATAAGCCGAAACACGGCCCATGTCAAGTCTAGTTCGATTCACCAGAAATCTTAGCCGAAATCCAGGCCAAAGTATCAACCTGACTGTCTGACATTGCTGCCTGGATGTCTCAGCGCCATCTGAAACTAAACATGACCAAGACTGAGCTTCTTATCTTTCCCCCTAAACCAACCTCTCCTCCTCCCCCATTCTCTGTTTCTGTGGATAACACTCTCATCCTTCCTGTCTCATCAGCTTGTAACCTTAGGGTCATCTTCGACTTCTCCCTCTCCTTCTCTGCACATATTCAGCAGACTGCTAAAACCTGTCATTTCTTTCTCTATAATATCACCAAAATTACATAAGTACATAAGTACATAAGTAGTGCCATACTGGGAAAGACCAAAGGTCCATCTAGCCCAGCATCCTGTCACCGACAGTGGCCAATCCAGGTCAAGGGCACCTGGCACGCTCCCCAAACGTAAAAACATTCCAGACAAGTTATACCTAAAAATGCGGAATTTTTCCAAGTCCATTTAATAGCGGTCTATGGACTTGTCCTTTAGGAATCTATCTAACCCCTTTTTAAACTCCGTCAAGCTAACCGCCCGTACCACGTTCTCCGGCAACGAATTCCAGAGTCTAATTACACGTTGGGTGAAGAAAAATTTTCTCCGATTCGTTTTAAATTTACCACACTGTAGCTTCAACTCATGCCCTCTAGTCCTAGTATTTTTGGATAGCGTGAACAGTCGCTTCACATCCACCCGATCCATTCCACTCATTATTTTATACACTTCTATCATATCTCCCCTCAGCCGTCTCTTCTCCAAGCTGAAAAGCCCTAGCCTTCTCAGCCTCTCTTCATAGGAAAGTCGTCCCATCCCCACTATCATTTTCGTCGCCCTTCGCTGTACCTTTTCCAATTCTACTATATCTTTTTTGAGATACGGAGACCAGTACTGAACACAATACTCCAGGTGCGGTCGCACCATGGAGCGATACAACGGCATTATAACATCCGCACACCTGGACTCCATACCCTTCCTAATAACACCCAACATTCTATTCGCTTTCCTAGCCGCAGCAGCACACTGAGCAGAAGGTTTCAGCGTATCATCGACGACGACACCCAGATCCCTTTCTTGATCCGTAACTCCTAACGCGGAACCTTGCAAGACGTAGCTATAATTCGGGTTCCTCTTACCCACATGCATCACTTTGCACTTGTCAACATTGAACTTCATCTGCCACTTGCACGCCCATTCTCCCAGTCTCGCAAGGTCCTCCTGTAATCGTTCACATTCCTCCTGCGACTTGACGACCCTGAATAATTTTGTGTCATCGGCGAATTTAATTACCTCACTAGTTATTCCCATCTCTAGGTCATTTATAAATACATTAAAAAGCAACGGACCCAGCACAGACCCCTGCGGGACCCCACTAACTACCCTCCTCCACTGAGAATACTGGCCACGCAATCCTACTCTCTGCTTCCTATCTTTCAACCAGTTCTTAATCCATAATAATACCCTACCTCCGATTCCATGGCTCTGCAATTTCTTCAGGAGTCTTTCATGCGGCACTTTGTCAAACGCCTTCTGAAAATCCAGATATACAATATCAACCGGCTCCCCATTGTCCACATGTTTGCTTACCCCCTCAAAAAAATGCATTAGATTGGTGAGGCAAGACTTCCCTTCACTAAATCCGTGCTGACTTTGTCTCATCAGTCCATGTTTTTGTATATGCTCTGCAATTTTATTCTTAATAATAGCCTCCACCATCTTGCCCGGCACCGACGTCAGACTCACCGGTCTATAATTTCCCGGATCTCCTCTGGAACCCTTCTTAAAATCGGAGTAACATTGGCTACCCTCCAGTCTTCCGGTACTACACTCGATTTTAGGGACAGATTGCATATTTCTAACAGTAGCTCCGCAAGTTCATTTTTTAGTTCTATTAATACTCTGGGATGAATACCATCAGGTCCCGGTGATTTACTACTCTTCAGCTTGCTGAACTGACCCATTACATCCTCCAAGGTTACAGAGAATTTGTTTAGTTTCTCCGACTCCCCCGCTTCAAATATTCTTTCCGGCACTGGTGTCCCCCCCAAATCCTCCTCGGTGAAGACCGAAGCAAAGAATTCATTTAATTTCTCCGCTACGGCTTTGTCCTCCTTGATCGCCCCTTTAACACCATTTTCGTCCAGCGGCCCAACCGACTCTTTGGCCGGTTTCCTGCTTTTAATGTATCTAAAAAAATTTTTACTATGTATTTTTGCTTCCAACGCTAATTTCTTCTCAAAGTCCTTTTTTGCCCTCCTTATCTCCGCTTTGCATTTGGCTTGGCATTCCTTATGATCTATCCTGTTACTTTCAGTTGGTTCTCTTCTCCACTTTCTGAAGGATTGTTTTTTGGCTCTAATGATTTCCTTTATCTTACTGTTTAGCCACGCCGGCTGACGTTTAGTCTTTTTTCCCTTTCTAATACGTGGAATATATTTGTCCTGAACCTCCAGGATGGTGTTTTTAAACAGCATCCACGCCTGATGCAAGTTTTTTACTCTGCGAGCTGCTCCTTTCAGTCTTTTTTTCACCATTTTTCTCATTTTGTCGTAATCACCTTTTCTATAGTTAAACGCTAGCGTACTTGATTTCCTAGTTTCACTTCCTTCAATGCCAATATCAAAACCGATCATATTATGATCACTGTTATCAAGCGGCCCTCGTATCGTTACCCCCTGCACTAGATCATGAGCACCACTAAGGACTAAGTCTAGTATTTTTCCTTCTCTTGTCGGCTCCTGAACTAGCTGTTCCATGAAGCTGTCCTTGATTTCATCAAGAAATCTTATGTCCCTTGCGTGCACAGATGTTACATTAACCCAGTCTATATGCGGGTAATTGAAATCCCCCATTATTATTGTGTTGCCCAGTTTGTTTGCGTCCCTGATTTCCTTTAACATTTCCGCATCCGTCTGTTCGTCCTGGCCAGGCGGACGGTAGTACACTCCTATCACTATCCTTTTCCCCTTTGCACATGGAATTTCAATCCACAGTGATTCCAAGGAGTGTTTTGTTTCCTGCAGAATTTTCAATCTATTTGATTCAAGGCTCTCGTTAATATACAATGCTACCCCTCCACCAATCCGATTCACCCTATCACTACGATATAATTTGTACCCCGGTATGACAGTGTCCCACTGGTTATCCTCCTTCCACCAGGTCTCAGAGATGCCTATTATATCTAATTTTTCATTTAGTGCAATATATTCCAACTCCCCCATCTTATTTCTTAGGCTCCTGGCATTCGCATATAGACATTTCAAACTATGTTTGTTGTTCCTAAGTACATCATGCTTAGTACTTGACAGTATTAATTGGCAATCTTTTGTCTGATTTTTATTGTTATTTAAAGATACCCGATCTACTACAATCTCTTTTGCAACCTCACTATCAGGATACTCTATCTTCCCTGTTATGGTGGTATCTTTGAAAGATACCTTATCCCGAACCATGCTCTTTTGAGCGACTGTCGGCCTTCCCCCCATTTCTAGTTTAAAAGCTGCTCTATCTCCTTCTTAAACGCCGATGCCAGCAGCCTGGTCCCACTCTGGTTAAGATGGAGCCCATCCTTTCGGAATAGGCTCCCCCTTCCCCAGAATGTTGCCCAGTTCCTAACAAATCTAAAGCCCTCCTCCCTGCACCATCGTCTCATCCACGCATTGAGACTCTGGAGCTCTGCCTGTCTCTTGGGCCCTGCGCGTGGCACAGGTAGCATTTCAGAAAATGCTACCCTGGAGGATCTGGATTTCAGCTTTCTACCTAAGAGCCTAAATTTTGCTTCCAGAACCTCTCTCCCACATTTTCCTATGTCATTAGTACCCACATGTACCAAGACAGCCGTCTCCTCCCCAGCACTATATAAAATCCTATCTAGGTGACGCGTGAGGTCCGCCACCTTCGCACCAGGCAGGCAAGTCACCAGGCGATCCTCACGTCCACCAGCCACCCAGCTATCTATATGCCTAATGATCGAATCACCAAGTACAACAGCTGTCCTAACCTTTCCCTCCCGGGCAACATTTGGAGATATATCCTCGGTGCGAAAGGATAATACATCCCCTGGTGGGCAGGTCCTGGCTACAGGAGTACTTCCTACTTCACCAGGGTGATGCTCTCCTTCTAGGAGACCTCCCTCCTCCAAGGTAGCACAGGGGCTACCTGACTGGAGGTGGGACTTCTCTACAACATCCCTGTAGGTCTCCTCTATGTACCTCTCTGTCTCCCTCAGCTCCATCAAGTCTGCTACTCTAGCCTCAAGAGAACGGACACGTTCTCTGAGAGCTAGGAGCTCTTTGCATCGGGCACACACATATGACACCTCACCAATTGGGAGATAATCATACATGTGACACTCAATGCAAAAGACTTGATAGCACCCCTCTCGCTGCTGGACTGCTGACTCCATCTTAGTGTTTTTTGAGTTTTTCCGTAATTTAAAACTTGCTAAAGTATTAAGGATATCAGCCTATCACTAACTTACAGTTCCTCCTTTAAACCCCAATCTTCAAGTTCCGAAAGCACAAGCAAAATTTGTTCACTTACCAGAGAAATATCCTCTTCTCCCAGAACTTATTAGAAGGAAAGCTTTCGCGCGCCTAACGGCGCACGGCACCTTGAGCAGAGGCCCCGAGTGTATCGGAACGGACCTGGGAGTCACTCCGGCGAAGGCTCCGAGGATATGCAGATGAGCTGCAAGTCCTCCACGGCACCTGAGAAGGCAACCGGTGGGAGAGCTGGGCACCTCTCAACCAAGAAAAGGCTTACCAGGGGTTAGGCCGAAGCCAGCATTCCTCCCTTTCCTTTCTGAGCACACTACCAGAACCCTTATCCACACTCTTATCACCTCTCGCTTACACTATTGCAACTTGCTTCTCACAGGTCTCCCACTTAGCTATCTCTCTCCTCTTCAATCTGTTCAAAATTCTGCTGCACGACTAATATTCCGCCAGTGTCGTTATGCTCATATTAGCCCTCATCCGTTTCCACATACAGTTCAAACTCCTCTTATTGACTTATAAGTGCATTCACTCTGCAGCTCCTCAGTACCTCTCCACTCTCATCTCTCCCTACATTCCTCCCCTGGAACTCCTTTCACTGGGTAAATCTCTCTTATCTGCACCCTTCTCCTCCACCGCTAACTCCAGACTCCGTTCCTTTTATCTTGCTGCACCATATGCCTGGAATAGACTTCCTTAGCCGGTACGTCAAGCTCCATCTCTGGCTGTCTTCAAATCTAAGCTAAAAACCCACAATGCTGCTTTTAACTCTTAACCCTTATTCACTTGTTCAGAACCCTTATTTTATCATCCTCACTTTAATATTCCCTTATCTCTTGTTTGTCCTGTTTGTCTGTCCTAATTAGATTGTAAGCTCTGTCGAGCAGGGACTGTCTCTTCATGTTCAAGTGTACAGCGCTGCATATGTCTAGTAGCGCTATAGAAATGATAAGTAGTAGTAGTAGTAGATTCACAATAAAGGACTTTTCAGCACCTACAGTGTTGATTTGTGGTTTGTGTCACCTCCACTGTTTTTTGTAATTTCGGTCTCAGTTGTAGAGAGGGTTGTTCTTTTGTTCCTTTTGTTTGAAAAGGTAGCATAGCAGAGTTGACTGGTAATGACTAAAACATAAAGGCAGTTTCTTTAAAAAACAAATTTAAATAGAGGACAGATTCCGCTTACCTAAAAGTGCATGCTGAGGAAATCACAATCACTTTTTGTGAACTATTTATGTGTGCAGTCTGTGATGACATTTTACAAGTATTTTGGGGACAGTTGGAAGACCCAAGGCTGAAAGGTGCTGAGGACCAATGTGTATAGAGTGACAAGGAAAAGACAGATTTGCTGAACAAATAATTGTTTGGTATTCGTGGAAGAAAAGCCTGGAAAAGAACAGCAGATGGTCAGCAAAGGTATTATGTAGGAGTGGAGAACATATTGCACTGTTCATAGAGGGAGTGTTTATCAACAACTTACAAAACTGAAAGTGGACAAAACCATGGAGCTAGATGATATACCCACCAAGGAGCTTAGAGGAATCTTGGCGGGTATGCTGAAGTAAATATTTAATAGATCTTTGGAGATGAGAGAGGATGCATGGGATTGGAGAAGGATGGCTGTAGCTCTCTTCACAAAAGTAATACCAGAGAAGAGGTGGGAAACTACAGACCATGAGTCATACCTAACCATGTAAAAAGAAATTAAGACTCTACTGAAGGAAAGGATAATGAACTATCTACAGACCATGATCAAGCTCTGCAATTACTTTCTGTGCTATCGATAGTGACAGATGCTTCCTTTCTTACTTCTCATTGTTACCCCTAAGGGGATCTGTAGCTCTGTTTGACATTGAAACAGTCCTTAATGGGCAGCTGAGGCACATCTGACTTGTAGAATCGCTGAGAAACCACTGATGCAATACACCTACATGGGTTAAGTGTGTGTCACGTCTGGAGATGTCTGGCACCAAAACTTTTGGTTTTAGATTGTGTGCCTGTTTTAAGAGGATGGAAGCCAAGTATTGAGCACTTTAGCTCAAAACACCAGTAAGATGATGTTTGCACTTTTTAAACTTCTACTACATTAATCAAAATCTCTACGTAACAATAAGTGATTACGTTCTAATCTATTACCACCAAGAACGATACGTTGTAAGCCACATTGAGCCTGCAAAAAGGTGGGAAAATGTGGGATACAAATGCAATAAATAAATAAATAAAAATACATAAGAACATAAACGTTGCCATATTGGTACAGACTGAAAGTCCATCAAGTCCAGTATCCTGTTTCCAAAAGTGGCCAACCTAGGTCACAAGATCCCAGAACAGTAAAACAGATTTTATGCTGCTTATGCTAGAAATAAGCAGTGGACTTTCCCAAGTCCATCTTAATAATGGCTTATGGACTTTTCTGTTAGGAAATAATCCAAATCGTTTTTAAACCCTGCTAAGCTAACTGCATTCACCACATTCTCTGGCAACAAATTCCAGAGTTTAGTTACATGCTGAGGGGCCCTTTTACTAAGCCATGTGGGCATCTATGCATGCCCAACACATGCCAATTTGGAACTACCGCCCGGCTACCGCGTGGCCTGGGCGGTGATTTAATTTTTTATGCGCGTCCACTACGTGCACCGGAAAATTTCTGGCACACGGCACTAACTAGGCAGTAATCGGCAGTGTATGCGTGCTGATGATTGCCGCCTGGTTAACATGTGATGGCGTGGTGGTAAGGTCTCATACCCAAAATTGACGTGCGCCAATTTTTATTTTGCCGCACATCCATTTTCGGCCAAAAAAAGGCCTTTTTTGCAAGTGCGCTGAAAATTAGAACTGTGCACATCCAATACACGTGTCTACACCAGCGCAGGCCATTTTTCAGCGCACCTTAGATAAAGGACCCCTGAGTGAAGAAATATTTTCTCCGGTTTGATTTAAATTTACTACTTACTAGATTCATTGCGTGCCCCCTATTCCTAGTATTTTTGGAAAAAGTAAACAAGAAATTTATCTCTACCCATTCCACTCCACTTAGTATTTTAGAGACCTCTATCATATCTCCCGTCAGTCATCTTCTCTCCAAGCTGAAGAGCCCTAGCCACTTTAGCCTTTCCTCATAGGGAAGTTGTCCTAGCCCCTTTATCATTTTTGTTGCCTTTCTCTTACCTTTTCTAATTCCGCTATATCTTGAGATGAGGTGACCAGAATTACACACAGTATTCAAGGTGCGGTTGCACCATAGAGCACCACAAAGGCATTATAACATTCTCATTTTTATTTTCCATTCCTTTCCTAATAATTCCTAACACTGTATTTGCTTTCTTAACCACTGCTGCACACTGAGCAGAGGGTTTGAACGTATCATCAATGATGATACCTAGATCCTTTTCCTAGTCAGTGATTTCTAATGTGGAACCTTGCATCACATAGCTATAATTTGGGTTCCTCTTTCCAACATGCATCACTTTGCACTTGCTCACATTAAATGTCATCTGCCATTTGGATGTCCAGTCTCTCAGTCTCATAAGATCCTCTTGCAATTTTTCACAATCCTCTTATGATTTAACAAATTTGAATAACTTTCTGTCATCAGCAAATTTAATTACCTCACTATTTATTCCCATCTCTAAATCATTTATAAGTATGTTAAAAAGCAGCGATTCCAGCACAGACTCCTGGGGAACGCCACTATCTACTCTTCTCCATTGAGAATACTGACCATTTAACCTACTTTCTGTTTTCTATCTTTTAACCAGTTCTACATAAGTATTTTCATACTGGGACAGACCGAAGGTCCATCAAGCCCAGCATCCTGTTTCCAACAGTGGCCAATCCAGGTCACAAGTACCTGGCAAGATCCCAAAAAAGTAAAATACATTTTATGCTGCATATCCTAGAAATAAGCAGTGGATTTTCCCCATCCATCTTAATAATGGTCTATGGACGTTTCCTTTAGGAAGCCATCCAAACCTTTTTTAAACCCCGCTAATGTGACTGCTTTTACTACATTTTCTGGCAACAAATTTCAGAGTTTAATCACACGTTGAATAAAGAAATATTTTCTCTGATTCATTTGAAATGTACTACTTTCAGTCTTATTTTTGAAAGAGAAGGCCGCCTATCTTTCGACACAAATCGGGAGATGGTCGTCCTTCTCCCAGGGTCACCCAAATCGGTATAATCAAAAGCCGATTTTGGGCATTCTCAACTGCTTTCCGTCGCGGGGACGACCAAAGTTCATGGGGGCATGTCGGAAACGCAGCGAAGGCGGGACAGGGGCATGCCTAACACATGGGCGTCCTCGACCGATAATGGAAAAAAGAAGGGCGTCCCTGATGAGCACTTGGGCGACTTTACTTGGTCCATTTTTTCTTACGACCAAGCCTCAAAAAGGTGCCCGAACTGACCAGATGACTACCGGAGGGAATGGGGGATGACCTCCCCTTACTCCCCCAGTGGTCACTAACCCCCTCCCACCCTAAAAAAAACTTTTTAAATATTTTTTGCCAGCCTCAAATGTCATACCCAGCTCCCTGACAGCAGTATGCAGGTCCCTGGAGCAGTTTTAGTGGGTGCAGTGCACTTCAGGCAGGTGGACCTAGGCCCATCCCCCCCTACCTGTTACACTTGTGGTGGTAAATGTGAGCCCTCAAAACCCACCAGAAACCCACTGTACTCACATATAGGTGCCCCCCTTTACCCCTTAGGGCTATGGTAGTGGTGTACAGTTGTGGGTAGTGGGTTGGGGGGGGGGGGGTTGGGGGTCTCAGCACACAAGGTAAGGGAGCTATGCACCTGAGAGCAATTTCTGAAGTCCATTGCATAGAAACATAGAAACATGACGGCAGATAAAGGCCATATGACCCATCCAGTCTGCCCATCCTCTGTAACCCTTAACTCTTCCTGTTCCTAAGCGATCCCACATGCTTATCCCATGCCTTTTTAAATTCTGGAACAGTCCTCGACTCCACCACCTCCACCGGGAGGCCATTCCACGCCTCCACCACCCTTTCTGTGAAATAATACTTCCTTAGGTTACTCCTAAGCCTATTATCTTTGTCATATGCCCCCTCATTCCAGAGCTCTCCTTCATTTGAAAAAGGCTCTCTTCCTGTACATAAATGCCCTTGAGATATTTAAACCTCTCTATCATGTCTCCTCTCTCCCTCCTCTCTTCCAGCGTATACATGTTGAGGTTCATAAGCCTGTCCCTATAATTTTTGCATTCAAGACCGCTTACTAATTTCGTAGCCGCCCTCTGGACTGACTCCATCCTGTTTATATCTTTCCATAGGTGCGGTCTCCAGAACTGCACGCAGTACTCCAAATGAGGCCTCACCAGAGACTTATACAACAGCACTATCACCTCCTTTTTCCTGCTGGTCATGCTTCTTTTTATGCACCCAAGCATTCTTCTGGCTTTGGCCGTCACTTTTTCTACCTGTTTGAAAGCTTTAAGGTCGTCCGACACAATCACCCCCAAGTCCCGCTCTTCCTTTGCACACAGAAGCACTACACCCTACTGTTCCCTCGGATTTTTGCGACCCAAGTGCATGACCCTGCATTTTTTGGGATTAAACCTTAGTTGCCAAATATCGGTCCATTCCTCTAGCTTCGCTAGGTGCTTCCTCATGTCATTCACACCCTCCAGGGTGTCCACCCTGTTGCAGAGTTTAGTATCCGCAAAGAGACAAACCTTACCAGACAGCTCTTCCACAATATCGCTTACAAAGACGTTAAAAAGAGCTGGCCCTAGGACCGATCCCTGCGGTACTCCACTGACGACATCTTTTTCTTCAGAGCAAGCTCCATTTACCACCACTCTCTGTCTCGTACCATTCAACCAACTTTTTACCCAATCAGTTACTCTAGGTCCCACACCGAGGGCACTCAATTTATGTATCAGTCGCCTGTGCAGAACCGTGTCAAAGGCTTTGCTGAAATCCAAGTATACCACATCAAGCGCCCCTCCCACATCCAACTGTTTGGTCACCCAGTCGAAGAAGACAGATTTGTCTGACACGACCTGCCACTAGTGAAGCCATGCTGCCTCGGGTCCCACATTTCATGTAGTTCAAGAAATGTCACAATCCTGTTCTTTAGAAGCGTTTCCATTAGCTTACTCACCACCGAGGTGAGACTGACAGGTCTGTAATTCCCTACCTCCTCCTTACTTCCACTCTTGTGCAAAGGAACCACATCTGCCCTTCTCCAGTCCACTGGGACCACTCCAGTTTCTAAGGAAGCATTGCTCCATCAGCGGATCCGACAGAACTCCTCCGAGTTCCTTAAGCACCCTCGGGTGTATCCCATCAGGCCCCATCGCTCTGTCTACTTTTAGTTTGGCAAGCCCCTCACGAACACAGTCCTCCGTAAACGGGTCTTGGTCTACCATACCTCCATCCCCTTTAGCCTTTGTTTTCTGCAGCCCTACCCCCGGTTTTTCATTCATTAACACAGAGCTAAAATAATCGTTAAGCAGTTCAGCTTTATCCTTATCATCTTCCACATATTTCTCTCCCTCAGCTTTGAGCCTCACAATGCTATTATAGCACTTCCTCTTGTCACTAACATATCTGAAAAAGGTCTTGTCCCCCAATTTTACCGTATTAGCTATCTTTTCCTCCATTTGCCGCTTAGCTTTCCTGACAGCTTTTCCAGCTTCTCTTCGCTTATTTAGGTATTCTCTCCTGTCTTCATCTTTCTGAGTCATCTTATAACGTGCAAAGGCTAGCCTCCTTTCCCTTATCTTTTCAGCTACTACATTTGAGTACCAGAGAGGCCTTCTTTTCCTCTTACTTTTATGTAATTTTCTAACATAAAGGTTAGTAGCCTTTAATATAGCTCCTTTCAGTCTCATCCATTGCTGTTCTACATCCTTCAGCTGTTCCCATCCCGCTAACTGTTCCTTGAGAAATTCCCCCATCTTGGCAAAGTTAGTTCCTTTGAAATCCAGGACCTTCAATCTCGAGTGAGCCCTCTCTTCTGTTTTAATATTGAACCATACCTTACGATCGTTTATCGTTTATTCATTTACTAGACCGACACTTATTACAAAGGTAAATCAGAACGGTTTACAATATAATATAACATTAAAATATACCATTAAAATACTCTAAAACATACTCTGAAATCCATTTATAATAGGAAATCATAGCAAACCAGACAGTCAATTAAACAATACGAGTTACTAAAAATATAATCATCATCATAAAAACATTTACTAAAAATCTAAAAGAAAAGAAAAGAAAAGAAGAGAAAAATATATTATCTCCCTTTTTTAACCCCTTATCTGCTATTCTCTCCACCCCCCTTCTTTTTTCTTTTCTTCTCCTATACCTTTCCGTTTTTAAATAATTAAAAATTGTATTAAACATTATCTTCAAATATATCTTGAAAAAAATGCGTTTTTAAACTTTTATGGAAATGAGTATAGGAATCTTCAAGCCTAAGTTCTTTGGGAAGGCAGTTCCAAAGAGCAGGGGCTAAGAAAAAGAATGCAGATGTTCGCGTTGATTCCCATCTAGCTTTAGATGGAGATGGATTTACCAATCTATTATCTGTCAACGACCGATGCCAAATGGTCTGCCACCTTGACGTCAGAAACGTACTCTCCATTCGTAAGCACCAGGTCCAGAACAGCTCCATCCAGCGTCAGTTCCATCACCCACTGCCGGAACAATTCTTCCTGTAGGGAATCTAAGATCTCTTTGCTTCGCCGATGACACAAAATTATTCAGGGTCGTCAAGTCGCAGGAGGAATGTGAACGATTACAGGAGGACCTTGCGAGACTGGGAGAATGGGCGTGCAAGTGGCAGATGAAGTTCAATGTTGACAAGTGCAAAGTGATGCATGTGGGTAAGAGGAACCTGAATTATAGCTACATCTTGCAAGGTTCCGCGTTAGGAGTTACGGATCAAGAAAGGGATCTGGGTGTCGTCGTCGATGATACGCTGAAACCTTCTGCTCAGTGTGCTGCTGCGGCTAGGAAAGCGAATAGAATGTTGGGTGTTATTAGGAAGGGTATGGAGTCCAGGTGTGCGGATGTTATAATGCCGTTGTATCGCTCCATGGTGCGACCGCACCTGGAGTATTGTGTTCAGTACTGGTCTCCGTATCTCAAAAAAGATATAGTAGAATTGGAAAAGGTACAGCGAAGGGCGACGAAAATGATAGTGGGGATGGGACGACTTTCCTACGAAGAGAGGCTGAGAAGGCTAGGGCTTTTCAGCTTGGAGAAGAGACGGCTGAGGGGAGATATGATAGAAGTGTATAAAATAATGAGTGGAATGGATCGGGTGGATGTGAAGCGACTGTTCACGCTATCCAAAAATACTAGGACTAGAGGGCATGAGTTGAAGCTACAGTGTGGTAAATTTAAAACGAATCGGAGAAAAGTTTTCTTCACCCAACGTGTAATTAGACTCTGGAATTCGTTTCCGGAGAACGTGGTACAGGCGGTTAGCTTGACGGAGTTTAAAAAGGGGTTAGATAGATTCCTAAAGGACAAGTCCATAGACCGCTATTAAATGGACTTGGAAAAATTCCGCATTTTTAGGTATAACTTGTCTGGAATGTTTTTACGTTTGGGGAGCGTGCCAGGTGCCCTTGACCTGGATTGGCCACTGTCGGTGACAGGATGCTGGGCTAGATGGACCTTTGGTCTTTCCCAGTATGGCACTACTTATGTACTTATTTACTTATGTACTTCTAGACGACCCCACAGCCGGGACACCCCAATCAACATCCAGCATATTGACAACATAGTAACATAGTAGATGACGGCAGAAAAAGACCTGTACGGTCCATCTAGTCTGCCCACGATAAACTCATGTGTATACCTTACCTTGATTTGTACCTGTCTTTTTCAGGGCACAGACCATATAAGTCTGTGCAGCAGTATTTCCCGCCTCCCAACCACCAGTCCCGCCTCCCATCACCGGCTCCGGCACAGACCCCGTATAAGTCTGCCCTCCCCCATCCTAGCCTCTCAACCACCAACCCCTCTTCCATCCAGTACTACCTATCAGTAGTACTTCCCCTTTCCTAGCTATCTTGCAAATGTCTTCAAATAAGTACCTGTCCAGTTCCTCCAACTGTGAGGGAGGTCTGTATATCACTCCGATATAGACACATTTTCCTTTCCCTCTTTCCAGTTTAACCCACAGCGCTTCTTCCCTACCCCACATGTCCTGCAGTTCTGTCACTTGGATATCATTCTTAGCATAAAATGCCACACCTCCACCCTTTTCCTACTCTGTCCTTCCTGAATAGATTATAGCCAGGTATAGCAACATCCCAGTCATGGTTCTCCGTGAACCACGTCTCCGTGACCACCACTAAATCCAAGTCCGCTTCCATCATTGTAGCCTCAAGTTCTAGAAGTTGTTTTCCCATACTAAGGGCATTGGTATACAAAGCTCTCCAGATTTTACTCTTTTTATTCACTTCTATAGAGGCATTAGATGTCCTACCTTCCTTGGGGTTAATTATGGCTTTGTGGCCTTTTATACCCATCCCCATCAATTTTAGTTTAAAGCCCTCTTTAGTACTTTAGCCAGCCTGTTGCTGAAGACACTCCTTTCCTTCCTTGACAGATGGACACCATCACTGCTCATCTGTGAAAGGCTTGAGTGTGGGCTGGCGCATCAAATCCAGAAGCATATATTATTGGTGTTGCTAAAAAATATTGTTGTTGGCGGAAAAGCGCCATTCTAATAGAATACCAAGAGGGGCATAATCGAATGCGAACGCCCATCTCCATGGGTGTCTATGTCCGAGAACAGGTACATGAAGGAGTGGGACAGACTGTATTTTTGAAAGAAATGGGCGCCCATCTTTTTTTTTTCAATAATACGGTTTGTGCCGGGCAAATGCATTGGATGTGTGCGGATTTGAGCTGGGCAGTTTTGTTTTTCAGCGATAATGGAAAACAAAGGCGCCCAGCTCAAAAAAGAACAAATCCAAGGCATTGGGTAGTGGGAGGGGCCAGGATTCGTAGTCACTGGTCCCCCTCACATGCCAGGACACCAACCGGGCACCCTAGGTGGCACGTGTAACAATTTAAAAAAAAGTTAAATACCTCCCAAGTCCATAACTCCCTTCCTTTGGGTGCTGAGCCCCTCAAATTTCCTGGAAGAAAATGAGTTGCAAGATCCAAGACAACCTGGTTTTACCAAAGGGAAATCGTGCCAAACGAATCTCATTGAATTCTTTGATTGGGTGACCGGAGAATTGAACCACGGACGTGCTATAGATGTAATCTACTTAGATTTCAGCAAGGCTTTTGACACGGTTCCCCATAGGAGGCTCTTAAATAAACTGGATGGGCTGAAGATAGGACCCAAAGTGGTGAACTGGATTAGGAACTGGTTGACGGACAGACGCCAGAGGGTGATGGTGAATGGAGTTCACCCGGAGGAGGGAAAGGTGAGTAGTGGAGTGCCTCAGGGATCAGTGCTGGGGCCGATTCTGTTCAATATATTTGTGAGTGACATTGCCGAAGGGTTAGAAGGTAATGTTTGCCTATTTGTGGATGATACTAAGATTTGTAACACAGTGGACACCCCGGAGGGAGTGGAAAACATGAAAAAGGATCTGAAAAAGCTAGAAGAATGGTCTAAGGTTTGGCAATTAAAATTCAATGCGAAGAAATGCAAAGTGATGCACTTAGGGAGTAGAAATCCAAGAGAGTCGTATGTGTTAGGCGGTGAGAGTCTGCTAGGTACGGATGGGGAGAGGGATCTTGGGGTGATAGTATCTGAGGATCTGAAGGCGATGAAACAGTGTGACAAGGCGGTGGCCGTAGCTAGAAGTTTACTAGGCTGTATAGAGAGAGGTGTGACCAGCAGAAGAAAAGAGGTGTTGATGCCCCTGTACAAGTCGTTGGTGAGGCCCCACCTGGAGTATTGTGTTCAGTTTTGGAGGCCGTATCTTGCTAAGGATGTAAAAAGAATTGAAGCGGTGCAAAGAAAAGCTACGAGGATGGTATGGGATTTGCGTTACAAGACGTATGTGGACTCAGGAGAGACTTGCGGACCTGAACATGTATACCTTGGAGGAAAGGAGAAACAGGGGTGATATGATACAGACGTTCAAATATTTGAAAGGTATTAATCCGCAAACAAACCTTTTCCGGAGATGGGAAGGCAGTAGAACGAGAGGGCATGAAATGAGATTGAAGGGAGGCAGACTCAAGAAGAATGTCAGGAAGTATTTTTTCACGGAGAGGGTGGTGGATACTTGGAATGCCCTCCCGCGGGAGGTGGTGGAGATGAAAACGGTAACAGAATTCAAACATGCATGGGATAAACATAAAGGAATCCTATGCAGAAGGAATGGATCCTCAGGAGCTTAGCCTAGAATGGGAGGCAGAGCTGGTGGTTGGGAGGCGGGGCTAGTGCTGGGCAGACTTATACGGTCTGTGCCGGGGCTGGTGGTTGGGAGGCGGGGATAGTGCTGGGCAGACTTATACGGTCTGTGCCAGAGCTGGTGGTGGGAGGCGGGACTGGTAGTTGGGAGGCGAGGATAATGCTGGGCAGACTTATAGGGTCTGTGCCAGAGCTGGTGGTTGGGAGGCGGGGTTGGTGGTTGGGAGGCGGGGATGGGGCTGGCCAGACTTATACGGTCTGTGCACTGAAGAGGACAGTACAAATAAAAAAGTAGCACATATGAATTTATCTTCTTGGGCAGACTGGATGGACCGTGCAGGTCTTTTTCTGCCGTCATCTACTATGTTTACTATGTAAATCCCTCCGAAAACCAACTGCCCACAAATCTACACCATTACCATAGCCCTTATGGCTGAAGGGGGGCACCTAGATGTGGGTACAGTGGGTTTTGGGGGCGGTTTGGAGGGCTCCCATTTACCACCACAAGTGTAACAGGCAGGGGGGGATGGGCCTGGGTCCACCTGGGTGAAGTCCACTGCACCCACTAACAACTGCTCCAGGCACCTGCATACTGCTGTGATGGAGCTGGGTATGACATTTGATGCTGGCATACAGGCTGGAAAAAAAAGTTGTTAAAGTTGTTTTTTTTTTTTTTGGTGGGAGGGGGTTAGTGACCACTGGGGGAGTCAGGGGTGGTCATCCCCGATTCCCTCCGGTGGTCATCTGGGCAGTTGGGGCACTTTTTGCGGGCTTGTTCGTGAGAAAAAAGGGTCCAGAAAAAGTGACCCAACTTCTCGCTAAAAACGCTTTTCTTTTTTCCATTATCGGCCAAAGGCGCCCATCTCTCCTCGGCTGACAAACACGCCCCAGTCCCGCCTTCACCACGCCTCCGACACCCCCCCCTCGTCAACTTTGCCCGTTTCCGCAACAGATTGCAGTTGAAGACGTCCAAAATCGGCTTTCAATTATACCGATTTGGGCGCCTTTGTGAGATGGGCGCCCATCTCCCGATTTGGGTAGAAATATGGGCGCCCATTACTTTTGAAAATAAGGCTGCAAGTATCTAAAGTGCGTGAAGCTCTAAATGGTGCTCTTGTCATTCTAGTTCTCAAGTCTTGCAATGAGAGCCACGGTACGTACTGCAATGGCATTTCCTGGAACAGGCCTTGCTCTAATTGAACCCAGCGATTGTCTGGAAAGGCATGCCACTCGAAGAGCGTGACAAGCTGGGACGCTCTATAATAAGTCAAAAAATCCGGGACTCCGATCCCTCCCTCTTTTCTAGGTACATGCATACGTTGCCTGCACACTCAAAGTGGTCTCCGTTGCCAAATATATTGGAACACTTTTCTCTGCAGTTTAATCAAATAAGCTTTAGGGACAGGCAAGGGGAGGCTGGAAAAGTAATATAAAAATCTTGGGAGCACATTCATCTTCACCGCACTGATCCTGCCCACCCAAGATAGGCCTAATCCCTTCCAGTGATCTAAATCTTTCATTACCTTATTTAATAACGGCGGGTAGTTCAAAGAAAAAATGCAATCCAAATCAGCTGGTATTAAAACTCCTAAGTGTGCCAATCTAAATGGAACTTGGGAACTTAAAGCCTGAAAGGAATCTCCAGACATTGTAAGGTTCAAAATCTCAGACTTGGTGGTATTGACAGCAAATCCTGACACCCAAGTTAATTGTTGGCGAATTCTATCTCGTGATGGTTGAGCTCTGTAAGCTCTTTCTAGTTCTCCCAGCCACTGACTAAGCCTTAAACGACGTTGACATTTCATCTTAGTGCAAAAGGCCTGCTTTGATATGCAAAGACCATGTGCAAAGGCCTTAAAACTCTCCCAAATATTTACAGGGCTCGCTGTACCTTCATTCCGCAAGAAAAAGTCCCAAAACGTGTCAAAAAATGCAGCACGCTGCAGATCCATCATAAGTTTGTCATTGAGCCGCCAGAAATGCGTACCCCGCTTTACCCTCGGTTGCTTGATCACTAGTAATACTGGAGCATGATCTTACCACACCCGTTGCTCTATAACCACTTTGGAAACCAGCGAGCAGTGACTCCGCTCAATTAGCCACAAATCTATACGTGTAGTTGAATTATGCATTGCTGAGTAGAAAGAGTAATCCCGCTCACTTGGGTGGAACAGACGCCAGACGTCCTCCAGCCCCAACCACGCCATACAGCTTCGCAGCATAGTATGATCCTGTTTTGCATACTGAATTTTACTAGAGGAGTTGTCCTTTAAGTGATGGCAGGCCAAATTAAAATCCCCTACCACTATCAAAATCCTTTCCTGAAATGCCATCAACCGGGGTAGCAAAGTTTCAAAAAAATTCTCCCTGCCCAGTATTGCCAGAGTATAGAGCGTCCCATTTAATTCTGTCTTTACAAACAGGTAACTACCCTCTCAATCTCTCATCACATCCTGAAGCTTCGTCTGAATTCTCTTATGTATTAAAATTCCCACACCATTAGTTTTTTTACACAGCTTATTTGGAGCTTGAAACACCTCAGGGAACCTGGGGTGCGAGAGCAATGCTGTTTTAGATGGCAAAAGATGTATCTCTTGTATAAACCCCACATCAACTTTAGCTCTCACCACCTCCTTAAAAAACAATGATCATTTTTGAGGGGAATTCAACCCTCTAACATTATAGATGAGCAAGCATAGAGATCCCATCCAAACAATTTTTAAGGAGATGCACCAGCCCACCCACAGCTTGTAAATCTCTTAAATTCTCCGTCTGCCAGAGGCTGTTCTGTCCTTTGACAGCCTTGCACTAGTTTATAATGTGATCCTAAAATGTATTTAATGCTTTTACTGTTATTCTCACTTCTAAGGATTTTCATTGCTGCAGTTCTCTCTGCAAAGATACGTGAGCAATGCATTGTGTGTAATGTAGTTCACAGGCAATGCAGCCACACTTGCTTGTCTGTATAAGAACTGTTATCATTGATTTGTGCTGCGGCCCAGACCTCCTCTCTTTCTCAGCCAAGCTTGGCTCCTTTGTCTACCTGCTATCATTTCCTGGTCATTCTTACTATCTCTGTCCTGAGAGGTCAGCCAGGTACAACCTTTCCCTCCAATCGAACGCTGCCCCCTTGGACCATCCTATGCTACCTGATAGCAGGCTCTGTCCCCATTGGTCTTTACCTCCACCTCCCTGGGCCTGTGTGAGCCTTCTTGACCCCCCTGTCCCTCTCGCCATGAGGCATTCTCCATCTTGCTCCAGGCAGCACTGTCCTGCTTCAAAGTCCCTGGAACAAACTTGGTTTTTTACCTTGAAAATATCTCCTCCCTAATGAGATATTGCATACTCCAGTCACACAGCTCTGAGATACTTCTATCTGTTCAACTATTTCTCACCTCTGCAATAAAGCTGCTTCTCTTCAGACTTCTACCTCCAACCACTGCTACAGCTCTCAGAATTACAGAGTCTCTGTGCCCTGGAGCAATACTTCTGAACATCTTGACTGTGAGTAAATTATCTGTGATTTATTCAATAAAGAAACTTCAGAAAAATAATAGAGACTTCAGGTGTGTGCTAATGTGCCAACGTTATACTCCAAGATATCAAGACTTTACAGTAACAAGTCTTGAGAGTCTTGACAGAGGCCCATAATTTTCACACTCATCCATGCACACCTAATGTTTCTCATTCGCACGTTCATGCTAATCCCAAAGAGCAGGTTTATTCCCCCCATCCCTCCCTTCCCCCACCCCCCAATCCCCTCCCAACTGAACTGGCCTGACCCTTCATCTAAAGGTCCCAACATGGAGGAAGTACAAGCCCAGAACCCGTGAATCACGAGATAGCATTGTAACCACAGCAATAGAAATAAACATCATTACTTCTGCCTGACTGTATTATGAATTCTCTTATACGAACCACAGCTGAAAGTTCAAATCACGAGGTTTTCCCAGATTTTGTCACTTGGCGCCAGCCATGCTTCCCAGGTGACTTTTACGGTGAGGCGGCTGGTGCTGGTGTAGTGTTGCTCTCCCGGGTCAGCAGCCCTGCTGACATTAGGTTCTCCTTTACCGCCATAACTAATGTAGCTGAGTATGTTTTCCCTCCGTATGTGAAAGATTGGAAATAGCCATCTATAGCGGGCCTGATGCTCTTGCAGCAAGCGCGTCCAATCTCTATACGCCTATCACCAAGCCAAAGTTGCTGGAGCAATATCAGGATATATTTCCACCTCTGTATCTTCCCACTTGACAGATCCACCATTTTGCCCCAAATCAAACGTAACATTTTTTTCCTTATCTTCATACTTGTGGAAGCAGGCCACTATGTCGCGCGGCCGGTTGCCCACCCTGGCCCCCATCAGCCTGTGTGCTCTATCCAACATAGAGGGAGGGACTTGCATTGACGCATCCACTGGTTGCAAGGCCTTTGCCAAAATTAGGCCTACGGTCTCCTTAATTTGACTGTCCACCATGTTGGGCACCCCTCACAGGCATATATTGCAGTGCCTAGATCGGTTTTCCAAATCCTCAGGGGCAGCTGCCTCATGCAATTCTTCCAATTTTGCCATGCGAGTTTGCAGCCATTCCATCTCCTCCCCCTGGGACTCCAGGAGTTCCTCGTGCTCTTCCACCCGACGCCCTATTTCACTGACATCCTTTCTCAAAACATCCATAGATTCATGTAGCTCTGATCGCACAGTCGTGAGGTCTGACTTGAGTTCCTGAAACCAATTGCACATTTCCAAACGAAAGGCCACTAGTTCCGTGTCTGCAGGCGTCCCAGGGCTCGCCTCCGCCACTCTGCCCGCAGCCATCTTACTCCGCGCCCTCGACCTTGGAAGAGGAGCTGTGTTTATTAAACTTGGAGCCCCCAGGCCGCGCCGAAGAGAGGGCATCCAATCACCAGTGCATTAGCTCACCGGCCACACTCTATCTGCCCATCATCACAGCCAGTATCAAGCTGAAATTCTAATTCTCGCAATCCGAGGGTCCCAGAGCTCAAGGCTTAGGCAGCCATCTGCTTTGATGATGTCACTTCCTTCCTATATAGGGTTTGAATGTTATTTTGCAAAGGGGTGATTTTCAAAAGAGAACAACATCCAAAAACTGGCATAAATCTGCATTTGGACATTTTTCTCACAAAAACGTCCAAATTGGTATTTTTGAAACCAATTATTAGACTTTTTCTATGAAGTCTATCAGAAGTGCATTCAAATCATAAGGGGGCATATTAGGGGCAAGTGTGGGATCTTGGCATTCCTAACACTTGGACGTTTTTCTGCCGTAGTGGAACAAAACAAGAACATCCAGGGCTATAAGGTAGACATTTTGGTCTAGACCTATTTTATTAACGAATAAGCCACAAAAAAGTGCCCTAAATGACCACTGAAGGGAATCAAGGATGACCTCCCCTTACTATCCCAGTGGTCATTAACCCCCTTCCACCCACCAAAAATGTGATTAAAAACATTACTTACTAGCCTCTATGCCAGCCTCAGATGTTATACTCAGGTCCATTAGAGCAGCATGCAGGTCCCTGGGGTAGTCTAATGGCGGATGCAGTGCATTACAAACAGGTGGACCCAAGCCCATACCTCCCCCTACCTGTTACACTTGCAGTGGAAACTGTGAGCCCCTCCAAATCTCACCAGAAACCCACTGTACCCACATATGTCTCCTTCACCCATAAAGGCTATTGTAGTGGTGTACAGTTGGGGGTAGTGGGTTTTGGGGGGCTCAGCAGACAAGATAAGGGAGCAATGGTGAGATGTGTACCTGGGAGCATTTATTTAAAGTCTACCGTAGTGCCCCGTAGGGTGCCCCATTGCTCTCCTGGAATGTCTGTGTGGCCAGTCTAGTAAGAATGCTGGCTCCTCCTATATCCCAATGGCTTGATTTTGTGCGTTTTTCACTTGTACTTTTTTTTTTTTTCAAAAACAAAACGGACCAAAACGTTAAACACACAGAGCACAGAAACATCTAGCAAATAGCCATTTTTGAAAAAAAAAAAAAAAAAAAAGATAAGTCGTTTTTCTGTTTTGAAAATGGCAATATTCCCCACTTGAATTTTGGATATTTTTAGTAAACGTCCAAAGTTGGACTTAGATGTCATATCGAAAATGCCCTTCAGTGTCTGGCCTGTTTGAAAGCACGCTCTGGAGCATTGTCACCCAAAATAAAAACACTCAGTACTAGTGGTCTCCACATCCTGTAGAATCACCACACAAACAAAAACCCATCTGCTTTAAACAAAGTGACTAGCAGTGGAAGAAGCTGTTGATGAGATGATAATCACTATTTAAATATTTTTTCGTATGATGAGTTGTAAGGGGGATAACGCCATTCTTGGGGAATATGAAGTTTGTGATAGAGAACTGGAGCTTAATGGGTTTATGCAGAGATTCTGGCCAATCCTGTAAAGAATCCAGATTTCACTCCACTTTGATGTTTGTCAAGCAAAAGCAGTATATCAAGACTGCAATAAACATAAGAATTTGTTGAATGATATCATTTATGATGCTAATTAAAACTAGGGGGAATGAGAGGTATGATGTGCAGAAATGTAGCTTTGACTTGCCGCCACCTCTACCTAACTTGCCCCCCTCTTGTCACCCCAAATATTTCTTTCTAGAGACGCCACTAGTCTCCATCCTGCCCAAAACCAGCCCACATTTGTAGTAATAATATTGGGCCGTTTAATTTTATATAGCTAAATATGTATTTATTTATTTATTAGGCTTTATTTACTGCCTTTGTCTATTGTCTATTGCCTATGTACACACCAAAAATAAGCTGTATAGACATTAGACAATTACAGCAGTAAACATTCAAATAACAGTATACAATATGGCATGTTATGCTACTGACAATATCAACACAATAAACATTAAAACATCTTTAGAAACTGCATAGGACATAAGCAAAGGTAGAGCATAGAGACATATAAGATAAGGTATAACAGGATTAGATTGAAATAAAGGCGACTTACTTAAGGATAAATGGCACATGAAGTCAAACAGTGTGTAGGAAAATGATCTCAGAGCAGGAGTGGATAAGCAAGTCCTGCTACAATATTTTCAGTCAGTGTTATGATTTTTGTGGTACTGATTTAAATGGTCCAATATTATCCATATAACATTTACAAATATATAGGTAAGCAAATTATATGTTCACCAGCAGCCAGCAAATGCATAATTTGCTTAGAATATCGGCTCAAGCTTAGTCAGCAGCATGGGGCGGGCCACTGGGTCCATAACCATACCAATATTTTGCCCAACTTAACATTAGTAGCTAGAGAGCCTAGGAACAAAGCTGGGGATTGTTTTTTCGGCCCTTCCAACCAAACAGGTGTTCCACTGCCGCTAGGCCCAAATATTTCTATAACTAAAATATATTTTACACAGTAATGCAGCTTGCTAACCCAGCTCTCTCCCTCACTTTCTTCTTTGTCTTAGAAATCTGCCCCCAACTTGTGGCTCCTCTTCACGGGAAAAAGCTGGGAAAGAAGGTGAATGTAGGACATGAGGTGCACTTCCTGTGTGATCCTGGCTTCCATCTGGTAGGATCAGAAACTCGTGTGTGTCAGCGGAATCGCACTTGGAGTGGGCAGCAGCCTTTCTGCAAAAGTAAAGTATCCCACGCAGAGAATTTATTTTATTTCTGAATGATCTCTGCTTTCCTTCCAGGTCCTCCCTATTACCTAGTCACACTTAGAAGCCATTGGCCCAATCAAGACATCAGTCCATTAATGTCACCTTCTTCGGCCTCCTCACATTAGGGCAACTTTTCATTTATGTACTTTTTAGTGTGGCCTACCTGAAAACAACCAGAGCATGACTACAGAAAAATAGCATATGACCTATCCAGTCTGCCCATCCACATCAATAGGGTAAATTTATAAAGTCATTTTTGCCCATTTATACCAATATACATCCGTATAATTCTCTTATAAATTACCTCTTGTGTACAAGTACACGTGATGGCCAGATTATGTATTCTTGTACGTGCATTCGATTTAGGTGAGTTTCAGCAGAGTCGCAATGCATGCATACATTTGTCATATCTACACAATTGCTCTCAGACTGGTGTAAATGTTGAAGAATTCAGCTACTCACAGTTTTGTCAGGATTTGTACTTGTATTTCATAAAATGTCTATATATCATTAGGTGTCTTTTTACCTTCCAGGTGGCTGGTTATCAAGTATCCCTCAACTGGGCAGTTCTACAATTCCTTTCTCTTCCTCAGAGATCTCTTCTTTCCGTAATCACTTCAGGTCTAAGGAGGAAAGTGGTGGGCACTAAATGTCCTTTCCACCTACTGAGGCACTCCCCACAAACTAACACCAACACAGTGGCGTTCCTAGGGGGGCTGACACCCGGGGCGGACCGCCGATGCGCCCCACCCCCCAGGTGCAGTGCCCCCCCCGGGTGCAGTGCGACCCCCCCCCCGCGAAAGAACCCCCCCGGGTGCACGCCGCTGGGGGGAGGGTGCTGCGCACCTGTCCGCTTCATTCGTTTTCATGCTCCCTCTGCCCCGGAACAGGAAATAACCTGTTCCGGGGCAGAGGGAGCACAGAACGAACGTAACGGACAGGCGCGCGACACCCCCCCCAGTGGTGTGCACCCGGGGAGGACCGCCCCCTCCCCTTGGTACGCCACTGCACCAACACCCCTGTGCATACTCATTTTCTGTGTATGCATGAAAACTGAGCATGTGCAGAGTACCGGTGTGGGCGGCTCAGGAAGCAGCTGCCAATTGCTGAGCTGGATACAGGTGTTCCTGGGTGCCTTCAAGAAGATGTTCAGCTGGCAGGGTGTGTGTCACGGTCATCATCGGCAACGTCCATGCCTTGCTCATCAGGGCACTCATCAGTGCCCTGTTCCTCCTTCTAAACCTTCTAAAATTACCTGCAATTCCAGTCAATGACCTGTGGGGTCACTGTAGAGTAGTGGAGGCCAAGCTGGTGATGTCATGAGTACTGAGCACTTCTTAAGCTGGCTTCTCAGTATGCTCAGTGTTCTGGCAATTATCCTTGATGGCGGGGCCCAGGCCAGGCCTGCCTGGGCTCTTCTACTATTGTTTCTTTGCGAGGCTGTGGCCTGAAGCTTTGCCTACAGCTTTCTCCTTATGCTGTGTTCCAGTGGAAGCCTGCTTCCAAGCCAGGGAGTCCTGAGGAGTAAAGCTTTGCCTACAGCTTTCACCTAATGCTGTGTTCCTGTGAAGCCTGTTTTCTAGCTTGGTAGTCCTGAGGAGTAAAAGCTCTGCCTACAGCGTTCAGTTTTGCTTGGGTCCAGTGAAGCCTGTATGCACTGTATGTCACTCAGTGGCGTTCCTACTACTACTACTATTTGACATTTATAAAGCGCTACTAGGGTTACGCAGCGCTGTACAATTTAACATAGAAGGACAGTCCCTGCTTAAAGAGCTTACAATCCAAAGGACAAATGTACAGTCAGTCAAGTAGGGCTAGTCAAACTGGGGCAGTCTAGATTTCGTGAAAGGTTCCTAGCCAGGATGGCACCTGGGGCGGATCGCCGATGCGCCCTCCCCCTGGTGAAATGACACCCCCCCCTGGGTGCACGCCACTGGGAGGGGGTGCCGCGGCGCACGCCTGTCGGCTCCGAAAAGTTTGCTAACTTCACTCGTTCGCTGCAGCTCCCTCTGCCCCGGAACAGGAAGTAACCTGTTCCGGGGCAGAGGGAGGTGCAGCAAACGAGCGAAGATAGCGAACTCGGAGCCAGGTGCACGCCGCGGCACCCCCCAACGGCGTGCACCCGGGGCGGAGCGCCCCCACCCCACCCCCTCCTTGGTACGCCACTGATGTCACTGTATGCAGAGTGGTTTTGTGCTGTGTTTGGGACTGTGTGGGCTGGATGACAGGGAGTGCTGCAGGTGTAGCGGCTGAGACCACGTCTTGAGGTATCTCTGGATGAGGGAGCGGTGCTTAGAGCACAGAGGGGTCCATGTGGCCTGATCCTGGCCCTTGGGTGCTGTGCAGGGCCGTTGAGTCTTCTACCTTGGGAGCATCGGCTCGGGCTTTGTTTCTTTATCTTACTTGCCTTGGGAGCATCCAGTTCGGGTGCCTCAGTGACTGTTTGCTTGTCTTAGGTGTCATCCCTAGTCTTCTGTGAGTGGAGTGACCCATTCTGACCTCTACCTGTGCTGCAGGGCCTCAAGAGACTCTTTCTTTTCCTTTGTTTTGCTTCTGCTCCACTCTGGTTTTGAGGGAGCTTGCCGTGGTTGTTCAGTGGCTCATCTGAGTATACTGACAGAATGAACCCTTTTCTTAACCACTACCGCTGTCAACCAAGTATTGCCTGTTTGTCTTTGTCCCACTAGTGCGGGCCCTTTGCCTAGTCTATTGTGTTGTACTGTATGCCATATGTTTGCATTGCTTTGCTAATATTGAGATGTGCAGCTAGGCTGCTTATGTTTGATTTCCCTATACAGCTAGGCTGTTCTACTTTACCTTAATCTATGTTTTATATTTGCCTTGCTTCAGCTAGGTTAGACTGTATAACTAGGTTACCTGTTGTCCTTTCTGTGCTGTTTGGCTACCCTTTTAGCTTTGTGTACACCTGTACTTGTGGTCCAGTCTAGTTCTTGGGAGTACTCTTAGGTCTGAGGGGACTCGGTCTACCCAGAGGTGGTTGTGTGATTCTCACACGGCCACTTCTGGGCCAAGGGCTCACAAACATCACAGTGTGGAGATCCCCACCAACTGCCACAACAGTGTGCCGCTGTTGTGTGGGTCTGTGTCCACCCATGCCCACCTGTGGCTACACAACTGCCATCAGGGTCAAACTTCCAACCACTCTTCTTAAAGTCAAATACTGGGCTCTTACAATAGAAGGCATGCTTTCAGTTGGTACCAATAAACTCTCACAAAAATATTTCCATGCCATTTCCATTGGAGAAACGAGATTTTGGAAAATTCAAAAATCTTAAATTAGTCTTCCTGATTTGATTTTCCATATGTTCCATTAGTACTTCGCTTTCTTTAACTAAAGTCAATTCCAAATGTTCAACTTCTCCTGGCTGTATTTCATGTTTCTTCAATTTTACTCCATATTGTGCCAACATCTCACTGTGTTGTTCAACCTTAGTCACAATTGTCCCAATTTCAGATTTCCAACCAGAAAAAAATGATTTAAAGGAGATATCTAGAGTTTTAATTGCCTCTCATAATGCATTCATATCTATCACTACCGGTTTCTTCCACTCCCCAAGAGTGAAGAGATTTTATCTCTGAAAACACTCACTCCAAATCCTGCAGTTCAAGTCAGATTACCTTGCAGAGCAGCAGATTCTCCCTCAATGGGAACCTCCCCTATTGCCTCTCCTGGGCAGCGAGACAAGCCAGGCTCTTGGCACTACTTCCGAGTGGTCTGCTGTTCTAAGTTTTCAATGATATTAATAGTGGAGGTGTCCCGGTGTATGCCCAGAGAGTGATGGGAACCCCTACATGAACAAGAATTTATTTGGTTGGAACCAGGGCCATGACCAGAATTCACCAGGAATCCGCAAGCAGCTTCTCTCAATCTCTCCTCTTTCTCACAATAAACCAGTCATTTTGAACCAACTATTTACTGAAATCAGTTCTTTAGCAAACACTAGCAATGTGCAGAGGCAGCAATAGGCAAAGGCAACAAGTAGCAACTCATTTATTTTCAACACCTCTGGTGCTTTATATTCTTAACTTCCCATCACAGGTAAAACCCAGATCTCCCTCTCTTTAAGTCTACTACTATGGGTAGCAGGGCAGTACAGTTCACTAGAATCTCCACTTACAATACCTACTGCGGCTGCGAAGAGACTCAGGGATTCTGAGGCTCTGATTCAGGTCTTAGAAATCTGGATCAGTTGAGATATGCGTGGCTCCTCAGAAATCCTGTAGTTTCAGGATGGTGATACTTTTCCTTCAACCCAGTAGATGTTCCTAGAGTACCAACAGATGAAAATATTTCAAATCACCCTGCTGGAAAAAACACTTGTAACTCAGCCTCTCCTTTCTCCTTAATTTCTCAGAAGGGATGTAGAGAGTATCAGGGAAGATGGTTAAGCAGCTTTTATCATCTGTATACTCCTGAATCACTCCTTGACCTATTACACCAGCTAGGGTATTACACTCTATGGTCTGTAGACTTTCTGGGACTATAGAGCTTTAGGCCTCTTGTGCAGGCCAGGGAGGCAAAGAACCCCAGACAGTTATGCAAATGTGAAACAGGGTTTTATACTAAGGTGAATGGGGCGGGAGTGTCTTTTACAACAGGCTTGTGATGGGAAGGAAGGAAACCTTCTGGAAGAAGCTAGAACGTGTAACAGCAGTGTAGTTCTCTGCCTAGCAATCACTCATGTCAGGCACAAGCATAGATGGTCGGTGGCCCAACTGTTTGGGGAGGCTAAAGGGGGTGGGGTCAGGGGCGGAGCTTACATCCATAATTGTCTGACAACACACAGAAAAAAAATAAGTAAAAATACAATAGTCACAATTAATACCTTTTATTAAATTTAGATATTAGATATGTATCATATGTCAAAGAATAAAGTGGTTGCTCAAAGCATATACTAACCACAATCGCTGAACTGCAAAACACTATGCACAACTTTGTGCAAAAACACACTCAGAACCTTACTGTACCATAAATATTACACTGGGCAGGCCCTAATACACCATATACCACCCAAACGGACAACATCACAGACCGAAGACCGTCAACAATATGAAACATGGGATCATATCACAATTCTCATGTACAGCCACAAAACATCCTTTTAGGGTGGAAATTCACAATGAGCTCCTTTTATTAACGACCAGATAGAGATAACAGTTTTCAAATTTAAATTCTGGCACAGTATAAGTAATCACAAACAAAATATAGGAAAACCAAAAGCATTAGGGGCTCATAGCCCATTTAGTTATGTTTAAACAAAAAAGATCTGTATGAAACAACATATTTATTTTTTTTTCACTTAAACCTTCAGAGTCAGCACTTACCTCTCCTGAAATCCAACATGCGCTGCGTGCCACAATTTCCTTAGTATGGTCTGGGTCTGGAAAGAAAGTGGGAACACCTCAGACAACCACTGTTAACCAGCCTTGAGCGTCGTTGAGCCTTCCCTTCCCTACTCAGTGATGGCCCCTCCCGCGCGGAACAGGAAGTTGCATCGCTCTGGTAGGGAAGGCTGACTGGCTGAGGCGGCAAAGAAAGAAGCACGTCATCATGAATATCCCACCCAGTCACACACATCGTCAGCGTCAGTCAACCCAGGCTCCGCCGATCCATGCATCCACCCATCGCCCCTTCCTCGCGCGAGCTCTGACTCACTGTCCCCATCCGGGATGATCCCCGCGTCATTAATCAGTAGGCAAGAAGAGGAGGAGGAGGGACGCGGCGCACCGGAACTGGGCATAGTGCTCAGGTGATGGTGAGCCGGCCGGCAGCACTCAGAGCACTGCAGAGAGAGGAGAGGATGGGTCTAAGAACAGAAAAGATAAAGAAAGACGGCATGTCGACGTCGCGTCGGAGAATGATGAGACTGCTGTGGCTGCCGACTGGGGAGGCTTAGCCTCCCCAAGCCTCTTATACCGGGCGCCTATGGGCACAAGGTAAAATTATACTGCTTATCCTAGAAGCTCTGGAAATTTCTACAGGCACTCCTACTGCAAGATTCCAGCTGCTCTACATATGTTTGCAGAAAGAAGTTTTGAAAATCTGGAGCATAATAAAAACCCAACACTTTTAGGCAAATATTGAGCAAGTGTACATCATGAAGTTCTGCTGATACACCTCAGTTCTGATCTATGGCACCCATTGCTAGTCCAGTACTGAAATCCATGCACAACTTTGCTATAACACCTCAATCCTGACCTGGACTAGTCACCATGTTGGGTTACCTAAATTATTTTAGGCAATGATGAACTTGTAGTCTGGATGACATTGGAGCTGGCACAAAGGGTAGCATGTTTTGTAACTGTGGCTCTAATCAAAAATATATCCATATAATCAAGCTTGAACATATTGCCGTAAATTCTCTTGTTAACACAAGTTTGGGCTTCATGGATGTTATCATAGAATATAGGTTGAGCTTCTGCACGGTTGATACCTGAACCTCTACCAATAGATTTTAAGACGAAAATAGTGGTGTGAGTTAAACAGTAAGCTTTTCTCTTTGCAGATGAAGTGACACTGAGCAACTCTTCATTCAGCCACCCGCCACGCTGTACAAATATTCAAGGGTCTTACCACTGCCTCTGTGACATTGGATTCAGGATCAAATCTGGCATCTGTCACGGTAACTTCAAATTAGAAAGAAAACAGTGCCAGATAAGACCACTGGCTGTACCTAGTCAGCGCAATATCCTTTCCTGTGACCTCTAGCTTTATCTTCATTTCCTTTTGTCAAATCAATTTTTAAGCCAGTGTGCCACTGCAGGGCTTCTACATACACTGGAGAAGCAGTTGTCATGGTGGGGAAAGAAGCAAACCTGAGCCTTTTCTTCCTTTTTTTCACTTTATTGTGAAGTACTCTGTTCAGCTATTTCAACTGTTTCAAGAAACATTTTGTTGAGGTTATGCTGCTCTAGAAAGTGTCACCAGTTACTGAATGAAGTGTTCACCTATAATTTTCACAGAAGGATACTTATTGTTGAGTTTTTTTTTTTTTGAGTAAATAAATAAATGCCCTTTTTGTCTGAGTTTACATGGAGGAGCATTTTCAAAAGAAACATCTATGTTTGGATTTGGACGTCTTTGCAAAACGTCCAAATCTGGGGGCGGGGAAAACCATATTTTTGAAAAAAGATGGACGTCCATCTTTCGTTTTGAAAATACCAAGGACGTCCTTGAAGTTGGACGTCCCTAAACATGGACGTCTTTGACTTTCTGCGATTTTCAAAGCCAAAGACGTCCATGAGAGGAGCCAGCATTTGTAGTGCACTGGTCCCCCTGACATGCCAGGACACCAAACGGGCACCCTAGGGGGCACTGCAGTGGACTTCATAAAATGCTCCCGGGTACATAGCTCCCTTACCCTGTGTGCTGAGCCCCCCAACCCCCCCCCCCCCCAAACCCACTACCCACAATTGTACACCACTACCATAGCCCTTACGGGTGAAGGGGGCACCTAGATGTGAGTACAGTGGGTTTGTGGTGGGTTTTGGAGGGCTCGCTGTTTCCTCCCCAAATGTAACAGGTAGGGGGGTATGGGCCTGGGTCCGCCTGTCTGAATTGCGCTGCAGTATCCACTAAAACTGCTCCAGGGACCTGCATGCACTGTCATGGACCTGAGTATGACATCTGAGGCTGGCACGAAATATTTTGAAAGATGTTTTTTGAGGGTGGGAGGGGGGTTAGTGACCACTGGGGGAGTAACGGGAGGCCATCCCTGATTCCCTCCGGTGATCATCTGGTCATTTCGGGCACCTTTTTGTGCCTTATTCGTAAAAAAACCACCTCAAGGTGAAAACATCCAAATTTTACTTTAGGACGTCCTTGCTTTTTTTGATTATGGCTCAAAGATGGCCAAATCTTAGGCACGCCCAAGTCCCACCTTCACCACGCCTCCGACATGCCCCCTTGAAATTTGGCCGTCCTTGCGATGGACTGCAGTTGGAGATGTCCAAAACTGGGTTTCAATTATACCGATTTGGACGTCCCTGGGAGATGGACGTCCATGTTCTGATTTATGTCGAAAGATAGACGTCCATCTCTTTTGAAAATGAGCCTGATAGTCTGTGTCTCTCTCTCTCTCTCTCTCTCTCTCTCTCTCTCTCTCTCTCTCTCTCTCTCTCTCTCTCTGTTATTTGGGTTTAGATTAGGATTAATCGTGTTTTAAATATAAACTGTGGTAAAATACAGACAACCCTAGGGTGATTCATTAATTTTTTGTCAGTACTGTGTGTGAATGTCATGTTAACAGGATCCTAGCAGGTGAGATCCATGCAGTATTCTCCTAGTGCATCTCAGCAGAAGAGAAGACCTGCTGGTATCCCATCTGGATCCGTGCCATCAATTGTTATGGTCATCCTGTGAAGTCATGTCCTTTCACACTTGTTTCACTTTTCTGTTGGTCTGTTGATGTGTTCTTTTCTGCTCTTTGCTTGGAGATATCGATGAATGTGAGCTCTTCCAGAGCAGCAGCAGACAGATGCGAATATGTATCTATGAATGTATCAACACCCCGGGTTCATACCAGTGCAGCTGTCCCCAAGGATACATTCTGAACCATGAGCGGAACAGCTGTGAGGGTGAGTCTCTCTATATATCAGCCCTACACCCTCTCCTCTACAATCACACTGCTACACCTGTCCAATGGTATCTGTTGACTGCTGAACCAACACAGCAGCAGTAAGTACATTCCTACTTGTCTCCCTTTCTCCTTCCTGCTTTCTCTTTCATACTAACAGCATTATGCCTGCATACAAGGGTAACTTCTGTAAAACACCAACCAGGTGAGCGTTGAGAGACCCACTGAGTGCTTTCACCTTTCGAGCCAGTGCCAGATTTAATCCTGCTTCTATTTTTCCAACTCATGTCAATACATTTCTAGTTTCTTGGTATGACTGTGGATGTGCTAAGCAGTGACTGGTGAAAAAGTGTCATTATTGCAGACATTTTCAGTATGCATAGAGGAAATCTGTTGTGTAGAAATGAGCCCCCCCCCCCCCCCCCCCCAACACACACACATTAATTACTTTGTAGATAGAGCAAATGGAAAATTTTGGGTATAATGACATTGCAAAGTGAACTTTTCTGACGTTTTTGATTCAGCAGTTTCTTTCTGCCCCGTTGGGTTTTCAGCTTAATCTATTGAGCTACAGATCCATAAATTATCACAGCTGCCTTGGTAGGTATTTTGTTGTTTGTTTGTTTTTTTTTACTCCCAGATTTGCTCAGCCATTGTATTGACCATACTTGGCCAGGAGCCAAAGATCACAGCTCCTTCTGGATCATGGTTAGCAGAAGTATGGCCACTAGGTGTAACCTATGCTAAGGCTCCCACCCTTACAGAGCTGCTGAACACTTAACTCTGCAGGATCACCAGCTAGTCCAGGGAGAAGAGGCCTAGTTCAGGAACTGAACCCAGCTCTTCCACTGAGCTGACCACTTCTGGAGGGGGGAAGGGGAACACGGGACTATTTATCCATTCTAGGGGACCTTTGAGTGTATCTATTTTGAGATGTTTATTTTTATTTTTTTTTTAAATTTTTTATTTATAACCATTTAAATTTTTACAAGCGATAAAACAACTTGCCGGAAATACAGAGAAAGTAATATATAGGAATTATTTCAGTCAGGTAATTCTATTCTCTTCCTTAGACCACTAAATAGGGAGAGTGAAACAAGACAAGGAGATCAATTAAACAGTAAACAGAAAAAAAACGTGGTATTAACCTGATTATCCCCAGATATTACTAATTTTTAAAATAAAGAAATTTAATAGAAAACAGCTAGCTAGTAAGGCATGCTACTGTGTTAGCATGCACTAATGCCTCTGACATGCGTTATTAGAAATTAAGTCGCATTGCATAACATGAGACCTGTGGCAAAATAACATTTAAGTGTCAGCACACACACTAACAAGGCAACACACATTTTCTTAGCCTGCTGCATAGCAGATGTTTATGAACAGGCTCTTATAGTATCTGTTACCTCCAGATTTCACTTCCTTTTTATCCCCAACTTCCCGCCTCTCACTTCATAACTATCCAACCAAAAGCTTGTGTTCTCTCTCTATCCTTGTCCTTCCATGTTCAAATCTCCCTTCTCTTGCACAACTCAGGCTAAACCAACTCAACTTTCCTTGTGGCTTTCAAGGTTTATTCTCTAAAGCAGTTCGGGCTTTATATCAGGATCCTCCGTCCGGTTCAACTATGGGTCAATGGATTATTATCTGATTCCTTTTCTATTAATAGAGGTACCAGATAGGGTTGACCACTTTCCCATTTGCTTTTTGTATTGACCTTAGATCCATTGATATGGGAAATTCACAATAATTCAGAGATTCAAGGTGTGGAAGTTGGGCAGGAGATATTTAAAATAGCAGCTTTTGGGGATGATCTACTGGTCTACTGTATATAATAGAACCTCGAGATTTGTTTCCAGTACTCCTGCAAAGCTTTCAGGAGTATGGAGATTTTGTAGGTTTCAAGTTGAACTTTTCAAAATCTGAAGCTCTCAAGGATTCTGACTTTTTTTTGAGGATCTGGGGTGACACCTTTCCACTGAAATGGGTGATGGGGTCTTTTTGTTACTTAGGTATTTTGTTACTTATGAATCGTTCTTCGTTATATAGACTCACAGTAGGTAAGTTATTAAGGCATAGAAGGAGCCAACTGGAATGTTGTAGGCTTCTTTCTATATCTTTATTGGGGAGAATAAGCTTACTTCATATGATCATTTTTCCTTGCTGGTTCTATGTCCTTCAAACTCTGCCTATCTGCCTCCTGGATGTCTTGGCCTTTCGGCATATAGTGGGAAAGATTCCCTGGGGAGAGAAAAAAAGCTAGAACAAAGTGGGATTTTTTTTTGCTCAGTAATTGGGGTCAGGGAGGCTTGGGTGTACTGAATATAAAGTTGTATAATCAAGCATGCTTGTTGAGTTATCTCTGTGATTGGTTGCTGGGAACTGATGTGACTACGGACTTGACCTTCAAAAAGGTTTATTTTCAGCCTTGGCATTTAAACTATCTATTGCACACATTCCTGGCCTTCCAGGGTTCCGGTGGACTTCAGGACAGTATTCTGTTACGACCCCTACATCAGTTATGGAGAGTTCTTTTAAGTCTCTGACAGCAAAATCCTCATAGTAATGACCACCTCCCGATAGTGGGCATTTCTCTCATGAAACATTTGTTGTGAGAGGATGATATCCCTTGTATCAGAGAATTGCTTTGCGACCGGCAGATGATTACGCTTACTTACAGCTATCTCATTATTTTTTATCATTAGATCTGCAAGGCATGTCATGTCAATTGGGTAACAAATTATGGGGATTTTTGCAAGGAGATGCTTTGGGCGGGGCTTCCATTTCATTGACTCGTATTCAACCACCAAAGCGATATGATCTTTTGAGGATGGCTTGAGCAAGGAAGATGGGACATCCCCTAGATAACATTCACTTTATAACCTTAATAAAGGCAATTTCAGAGATAGTACATAGCGCTGAATAGCGGGAATATAAATTTTGCATTATCGATAAAGCATATTTTTCTTAAAAGCAAGCTTTTCATGCGGGGCGTGCCAATGCATCACAATGTTTGTGGACCTGTAGAAGAATTATGGATTTCTTGGAGGCTTTAGTCCAAGTACGTAACGGACATAACACAACTCTTCCATTGTACAATTCCCTAATGTGACTGTGCCACATGAACTTTATCTTACCACAATATCACTTTGTATTTGTTTACACCAGAGTCTGCAAACGCCTCTCCGGTACTATGTAAGCCACATTGAGCCTACAAATAGGTGGGAAAATGTGGGATACAAATGTAACAAATAAATAAATCTACTATGGATCATAGGTCTTAATATACAGCTGCCCAGTACTGGTATTCTCTTTAATGACCCTAGTTTATATGGGGTCAGGGACAGGGAGTAAAACAGTTTTTGAGTAAGGCATATATGGTGGGAGGAAAATGTATTCTTAATCATTGGCTACAAGATCAACCTCCATCCTTTTGGTACTGGAGGAACAAGTTACATGCCTTGATGTTGTGGAAATCATATGGGGTACAGCGTCATCCTTAAATGGCAAAAGATTTCCTCTCCATCTGCTTTAAGAGAGACCAATTTACCTCCAATCCGTCTCTCCTAAAGCACTTAGTCATGGCATTAAACGGATTCCAAGAAGCACATCATGGCCATTATTAGAGCAACTAGTGCTCCTGGGGGGAGGGGGGGTTGGGTTAGGGGCAGGGCCAATATTGGGTTATCTAACTAGTGGCTGTGGGTTATAAAGAGCCAAGACCATATGGCCATATTGGGTTTCCTTTTTCGTAGCTCAGTAATACAGGCACTGGGAGAAGGATTTGGGGTTGAGGAGTGGATTTCTGGGGGGGGGGGGGTTGTCTAAATGTTTGATGCATTTGACATTGTAACTAAGTATTGCCTGTGGCTCTGTTTCTGTCTTGTGTATCCTTTCAATAAAAAGATTTAAAGTTAATCCTATCTGTTATATTTATGACTGGTTGACTTACTTCCTCTGCTAGATATTGATGAGTGTTCCATAAACCAGCACAACTGCAGCCACAGTGAGAACTGTGTGAACGTGTATGGGGGATTCAGGTGTGTGCGTCCAGAGTGCCCCAAGACACGACTGAACACCAGCTACGTTAAGACATCACACTTGTAAGTACTTCTTGCCCAGCTGCATGGGCAAACCATTCTTGCACTGTAAGCAAGATGTATGGTGGGAAAGAAAGGCATACTTGATAGTGTTTAGATTAATTCCTGGCCTGGACTTTACCGAGGACAGAGTGGCATGGTGCTCACAACACAGACAGCAAGAAAAGCACAATGGGCCCCAAGAATTGGAGTGGATAAAAGGCTTTATTAAAGGACCCAACACAAACTGTTTGCGCGATGTGTCTGCATCAGGGGTCAGCTAGATACTTTCTCCAACATCATCAACAAATGTAACCAGGGCTTTTTTTGAGGGGGTACTGAGTACTGGCACCTTTTCTATTGTCTTCTAAAAATTGACTCATGGACCTCAAGTTTTAATGAAATAGCTCAGGCTCTACACACCAATTCTGTCTTGTCATAGATTCTGTGACTGGTTGCAGGGAGCCTGGCTATTGTGGGGAGGGTCCCTCAGCAATCACCCCCACTCTTGAAGGGAGGCTTAGCATTTGAGTACTGGCACCTTTTTCGCTAGAAAAAATGCACTGAATGTAACAAAACAACCCAGAAGAAGCAGGGAGTGAGCTGGATTCTAAAGTAACACAAGAAATGTGGTTCGCATTACATATGTTCAGTGTTGGGAATTTACTCCTGAAGAAGCTTAAAAAAGCAAAACAGGCAGCTCCATTGAGACTTTAGCAAGATAAGTTCCCTGCTTGAATTATATTTATTTTAATAAGGATATAAAATTAAAATAAAAGTATTGGATATGTCATAATAAATGTATATCGATATTTAGATTTTTTGACCAATGATTGATTCGTCTGAGATAGATTCTATTTCATTCGTTTAGTGATGAACCACCACTGAGGTCTTTTTTCCCTCTTTTGCTTGGAAGTTTGTAGACTGCATATTAATCTTATTTGAATTAATAAATAAACATGGACAAAAAAGTTGTAGACTGTATATTGATTTCTGCTCAGTTTGAGTGGGTCCTTTATTAAAGCCTTTTCTCCATTCCAATTCTTGAGGCCCATTTTGCTTTCCTTGCTGTGCTTCATTCACTGTGCTTTTGATTCCCTCTGTCCTGTTACTTTATTCACAATACAGACTGCATAAAGAAAAAAAAATAAGAACCACAGAATAGAGCAATAAAACAAAAAGACTTTCAGGTGCAATAAAACAAAATGTCAATGATACATTACTATTGAGAAATATATATTTTAACATAGAAGCCAAATAGGCTGACAATCAAACAAAGTTATATATTCACCAGCAGTCTATGAACATATACTGTAGCTTCAAGTATAATTTTTTAATGATACAGACAGTAACTGAAGAGCCCAATATTATCTGTATAATATGGGAGTGGGTTTGGAGTGGAGTTTGGTATTTATGTGCGTGCTGCATTTAGGCATTCCCAGGGGCATAGTTTGAGTGAAGCAGGAGCAAAGTTGCGATACAGCTGCAACTTCTATAAAATACATGAGTAGATACATTTACACCTGCTTCAGAGCAGTTGTGTGTGTTAGAATTTGCACTCTACTGGTGATTGGTTCTGGGTGCCTTTAAAGAGGCTCATTAAAAAAAAAAACATAGACTTACAAAGTTCCACAGATTAGTGAGGGATCTTTTTACTAAGCTGCGGGAAAAAGGGCCCTGCGGCAGGGGCGTAGCCACGGGTGGGCCCGGGCGGGCCTGGGCCCATCCATTTTTATCCCAGGCCCACCCAGAGCAGAAAACCAGCCACTATCAGTCCCTCCCTCCTCCGTTGTTGCAGCTTCAGCAGTGACGAATCGGCAGCATCCAAAGATCTGCAGCGCGGGACCAGCCACTTACCCACTAACAGCTCTGCACAGCGTTCCAACTCCAAGTCCCGCCCCTTAAGACACAAACATCCTGTTTCCGACACAGAGAAACAGGACGTTTGTATTCTAAGGGGCGGGACTAAGAGTCGGGATGCTGCAAATCTGTTAGCGGGCATGCGGCTGGTCCCATGCTGCAGTATGAGGAATGGATGACATCTCCCCACAGATGTTCGGGTGATCCGGAAGCAAGCACTAATGAAGGTCCAGCAGGGTTGCAGGAGAAAGGAGCTGCTGCAGTGAATGGAAGATAAGAGAGCTGAAGGGAGAGAGAGGGGAAGGGGGGAGGGGTGGATGGCTTGAAAATATGTCCTAGATCGTGTAAGGGCACCAGAGTTGGGGAATAAAGACATCGGAGGGTGGAGAAATAAAGAGGAGATGCTAGATTGGGTTGGGGGAATAAAAAGCTTATAGAGAAGGAATGTTAGACTTGAAGAAAGGAATGAGAGAGGATTCTACACACAGGGAGAGACTGGACAGAGAGAGGGCATGCTCGGGGGGGGGGGGTAGAATTCTGGCCACAGGGAGGGGCAGATCACAGAGAGGGGGTGCTGGGTATGAGGGAAGGAATGGGGGAGATCCTTGCCATGGGGAGTGACAGATCACTGAGAAGGGGTGCTGGGCATGAGGGAAGGAATGGGGGAGATCCTGGCCACACTGGATCACGGGAGAGGGGGCAAAAGGAAAGAGAGAGTGACAGGAAGATGCTGGGAGGGGGTGAAGGGTGAGGAGAAGAGAGGGAGCAGATGCTGGGCTAGAAGGGTGGAGGGAGAGAGACATTGGGAAATGTGGAACCATGTAGGAGAGGCCAAGGGGGTGGCAAGGAAATGAACGCAAGGAGGATGGTGATTACAGGGGAAAGAAATATGGTAAGGGGGAATAGATTGAAGGGAATGGATGGCTGGGGAAGTAGAGAGATGAGGAATAGGAGAACTAGTGGGTGAAAAGGAATCTGACAGGTATCTGAAAAGTAAAATAAAGGAAAAGGGGTTAGATAGGATAAAATTTGGGTGGACAGAGAGCAGAAAAGAAAAAAAAAGAGAGGAAAGAGCTAAAATGGAAAGGTCAATATGTCAGAGGCAAGTGAAGTGAGGGAATGGAACAAGAGAGGAGAAAATGACAAATGGACAGCAGCTGCTTGAAGGAGAAATAGCAGAAAGATAGGAAAGTTCAAAAGAGAAACTGGATCAACATGATGGAAAAAGAAAATGACCAGACAACAAAGGTAGAAAAGGCATTTTATTTTGAATCTTAACTGAAATATGATAGCTTGAGAAATGTGCATAGCGCATGTCACTTTATTGTGTTCAGTAGAAAAAGACATATATTTCTATTTTTATTTCTCCACTGTTGCAGTATGGTATCCAGCTAGTTGCCACCCACCAATTCCTGCCTGGACAATTCCCTCCTAGGACGTTTACCTAAGGTGGACAATTCCCTCCTAGGTCTGTTCCCCCCTGGCTAGTTCTTACTGGCATGTAGTTTTGTTTTTTTGTGTTAATGTTTTACTGGGGGGGGGGGGGGGGTTCTTATGCATCGTATTTTTTTATGAGGAGTGTTGTTGCGTGTCGTGGATGTGTTGGTAATATTTTGTGTAAGTTTTTATATATAATATTTTATGCTCTGTGTCAATTTGGATTTTGGCTTATTTTAATTTTTTTGGTGTGGTGTGGCATGTTAAAGGTAATATTTGAGTGGGGGGGCATTACACCCCCCCAAACAAAAACTATCTGGAAGAGGAAAGAGAAGGAGATAAATTTAAGACTGTGATGTTTCATGATTGTTAAGGGTGGGAATTGTCCACCCTGGAGCAGTGGGAATTGGTTAGGTGGTAATTGTCCTAGGTGCGAACTGACCTAGAACCTGCAGTATATGCCAAGGTTCCCAGTTCAATTTTTTGTCTACATATTTTTATTTCTAATTTGTGATCACTTGTTCTGTATTTGGTGAGGGTCTGTTGGTGTGATTGCAATGGCAGGTGGGGAGATTGGAGGGGAGAAAGGGAGAAGAGGGAATTAGGGGGGGGGGGGGGAACCTTCTTTATTTTCTGCCCTGGGTCCTAGCATGTCAAACACCAGTCTTGACCTTTGCTGTGGCTGGAGGGGATCCCTAAGCCCCATAAGCTGAAGACCTCCTTTGACGGCAGCCAAAACTTTCTTCTACTAAGCTTAGCAGGCGGCGGCAACATCCTCGAGTCACCAATAACTAAGCACACCTGGGGTGCCGGCATCAGTAGCTCAAGGAGTTGCTGCTGCTGCCTGCCAAGTTTGGTAAAATGGAGTTCTGGCCGTCTTCAGAAGAAATCTTCAGCTGATAGTGCTTGGGGATCCTCATGAGCTAAAGTGTTTCTGTTTCTATTTTGAGTTGGGAGGTGCTGGGGGAGAGATGGAGAATAGGGGGAGGAAGGGGGCGGGGCAGAGAAAAAATTTTGTGCCCACCCACTTTGGGCTCAGGCCCACCCAAAATTGGCTGTCTGGCTACGCCACTGCCCTGCGGTAGCGGTGGAGGCCGTTTTTCCCGCGTGCTAGGGCCCTTTTTAATGCAGCAGGTATAAAGCCCCCCCCCCCCAAAAAAAAATGGCCATGTGACATAACTCTTACCATGTAGCCATGTGGCAGAGAGCACTTTCTGCCACCTAAGGGCTCCCACGGTAACCGGGCAGCGCACAGTGATGCCTGATTACCGTGGGTTAGTGCTACACTAGAAAAATGTTTTTTCCCGCATGCAAGAAATGGCGCACACTTAAGCCAAAACTACTGCCGGCAACCACATTAGTTGAGCGGTAGTTCCAATTTAGCATGCGGTAATCCTGCATTGGGCTTACCAATATTTTAGGGGCCTCTATGTAACTTGAATATTTTTCTCACATTTTGGGATGTGTCACTATTTTATAAAGGCAGCATAGGTGACTTTGGTGCTCATTTTCAAAGCACAGAGACTTAAAACACTCGTCAAAAAGATGCACATCAAAATCTCTTAAGGGTACATTTTTCTGTTTTTTAAAAAAATTAATTTTGGACCATCAAAAGAGAGAAGTGATGATTTATTGAAGTTATATGGTTGTTTGGTGGCATGTGTCTCTTCTAATTCCTCCACCTCCTCTTATGAGACATCTTCTTTGTTAAGCCTAGCTGACTTAGGGCAACAGCTCTCTGTGTGCTGCATCGCCAGTAGGGGCACTTTCGATATGATATCTAAGTCTGAATAGCGAATATAGCAATTTTTGAAACAGCAAAACACGTCATTTTATTTTTCAAAAATGGCCAATTGCTAGATGTTTTTGTGCTCTGTGCATTTATCTTTTTGGTCTATTTTTGAAAAAAAAAAAAGTCCAAATGAAAAATGCACAAAATCAAGCCATTGGGATGTAGGAGGAGCCAGCATTCTTAGTAGATTAGATTGGCCACACAGTCATCCCAGCAGAGCAGTGGGACAAAGCTTCAGATACATATCTCACTATTACCCCCTTATATTGTATGGGGAGCCCTCCAAAACCAACCAAGAACCTACTGTATCACTAAAATAGCCTTTATGATTTAACGTTTTTATTGATAACATTTCAAAGATAGTACATCCAATAATACGAATACACTGAAAACCAAGACGGATCTTGGGTATCATTATACAAGTTAGCGTATTTTGCCATCAGGCATTTAACTTTTTATCCCTATCCCACCCCCCTATATTTAACTTCATTCTGTTCATTTGCTCAGAAATCAGAAAATACAAACATCATTTTGCAGTTAACAACAATACTATATAACAAATGACTATCTGGTCTTCATATATCTGCAATTGTTATGGATTCTCCTCCCCTCTCCCTCCTCCCCTCTCTCCCTCATCCCTCGGGAGTGGAATATGCTAAACAACACAACCACCATGTTAGAGCCAGTAATCAGCTTCCAAACGGTTACATTGCAAAGGGCAAGGACCATCTTGTCTGCAAACTCCAGAAATCTCTCTATGGTCTCAAGCAGTCAGCCAGAGCTTGGAACGGCAAAATAAATAAAATCTTGCTAGAGCAATTGTTCATGAGACGCAAGACTGACCAATGCCTGTATTCCAAGTTTAAGGATGGAAAATGGATGTATTTATTACCATATGTGGATGATTTGATCATTGTCCATGAAAAAAGTGCAGACATTTCAAGGCTAAGTGAAATTTTTAACTGGCACTTCACTAGGAGAAGTGACATACTACTAGGAATCCATATTCAACTGTAAGAAGATGGGAGATCTCTTCTGAATCAGTCTGCAAAGATCAGCACAATACTCAGACAATTTGGTATGTCAGAGATGAAAGATGCATCAACACCAATAGATGCATCATATCTGAAATTGGAAGGAGAGGATGATCTACCAAGCAATAAACAATACAGACAAGCAGTGGGGGTACTTTTATATGTCACAACCACTGCTCGGCCAGATATTGCAGTGATGATGTCTCATCTGTGTAAATGTGTCAGTAAACCTCTTCAAAGAGACTGGAATGCCATTAAAAGAGTCATGCAGTACTTTAATCGCACTCAGGACTTGAGTCTAAAACTGTCAGCAAATGGGGATCTTGAGCTCAAAGGATATGTCAACTCTGATTGGGCCAGTGATGCCAACAACCATAACTCAACAAGTGGCTACTTGTTTAAGCTTGATGACAGTCTGATCTCATGGTCCAGTAAAAGGCAATTGACAGTTGTCATCAACAGAAGCAGAATACATTTCAGTGGCCTACGCAAGCCAAAAACTTGTTTGGCAGCGTCAGCTGCTTCAGGATCTCGAGGAGTCAATTGCTCAGCCAACAATCTTATTAAGGACAATCAAGGATGTATAAAACTGGCAAACACTGAAAAAATAAATAGCCAGAACCAAGCATATTGATGTCAAGCATGACTATCACCATGACCTAGTGGAACCAGATGTGATTGTGCTTGAATACTGTGAGACCTGATAATATGCTGACAGATGTTATGACTAAACCAATACCAAGGCCAAGTTTGAAAATATAAGATCCATATTGGGACTTATCTGAGAAGCTGTTATTGAGTAGTGGCATTAGACATGTATTGTTAATGCAGTCTGTGTTAGCAACAACAGTTCTCAGTGCTGTGTGGAATCTGTGTGTGTCAGTGTAATGCTACTGTCTTTGGATAGCATGAAGATACAGGAGTGCCCCCACCCTGTTATGAGTGAGTATGTTAGAGAGATCAGCGTGGAAGGAAAACATGTGCTCTGAAATCTCCATTTTGTTATCAAAATCAAATCAAAATTAAATCAGATCTTGTATAGCACTAAAATCCCCTTACCAAGGTTCAGTGCGGTTTACATAATAGGTATGACAAAGTAGAAACTGTTAAAGTGTATGCATGAGACGAAAGAATCTTATAAGAAAATTAGATGAAAAATATGAAGAGTCAGGCATTGTAATGATTGTTATGAAACAGACTTAGGGAAGAGAAAGGTTTTTAGCCTCTTCCGGAAGCTAAGGTAGATACAGTGGAGGAAATAAGTATTTGATCCCTTGCTGATTTTGTAAGTTTGCCCACTGACAAAGACATGAGCAGCCCATAATTGAAGGGTAGGTTATTGGTAACAGTGAGAGATAGCACATCACAAATTAAATCCGGAAAATCACATTGTGGAAAGTATATGAATTTATTTGCATTCTGCAGAGGGAAATAAGTATTTAATCCCTCTGGCAAACAAGACCTAATACTTGGTGGCAAAACCCTTGTTGGCAAGCACAGCGGTCAGACGTCTTCTGTAGTTGATGATGAGGTTTGCACACATGTCAGGAGGAATTTTGGTCCACTCCTCTTTGCAGATCATCTCTAAATCATTAAGAGTTCTGGGCTGTCGCTTGGCAACTCGCAGCTTCAGCTCCCTCCATAAGTTTTCAATGGGATTAAGGTCTGGTGACTGGCTAGGCCACTCCATGACCCTAATGTGCTTCTTCCTGAGCCACTCTTTTGTTGCCTTGGCTGTATGTTTTGGGTCATTGTCGTGCTGGAAGACCCAGCCACGACCCATTTTTAAGGCCCTGGCGGAGGGAAGGAGGTTGTCACTCAGAATTGTACGGTACATGGCCCCATCCATTCTCCCATTGATGCGGTGAAGTAGTCCTGTGCCCTTAGCAGAGAAACACCCCCAAAACATAACATTTCCACCTCCATGCTTGACAGTGGGGACGGTGTTCTTTGGGTCATAGGCAGCATTTCTCTTCCTCCAAACACGGCGAGTTGAGTTCATGCCAAAGAGCTCAATTTTTGTCTCATCTGACCACAGCACCTTCTCCCAATCACTCTCGGCATCATCCAGGTGTTCACTGGCAAACTTCAGACGGGCCGTCACATGTGCCTTCCGGAGCAGGGGGACCTTGCGGGCACTGCAGGATTGCAATCCGTTATGTCGTAATGTGTTACCAATGGTTTTCGTGGTGACAGTGGTCCCAGCTGCCTTGAGATCATTGCAAGTTCCCCCCTTGTAGTTGTAGGCTGATTTCTAACCTTCCTCATGATCAAGGATACCCCACGAGGTGAGATTTTGCGTGGAGCCCCAGATCTTTGTCGATTGACAGTCATTTTGTACTTCTTCCATTTTCTTACTATGGCACCAACAGTTGTCTCCTTCTCGCCCAGCGTCTTACTGATGGTTTTGTAGCCCATTCCAGCCTTGTGCAGGTGTATGATCTTGTCCCTGACATCCTTAGACAGCTCCTTGCTCTTGGCCATTTTGTAGAGGTTAGAGTCTGACTGATTCACTGAGTCTGTGGACAGGTGTCTTTCATACAGGTGACCATTGCCGACAGCTGTCTGTCATGCAGGTAACGAGTTGATTTGGAGCATCTACCTGGTCTGTAGGGGCCAGATCTCTTACTGGTTGGTGGGGGATCAAATACTTATTTCCCTCTGCAGAATGCAAATAAATTCATATACTTTCCACAATGTGATTTTCCGGATTAAATTTGTGATGTGCTATCTCTCACTGTTACCAATAACCTACCCTTCAATTATGGGCTGCTCATGTCTTTGTCAGTGGGCAAACTTACAAAATCAGCAAGGGATCAAATACTTATTTCCCCCACTGTATTATCTGTTCTGATGGCAATAAGTACAGAGTTCCACATTGTAACTCCAAATACAGGGAATAGAGAGCCAAAGATCTTATGATATTGGATTGTCTTATGAAACGGTGTCGCTAGCATCAATTGTTCTTTTAGTCTGTTGGACTGAGCCAAACCCAGTGAAGCCACTTTAGTTAGCAATTCTGATGTAAAACCTTGTAAGATTTGAAAATCTGAACAGGCAGTTTTAAACCTGATTCTATATATGTGAAGCCAGTGAAGTTTGATAAGAAAAGATGAAACACTAATATATATATTCAGTTTGAGTATTAGTCTGGAGGCAGTGTTCTGTATGATCTGCAATTTTTTTCTGATACTGACACTTAATACCAACCAAGAAATAAGACATTACAGTAATCCAGATGTGGTAGGTTTAGCATTTGAACCAGCAGAGCAAAGACTTTTTGGTCAAAGAGAGATCTGATTAGATGAAGCTGTCTCATTTTGATTAGAGATTTCTTCCATAGGAAGTGACGTCACCGTGGAAGATGGCGGCTTAAAAATTCAGCTCCCACTCACCGGAGCAAAGAAACATGAGTTCTCCCGTTAATCGAGCCCTCCTAGTGCGATCTGTGCCCCCAATGATAGAATAAGGGGTGGCAATCCGAGCGGTGATGAGCACGCAAGCGGAACTCAGCCAATTTGGCTTCAAAGGCGGAATGGCGGCAAACCGCGTGGCGGGCCCGGAAAACCCGCCCGAGCGCTCCCGCAAGCTGACGGACGGTGAGTCCCAGCAAAGTCTGTGCCTCTTTGGGGAGGATCAAGAGCACACAACCGCGGATCCGCTAGCGGAGTTAAAAGAGTGGCTGCAGGAGATCCGGGCAGATGTAAAGGCGGTCCGGGCCGAACTGGAAATGCTGGGCTCGGATCTTCGTGGAGAAATTAGAGAACTGGGAAGCCGGATGGAAGAGATGGAGACCCGAGTTGAGGACCACACGGAGGAGCTCGGATCGCTGGACCGGGCGGTCGCAGATGTCCGCTTGGGGCAACAGCAATTGGCAGACAAGATGGAGGATCTAGAGAACAGGAGCCGACGGCATAATCTGCGCTTCAGAGGCATACCTGAAACACCAGAATACGCTGATTGTGAAGCAGTGGTGCAGCAAGTGGTGAGCGCTATCTTGAAAGAAGCGGGTGCCCCGCTAGAGGCCACTACAGTTGTGCTGGAGTGCTCCCACAGATCGCTGGGCCCAACGCGGAATAACTTGCCCAAAGACATCATAGCCTGCTTCCAAGACTATAAGTTAAAGGAGAGGGTGTTCCAAGCGGCTAGACGTTTGCAAAGCTTCAAGTGGGATACCTACCAAGTGGAAATATACCAGGATCTAGCGTCTGCCACTTTAAAGCGGCGTGCGGAGCTGAAACCGATAACCCGGCGGCTGCAGGAGCTCGGCATCCGGTACCGCTGGAGGCATCCTTTTGCCCTGGTATTCTACAAAGAGGGTCGTATGCACCAAGCAAGAACACTAGCTGAAGCTAGAGCAGTTTTGCCAGAGATACAACAGGAAGCTCCCCCGGTGACTCCGGGGAAACTCAGCAGAGACAGAGCTCCGATATCCCACTCGAAATGGCAACAAGTGGGCAAAGGACAGAAGAGGCTACAACGACAGCAGTCGGCTGGCCGGCTCACATGACTGTGGGTAAGGGGACCAAATATTATGTTATCATGAGCTAGGCTTGGGCCTGGCATGAGCCAAGAATCACAAGTTTAATGGTGATATCCAATTTAAGTTTGAAACGGTTTATAGTTCAAGGGAGAACGGTTAATAAGCTGTATAGTAGTAATATGAGGGTGAGTGGAGGGGTGAGTTGCTTCCTCTATTGGATACTTCTTCAATTATGAGGGAGGATCTGTATGAACATGGGGGGAGGCGGGTGGACGGGAGGGAGGGGAGAAGAGAAGGGGGGGGTAAGGGGGAAGGAACTAATGAGTGGCGAGGAAGGTTCATAATTCCTTCTCTCGTATTGATTTTTGGCTAGGGGACACGGCGGTGATGGGTTGTGTTGGAGACCACCACATAGAGCCGCGTACGTGGTCGGATCATAGCCCGGTCCTTCTAGTTCTGCGGCCTTGGGAGGGGCGAGGGGATACCCCACAGTGGCGCCTGGATGATGCATTGCTGACTGAGGTGGCTCATGTGCTTCAATTTGAGAGGATAATTAAAGAATATATCCAATTTAACGACAATGGAGAGGTTTCCCCAGGGGTGCTGTGGGAGGGATTTAAGGCGGTGATGAGGGGTCATTTCATTGCCCTGAAAGCTCACATGCGAAAGGAAAGAACTCAGGCAGAGGAGTCAGGGCGTAGGAGACTAGCACAGCTGGAGAGGATGATAAGCAGACGGGGCAATGGGGGCTCAGACCAAGCTTTGTTAGATCAAGCACACAAACTTAGACAAGAGATCCGAGAGCTTCAATTGGCGGACATTTTAGAGCAGTTGCAGAGGGCGCGCCAGACACATTTTGAATTCGGTAACAAGACTAGTAAGCTTTTGGCACACAAACTAAAGCAGCAGGCAAAAAAAGCGTATGTTACTCAGTTGAGAGATGATAGAGGGAACCGAATAACGGATCCGGTGGCTATGCAAGCAGCTTTCAGGAGTTTCTATGAAAAACTATATACCCCGGACATCAATCCGGAGGAGGTTGAGATACAGGCCTTCTTAGACAGAGTCATACTGCCTACACTCACAGAGAGTGCTCAACATAGACTTTCCAGACCAATCGAATTAGAGGAGGTCTTACACGCAATAAAAGAATTGGCACCAAGTAAAGCTCCAGGGCCCGATGGCTTTACAAACAAATTTTATAAGACTTTTGGGCCCCTGGTAGCTCCTCTGCTGCAGAGGGTATTCAATGATCTGGAAAAACAGAGGTCTCTCCCGGAGACCTGGCATCAGGCGAATATTATAGTTATACCCAAACCGGGCAAGGACCCTCAGTTATGTAGTTCATACAGGCCAATCTCCCTCTTAGGGGTGGATTATAAAATATTCACCGCAATATTGGCGTCTCATCTACAGCAGTATCTCCCGCAATTAGTTCATGAGGATCAAGCGGGGTTCGTGCGTGAGCGTCAAACGTTCGATAACATTCGCAGGACACTGCACCTCATTCAAGCTGCCCATATGAAAAAGCTTCCGCTCTGTATAATCTCTCTGGACGCAGAGAAGGCGTTTGATAGGGTGCACTGGCTGTTCCTGTTCGCGACCTTGAGGAGGGTGGGAGTCCCAGAGGGCTTTATGCACTGGATCTCTTTATTATATAGAGCGCCCACGGCCTCGGTGAGGGTCAATGGGAGCCAGTCCCCAACGTTTGTACTGCAGCGGGGGACGAGGCAGGGATGTGCCTTGTCGCCTCTCCTTTTCGCCCTGGCTGTAGAACCGTTGGCAGCTTTTATTAGATCACACCCTGATATAGAGGGGGTACAGATGGGAGCGACTGAGTCTCAGATCCTACTGTTTGCGGACGATATCCTTCTCACTTTAGCAAACCCTAGCACATCACTCCCAATCATAGGGGTGGCCTTGCGAGACTATGGCTGGGAGCCAGGATTCAAGATTAACATGGACAAATCAGAGGCATTGAATATCACTATCCCAGAGGATCAAATAGCAAGATTGCGAGCTACTTTCCCCTTCCGGTGGGTTCCCAGAAGCATTAGATATCTAGGGGTAAACCTCACAAAACGGTTGGAGGATTTGTATGCGGCCAACTTCCCAGCAAAAGTCCGGGAGCTTTTCATGGAAATGGATAGATGGGAGGGCCTAATGATATCATGGATGGGGAGGATAAGTGCGATCAAAATGATCTTGCTGCCGAAACTGCTATATTTATTTATGGCACTTCCTATCTCTATACCTGATAAGTTCTTTAAAGGCTTACAGTGCAGGGTCTTCTCCTTTATATGGAAACGGAAGCCACCACGGGTGCACCGGTCGGTAATGCATCAGCCGAGAGCACAAGGGGGCATGGGAGTACCATCTTTTTGGCTCTACCACCAGGCGGCACACCTTCGCATATTAGCGGAGTGGATGCATGGTGGTGCAAAGGCCTGGAAGGCCATGGAGCAGACATGGTGTTATTCACACCCATTCAGAGTCATCCCCTGGCTATCTGATCGAGAGTTAAGAGAGATAACAAAGGAAATGCCACCAGTTGTTCAATGGCCACTTATGACTTGGAGTAAAATTCGTAGTAACTTTTTCCGAGGACACACACATTTTTTTACACATGACAATTCGCTATGCACCAGGATTCATCCCAGGATCCTCGGATCCCTGTTTTAGGAACTGGGAAAGAGAGGGTCTATGGGAGTTGGGACAAGTGTGGGAGGATGGGGAACTTCTAACTTTTGAGACACTGCAAGAGGAATATGGGATTCCTGCCTCCAATGCATTCCAATATCGCCAACTTAGGGACTTTATTTTGAGGCGGGCAAAGGAAGAACTGGGCTTGGAAGAAACGCAGCTGGAGAGAGCAATGGCTGGGGGTGGTGGAAGAGGGGGGGATCTCTAGGCTATACAAAGCACTCTTGTTACAATCACAACCCATTCTATACTACACATTCAGATGGGAAAAAATATTGGGGGTTTCTTATGAATACTCACTGTGGGAACGAGTGTTTGTATCTCTGCTTAAAGGGTCAGTTTCTTATGCTCTGATATAAAATGGCTATAAAATATTATATTGTTGGCATTATACACCACAGAGATTAGCTAAAATGTTTAAAGGGGTATCGGCTCTCTGTTGGCGTCAATGTGAAATGATAGGAGATATGGTTCACATCTGGTGGACCTGTCCCCATGCTCAACAGTATTGGGCGAGGGTTGTGAAATTGATTGCCAGTGTAACGAAAATAGATCTTCCCATGAAAATGGAACATTGCCTTCTACATATGCGGCCCCAGGGTACTAAAAAATATGCATTTCAACTGGCCACGCAAATACTGGTGGCCAGCAAATTGGTGCTGGCGGCGGCTTGGAAGCAACAAACTTTGCCGGGACTACGAGTGATCCTACGAAAACTGGACTATATCCAGCTGATGTCTAAGCTAACAGCAATGCGACAAGGTCGCCTAATAGTGTATCATCATGTTTGGGATCCATATACTGAGTGGTTGGCGCAGCCCGACCCTACCTTGCCAGTTGTTTAGGGGGGAGGGTAGGGGGAAGGGGAAGGGGGACATACAAAGGGGTTAAAGAGTAGCAACAAACAAAGAGTTTTGATATTTGCAGTTGGAAGTATTTGTATTGTGTGTTTGCTTTCATTGTTGTATACTATGTTAATACTCAATAAATATAAATAAACCTTAAAAAAAAAAAAAAGAGATTTCTTCCATAGCTGTTTAATATGTGAGGAGAACGTGAGTGAAGAGTCAAGCAAGAGCCTTAACACTTTGGCTTCTAATTCTACTGCAAAGTTTTGACCATTGGACATCAGCAAGACAGAGAATGAGCCTCATGTAGACAGGGAGATCAAGGAACACCCCACACAAGACCAGGGAGGGGGAGGTAAAGAGGCCAATAGAGACAGAACCTGCCACTAGGTAGCAGAGGTGGTCCTAGAGGGCGAGCCTTTGATTGGAGAGAAAGGTCACACCCTAGCTGTTATGTTCACTTGTTTTGCATTAAAAGTTTATTGTTCCTGAAATCAACTCTCTGTCTTGTCAATAACGCTGCAAAAGTGACTTTGCTAACATTCCTTTATTCCTTCAGCGGTCATCTAGTCATTTAGGGCACTTTTTGTGGCGAAGTCATTATTAAAACAGGTCTAGCTCAAAATGTCATAGTTGTAGTCCTGGACATATTTGTTTTGTTCCATTATGGCAGAAAAACATCCAAGCGTTAGGAACACCCTGATCCCACCCCCATCCCGCCCCTGACATGCCCTTTGTGATGTGGACGCAATGCAGACAAAATTCATAGATAAACTTCTGCAAAATAGGTTTTGAAAATAGCGATTTGAACGTTTTGGCAAGCAAAATGTCCAAATGCTGCTTTATGCCATTTTAAAAATGTTTTTCTCTTTTGAAAATGAGCCCCCTAGTCAGCCACCAAGAGAGCTGTTTCCAGGATTCTTCCTGAGCCTGGCTGTCTTGGCTATCCATTTCAGTTTTTGTCTGCATATTTTTTTGATTCCCTATTCTGTATCAGGTGTGAGTCTGCTCATGCTTTGCACATGTGAATGAGGTGAAGAATTCTGCTAGCACATAGTGTCTGTGTGACCAGTGGTGTACCTAGCTTGCTTGCCACTCAGGGTGGGTCGCTGCTGCGCCCTCCCCTGAGGTGTATCACCCCCACCACCCTTCCTCCTATCAAGGGGGTGCACGGAGCAGATGTGCTGCTGTTGACTCCGCCAGTCCCCTACCCTGGAACAGGAAGTAAAATCAGAGGGGGCAGGGGACCAATAGAGCCGACAGCTGCACAACTGCTCTGTGCACCCCCTTGTCACCTGCACCCAGGGCAGATCGCCCCCACTGCCTTGCCCTTGGTACGTCACTGTGTGTGATAGTACAACTTGCTAAAAATTTTCAGTAGTTGGTATATCGATGCACTAGGACCCAGTGTATCACTTATTGTACTGGCTTTTCATAGATTTGTTATAGGTGTTATGGTTCGGTAAGTTTTCTATATAGGTTATGAGAGTCTTTTTGCAGGGTTTTTTGTTATATCACAAGTGTCTGGCCCTATTTGAAAGCAGGCTCTTGGCACCGATAGTAGAATCTCCAAACAGACAAAAAACCGTCTGATTTAAACTGTGTCTGGCAGCGAAGGAGAATGTGCTGTCCTGAGATGATAATAAATTTGAATATTTTGGGGGTGATGCAGGGGTGTGCTGGTAAATTTTTAACAACGGGCTCTCTCTCCGGGCATAGCCAGCCCTGAAATTTTTTTTGGGGGGGAGAATACATGCCTCCCCTCCCTTGTGCGGGCACGCTAGGCATACCTTTGCCGAGCCCTACCAACCAATAAATGGACTGCCACCATTCTCTGCTGCTTGTTTCTGGCTCTGAGCAGCATGATGGAACCTTCTTGCGCTTGTATGAAAAGTCCCAGCCTGATGCTCAGAGTCAGAAACAAGGAGCAGGGAGCAGCAGCAGCAGTCTATTTACTTGGCTGGTGGGGCCAGCATCACTGCCAGCAAAGTAAAAGAGAATTCAGGAGGGGGCCCAAGCCCACATTTTGGAAATCAGTTGTTAAAGTAGCCATGGGGAGGCCTACTTTAACAACCGGCTCCCAAAATTCTTAAAAACTTAACAAACAGCTCTTGCGAGCCTGTGAGAGCCCGCTCCAGCACACCACTGGGGTGATGTGTTGTAAGAGGGATAGCTCCATTGTTGGGGAATATGAAGTTTGTGATACAGAACTGGAAGTGCCGAGTTTATATTGAGATTCTGTCCAATCCTATGGAAAATCCAGGCTTCACTCCCACACAGTATAATTTGTTGATGATGCTATCAATTATGATGGTGTTTTTACCTAATAGCCCAAACTGGCTTGAGGGAAGGGGTGGTTTCTTTATGCATAGAAGGCCCTGGTGTCTTATATTTCTAATTTAAAAGTGTGTGTGTGGGTAGGGGTGGGGGGATGATATGTAGAAGTTGATACGTAGCCTTTGCTTGTCCCGCTGTTGCCACCCCAAATATTTTTGTCTAGAGTTGCCACTGCCATAACTTTGCTTCTTTCAATGATAACAGAATTGAAGAAAATATTGAGCAAAGGAAGTCAGGTTGTATTCTCACAATTCAGCTTATCACCTGCATTTGATCTGGTCAACCACGAAACACTTTTGTATAGATTGTCTGAATGTGGCATTGGAGGAACAGCATTAAGACATTTCTGGTTAACTGCTTTTTCGCTGTGAAAAAAAGACAGAAATATTTCAGGGTTTTAGTGTTCACCATGAATGCTATGTGAGAGTACCTCACAGCTCTCTCCAAGCACCTATTCTTTTAAATATTTTTATATGTTCTTTGAGATCAGTGAAACTGGACATGGGGGAACACTTGTACTCTTATGCGGATTATTTTTAATACTTACATTACCAGGAGATTTATCGTTATGGAAAAGGTTGAGAATTGGGCTTGTTCTAACAAGTTAATGTTGAATGCTACAGAGACAAAAATTCTTTGGATGGAAAATAACCCATTCTTTCCTTTTAAATGGGAAGGATAGAAAATCTAAGGTAGCACCAACCTCCCCATCCCCCACCCACCTTCCCCCATAGCAGGTCACACCCCTTAGGTGATCTAGGGGGGTGCAACCTGATCATCAAAATGGATGCTGTGACTTATAGTAGCAGCATTGTGGTATTTGAAGTACATATCTGCGTGGGGTGGAGGATCTAGGAGGAAAGAGGGAATGTAGGCAGCCTAGGAGTCTCCCAAAACAACTGGGAAGCACATAGAATTGATGATGCCTATCCCTTGTATAGCAAACTAGCTGAGAAGAATCATTTCATTCAATGGCATTATGCAAAGCCATGCAAATAAACCCTTTTATTAAGAGTTGTGTAAATGGATAACAGTGGGAACCTTTATGTTTACATCTTTGTGTTTTTCCTTTATTTTCTTAGCCAGTGTGAGCGAAATCCATGTCCCATGGATAGCAAAGCCTGCCGCAATGCAGCTCACTCCATCTCCTTTCACTACCTACCCCTCCATTCCAACCGCTCCATCCCCAAGGTTCTCTTCACCATGTCTACCACCCAGTTTCTTGGAGACAACCTGCGCTTTGTCATCCTTGGGGGCAGAGGTCATGATGTTCTTGCTGTCCAGCGATCTGACCGGCAGACTGGTGAACTAATTCTGACCAGCTCAGTGGTGGGGCCAGCAACTCTGGAAGCTGAAGTTGAGATGACTGAACTTTCCCGGAAAACAACTCTCGGAAGACACATTTTCCAAATTACCATCTTTGTCTCCCATTATGAATTCTAAACCCTTTTACTCTTTCAGCAGCCAGGAAAGGCCATCAGCAGCCCAAAGTATCATAAATAACAGAGTAATGGAACTGAAGCTAAAAAAAAACCAGGATATAGATTTCAGGCTTTTTTCTTTTTTACCTCAGGAGTTATATATTTTTAGACTTTGCCTTCTACAGATCCAACTTACGCCATGGTAATTATAATGACAAGAAAATCCATTCACCTCTAAATGCTTTATTTTTTCTATGATTATATATCCTGTTACTAAAATATTTCTACTAGCTGTAGTCTAACTAATCTACTTTTGAGTGTCACTTCCATGGATGTGAAGACAGCTTCCTGTTGGCCATATATTGCATTTTTGAATTATTCTGTGTGAAATTCACACTCTTCAGATACAGAGACTTGTAGTTTAGCAGAGGTTTTCAAAAACTAAATAAATTAGCAGCCTAAAAGAAAAGCATACTCTCCACAGTGTTACAAATAATACCTCCCCCGCTCCCTCTTATCAATTAAATAAATGTTAGAATTTAAATTATTTAAGGTACTACTCCATAGTTTCCCTAAAACCTTGGAAATAACCATGTTCAAAATATTGTTACAAAAGGCCTGGGATGTGTGTATTTTTTATTTTTTTTATATACTTGGATTTATTAACTGCCTTTATGAAGAGATTCACCTAAGGTGGTGTACAGCAGGTACAGTTTAATATAAAACTTACAATTTATGATGCCATGGCTAATATGGTCAGATGTACATGAGATCATTTGTGACAGTGTTCCAAACATGGCTTATCTGAGGAGTTCAGGGAAACTGAACGAAACCCCCACTTCCATTTTTCACTATGAAATAGGGTTCTACACCTGTGTCCAACTTAAATCTTTACTAAAATAAACCTTTTTCAATTGTGATGAACTGGCACACAATACATTTATAGAAGGCTCATTTATTTGAGAAAGTATTTTTCCTTGTTGTAAGTAGAGTATTTGTGAATTCTTATTGACTTTGTGAGGATATTGGTGGTTGGGTTTGGTTTCTGTTTGATAGGTTGGGTGTATGTTAAGCTTACTGTTATTTTATCTGTAATATTGTTTATATGCTTATTGTATTTAATAACAGCAAGGAGATCATTTTAGAAAGGTCTTTCTACCCGTAGAGCCCCTTTTACACATGGTAAAGGGATTTTCCAAAATCGCATGGCTGATTATGAGCATATGTTCTGGGTGCTTATTTTAGAAAAACAAATAGATGCCTAGGTCACCTTTATGAAATAAGCATGATAGGCACATTTTTATAAAATTTTTAGGTGCCCTGTTCTAAGATACCCCTCTTATAGTACTGTTCATTATATGTTCCCCACTTTGAGTTATTAAGTGGCAAGGTGAAGTCTGATACTCTAAGCCACTTATCTGGATAGTGGCAAAATTCCTGGTCCCCTGGGGCTGGATTCAGTAAACAACACCAAAGGTTAGGTGCTGGGAAAAATTAATGCTCAGTACTGTTCTATAAAGAGCACACCAGACTGGGTGCTCTTTATAGAATAGCGCTTAGGGCCAGATTCTATATATGGCACCTAGCAAATCTGCACAGAACACATTTCCACCTAAGCATATTCTATAAGCTGTACCTAGATTTAGGCACGGTATATAGAATACACTTAGTTGATATCCCTAGTGCCTAAAACTACATGCCTCCATTTACACCAATGAAAATGTTGCATAAATCCTGGCCCGTAGATTTAGGCACAGAGGGTCATATTCTATAACAACGTGCGCAATTTTGGAATGTCCATGAAACGTCCATTACCCCGCCCATAACCATGCCCCTTTTTCCTGCATGCATTAAAATTTAGATGCAGTGCGTTATAGAATACACCTAGGGAGTTGTGCACATTAATTCTAATTATTTCCAATTAGTGCTCATTATTGCTTAAGTGATTTTAACAACACTGATTGGCTTGTTAAGCCAATTAAGTTACGTGATTTTTTTAACAGAATACGCTTGGATTCCAGCGCAGAACTCATAAGTACATAAGTATTGCCATACTGGGATAGAACAAAGGTCCATCAAGCCCAGCATCCTGTTTTCAACAGTGGCCAATCCAGGTCACAAATACCTGGCAAGATCCCAAAAAAGTAACGTATTCCAGAGTTTAATTACACGTTGAGTGAAGAAAAACTCTCTCTGATTCATTTTAAATTTACTACATTGTAGCTTCATCGCATGCCCCCTAGTCCTAGTATTTTTGGAAAGCGTAAACAGCCACTTCACATCTACCCGTTCAACTCCACTCATTATTTTATAGACCTCTATCATATCTCCCCTCAGCCGCCTTTTCTCCAAGCTGAGCGCTAGCCGCTTTAGCCTTTCCTCATAGGGAAGTCGTCCCATCCCCTTTATCATTTTCGTCGCCCTTCTCTACACCTCTTCTAATTTCACTATATCTTTTTTGAGATGCGGTGACCAGAATTAAACACAATATTCGAGGTGCGGTTGCACCATGGAGTGATACAAAGGCATTATAACATCCTCATTTTTGTTTTCCATTCCTTTCCTAATAATAGCTAACATTCTGTTTGCTTTCTTAGCTGCAGCAGTACACTGAGCAGAAGGTTTCAACGTATCATCAACGACGACAGCTAGATCACTTTCTTGGTCTGTGACTCCTAATGTGGAACTTTGCATGACGTAGCTATAATTCGGGTTCCTCTTTCCCACATGCATCACTTTGCACTTGCTCACATTAAACGTCATCTGCCATTTAGACGCCCAGTCTCCCTGTCTCGTAAGGTCCTCTTGTAATTTTTCACTATCCTCCCACGATTTAACGATTTTGAATAACTTTGTCTCATCAGCAAATTTAATTACACTGTATAGAATCCAGGGGTCAGTGCGTATTCAGGCACCCAACTTTGGACGCGAGGACTTACACCAACTGAGGCCTGATGTAAATCCTGGTGTGCAGCTCCCATCCTATATAATAATTCTCACCTCCAACGTTCTGACTTGCTGCCTGGGACCGTGGCTCATTCCGAGTTTGTCTGCTAGGCTCTGTAGATCAGGCTGACATCACCGTAGCCATTATGATGTCAACTTCAGAACCCGGGGGGGGGGTGGGGAAGATGCCTCACAGCTGATCCATGTCCAGAGGAGGGTCGCTGGAGGGGGGGGGGCAGGGGAGAGAGGAGGGTCGCTGGACATGGGTGGCTGCAGGGAGGGTAGGGGGAAGAGGAGGGTCGCTGGACAAGGGTGGCAGGAGGGGGGGCAGGGGCGAGAGGAGGGTCGCTGGACATGGGTGGCTGCAGTGGGCGCAGGGGGAGAGGAGGGTCACTGGAATGGGTGGCTGCAGGGGGAGAGGAGGGTCGCAGGACATGGGTGGCTGAGGAAAACCTTGCTAGCGCCCGTTTCATTTTTGTCAGAAACAGGCCTTTTTTACTAGTATTCTAAAACGGTGTGTGTAATTCTTTGGAATTCTGCTGGCCTGCTCATGCCCCTCCCATAGCCACACCCCTTTTTGGGTTGCATATGAAAGGTTTTGGGTGATGATCTTCATAGTATCGCTGACAGCCAGATTTGTGCACAAATCCAAATTAGAGCCAATTAACATCAATAATTGATTGTTAACAGCCAATTCATGATTAGAGGCTTGTTAACTAAGTTACTTGTGCATGGATCTCAAGATTATATGCAACTTTGGGCACCCAAATATGGGCACCATTTAAAGAATCCAGAGCTGGTATCATATTTAACCTAATGTGGTGGTCATATTGCTATGTTTTTGTGGACTGAAATCTAAAAGCATACTGCAGCCCAAGGTATTTGTTCTGAAATCACTCATAAGTGTTTTTTAGATAAGCAGTGCTTTTTTTGTGCCGGTACGCAACGGCACGGCATACCGGCACCTTTTTCTCCTCCTCCCCTCCCATTACTTCCAGCGATTCTCCGCCTCTCCCCTGCCCTCTCATCGACGTGCAGCAATTTTTCCGTCCCTCCCCTGCCCTCACCTCTCTCATATCCAGCGATTCTTCGTCCCCCAGCGTCCTCCTTCACTGCCTGCCAGCCAGTCGGACTCAGAAGCGAACGGTGCAGGCAGCGATTGGCTGGCAGCGTTGTAGCTTCCCTCTGCAAGTCCCGCCTATGCGTAAACAGGAAGTTGTAGGCGGGACTTGCAGAGGGAAGCTACGACGCTGCCAGCCAATCGCTGCCTGCACCGTTCGCTTCTGAGTCCGACTGGCTGGCAGGCAGTGAAGGAGGACGAAGAATCGCTGGATATGGGAGAGGTGAGGGCAGGGGAGGGACGGAAAAATCGCTGCACGTCGATGGGAGGGCAGGGGAGAGAGAATTGCTGGAAATCAATGGGATGGGAGGGAAGGGCAGGGGAGAGAGAATTGCTGGACATGGGATGGGAGGGAAGGGCAGAGGAGAGAGAATTGCTGGAAATCAATGGGATGGGAGGGAAGGGCAGGGGAGAGAGAATTGCTGGACATGGGAAGGGCGGGGAGAGAGAATTGCTGGACATGGGATGGGAGGGAAGGGCAAGGGAGAGAGAATTGCTGGACATGGGAAGGGCAGGGGAGAGAGAATTGCTGGACCTGGGAGGGAAGGGCAGGGGAGAGAGAATTGCTGGACATGGGATGGGAGGGAAGGGCAAGGGAGAGAGAATTGCTGCACATAGGATGGGATGGAGGGAAGGGCAAGGGAGAGAGAATTGCTGGACATGGGATGGGAGGGAAGGACAGGGGAGAGAGAATTGCTGGACATGGGAAGGGCCGGGGAGAGAGAATTGCTGGACATTGATGGGAGGGCAGGGATGAGATAATTGCTGGACATGGAGGGGAGGGCAGGGAAGATAGAATTTCTGGACATGGAGGGGAGAGAGGAGAATCGCTGGACGGGGAGGGGAGGACAGGGAAGAGAGAATTTCTGGACATGGAGGGGAGAGAGGAGAATCGCTGGATGGGGAGGGGAGGACAGGGAAGAGAGAATTTCTGGACATGGAGGGGAGAGAGGAGAATTGCTGGACGGGGAGGGGAGGACAGGGAAGAGAGAATTGCTGGACATGGAGGGGAGAGAGGAGAATCGCTGGAGAGGGAGGGGAGGACAGGGAAGAGAGAATTGCTGGACATGGATGAGAGGGGAGAGAGGAGAAATGCTAGAAATGGATGGAGAGGAGAGCAGGAGATAGAGAATTGCTGGACATGGATGGATGGAGGAGTTGGCTAGGAGAGAGGAGAAATGCTGACTTGGATGGAGGAGAGGGGAGAGAGAATTATTGCTTGATATGGATACAGAGGAGGGAAGAGAGATGAGAAATGCTGGACATGGATGGAGGGGAAGAGAGAGGAGAAGTGCTGGACATGAATGGAGGGGAGGAAAGAAAAAAGAAGATGCGCATGGATGGAGATGAGGGAAAGGGAAGAGGAGAAAAACTGCACATGGATGGAGAAAATAGGCAAAAGCTAGATCCATCTTATACCTCCTCCAGTCAATTCCATGGAGGAGGACCCAGCTTTTACTTATGGATGTAGGGCAACAAAAGAAGAAGAAAGGAGGAAAGTAAAGAAATAAATGGAAAGAAAGCCCTGGAAACGGAGTTAAGAGAACAGATAGAGAGCAGCAGAATCAGAGACTGGGACCAATATGGATAGAAAAACAAAGTCACCAGACAACAAAGGTAGAAAAAAATCATTTTATTTTCATTTTAGTGTTTGGAATTTGTCTTATTTTGCACTGGGTATACTGGAGCTGTAACAGCTTACAGAAATTATTTATAATGAAAAAAAATCACATTATTTTTTCTCCTATACTATTTCAATGATGTCTGTTTATATGCGCCATGGCTGGAATAAGGGGTGTGGCTAATGTGGGTGTGGCTATAATAGGGGCGGTGCCATGTGTGGTGACCCCACCCACAATGAGTACCGGCACCTTTTTTTCTACAAAAAAAGCACTGTAGATAAGTATTATGTTTTGAGGAAAACTGTAGATCACCATTATCCTGTTACCAGGTTTATTATATGCCAGTTATAATTTTTGAAAAATACTATAACATGTACACTTGCAATGGTTGAAATATGCAAGATGATTGATTGTGACACACTAGTGTTCAACACAAACATTTCTAGAGACATTTAGAGAAATATAATCTTAAATAGTTTATAGAGGTTGGTTTCTTGTATATTTAATTTTCTTCCTGGGTTGAATGGTGAATGAAGTGGAGGCACTGGAAGTTAAGTGCACTCTGGAGGTATTCCAGTACTATCTGCTGGGATAGTGGTTCACCCTGCTTAATGACCATCAACCCTTCCTGTGGCTGGCCAGAAATAGAGTCAAGAATGTCCAAATGATGTGGTGTTTGTTGAGCCACCAGTCCTTCAAGGTATGTATGCAGATTTCCTCTCTTGGGTAGAAGGCCTATTTGAGGCAGGCACTCAATTGGGAAGGTCAAGCAGAGCAGGGATTCCACAACAGGACCTGGGGTTAGAGACAGCAGAGAGGCCTAAAAGGAGCCTCTAGGAAAGACACCAATTCAATTACAGAGTGCACAGGGGAAGTCTGACAGTTGCCAGCATGGTAAGACAGGAATGCTGTGTTTGTGCCAGTGAACATTTTCTGTTTTGCTGAACCCAACTACAACACCTTTGTTTCTGTTGAACTTAAATGCACCAATAAAAATTTTTTGTTATTAATTAGCTGTGGAGTGGAAACTCTATACAGACCTTAGGACAGATGCTCACTCACAGCATCAACCCCCACCCCCCCCCCCCAACACACACACAAATACTGGCCCCACATTTAATGCACAGTGATTTCGTATAAATGCTTTTTTCACTTCTTTCTGCACTGTTTTCCTCAGAACAGTTTTCATCTATGTTATGGTTTCTACAACAGAATGATATGGCCACAGATCTGACCACCATGCAGTCAGAGATACCCAACTCATCTTGCCAATGTACAGCTCTTAGAGATCTTGACAATTGCATATAGTCTAAGGCCGAGGCTCCTGTACAGACATGGCCAACATCATTCCCTGTATTACAAAGGAAACAGAGGTAGGCCCCCCTTCAGGTCCTAATGTACACTATCCGGCAGCCTTCACTGTGCTTAGACATGAGATCTTCCATATGTATTTATTTATTGCATTTGTATCCCACATTATCCCACCTCCTTGCAGGCTCAATGTGGCTTACAATACATCATGGATAGTGGAAATGAGAGAGAACTGACATTTGGTGTTACAGAAGGATTTTGGGTTACATGGTAATGGAATACACGATAGTGATATAACAAAAGGCATTCTTAACATTTCTAGATATACATGGGAGTTTCACATGTTTTGATCTTTGTGGAATATCTTGTCGAAGAGATGGGTCTTTAATAGTTTGCAGAAGTTGGTCAGTTCATAGGTCGCTTTTAGGTTGCGTGGCAATGTGTTCCAGAGTTGCGTGCTCATATAGGAGAAGGTTGATGCGTGCATTAGTTTATATTTTAGGCCTTTACAGTTGGGGAAATGAAGCTTGAGGAATGTGCGAGATGATCTTTTAGCATTCCTGGGTGGTAGGTCTATCAGGTCTGACAAGTAGGCTGGGGCCTCTCCATGGATGATTTTATGTACTAGGGTACATACTTTGAACGTGATGCATTCTTTGAGTGGTAACCAGTGTAGCTTCTCTCGTAGGGGTTTTGCACTTTAGTATTTTGGTTTTCCAAATATGAGTCTGGCTGCTGTGTTCTGGGCTGTTTGGAATTTTTTTGAGTATTTGTTCTTTGCAGCCGGCGTAGAGTGAGTTGCCGTAGTCTAGATGACTGAGTACTAATGATTGTACCAGATTGCAGAAAACGGTCCTTGGGAAGAATGGTTTTACTCTTTTTAATCTTCACATTGAGTGGAACATCTTTTTGGTTGTGTGTTTCGCGTGATTCTCCAGTGTGAGGTGTCGGTCAATGAGTTCAGGGTTTCCGAAATTGGTAGATTTAGTTTTGGTGTGTTGATGGTGGTAAATTTGCTCGTGTTGTGTTGAGAGGTGAGTATTAGGCATTGGGTTTTTTCTGCATTGAGTTTTAACTGAAAGGCATCTGCCCAGGAGTGCATGATATGTAGACTTTGCTTGATGTCATTGGAAATTTCTGTTAGGTCTTGTTTGAATGGGATGTAGATCGTTACATCATCAGCGTAAATGTGTGGGTTGAGGTTTTGTTTTGATAGTAGTTTGGCCAAGGGTGTCATCATTAGGTTGAATATAGACGGTGAGAGGGGAGATCCCTGTGGAACTCCACATTCAGGTGTCCATGTGGCTGATGTAGTCGAGTTTGATGTCACTTGATATGAGCATGTAGTTAGGAATCCTTTAAACCAATTAAGAACGTTGCCTCTGATACCAAAGTATTCAAGGATGTGTAGTAGGATTCCATGATCAACCATGTCGAAAGTGCTTGACATGTCGAATTGTAGAAGTAATATATTATTGCCTGTTGCAATCATTTGTTTGAATTTAGTCATGAGCGTAACTAGTACTGTTTCAGTACTGTGATTAGAACGAAATCCTGACTGGGACTCTTGTAGTATTGAGAACTTGTTTAGATAGTCTGTCAGTTGTTTGGTTACCATCCCTTCTGTTATTTTGGTTATTAATGGAATGGATGCTACTGGTTGATAGTTGGTTAATTCACTTGCATTTTTCTTTGCATCTTTGGGTATGGGGGTGAGTAGGATGTTGCCTTTCTCCTTTGGGAAGAGTTCATTTTGTAGCATAAAATTCACGTGTTTCGTTAGATCTGTTATAAAGTGTTGGGGGGGGGGGTCGATTTCATAAGGTTATTTGGGCAAATATCTAGTTTGCAATGAGATTTGGCAAATCTTTTAAGCGTTTGGGAGATGAGATCTTCCGATATTATCTCGAATTCAGTCCAGATCCTATCTGCTGGGTATACTCCAGGGTCTGGGTCCAGACAGTCTAAGAGTGCAGTGTATTCGATGGGGCTGACAGGTATTTTAAGTCACAGTTGTACTATTTTCTCTTTGACGTACTTCGCGAGGTTATCAGCTCCTGGTGTGTCTTTGCTGTTGTTCGTGACTGATGTGGTGTCTAGTAGTTTGTTCACAAGTTGGAAGAGTTTGCTTGTGTCCTTGTAATTTGGTCCAATTTCAGTTTTGTAGTATAATCTTTTGGTTTGTCTTATGGTGTATTTGTATTTTCTTCAGAGTTGTTTCCAAGCATTAAGTGTGGGATCGTCTTTCTTTTTATTCCAGAAATGACAGCAAGCAGGGCAGCTGGCAGCCAGCACCCATACATCTTCATATATTTCTACAATAAATGTCACCATCACACGTTTCCTCCATCCACAGTCATCAGTATTCACATCCCCTTAAGGGTTATAGTAAGTTGATGTTGGACTGTTTGAAAACTGTAATGGTGCTCCCCTCCCCTGTCATTCCTCTTTCTATACCACATCCAAAGACCATAAAGATGCTATCTGTAGATATGCCATGATGGTAGCAGCCCATGTAACTAATGGGGACTTCATGAAGGCCCTGCACATGAGCTTAGAGACCAATCTGATCAGTGTACACAAACACCAAAAAGGTACTGAAAAAAAATCCAGTCACACACATAGAACAAAAAAAAAAAAAGAGTGGAGAAAGCCAACCACACTGTCCAGGGTGACCAAAGTTTATTCTTCAAAAAAAATGCTGACAGAATGACCCTACATTGGCCGTATTTCGACTAACACAGGTTTCATCAGGGATATAGAGCTCTTTCCATGTGATATATTCAGTGCTGAATATATCACATGGAAAAAGCTCTTTTGACCATACCCGAAATTTCTTCCTAAGGATAATATGCTAGCCAGAGTTTCTATACCTCTGACAAAGACTGTATTAATCGAAACACGGCCCGTATAGGGTCATTTTGTCAGCATTTTTATCGAAGAATAAACTTTGGTTACCCTGGACATTGTGGTTGGCAGTGTCCACAATCTACAGTCTTCAAAACAGTCTTGCACTACCATAGTATTACCTTTCCCTTAAGTACTACTACTAAATATTTCTAAAGCTTTACTAGGGTTACGCAGCGCTGTACAATTTCACAAAGAAGGACAGTCCCTGCTCAAAGGAGCTTACAATCTAAAGTACCAGTGCATGATTAACCATCTGGTGGACCCTAGACAAACAAGTGTGTTGACCCCCCCCCCCCCCATTATATTATAATATGGCTCCCACAAAACAGGGCGTCATGTGCTTCTGACGGCAGAGACAAACTTGCAAAGCAGCAGGTAAGAAGTGTGGCTTGCCGACTCCTGCCAAGTGGAGGACAATGCAAGAGAATAAACAGACCAGGGCTGCCGGGGGGAGCAAAATTACCAGGGACCCAGATGATTGCATTAACGCGATAACCCAGGTGGCCCAGGATATTCGTTAATGCAATTATCCGGGTCCCAGCACACAGGAGCAGTCAAGACACAGACGGTAAGAGAGTGGACGGCCTGAATGTGGGGGGGAAGGGAGGCAGTACGAGTAGGGGTGTGTGTGAGTGTGGGGGACGGCTCAGGTGGGGGGAGTGGTCTTGCCCTGGGCCCAGCTGTGTCTCTCAGCAGCCCTGAAACAGCCCTCTGCGGGTAATGCTGCCTCTGGTTTCCTCTCTCCCATTTTTCTTTCTGTGAGCAGCTCATTTACCAGGGCAAAAATGTGCCTCGGCATTCATTGAATTTGCACATCTTAGAGGCCCCTCCTAAACATTTGGGCCCTAGGCACATGCCTAGTCTTCCTATGCTTTAATCCTGCCCCAGTAGCTTAGCCAAAGATTACATTTTGGAAAGCCTCATGCATTTCTTCCCATACCCCCAACCCCTGTTAAAAAAATACCTTAGCTGATGGGGTCCCTGAGCCCCACCAGCTGTATATGTCCTACACCATAATCCCCCCACCAGACTATTTGAACACTGGCAAAGTGATGGCACACTTCCATCTGCTTACCTCCCACATGCATGCTCTGTTCATGGATGGAAGTGTGCCATCAACTTCCCCTGTGTTAACAGGACCCAGGGCTTCCCAGAGAGGTCATCTTCAGCTGGTGGGGCTTGGGGACGTCTGCTAGCTACATTACAGATGTATGCTGCAGTTGGGTGGGCCTGAACCCAAAAGACAGTCCCCTGCCCACTAGGCCCACCCATGATTATGCTACTGTCTTGCCCTAATTGGTACCAGCCTCACATAACCACATACTGAGCCACAAAATCTCAGAGGTGACCCACACTTCTGTCATACAGACTAATACCAGTTGCATTTAGGACGTATAAGCAGCACCTAGTTATGTCTAACATATGGACTTCCACTGCTGAGGGTGGGCCACATCTGTAAAACATTCAGCCAGAGGGGTGGCCTGGATCACCTGCAGAAAAGGTGGCAAGGCACCTTGCCTCTTAAGTCCAAGTCTACCATTACGCCCTGCCCGGACAAGATGGCCACATGTATGTCAGCTTACACCATTATGAGATTCAGACACAGCAGCAACTGCTTGATAAACCCTCCACACCTATACCCTTGATATTAATTGTAAGAATCGCCCCCTGAAGTGCTAGATCCTGAATCAGCTTACAGGATCTTTGGCAAAACCAGGTTACTGCTCTATACTCCGAAGACTGGCCTCCACTTACAGCCTGAAATCTCACCTAAATGAGGCACTCATGTCATAAAACAAAAAGCAGACACCAGGTACCATAATGCTGCCTTATCAAAATTGAACCCGTGCATCTATTGCACCTTTCTCATGTCCATGATCTGGTTTCTATACCCTCTGCAGGCCTAAACATATATCCCCGGATTCTATAGAGTTACATGCCCAAATTTGGGCATGCAAGCACTGTTTTCTCTAAGGTGAGCAGGAATCCTCCACCTACAGGTCTGCCAGTGAGGGGTACTGTTTCACTATCACATTTTCAGTAGAGAGGGACAGGAGTCCAGGGAACCTGCCTGTCTATAGCCATTGAAAAAACAATATTGAAGCATCCCCTACTGGCAGCAATGCAGTTGGAGGACTCCCAATCAGCTTAGAGGGAAGTGCACGCAAATGATAAAATAGTGCCAGTTGCACACCTAACTTAATTATTAAGTACCAATAGCAGCTCTTAAGTAGTGTTAATTGTTCTAATTGGCATTAATCTATAGTTACAAGCATAACTGTACTTAGGTGCTATTTCATAAACCTAGCAAGTGATATGCAAAATCATTAAAGTGGGCAGGAGAGGCTTCTTCTCGCTTAAATCGCGTGTCTATGGCTATCCACCAAAATTCAGCAGCACTATAATGGTTAGCGGCATTGAATATTTCAAGTTAGCTCCTATGCTGAAGCAGGATAACTTGTGAGCTTCCGGGCGGAGTTGTCATTTATGCAGTTAAATGCCGATATGCAGCCCTTGACCAAAAAAAAGATAGTCACTTAAATTGGAACCCATATATAGTAGTCTTATCTTTAAGTGGAGAAGTAGCCTAATGGTTAGTGCAGTGGCCTAAGAACCAGAGGAACTGGGTTTTATTCCCACTGCAGCTCCTCGTAACTCTGGGCAAGTCACTTAACCCTCCACTGCACCAGGTACAAAATAAGTGCCTGTATATAACATGTAAATTGCTTTGAGAGTAACCGCAGAAAGGCAGTTTAACAAATCCCATTCCCATATTTATTAATTAGAATTTATTTACCACCTTTTTGAAGGAATTCACTCAAGGCAGTGTACAGCAAGAATAAGTCAAAACACAAGCAAGAGACAATTACAGCAGTAAAAAGAGTCAAATAACAATACAAGTATGGAATAGTATACTACTTACCATGTCAACACAATACACAATTTAAAGCAAGTTGAAAATGAGGTCAGAAAGGTGCTTGAACATTAGCTTAGCTAGGGTAGGAATGGATAAACATGTCCTGCTATAGTATGTGCATCAAGTCATTCCTTATGTGTTCATGGGCTGAATATTGCACTTAGTAACATAGTAACTAACAGCAGATAAAGACCTGAACGGTTCATCTAGTCTGCCCAACAAGATAAGCTCATTTTACATTAACCGCATAAGCATTAGTAGCCAACCTAAAACTGGATTACTTAATAATGCTGGTGTGTGGACATAGCCCACCATTGGATATCTGGGAATACATCCAGAGTCAGACATAGAAATGCTGATCGGCGTTGGCTGAATAGAATGCAAGTAAAAAGGGGGGGTGTCTATAAGCAGAGCAGGGACATGTCTTGCGGTTATGCACATAGGTTATAGAATACTATCATGCACATAACTGCCCACTTTAAACCTGACATGGTAAAGCCCATAGGAATTGAATGGGCTTCCTCTCATTTGCTGCACCGGGAATTGGTAGCGCAGCTTTGTAAAAGAGGCCCCAGTGCCCATAGTTGTGGCACCTAATTGAAGAGCACATCTCCAAAACTCAGTCCATTTTTTTGTCAGTTTTAAGTTACGAAATTAATTTAATTCATCACAACAAGATTTATTTACTGAGTTTTGGCACAGGAATAAGCTAAAGTAAATGAATCGCCTTGATGAATGTCAGTTTTCAGCTATGTGATTAGTTTCAAACAAAAATGTACTGAGTTTTAGAAAAGTACTCTTCAATTTTTGGTGTCCTAGCATCTACCCCATAGGGTGTAATTCAGTATAGTATACCAAAATGCATGCAAAATGCTAGACAGTAAGCACTATTTAATAATGGCATCTGAGTAAGTCAGCTTTTACATGCCATGATTTAGGCACATCTGGTACAAAGAACCAAAGATCAACACTATATAAAACAGGCTAACAGCAAAATAAGGTAAAGAACTTTTTAATGCTTATACCACAGCACTCATGATGTGAATTTATAAATCTCTCAATACTTTTGTTGAAACAGTACCCTCAGAAAGGAGGCTTGAAAGGAGGTATTAGATGGCTTTAACCCAAGTCCCTGAGGAAATTGTTGAAACCCACGGAGTCGGGCGTCATCAGGGGAAGCCGATTGGGCAGTCACATTCTGTGACTGGGAAGCAAGCCGAGTATTTTTCATCAAATGAGCAAGTGGAGCATTTCTACTAAAGAATTCTTTGAAAAAAACGTCTAAAGATAAGTTCACATTTTTCAACATTCTGCACTATATTATTTGCTAGCACTTTTTGATTTAGGCAATAGCACTTACACTTGTGATTAAGAGTTTGCCCTATGAAAGATGTGCTATGCCACCGGGCAAAACCCAATGATATTGCCTAAAAATAGGTTCTGAGGGTACTCTTTCAACAAAAGTATTGAGAGATTTATAAATTCACATCATGAGTGCTGTGGTATAAGCATTAAAAAGTTCTTTACCTTATTTTGCTGTTAACCTGTTTTATATAGCGTTGATCTTTGGTTCTTTGTACCAGATATATCATTTTTACCAAGGATTGTGGGGTGTCTTTTTGTATTTCATGATTTAGGCACAAGCATTTATGCCTGGTTTATGACTAGTATAAATGTGCACATTTTATTAGTCAGTTGTGGGGGTTATTGTGGCTGCAGCTTGGGCAAATGTATGATCGACAGTGGGAACCAACCCCACAGCGCTGACTCCTGGATAATAAAGTGGAGGGCACTCAAGTCTCAGTATTATTTCTCCATAAGGCAGCTTGGATTGCCAAGCGTTGTATTATGTTCCAGTGGATTAAGGACTAAGCCCCCACCATCATGCAACGGAGGAACCAAATGTGTGAACTCCTCCTCCTCATTGAACATTATACCATGGATACAAGATGGCCAAGGAACAAAAAATGATTTCTCAAAGTATGGACTCATACTTGGCCACCCTATCACTGAGAGTGTGTTCCACCTTTTTGAATACATTGGAGATATAGTCTTTCCAGCAAATATTCAGTTAGGACCCTAATACTTTGTATTTTTTTTTGTAGAGAGTGCGGGAAACTTGTGTCAACAAATGGGGGGGAGGGGAGGGGGAAATGTTGGGATTGGGGATGTTGTGGATAGGGGTCTGTAGACAATGAGGGAGGGTGGCACATTGGTTGGGGAGGTATTTTTCAAAAACATATGTTCCGTTAGACTGATTGTGCTAATGTTTTTCGCTATTTGCAATCTGTTCATTTGGTGACTTAAATAAAAAATATGTAAACTAGAATGTTTCATTTTAGCATGCAACATAGTCATGGCTTTTTTTGAGGGGGTACTTGGGGGTACTAAGTACCGGCACCTTTTCCATTGTGTGCTGAAATTGGCCCATGGTCCTCAAGTTTTAATGAAAGAGCTCAGGCTCTACACACAAATTCTGCCTTGTCATAGATTCTGCGACTGGTTGCAGGGGTCCTGGCTATTGTGGGGTGAGTCCCTCAGTGATCATCTCATCCCTGAAGGGTGGCCTGGCATTTGAGTACCGGCACCTTTTTTGCTAGAAGAAACATACTGCCAGTTATAGTACTCTTATAAGTTAAGCATATAAATGTGAGACCTGGCCATGCCTTGCCCGCATATGCACCCCCCTTGCAAATATGTGCTATGCTCATTGTGTACTAAAGTTGTAGAATAGGGCTTAGTTTGCACAGAGGAGCACATATGCGTGTAAATGTTACATTCATGCATGTAAGCGCTAGTATTATATCATCTTAGTGTGCAAATGGCGCTTACATTTAGAATGAGGGGGATAATGGCAGCGTGCCAACTACATAATATATATGTAGAGCAACTGGCAATCTAGAAATGTGGGTGCCTTCATAGATTTTCAGAGCCACTACTTTAACCAATAGGATTTTACATCTAGTCTGGCCTCAGTGGTAGGCAGGCAGAGAAATATCTTACCCTTGGACATTGTGGCTTCTTCCAAAAAGAGGGAGAAGCTAGGAGGAAGTATTATAATCAGATGGAGGGAACAGATTTGGAAGGCAACTCTCCTGACTATAGAAAACTGACTTACTATTTGAATATTTGTTCTAGGTTCCTGATCCTCCCCAGCCTCTGAACTTAACTAGCAGTAGCATCCATCCCGTTGTCAGTCAAACTGATGGAAAGCATGGTAACTAACCAACTTACAGATTACATAAACAAATTCTCAATACTACATGAATCACAGTCAGGTTTTCGCCCCCTCCACAGCACAGAAACAGTACTACTCACTCTCCTAGCCAAATTCAAGCAGGAAATAGCAATAGGCAAAAACATCCTCCTCCTCCAATCCAACATGTCTAGTGCATTCGACACCATAACATATTAATAAGATTACTAGATAAGTTCAGAATTGGTGGAAATATACTTAGCTGGATCAAGGGTTTCCTAACCACATGAACATATCAAGTAAAATCAAACTCAATCATATCAGCACCGTGGAAAGCAGACTGCGGAGTACCACAAGGATTACCACTATCACCGATCCTCTTCAATCTAATGATGACCCCACTAGCCAAGTCCTTATCCAACCACGGCCTTAACCCCTTCATCTATGCAGACGATGTCACAATATACATTCCTTACAAATCTAAACTGACAGAAATCACCAACGAAATCAAGAACAGCTTGAGCATCATGGACTCTTGGGCAAATGCATTTCAACTAAAACTCAATAAAGAAAAAACACACTGTCTCATCCTCTCATCCCAACACAGCGAGGACAACCCCCCAACACACCCACCCTTTCTTAGACAGCCTGAAAATCCTCGGCGTTACAATAGACCACAACTTAACACTAGAGAGCCAAGTGACATCCACAACAAAGAAAATGTTCCACGCAATGTGGAAACGCAAACACGTAAAACAATTCTTCCAGAGGGAAACATTTTGCAACCTGATACAATCAATGGTACTAAGCCAGGTGAACTACTGCAATGGAATGTACGCGGGATGCAAAGAACAAACAGTAAAGAAACTTCAGTCCGCTCAAAACACGGCAGCTAGGCTTATCTTTGGAAAAAAGCAATTTGAAAGCGCAAAACCCCTCCGTGAAAAACTACATTGGCTCCCAATCAAAGAACACATTTAGGCATATTTTCAAAGCACTTAGCCTTCCAAAGTTCCATAGAAACCTATGGAACTTTGTAAGGCTAAGTGCTTTGAAAATGAGCCCCAATTGCCTTCAAAATCTGCACTATGGTTCACAAAATTATCTACGGCGAAGCCCCGGGATACATGACAGACCTGATCGACCTACCAACTAGAAACACATCCGGATCAACACGAACGTACCCAAATCTGCACTACCCAAGCTGCAAAGGACTCACATACAAATCTACCTACGCATCCAATATCTCCTACATAAGCACACAACTGTGGAACGCATTACCAAAAGCCTTGAAAACTACGTACAACCACCTAAACCTCCAGAAATCACTAAAAACTAACCTGTTTAAAAATGCATACCCTACCAACCCAACATAAATGCCGATTTCTACAACACACTAATACTAAAATACGTAAAGGACATAACACAACATTTCTGTTGTATGATTCCCTAATGTGGTTGTGCCACATGAACTTTATCTTACCACAGCATCACTTTGTATTTGTTTACACCAGAGTCTGCAAACACAGCTCCGGCACTATGTAAGCCACATTGAGCCTACGAATAGGTGGGAAAATGTGGGATACAAATGTAACAAATAAATAAATAAATGAGGGTACAGCCTTAAAATCTAAGCCTTTAACCATTGAGACCCAACAGCATGCAGTCTGTACTATACTACTCTAGCTGATACAGTAAAGGCAGTGCTGGGCAAGTTACTAGTAACATATTAAAGTTACTAGTTACTGCAAGGAAAAAGTAACATATTACAGTTACTAGTTACTTGTTTAAGGAAAGTAATACAGTAACAGAGTAACATAGTAAATGACGGCAGATAAAGACTTGTACGGTCCATCCAGTCTGCCCAAGAAGATAAACTCATTACATAAGGTATGAGGTGATACAATATATGCATACCTGATTTTTATTTGTCCATGCCATTTTCAGGGCATAGACGGTAGAAGTCTGTCCTGCACTATCCTTGTTCTAAAACTTCTGAAGTTATCATAGAAGCCCTTGAAAAGCTTCATTCCAGCCCTTCTAAACCTATCCAGTCATGATCAGGACACAGACTGCAGAAGTCTGCCCATTACTGGCTTTGCCCCCCAATTAGCACTGTTGCCAACTAGTCTCTGCTAAGCTTCTTTGGAGCGATTCCTTCTAAACAGGATTCCTATTTGTTAATCCCATGCATTTTTGCATTGTTATGGTTTTCATCTCCACCACCTGCCGTGGGAGGGCATTCCAAGTTTCCACCACCCTCTGGGTGGAAAAAAAAAATACTTCCTGACATTATTCCTGAGTTTGCCTTCCTTCAACCTCAATTCATGTCCTCTAGTTCTACCACCTTCCTGTTTCTGGAAAAGGTTTGTTTGTGGATTAATACCTTTGAAATATTTGAACATCTGTATTATATCAACCCTTGTTCTCCTTTCCTCCAGGGTATACATGTTCAGGTCATCAAGTCTGTCCTCATTTGTGTTGCTACACAAACCACATACCATTTTTGTTGCTTTTCTTTGAACTGCTTCCAGGTTTTTTTTTCACATTTTTAGCAAGATACAGCCTCCAAAACTGAACACAATCCTCCAGTGGGGCCTCACCACCGACTTGTACAGGGGGCATCAACACCTCCTTTCTTCTACTGGTTATACCACTCTATATGCATCCTGGAATCCTTCTGGCTGTGGCCACCATCTTGTCACATTGTTTCGTCACCTTGAGATCCTCAGACACCATCACCCCAAGGTCCCTCTCCTGAGCTAAGCTTACCAATCTCTCCGCTCCTATCTGGTACATCTCTTTTGGATTTTTGCACCCTAAGTACATCACTCTGCACTTCTTTGCATTAAATTTTAACTACCATACCCTTGACCATTCCTTCCAACATTTGGAGATCCCTTCTTATGGTTTCTACACCCTCCATGGTACCCACACTATTGGCTATCTTCGTGTCATCCACAAAAAGGAAAACATTTCCCTCTAATACTCCAGCAATGCCTCTCACAAATACATTAAATAGAATCTGCCCAAGCACCAATCCCTGAGGCACTCCACTGCTCGCTTTCGTTTCCTCTGAGCAGATTCTATTTACCACCACCCTCTGTCGCCTGTAGGTCAACCAGTTTGGAGGAAAGGAGAAACAGGGGTGACATAATACAGATGAACAAATATTTGAAAGGTATTAATCCGCAAACGAACCTTTTTCGGAGACGGGAAGGCAGTAGAACTAGAGGACAGGAATTGAGGTTGAAGGGGGGCAGACTCAGGACTAACGTCAGGAAGTATTTTTTCACGCAGAGGGTGGTGTATATGTGGAATTCCCTCCCACGGGAGGTGGTGGAGATGAAAACAGTAATGGAATTCAAACATGCGTGGGATAAACACAAAGGAATCCTGTTTAGAAGGAATGGTTCAGCGGAATCTTAAGAGATTGGGTGGCGATGCCAATAATTGGGAAACAAAATGGGAGCTGGGCAGACTTCTATGGTCTATGCCCTGATTGTGACTGGATAGGGATGGGCTAGAGTGTAAATTTTAAGGGGCTTCGACGTAAGCTTCAGAACTTAGTACAAGAACAGTGCTGGGCACACTACTACGGTCTGTGCCCTGAGAAAGGCAAGGACAAATCAAACTTGGGTATACATATAAAGTATCTTGTTGGGCAGACTGGATGGACTGTACAGGTCTTTATCTGCCGTCATTTACTATGTTACTATGCTACATGAGTGTATATTTGATGTATAAATAAATAAATTGAACAGTGGTCTACCTAAATGACATCCAGCCCACAGTACAGAAACCGTCCTACTCACATTACTATCCAAATTCAAACAGGAAATCTCATTTGGAAACAACATCCTACTTTTTTTTTTAATTTATTTATTTATAAGTTTCAGATAATTACAAGATATACTTGTTTAAGATAACTCGGAATTGAAAAATCATTCAAAAGAAATCACAATAATATTTCACATATCCTTAGAAACAATATTTTCCTATCTTAGACCACAAATAAGGGGGAGTTAAAGAACTTGAGGAGACAAAATCAAATTATTTCCCTTATTTAGGTAATAGGACCTAGACCGCCCCACGGGTTCTCAATACTTCATTGTTCCCCTTAGTCCAAGAGGTCACTTGACAATCTTCTTTGTTTCAACAAAACTTTTCAATTGTTCAGGTTCAAAAAAAATGTACTTATTATCCAAATATTTAATTTGACATTTACATGGATATGCTAGCAAAAAGCTAGCCCCCAGAGCTTTAACTTCATCTCTCAATAAGAGGAACTCCCGTCTTTTTTCCTGGGTAATTTTAGTGACATCTGGGTAAATCCACAAGCGAGATCCCAAAAAAGTTTTTTGAGCATTTTTGAAATACAGTTTCATAATTGAATTTAGGTCTTGTTCGAAGACCAAAGAAACAAGTAAAGTTGAACGAGTATAAACTGCAGGTAATAAATTTTCCAGAAAAGCCGTTAAGTTTTGTAATCCTTCAGCTTGGATTCCGTGTTCTTCTGATTTTCTCCCTTGTTCCTCCATTTTTTTTTTTGGTATTGGAAGGTAATATATTTTATTTATAGGAGGAATCATCTCAGAGGAACAACCGAGAACCTCAGTAAGATATTTTTTGAATAGTTCCAAACCACTCAGTTCAACCATTTTGGGGAAATTTAAAACTCTCAGGTTAAGTCTCCTATTATAGTTCTCCAATTGATTTATTTTGCTATGAATAAAAGTTTTATCTTTTACCAGAGAGAGTGTTGTATTTTTTGTAGTAGAAATCTCTTGTTGAAATACTTCATTCTGTATAGCAGTATCTTGCTTGATTTTTTCAAATGAGGTTTGCAAAGAGTCTACTTTAATCACTAAAGAAGCTGTATCAGCAGCTGCCATTAGAACTGTTTGATTTAAAGTTTTTAACATTGCCCATATGGCCTCAAGGGTTACCTCCGTGTGAGCTGCATGCTCTTGTTGTTGACAACATCCTACTTTTACAATTTGATTTATCCAGTGCATTTGACATGGTAAATCATAATATTCTAACCAAACTACTGGATAAACTTGGGATTGGCGGAAATATCATTAATTATTTAAAAGGCTTCTTCACCTCAAGATCTTATCGTTAAATCAACCTCAACCATCTCATCTCCCCGATCACCAAACTGTGGTGTACCTCAAGGATCCCCTTTATCCCCAATCCTCTTCAATCTTATGATGATCCCTCTGGCCAAAGCTCTATCCAGGCATGGTCTCAACCCTTTCATTTACGCCGATGACGTCACCATATTCATTCCCTTCAAATCTAATCTAACAGAAATCTCCGACAAAATAACCACAGGCATGAACATCTTAACCTCTGGGGCCAATGCCTTTATGATGAAAATGAACAAAGAGAAAACACAATGCCTAATCCTCTTATCTCAACACTCCGCGCGCCTTCCAACTAATCTTTATCACCTCCGACGTCACAATCCCCATACCCAACAACCTGAAAATCCTCGGTGTGACATTAGACAACCATCTCTCCCTTGAAAGTCACGCAAAATCCACTACAAAGAAAATGTTCAACATGATGTGGATACTGAAACGCGTAAAACCATATCTCCCCCTGAAAACATTCCGGAACTTAGTACAATCCATGGTACTTACCCATGTCGACTACTGTAATAGTATTTTCTTAGGCTGTAAGACTCATATCCTGAAAAAACTTCAGACTGCCCAAAATACAGCAGCAAGACTCATTTTTGGCAAATCATGATTTGAGAGTGCAACACCCCTTCGTGAAAGACTTCATTGGCTCCTTATCAGAGAATGAATCAATTTCAAGGTCCACACACTGATCCACAAGATTATCCATGGTGAAGCTCCGGGCTACATGATCAATCTGATTGACCTTCCTACCAGAAACATGTCTGAAACTTTGCGAACTTACCTCAATCTGCACTATCCCAATTACAAAGGACTTAAGTACAAAACCTATTATGGATCCAACTTCTCCTTCTTAGGCAGCCAACTCTGGAATACCCTACCTAGACCTATCCGAGCAATCAGTAACTATCTATCCTTCCGGAAATCACTAAAAACCCATCTGTTCAAGCAAGCATACCCAAATGACCCACACTAATCTCATGAACCCATATACTCAACAAATATCCAGGAGACAACGACAATAACCCAAACTACATCTCCCACTAAATTCCCTTATATGTATTCCATGTACCATCCCCCCCTCCACTACCCTTCTCCTATGCTCACCTGCCAGTTACACCTTCTCCTACTCCCTTCTTCCTTGCCCATCTCCACCTACCTATCTCCTCTTTTATTATTCTGCTATACTTATATTTTCTCTATTAATACTCTGTAATCCCTATTACTATGTGAGCCGCATTGAACCTGCTATGAGCGGGAAAGCGCGGGGTACAAATGTAATAATAAATAAATGGTTAGTAGCTTTTCCAATGCAGTTTTTGAAACACATTACACAACAAATTGAGGGGCCTTTTTACTAAAGCTTCACACACTAACAAATAGAACATGCTAAATGCTATATGCCCTATTTTATACCTATGGGTCTTGTTGCACTTATTACACACTAATGTCCGTTAGCCTGTGCTAAGCTTTAATAAAAGAGCCCCTTAGTGAATTTAGTCAATGATAAAGCATTTTTTTCATATATTCTATTTGTAATATGAAACAATTTTGGAAAGATAAGACTGTTAAAATATCTTTTATTGCATTAACAATTCAAATTAACATTTATACTGACAAGGAAAAGAAATGAAACTCCAGCATGATATTTAATGCAGCACATACAAGATTAGACAATATGTTGAGATAACTTACTATTACATCCTGCAAGTTTTTCTTCTGTGCTTAAAGGTCCAGACAAAGGACAAAAATTAGGTTATACTTCTGTATTCAGCATGTCTGGACACCTTTGGGGGTAGGAGGAATGGCTAATGAGTAAATTTACAATGTTACAAATTTAAAAAGGAAAATAAAATATGTATTGTTATTAAATAGATTGGAATTTCAGCAATCTGACTGGAAAGTTCCAAGTATTGAACACACTGGGCACAATGTTCCTGTACCATTAGCAGGTCTAACTCCAGGTAAGAGCTGCAGATCTAGCTCTGGTTTTATAATTCCCATCCAGCTGCATTGGTTAGGCCTCTGAATCAGCCTCTAGCACTGGCTTAGTGTCATACAAAGAAAGTTGTGCCGTACAAATAACATGTGACCTCTGGAAGCTTCCATGCCATCTAGATGCCAATATAATATTATTGGGGTGCAGGCTATCTACATCTGAGATGACAGCTTGTATATTCATGTAGTTTTAGAAACTGTAACTGTCATGTATGTTAGAATAATATTTGGATGAAAGGCACTGCACACAAATTAACTGTCTGATTTTAGATGGTGAAGGAAAGCTGTTATGTGATTGGCTGACAAGGCTATGTCATCTTAAGCCCTTGCTGTACAAGCCAGGTAAAAATAATAGTGTGACTTTACAAACTTTACAAATCTTTATTATTAAATTCAATCATCAGTACAAATGATAGCTATTGGTTACACTTTACCTAGAAACACTAGCTCTTGGGAGCCCAAATTTCTCAGCAAGTCGCTTATAGTATGCTGTAACGACCAGATAAAACAATCATGGTTCAATGTTGTCCTTAAAAAATAAGGGGGTGGGGAATGGGACCGGGGAGGCATGGCAAAATTATCATTTAGTAAAAGTGAAAAACCACTTTCCAGTGCCTTGACCAGAGCAGTCCCCAACTTACTGCTTCACACATTCACACATCCATGCCTGCAGGAATCCCAACACAGACCACTGTTAGTTCTTAGCTCTGTAAAAATGCTTGCAAAGTTCTCATACTAGCAGCAACCACTAAGAAAAAAAAACCTGTCAACCCTGCTAAGGGCAAAGACCATACTGGCAGCCGTTAGGTGAAGGAAAATCTACAAGTATCCAAACTGCTGCTGGACATGGACATGTTGAAAACAAGATTCCTCCAGAAAGCCTCTATGAAAATAAAAATAAATTCTAACTAGTTTCGAGTCAAAATCTTAAAAAGGAGACGGCTCCTGATTGATATATGTATGTGCCAGAGAAGTAGGGCTAGGCTAGGTGGATTGGCGAGTAGACCATAAATTCCTTATATATCTCCCCATCTTCTCCTCTCCTTCCTCAAATGTCTGATCTCTCCACCTATAGCTTTTAGTTGCAACAGGCTGAGTGTGAGGGCTCCCATAGATACAAAATGAAAAACAAAATGTTTATGCCTTAAGTTTTCTATTTCATAGAATGGTTGCAGGTCACCTATAAAATTTGTCATTTGCCAATAGAAGAAAAACCAAAAAATTAGTTTATATCCTTTACAACTCCGATTCCAACATTAGAAAATCTATTTCAACTAATGCTTCTATGGATTTTTATATTTTTAAGTCAGTTTTCTAGAAATGTATGCATGCTGTGTTTAAATTCTGAAAATCTTGACTAAACGTAGTGTGAATGAGGAGCTCAGGTATGTTGCCTGATTACACTACATTCTATGTATAAGGCACTAGAAAGCAGTGAAAAATTCCTAGCCACATTCTCTTCTTTTTCTTGTTTTTCACAAAAATTCAGATACAATTATGACACAACAAGCTATCCTACACTATCAACAAGCGAACAAAAATTAAATAAAAGCTGATGCATTTCCAGAGTAAGGTGCTAACAGGAAACTATGCTTAAGGTGCAATTAGGACATAATTCTGCCAGTGGACAGCGTTACTTTTCCACTGTTATTCAGAAAGCAGCAGCACAGCCTCCCTCTGTGTTAGGGACCAGAGGAACCTCGGCAGATAAAACTTTTCCTGCAAACCCAAGAAGACAGTCTGAATTGCACCTGGGCTTACATGAGGAAGTTCTGTAAAGAGGTTGCCAATATTTAAGCACCAAGAATGTATGTAAAATGTCATATACGCATGTAAATGCCAATATTCTGGCTTCACGCTATTCAGTATGATGGTGCCTAACTGTGACAGTGCATAGTTTGAAGGTGGGCGTATATGTGGATCTGGGTGAAGCACACACAGTTACGTGTGAAAATTATGTGCGTTATTTTAGCAGTCTATGTGCAATTTTTCACACCAGCTGTATGACTGGTTAAAGTGGTCATGTCTAAATTATATACATGTATTTGTGCTGATATCTTAATACACTATACAAAGAAAGTAGGTGTTTACATTCATTTGCAGGATAAGCTCCAGATAGGTGCGTCTTTATAGAATTGCTTTCACAATACCCAAGTTACTGAAAACACCAATCAGCCCTCGGTCATTTTACCAAAAATTGGTAAAAGCTGGAAAATTAGTGTTTTTACAGTTGGATAACAGAAATCTCATTCACTGCCACCTGGAATACAAAATGACTCTAAATAGCTTGTGGAGCCTGATTTATTTTAGGTCCAAACTAATGTAATTAAGGGGGAGGGAGTTATCAACATGGGCAACTGTTAAGTCACACATATTTTACCACAGGGTCTCATTGCATAAAATGGGACCCTGTGCTAAAATAACCCAACTTAACATAGTCCATGTCAACTTCCCCCTTAAAGGTCAATAAGGGTATGGATGCTCCTGAGGAACCTGTGAGGAAGTGGCAAAAACAGATGTGACTTGAGGATAAAAAGCAACAAGGCTGTGCTTGTTTCTTAGTGCAATTCCACTTTGTGTTATAGTGGAATGTCACCTGGTTCTGCTCTGCAGGGTTCCAAATTCACCAACTTAAAAAGGTACTACTGAGCACAAGACAGGGCAAAGAATATATATATAAAAACCTGCACAGTGGCCAGTGGTGTAGCCCTGGAGAGCTCACCCGTTTTGGGCTCGGGCCTCCTCCAGAACTAACGCACTCCTTTACCGTTGCCGGCAGGGATCTCGAAGCCCCACCAGCAAAATAAATACAGTGCCACCGCTCCCCTCCTCCTCGTACTGCTTAAGGCAGAAGTCGGAGGCAAAAGGCACATGCCAACTTCTACCTTAAGGAATCAGAGTGAGGAGGAGGGAAGTCGCAGCACTGTATTTGTCTGGTGGGGCCTCGGCATCCCCACCAGCAAAGGTTATGTTTTGCACACATGCGGGAGAGAGAGGAGTGAGCAATGCGTTGCCCCCCCCCCCAGTCTACCCCCAAAATTGGAGGGCTGGCTACGTCCTTGATGTTGGCAAACATGAGGGAACAACAACAGTATACTAGAACATGGAAAATGAATTATAAAAACTAAAAGCAGCATTAGGGGAAAATATTATATATATATATATATATATATATATATATATATATATATATATATATATATATAAATTAATGTTATACGTGGTACTTGCTTTCAAAGAATATCCTATATATGCCCACCAATTAGCAAGTGAAACTCTCTACTGCGTATCTGATTATGACAAGGAAAAGACTTCAGATACTTGGAAATACACCCATTTCCAAGTATCTGAAGTCTTTTCCTCATCATAATCAGACACGCAGTAGAGAGTTTCACTTGCTAACTGGTGTATGTATGTATATATATATATATATATATATAAAATCTGATGAAGGAGCTATGGTCCTAATGGAACAGCTTTCTCAACTCTCAGCAAGAGGTCAGGATAGAAAGATTGAGGGCTTTTCAATGGCTGATTTAGAGGACCCATATTGGCATTCCACTGCTCAGCAGTGGGCAGAAAGTACAGTTCACCTTCTTTTAAAGAAAATTCCTTCCTTTGAGAATTTCCCATAAAACACAAGTTTCTTTGTGTGCACATTTCCCATCAAGGCTGCACACAGTGGCAGCTCTCAGAGAGGGCACAGAGTCTTTAGGCATGAAAAGGAGAGGAATTTTATCACATGTTGGAGTCAAAAATTACAGCTATATGGGGTAATATGCCTAACTTTTGGCCAGCTCAACTAAACTGCTGTTGCTTGAAATCTGTTAAGACTATTTACCCAGTAGAAATTTAAGCAAGCTGGGATTACTGTGTTGGGCTGTTAAAAAAAAAAAAAAAAAAAGTCACACTCTCTACATAAAGAACTCCCACAAACAACTAGCACAATTTTTGGACCAAACAGCTTCTGTCTGCTCCTTTGGTCTTCCAGCTCAACTGGAACTAAGGTGCACAAGTCTTAGTTAACACAGCAGCCTAGGGAGTTTTTCTCCTATTTTATATACTGCCTAAAATTACTTTAGTCCAGTCATCACAGAGAGAGTCTTCAGCCAGAGGCCACTAGTGGCAACATAGATCTTAAATCTGGCCACTAGTGTCAGCACTGTGCAATGACTATGGGGGCAATTCTGTAACTTGGCACCTCAGTTAGGTGCACCGATGCTGTGCACTGATCACCAGTTCTAAAAAGGCACCAAGTTACCGTTATAGAACACTAATGCAAACCTGAATTGGTACACCTACATTTAGGCATGACCATTTATGCAAGGTCAATGGCAAGCACCCAAGTGCACCATGCAAAGTGCATAACTTATACGCGTATGTTGGAGACACGCTGATGACCCTCCTATGCTCTGACGACATTTACACCCCCTTGCAGTTATGCTCTGTGTTACACAATAGCATGTAGTGTGCTTACATGTGCGAGGCACGCATAACTGAAAACAGATATAGAACTGCCTTTTATAACTCTTTGTACCCCATGGGCTGTGAATTGCTGCCTCCACAGCATTCCCAGCCAGCCAATCTAGGAAAATGAACCCATGAGCTGGAAGTCAAACTCAGATCCCTTTGCATGGTACTGACACTGTCTGAGATTTCACTTTGAAAAAGACATACAGATTTATGATTTCTACAATTTGATATCATTATTATGAATACATAATTACTTTGAGCTGGGTACTCTTTGTTAGTACCCTATATATTTAAGGGTGCAAAATGATCTCTTCCTCAAATGAGACATGAATTATGAAGAAATATCCCGCTGTGTTCTAGAGCTGTTCCATAATATCTATTCAATCTTGTATTCCATGGATGCACTTCAGGTTCAAGAATGCCTTCTAAATGTCTCTCAACAAAGACACATTACCAAAGCCTTCACAATATTACTGACTTGACTCTGTAATGCCAAGCTGATGACAGCTGGAAAAAATATCCAATGTGTTTGTTTACTTTTAAGTACAATATTAACTTCCTTCACCATTTTCTTCCAAACAAATTATCCAAAACAGACAGATGGATTGTGGAACAGTGCTGTTGGCTTAAGGAGTCTCATAAAAGCAAAGATGCCTTATGCAGAACCATTCAGAGTTTCCCCCAAGGAACGTGACTGTATAAGCATTAACAGCTTTGTCTGAACCCTCAACAGTATGTCATATGCCACATAAGAAACATGAAGGCAAAGCCAAAGAGTTCTAAAACCAACAAAAGGCAAGTGAGAATGTCATCGCGTTAGAGAGTCTTGCAGAGTTACATGATTCCAGTATTGTTTATAGAAGGGGAAAGGAGTGAGAAGTAATCAAACAACTTTCTCTGCTACTCTTCATCTGTTTTGTCTAACTGTGATGTCAACAACTTGCATTGGAGACACACATGCAGGCATTTAGAGCTTACAAAATGTGGTCAATTGGTCAATGCCTTCATCACCATCTACAAACATGAAGATCCCTCAAAGAGTGCAGCAAACCATGAGGTACACACTGAAGTGTGGTGGTGAAGGCTTTTAACCCTGAGTGTATCCACTATAGGCATTCAGAATCCATGTCCTCTGAAACAGCTGCCTCAGTGCCTTTAGCCTTTTGTGCTATTCCTCTGTTGCACATGTACTCATGACAGCAGTGGTCTGGAGACTATTTAGTGAGCTGTACCACACTAAAAGGGAAAAAGTATGACTTTAAAATGACTGTTAAAATTTCAAAATTATTACTTTTCTTGAAACCTAAGCCTAAGAAAGAAAATATGGCGAGCAGAGAGTTGGAAGGTCAGAGAGATCTTGCTAACAGTACATTCTGTACAGTCTTTTTTTTTCTCTTTCACTTCCCCTGGAAGCCGAGTTCCATCTCATCCTTCCGGCGTCGCTGTGTGAAGAGCGAGCTAAATGGGTATAGCTTGGCCTTAGCCTGGTGGCGCTGCCCAGCAATGTCAATCTCATACTCGCCACGATTGATAAAGTCTGGTGTCACCACCTGTGCCTCACCAGTTTCCGCATCTATGTTTTGCACAAAGCCCAGGCAGACATGGCGCTCCAGTGTATAACTGTAGGCACTGCTGGTGGTCTTACCCACATACTGGCCATTGCGATAGATAGGTTCGCCCCACCATGGCCACAGGTCCAGGTCTGTGTCATGGCTCTCCAGGATAAACATGGTGAAGCGTTTATACACTCCTTCCTGTCTCTGGAGCATTAGTGCCTCCCGGCCAATGAAATCCATTCCCTGTAATAACAAACAAACATGTGAATGGCAGTAGCAACATGACTTGTATATGGAGAACAGAGACAGGGCCAGAAAATGTGCTGCTGATATACAGATACAGAGCTAATGATAATGGTGGATACTCTGCACCAACAGCACTATGAAAGAAAACATACAGACCTAGATATATATGTCCCAGAAGAAAGGAGAGACAGCGAGGATATGGTACACATTTAAACACCACAGGAGAATAATCTTATAATAGGACATCTACATTAATTGGGCAGGAAGCTGTCAATTTTTTGCCTATTTTATAAAGATGCATAAGGTGCAGAAATCATGCCCACATTGAAGGCATAGACATGGGTGAAGGCATATATGTTAGTACATAAAATAGGGGTATAAATCACAACTTTACCCACGCTCCACCCAAACTCCTACTCTTAGCATATGCCTACTCTACAAATATGCACCGTCATGAAATGCCTAGCCACCCACCTAGGGTTACCCTGCAGCCACTTAGAGAGTCTATCCCCAGCACAGCTCAAGTCAACCTGCACCTGCCGCTTGTGCTCTACACTATCAACCTCCTCCCACTGACTAGGTCACAACTGCCTCTGGGCAAGTCTCCCACTCTCAAATTATCCCCAGTGATTTCTAGGTTACTGACGTCACATCCCAGTGTTTCCATAGTTCCCAGAAAAAACTCACAGACCAACACATAAACCACCAGAATTCTTTATCAGTCCAGACAGAGAGGCAATAAACTGAAACTTGTCTTAAAAATATTGAACACTGAAAAAAAAATGTGCAATCAGCAAACAATAACAGGTAACTGAAATATGGATCAATTATAACACTAACTAAACATTTGTTTACTTTCTAGAAGGTAACTAGGGAGATCAGAACATATAGCTGCTCACCAGTTATCAAATATAACTGTTTTACAGGGCTTCAGCAAAGAGATTTCTCTCTCTCTTCTCCCGGGCTGAAACTGTGGAAACCCCCCCCAGTGCAATCCAAATGAAAAGAGCTCCTGGCCAATCAGACCCCAATCAACAAGTTTTTTTTTTTTAAAAGCTGGTTACATTATTATAGGCATTTCCTTTATCTGTGTGCTAACTAAAAGAAAGAAAGGTCAGTTCTTTGTAACAGCTTAAAACATTACATGCACCACCTACTGGCCAAACTAGAGAAATGCACTTCAAGAATTAATAAAGGCAGTTTTATAGGCTTATAAAACACACTGTTCTATCACAGAACCCAATTGCATTACACGTACTTTTAGGCGTGACCTAAGGGTTTTTTTTAAATTGCTTTTCAAATGTTACAACAAGGCATATCTTTGTACAGAAACTTTTTTCAAAAACAAAAAGGAAAAAAAAGGCTCCAAAATATATGAATAACGTACAACTCTCAAAAGTTACAACAAGGCATATCTTTGTACAGAAACAAAAAGGAAAACAAAAGGCTCCAAAATATATGGATAACATACAACTGTAGACTTGAACCTATGGCTTACAATTAGAGAGGAGTCAAGAACCGTAAGCCAGAGGAAGTTGGATCCATCAGTTTAGCAAAAAGAAAGAGTAGTAAAGCCCTTAAACTCAAACTTCCCCAATAATAAAATAATCAGAAAAATCGAGTCATTAAGCACCTGTGGAGAGGTATTTTCAATAAAACATCTAAGCCCGATTTTGGATGTTTTACTAAAAACATCCAAAAATTGAGTGGGGAACATAGACATTTTTGAAAATTGCCTTTTTCTAGATGTTTGGTGCCCAGTGCATTTTTCTTTTGGGACCATTTTGGAAAAAAAAAAGTCCAAGAAAAAAACACACAGATATCCCAGCAGAACAGTGGAGCACTCTAGGGGGTACTGCAGTGGACTTCACAAAAAAGGTCCCAGGTACACATCTCACCACTACCCCCTTTATATTGTACAGTGAGCCCTCGAGGAACACAGAAAAACCTATTATACCTCATTGTACACCATTACAATAGCCCGCAAGCTTGCAGGTGTCACCTATATATAGGTACAATAGGTATTTAATGTTTTTTGGAAGGCTCACATATTCCACCACAAGTGTGCCAGAGTGGAACATGGGCCTAGGTTCCCTTCTCTACAAGCCACTGCACTGACCACTAGGCTATTCCTGGGACCTGCCTACTGCTCTAATAAGAATGGCTATCATATCTGAAGCTGTCATAGAGCCTAGTATGTACTGTCATATCTTAGAAGGGGGGAGAGGGGAGGGGTCTGTGGTCACATGGGGAGTAAGGGGGGTATGCTTTAATCCCTCCAGTGGTCATTTGGGGCACCTTTTGGCCAGTTATTCATGACTATTGTATTTTATTCAGGGTATTTATATCCCGCTAAAATCAATAAAGTGTCTAAGCGGGTTAGATAAATATAAAACATAAATTGGAAAATTAGTAAAGCTCACAAAATCAAAAGGTAAGTTTTCAGTCCCTTGTGGAATTGTAAATAACTAGAAATCAACATCATAAGCCAAGTTATTAATTCTGATGGAATATCTTCTAATAAATAAGAAGGATAAATATCCACTAAACAATATTATTAGAAGTTCTCTCAGTAAAGAAGTCACTGTAATCATATCTATTGATTCAAAACATGACCATTCCCTATCTACTGGGGAAGAAATTGCCAACTTCAGGCAGGATGTTTTGAAATGATTGTCTAATAAATTTTACCTTATCTATAAAATAATCACCAAAAATGGTTGTAAAGATTCTGGAATATCAACCACTAATGACACCTGGGTAAGCTTATGGAAGACATTAAAAATGTTTTGGTTTAACATCCCTTTTCCTATTAACTTCCCAAAATAAGATTTTTTTCACTATTACTATAGCATTTCTTTAAACTCTAACATGCTTTCTCCAAATTAATATATCTGCTAGATCTTTGGCTTTTAACCATACCCTTTCATATTTACGGTATTAACGTTTCAATACTCGCACATCTTTAGTATGCGAAGGTAAAGACTTCAATTTTTTCTTTCCTCAAGATTAACTGTTATTTATTTATAAGGATTTATTTACCGCCACTCAAGGCAGTGTACAGTAAGAATAAATCAAACATGAGCAATAGACGATTACAGCAGTAAAAATATTCAAACACCACCACAGAGTATGGCATAGTATACCACTTACAATGTCAACACAATATGCAACAGAATATTTTAATTGACAGTATAGGGTATAAACAAAGATGGAACATATAGGGGCCCTTTTACAAAGGCATGCTGAAAAAAAGGCCTGTGTAGATGTGTGTTTTGGGCGTGCACAGAATCATTTTTCAGCGCACCTGTAAAAAATGCCTTTTTAAAATTTTTTCCAAAAATGGATGTGTCGCAAAATGCAAATTGCCGCGTGTCCATTTTGGGTCTGAGACCTTACCACCAGCCATTGACCTAGTAGTAGTAAAGTCTCATGCGGTAACCGGGTGGTAATGACCTATGTGTCAAATGCCACTTGGCGCACGCCCAATATGCGCATCCGAAAATATTTTTTGGACGTGTGCCAAAAATTAATTTACCGCAAGAGCCACGTGGTAACTCCATTTTGGCGTACGTTGGACGTGTGTAGATGATTACGCATTTTAGTAAAAGGGCCCTATAGATAGGTAAGAGTAAGCAGAGTTAGAAAATAAGGTGACTAAAAGAAAGTTGCACATGAGGTCAGAGAGATAATTAAACATTATCTCAGCTATGGTAGGAATGGATAAACATGTGCAGTTGCAGTATGTGCAGCCCGTATCACTCCTTGTGTGTGAGTGAGACTAACAAATTAGTTACTTCTTCCATTAAAGGTCTGGTTGAAGAGACAGTTTTAGCCTGTTTTCCTGAAGTACAGATAGCCTTGTGTTAAGCGCAGCCTTTCAGGGAGTGGATTCCAGAGTGTGGGGGCTACTCCGGAGAAGGCTCGCTTGCGGGTATCACATCGTGTAATGTCTTTTGGAGAGGGTGTGGTTAGTGATAGTCCTTGAGAGGACCTTAGTGTCCTTGGAGGTATGTATAGGATCATCCTATTCTTCAGGTACTAGGGGCCATTTCCTTTAAGGGCCTTGAAGATCAGCCATAATGTTTTAAATTTAGCCCTGTATTGTACTGGTAGCCAGTGAAGCTTTTGCAAAAATGGTGTGATGTGGTCACGTCGCAACCTTCTACTAGTCTTGCTGCAGCATTCTGACCAATTGGAGCTGGTGCAGGCCCTTTGTAGTCACACTATTACAGTAATCCAGTCTTGATGTTATCATGGCATGCACAACTGGGAAAAGATTTATCTTCTCAGTGTAAGGAGAGAGGCAGCATAGCTGTCACAAATAGTAGAAGCAGCTCTTAAAGGTTGCATAGATTTGGGGAATCAGAATAAGTGCTGAATCTAACTATTTCAAGGTTCCATGATTGTGATTTGAGGGGGAGTTTGTACTTCTCAAAAGAGATTTTGATGTCAGGTATGTATCCACTTCTGAGGGAACCAGAGAAGCTCGGTTTTACTTGGGTTCAGGCAAAATTTGTTGTGTTAACTGACAGGTAATCAGTTTTTTCAGGGGTGGGGCTGTAGGTAAGTCAGGTTCAATGGGTATTCTTTTTTGTTACATTTGTACCCCGCGCTTTCCCACTCATGGCAGGCTCAATGTGGCTTACATGGGGCAATGGAGGGTTAAGTGACTTGCCCAGAGTCACAAGGAGCTGCCTGTGCCTGAAGTGGGAATTGAACTCAGTTCCTCAGTTCCCCAGGACCAAAGTCCACCACCCTAACCACTAGGCCACTCCTCCACTCAAGGTATGAGTATCTGCACATCATCTGCGTAGATGTAGAACAGAATAGGTGACGGTATCAATCCTTCTGGTACCCTACAGGTCAGTGCCCATGGTGGAAATGAGTTGCTGCCAAATATTATGGATTGTTGCCTCTCTGATAGATAGAATCTAAACCAAGCAAGTACTGTTCCATTGATACTTGTTTCTGACAGTCATGCTAGCATAATATCATGATCCACAGTGTCAACAGCTGCTGAGAAATGCAGCAGTACTAACACCGAGGCGAATCCCTTATCTCGGTTTCTGTGAAGATCATCTAGTAGGGATACAAGGACCTTTTCTGTTCCATAACTGGGTCTAAATCCAGATTGAAATGGATCTAGCCAGTTTCTCTCTTCTAGCCAATCATTGAGTTGAACAGACTGTTTGTTCTATAAGTTTCCCTAGAAATGGGATGTTGTGAACCACTGCCCTTTTTAATGCTGTTGGTAGTTGCCCATTAGAAAGAGAGGTGTTCACAATTTTTGTGGCGCTTTCTATGAGGCTCATACTTGCCTGCTGTACTATCTTTAATGGGCAGGGGTCAAGGGAGAAAGTAGTTGGTCTTAGTTGATTTAGGATTTTGTCAAAGCTCTCCTCTGTCATTGGGTTAAAATTGTCTCATCTGTCTCTGTCGGGGGGGGGGGGGGGGGGGGGGGGGGGGGTGAGTTTATGCACTCCTGGTTGATTGGAGACTGGATGGGATTGCCTGTAAATCCTGGCAGAGACTTTTAATTTTCTTGGCAAAGTATGCAGCAAAATCATTGCAGTTCAGTTTAGACTGGGCAGGCTGGTTCTATTGTGGGGGGCTGAAGTAGGCTGTTTACTTTACTGAACAACTGCTTGGTTGAATTGGCAGCCTGTGAAATGCATGAGAGAAATATTGTTTTTTTGGATGCTATTAAGGCACTTTGTCGTGTGCTTCCTACAGTTTAGCCTGTCTTCATCCAGGCGAGATTTACACCATCTCCTTTCCAGTTTCCGTCCTTCGCATTTAAGGATCCAAAGTTCTGGAGAAAACCAAACATGAGTGTTTGTTAGTGGGGCATAATATTTTTTCTAATGTCTTAGCTAAGTGTGTATTCCAAATGTCAACCTATTCTGAAACTGTAGTTGTCTTTTCATCCACATGTGGTTAAAAAGACCTCTAGGAAATTCTCAATGGTCAGCTTTTTTTTTTTTGTCTTTGATCTCCTTCCAAACTCTGGGAGGTGCCATTTGTTTCAGGTGGTCACTTAGGGAAAATGTAATTAGAAAATGGTCTGACCATGATAGGAGTGTTATTTCAATACTGTTATCCCAGAATTCTGGGATATCAACCCCTTTGTAGAATACTAGGTCTAGTATGTGACCCTTTTCGTGGAGAATTGATCACCTGTGTGAATCCTAGTGCTGCCATCATGTCCAGAAAGGCAGCTGTGGTGGTATCTGGGGTTTTGATACGTAGAATCTCCCATGACTACCAGCCTAGGTAATTCAGGGTCATTTGAGTAATCAGGTCTAGGAGTTCTTGCACAGATAATGTTTGTTTTGTTTTTGTTACATTTGTACCCCGCGCTTTCCCATTCATGGCAGGCTCAATGCGGCAGGCAATGGAGAGTTAAGTGACTTGCCCAGAGTCACAAGGAGCTGCCTGTGCCGGGAATCGAACTCAGTTCCTCAGTTCCCCAGGACCAAAGTCCACCACCCTAACCACTAGGCCACTCCTCCAATGTGTTGTTATGAAGTGCTTGGTATACTATGAGCAACCAGATTGGTTTCTCCTCTTCAAACTGGATTAAAAAAAGATTCTGATTCAATTAGCTGGGGGATGGAGATTCTGCACAGTTTGATTGTATCCTGAATCAAGACTGCCACCCCTCCACCCCATCTTCTTGGTCTCAGTTGATGTTGGATATTGAAACCTGTTGGGACATAGTTCAGCCAATGGTAAATCCCCACTTTCATCTAGCCAGGATTCACTTATTCCTAGGATGTCAAGATGCTGTTCATATGTGACATCATGGATCACTAAGGATTTCTTTGCAGCTGGGTCATTCACCAGTCCTATAGTTCCCAAGGGTGATCCGGGAGTAGCTTTAGTGTGGCAATGAGATGATCTTTTAAGCACTGTTATGTAGGTGTCTGACCTCTTGCACTTTGCCTTCTCTTTGGTTGGTGAGGATTATAGTTTCCTGTCCCACAAACCACTGGGATCCATGAGGTCTCTTGGTCTGCCGAACCAAGGTACATTCTTTGAGTCAGAGGCTAGTTAGGCAAAAGTTCACTGAGTAGCACTGCAGTCCACCCTGTGGATCAGCAATCCTACTAGTTGGCAATGCAAGGTTAAGGCTTTAAATAATCTAACAGGAATCTAACAGATTCAGAATTTTAGAAATAATTATGCAGTTAAAATAAAACTTTAACTCATGGATTGTAGGTATGAACTTTATAGTTTCTGATTCTGATATCCTTGAATGGTCCAATTGATGCAAGCTGCTGTAGGTTTTTTCTTTGTTGTCCAGATGGAGGGTTAGATGTAAATATAGAACCAGCTCCAATCACAGGGCATGAGGAGAGTTACTTGTAATATGAAGGGAAAAGTTTTCTTTCTCCAGCCAAAATAAATGAAAGAAGTTCAAAGTAAAATTGAGGACTGGTGCCTCAACACAGACTGAGCAGAAGTCAGTAAACATTTGTGTTGTAAATAAGCAAAAAGAGTATTATTTAATCTAAGTTGGAGAGCCCAATGTGAACCTAGCCACACCTCTACTGTTGGACTGCTTCTGTCACACAATTATTCCAATCCATTAACCTGAACTTGTACTAGTACAGGTATTAGGCAATTGTAATTTAATCTGAGACCAAAACTGTTCATCTTCATTTATATGGGGAACTCCATCAGTCTGAACCATTTCCCAAACTCTTCTCTTAACCTGGGGAATATATAATGTAAAATTATCTTGAAAATGATCAGACAAAGGAATAGCTGTCCATTTCTGAAACAGGTGTAGCCAAAAAGTTTTAATTTTGGTCCTAGACATTTTTTATTCCATTATTGCAGAAAAACATCTTTATTTTGATGCCGCCCATGTCCTAACCACATCCTATCCCTTTAAAATTTGTACAAACTGTGGAGAAAAATGTCTAAAATTGGAGTGTCAAAAAATATCTGCCAACTTATGATGTTTTTTGGACATTTTCTTGTTTTGAAAATGAGCTCCTTAGCATCTAAAAAGAAACCCGAGTATGGAAAAAATTTGTACTTCTCAATCTTGACAGCACATTTACATGGGAAACAAAGTTGAAATTTGGCTCCAATAAAGGTCACTTGTTGGTGTAAATCATGCATTTCTTATCCTATTCTGAGTCCATCTTCACACATTTGGATACATTTATTTTATTTTTGTTACATTTGTACCCCGCGCTTTCCCATTCAAGGCAGGCTCAATGCGGCAGGCAATGGAGGGTTAAGTGACTTGCCCAGAGTCACAAGGAGCTGCCTGTGCCGGGAATCAAACTCAGTTCCTCAGGACCAAAGTCCACCACCCTAACCACTAGGCCACTCCTGCACTCATTTGAATTCTTCATCCCATAAAGCTCATATCTGAAGCTCTAAAATACAGATGTAACAATGCCTCCTTCACTTGGAAAAATACAAATGGCACAAGTACATAGCTCTATGCACTCTCTCATCTTCAGACTTCTCCAGTACACCAATCAGGTCAAGAGTCAAAACTGTTTGAGGAAACATCTACTGCAATGCAATCACCAGACCCTCAGATGTTCTTTGCAGAATAAGCATTAACTGTGAAAAATCATTTCAGGATATTCAGGACATCTTTTCAAAATCTGTGAAAATGGTCTCTAGGTGCAAATGTTTGAGCGCATGAAAAATTAAGCATCCTCAAACAGTTTCAAGATTCTTTATCTTACAAAAAAGAACCAGTCTACCTTGGGACAGCGAATGATACATACCTGTAGCAGGTGTTCTCCGAGGACAGCAGGCTGATTGTTCTCACGACTGGGTTGACGTCCACGGCAGCCCCCTCCAACCGGAACAAAAACTTCACGGGCGTCTTCCCGCCCGTGCGCAACCGTTCCCGCTCAGTTGATTGACAAGCAAAATAATGAGGAAAACGCAACTCCAAAGGGGAGGAGGGAGGGTAGGTGAGAACTATCAGCCTGCTGTCCTCGGAGAACACTTGCTACAGGTATGTATCATTCGCTTTCTCCAAGGACAAGCAGGCTGCTTGTTCTCATGACTGGGGTATCCCTAGCTCCCAGGCTCACTCAAAACAAGAACCCAGGTCAATTGAACCTCGCAACGGCGAGGGCATAACAGAAATTGACCTACGAAGAACAGCCAACTGAGAGTGCAGCCTGAACAGAATAAATCGGGTCCTGGAGGGTGGAGTTGGATTCAAACCCCAGATTCTGCAGCACCGACTGCCCGAACCGACTGTCGCGTCGGGTATCCTGCTGGAGGCAGTAATATGATGTGAATGTGTGGACAGATGACCACGTCGCAGCCTTGCAAATCTCCTCAATAGTGGCTGACTTCAAGTGGGCCACTGATGCTGCCATGGCTCTATGAGCCGTGACATGACCCTCAAGAGCCAGCCCAGCCTGGGCGTAAGTAAAGGAAATGCAATCTGCTAGCCAATTGGAGATGGTGCGTTTCCCGACAGCGACTCCTTTCCTATTGGGGTCAAAAGAAACAAACAATTGGGCGGACTGTCTTTGGGGCTGTGTCCGCTCCAGATAGAAGGCCAATGCTCGCTTGCAGTCCAATGTGTGCAACTGACGTTCAGCAGGGCGGGTATGTGTTCTGGGAAAGAATGTTGGCAAGACAATTGACTGGTTAAGATGGAACTCCGACACCACCTTTGGCAGAAACTTAGGGTGAGTGCGGAAGACTACTCTGTTATGATGAAATTTGGTATACGGAGCATGAGCTACCAGGGCCTGCAGCTCACTGACTCTACGAGCTGAAGTAACTGCCACCAAGAAAATGACCTTCCAGGTCAAGTACTTCAGATGGCATGAATTCAGTGGCTCAAAAGGAGGTTTCATCAGCTGGGTGAGGACGACGTTGATATCCCATGACACTGCAGGAGGCTTGACAGGGGGCCTTGACAAAAGCAAGCCTCTCATGAATCGAACTACTAAAGGCTCTCCAGAGATGGCTTTACCCTCTACACGATGATGGTAAGCACTAATCGCACTAAGGTGGTTCCTTACTGAGTTGGTCTTGAGACCAGAGTCTGATAAGTGCAGAAGGTATTCAAGCAGGTTCTGTGCAGGGCAAGAACGAGGTTCTAGGGCCTTGCTCTCACACCAGACGACAAACCTCCTCCACTTGAAAAAGTAACTCTTTTTAGTGGAATCCTTTCTAGAGGCAAGCAAGACCCGGGAGACACACTCAGACAAACCCAACGAAGCAAAATCTATGCCCTCAACATCCAGGCCGTGAGAGCCAGAGACTGAAGGTTGGGGTGCAGAAGCGCTCCGTCATTCTGCAAAATGAGAGTCGGAAAACACTCCAATCTTCACGGTTCTTCGGAGGACAACTCCAGAAGTAGAGGGAACCAGATCTGACGGGGCCAAAAAGGCGCTATCAGAATCATGGTGCCGTGGTCTTGCTGAGCTTCAGTAAGGTCTTCCCCACCAAGGTATGGGAGGATAAGCATACAGGAGGCCAGTCCCCCAATAGAGGAGACAGGCATCCGACGCCAGTCTGCCATGTGCCTGTAGTCTGGAAAAGAACAGAGGCAGCTTGTGATTGGTCTGAGAGGTGAAAAGGTCCACCGAGGGTGTGCCCCACTCTCTGAAGATCTTGCGTACCACTCTGGAATGGAGCAACCACTCGTGCGGTTGCATGACTCTGCTCAGTTTGTCGGCCAGACTGTTGTTTACCCCTGCCAGGTATGTGGCTTGGAGAAGCATGCCAAACTGGCAGGCCCAACGCCACATCCCGATGGCTTCCTGACACAGGGGGCGAGATCCGTGCCCCCTGCTTGTTGATGTAATACATTGCAACCTGATTGTCTGTCCGAATTTGGATAATTTGGTAGGACAGCTGATCTCTGAAGGCCTTCAGTGCGTTCCACACCGCTTGGAGCTCCAGGAGGTTGATCTGAAGATCCTGTTCCTGGAGGGACCACAGTCCCTGGGTGTGAAGCCCATCGACATGAGCTTCCCACCCCAGGCGAGATGCATCCGTCGTCAGCACCTTCGTGGGCTGCGGAATTTGGAATGGACGTCCCAGGGTCAAACTGGTCCGAAGTGTCCACCAGTGCAGCGAATTGCGGCAACTAAGGGACAGGCGGATGACATCTTCTAGATTCCCGGTGGCTTGGCACCACTGGGAAGCTAGGGTCCATTGAGCAGATCTCATGTGAAGACGAGCCATGGGAGTCACATGAACTGTAGAGGCCATATGACCCAGGAGTCTCAACATCTGCCGAGCTGTGACCTGCTGAGACACTCTGGTCTGGGAAGCGAGGGACAGGAGGTTGTGGGCCCTCGCTTCGGGAAGAAAGGCCTGAGCCATCTGTGAATTCAGCAGAGCTCCTATGAATTCCAGAGATTGGACTGGCTGGAGATGGACTTTGGGTAATTTATCACAAACCCCAGCAGCTCCAGGAGGTGAATAGTGCACTGCATGGACCGGAGAGCCCCTGCCTCTGAGGTGTTCTTGACCAGCCAATCGTCGAGATACGGGAACACGTGCACTCCCAGCTTGCGTAGATACTCCGCGACCACCATGAGGCACTTCGTGAACACCTGTGGGGCAGAGGCGAGCCCAAAGGGCAGCACACAATACTGAAAGTGCTGTGTCCCCAGGCGGAATCTGAGATACTGCCTGTGAGCTGGCAGTATCGGGATGCGAGTGTAAGCGTCCTTTAAATCCAGGGAACATAGCCAATCGTCTTTCTGAATCACTGGTAGAAGGGTGCCCAGGGAAAGCATCCTGAACTTTTCTTTTACCAGGTATTTGTTCAGGCCTCTCAGGTCTAGGATGGACGCATCCCCCCTGTTTTCTTTCCACAAGGAAGTACCTGGAATAGAATCCCTGCCCGGAGTGGTACGGGCTCGACCGCATTGGCGCTGAGAAGGGTGGAGAGTTCCTCTGCAAGTACCTGCTTGTGATGGGAGCTGAAGGATTGGGCTCCCAGCGGGCAATTTGGTGGAGTGGAGGCCAATTCAGGGTGTATCCGCACCGCACTATTTGGAGAACCCACTGGTCGGAGGTTATCAGAGGCCACCTTGGTGAAAAACTTTCAACCTCCCCCCGACCGGCAGGTCGTCCAGTACTGACACTTTGATGGCGGCTATGTTCCCATGGATCCAGTCAAAACCCGTCCCGGCTTTTGCTGTGGAGGCGCTGGGGGCTGCTTAGGCGCACGCTGATGACAGGAACGAGCGTGCTGGGACTGTCCCTGTGCCTGAGGAGGCCTTCGGGCCGGCTGGGTGTACCTACGCTTGTTGTAGGCGTAGGGCGCAGCCTGCCTGGCCAGGGAAAAACGTCCACCTGCTGAGGTGGATGCGAAGGCGCCCGGTGGGAGAGCTTGTCGAGGGCGGTTTCCCGCTGGTGTAGTTGGTCCACCAACTGCTCGACCTTCTCGCCGAAAATATTATCCCCTCGGCAAGGGACATCCGCCAGCCGTTGCTGGGTGCGGTTGTCCAGGTCAGAGGCACGCAGCCATGAGAGTCTGCGCATCACTATACCTTGGGCCGCAGCTCGAGATGCCACATCACAGGTGTCATAGATACCCCTGGACAGGAACTTTCTGCACGCCTTCAGCTGCCTGACCACCTCCTGAAAGGGCCTGGACTGCTCCGGAGGGAGCTTGTCAACCAGGTCCGCCAGTTGCCTCACATTGTCCCGCATGTGAATGCTCGTGTACAGCTGGTATGACTGAATGCGGGTCACGAGCATGGAAGATTGGTAGGCCTAACTCCCAAATGAGTCCAGAGTGCGAGACTCCCGCCCCGGGGGCGCCGAGACAGTATCCCTCGAACTCCGTGCTCTCTTGAGAGCAGAGTCCACGACCGCCGAGTCATGAGGCAATTGAGGCTGCATCAACTCTGGGTCAGAGTGGATTCCTGTATTGGGAGACTCCGCTTTCTGGGGATGGTGGGGTTAGATAATGGCTTCAGCCAGTTCCGAAGCAGTGTCTCTTTGAGGACATTGTGCAACGGCACCGTGGGAAGACTCTCTAGGTGGTGATGGATAGTCGAGGACCTCGAGCATCTCAGCCCTCGGCTCATCCACAGAGACCACGGGAAAGGGAATGCATATAGACGTATCCCTGACGAAGGAGGCAAAGGAGAGGCTCTCAGGGGGCGAGAGCTTCCTCTCCGGTGAAGGAGTGGGGTCGGAGGGAAGACCCACAGACTCCTCTGAGGAGAAATATCTGGGGTCCTCTCCTCCCCCCATGAGGCCTCTTCCTCGGTGTCGGACATGAGCTCTTGCAGCTCAGACCTCAACCGTGCCCGTCTCGACTGCGAGGAACCAAGCCCCCGGTGATGGCGTCGAGCGGTGGACTCCCGCGCCGCCGGGGATGAAGCTCCCTCCATCGACGGGGACTCCACCTGCGTGGCGATCGACACCGGTACCGCAAGCGGCGTCGGGGGCTGCGGCATTGGGCTAGAGCACACCGGCGCCTCCATCAACGGCGCCGGGGGCGCAAGCACCCCCGATGCCGGTGGAGCCTGGCACATCAGTCCTTCCAGAATCCCCGGAAGGATGGCTCGGAGACACTCGTCAAGGCCCGCTGTCGGGAAAGGCAGGGGGGCCGGTGTGGGTGTCGGTGCCGGAAGCTGCTTGGGTCCAGGAGACAGTACCGAAGCACCCACGGACTGACGCAGCGACACCTCTTCAACCGAGGGGGAACGCTCCTCTCGGCACTGCCACTTCCTCGGCGTCGAATCCTCTCTCGAGGCGCCGGAGTTGGTAGTCCCGTGCGCCGTGGGCGACCGATGACTGTGCTTTTTGGTTTTCTTTCGGTGCCCGTCATCAGCGCTCGGCGGCAGAGATGACGAGGAGGTAGAACCCCCCCGGCCTCGAGGGATCGGGTCTGACAGGGTTCGGTCCCAATGGCCCTGGGTAGAGGGAGTGGCCAGGGCCGATTGCCCGCCGTCGCCGGCGGGCCAACGGTACCTGTACTCCTGGGGTCGGTGCCGATTTCGTCGACATCGGTACCGAAGATCCGGCCGTCGATGGGCCGGCGCAAGTTCCAAAAAGACGGTCCCGAAGAACTTGCCTCACCACCTTTGTCCGCTTCTGCAAGCCGAGACACAAGGTGCAAGTCTTGGTATTATGCTCCGGCCCAAGGCACTGGAGGCACCAAGCGTGGTTATCGGTTTGCGAGATCTGCCGGCCGCACCGACCACACTTCTTGAATCCGCTCGGGACCTTCGAGGACATCGCCGGAAAAATCGCGTCGGCGAAGTCAAAGTCGTCGATGGTGGCGGTGAAAAGCACACCCGAAAAAAGAAAACAACCGCACAGCCACAAGGCCGCAACGAGGCGCCCCTGCGGCTAAAGACGACGAGGGGACAAACTTCTTTTTTTTTTTTTAACATAAGAAAGGAAAGAAGCGCGAACGCGTACGAAAAGAGAAAAACTCACGGCTAGGCCGCGATCCGGTTCCCGGGGCTGACAGAGAGAGAGACAATAACATGTCTCTCTCCAGCGCGGAATTGAAAAAAACTGAGTAGGAACGGTCGTGCGGGAAGATGGCCGTGCATGCGCGGTGGGTGTACCCTGCGTGCGGGACTGCCCGTAAAGATTTTGTTCTGGTTGGAGGGGGCTGCCGTGGACGTCAACCCAGTCGTGAGAACAAGCAGCCTGCTTGTCCTCGGAGAAATAATAGTACAGCTTTAATTTTGCAGATAGCCGATTCCATGTCAGATGCTTTTCATATATGATTTTCCATCCACACTTGAAGATGTATAATCTTAGATGAATTTTCCAAAGAGACAGTAATGAAAGCAGAACACGTTATACAAGGTTTAAAGAGCTGATCAAACTGACCAGTGTGATTTCTTCCAGCCAATTCAGGGGTTGCAGGACAGATTTTCCAGCAACAATCCTTCCAAGGGGTGGCTTACTGTTCCTCCAACAGGTCCACCAGTACTCAGATCACACTCATGTGGGTTCTCTGACTGATGGAAAATTGGGCCCCCTTCTGGGTGTGGAATAGTCACTAACCCTGATGCCTCACCTGAGCCAAAGATCTTCCCATTCCACCTTGCAGCTCAGTTTTCACCCAGAGGAGTCTCAGGGCCTCTGAGTCTGATCTCCTGGTTGGGAGTCTCCCTTACTCTAGTCAATAGATACACCCAATGGTAAGGGCAGTGGAGAAGTAAATGTGTTCTGCTGTGTAATTTGAATCTCAAGCTTCAGGGGGTGGGGTCCCTTAAGCCTCCCAGTGCAGTCTGGCATAATGCCAAAATTAAAACAAGAAATTAACATCAGGAATATCAGGCATAACAATGGAGCTGCACTACACACAACCTACTCAGTTACCATCTTGACTTAAATGTGCTAATTTTATAAAAGGCTTTTTATGGTTAAAAAAAAGGTTTAAAATATTACCCTCTAAATGAATACATAATGCCCAGAAGTAAATCCTTTCCAGCAGAAAATATATTCTAAAACAAGAGACCATATTTCAATAGGGTAGACTTAAGACTAACATCGGAAAATATTTTATCATAAGAAGAGTGATGGGTGCAAGGAATTGCCTTCCAGTGGAGGTGGTGGAGGTGAAAATAGTAACAAAATTCAAGAAAGCTTGGACTAAGCAAAAAAGGATTGGAAAAACTGGAGATGAACTCGATGATCTACCTGCATCCTACTCAAACTACTCCTGTATGTCTATGGCACTGTCCCAGGAAGTAATTTAGGCAGAGAGATGGGCTCTATTTCCACTTCTAGGAGATACATTTTGGGCTTTTCTTTCTCCTTATTGGATCTGACTATTTTGCTTTAACTTCTTTCAAGATTCTTGTCGATCTTGAATTTGCTGCAGCATTTGGTACAGTAGCATAACAACACAGAAAGCCTGAAGATCAAGAACCAGGGACTACTACTACCATCTACCAGTTAATGCTATGAGTTTTTCCCTCTTCCTCTTTGGCAGCCAGCAGTAAATCAGGTGTTAACTCAAAAAGAGAAGCAACCAGGGACAGTAATATCCAGGACGTGTTGTAAACCATCCTGCCAGATGGCCCAAGCTGAATAAATCTCAGACTTGTGCGTATTAGTTCACCTCTCTCTTTATGCTTGTGAGGTGTAATCTTATAAAGGTTTTTCCATGTGTGTAGTCTGTTTTAGTTGCACAAAAGGTCTTTCATAAAGTCATGTGCAGCAACACAACAGCCTGTACTTATACGCATGTCATGTTCAGGTATTCCCAGGGGTGTGTTTTGAGTGGTGCAGGGGTGAAGTTGCAATGTACACACATATTTGATAGAGTACAAGCACACATTTACTGCTGCTCTGAAGCGGATGTAAATGTGTGCCAATATTTATGTGCTATAGGTGCTGATTCCAGAAGCCTATTTTATAAAAAGCACACAGGGATCTATGTTGTCTTTGTACAATAGGTACCTTTTGGACTTTCTACATAGATGCCCTATTATAAAATTAGACCCATAGTTCTGTTGGGGCAATTTCAAAGGGAGACAGAATAACTAATGTGGCAAGTATACACATAAATGTTATACACACTAATTTTCAAAGGGAAGTATATATAATTAGGTGGCCGATTATACATTTACCCTCAGTCTCTCCTTCTATTAAGCTTCTTTGCCTTCTCCTTCCTATCCAATTTGTTCTTCTGGCAGCAATTCCTTGACCACCCTCTTCCCTTGATTGTACTGGAATCACAAGACTCAGCGTGTTGTGTTGTCTGTTTCAGTCATGCAGTACTGGCAGTAACTCCACATTCTTGTGGTTCCCCATAACCACATGTAATTAGAGCCCACACAGGAGGAAGATGGATGGATGGAGGTGTCAACAGAAGGCAGGATATGCAGAAAGCGAATATGTAATTCCATGGAAAAACCCAGATTCAATAGGGAGGGGGATATATTCTACAGCTGTTGCCACAGCTGACTATAATACAAAAAACAACTCACTAAATGAATACAAGGAGAAAGTAGTGTACTGCATTAATGCACTAGTATTTCACTGCTGAACCTCTTGAGTTCAGATCTCAAGTTAAGATCAGTTTTTAGTTTTATATAACAGGTCTATAAAACAGAACCAACCGCAGCAGGATAGTGAGACTGCCAACTTCATCATACCTTATCCAGCTTCACGCGGAACTCACGTCCACATTCTAGAGGGGTGGTGAATGTGTCCAGATCCTGGCCCCAAAAAGCAAAGAATTTTTCTATACGCAGGCTCCGCAAAGCATAGTACCCAGAATTGCGGATTCCATACTTTTGCCCGACACTCATCACTTCATTATACACATGAAGTGCGTACTGGAAACAGAGCAGAGGAAAGAGGAGAAACAAAATCAGTTTTACATTTAGGGGCCATTTTTACTAAGCTGTGCTAAAAAGTGGCCTGTGCTAAGACCACTTTTTGCGCAGCTGTAAAATGGCCACATTTTCAATTTCTTCAATTTTTATTTATTGCATTTGTATCCCACATTTTCCCACCTATTTGCAGGCTCAATGAATAGCAATGCGTTAATTTCCCAATTAGTGAGTGGCCATTTGCACAGGAGCCCTTACTGACACCTAATTTCTAGGCAGTAAGGGCTCCCATGCTAACCTTGTGCTAATCGGTTAGCGCATGGCAATGTAGTGGTGCTAACTAATTAGCACTGGGCACACCTACTCTCTGTCCCCAAGACATGCCCCAGCATTAAAAAAAAAAAAAATAAAGTATATTTTTTAGTGCATGGGAACCACGTGCAGATCTGAAAACTACCACCATGGGATGCCTGAGCACATCATATGGTAGTGGATTTTAACCTGCAGTAAGTATGCCTCAGTGCTTACCACAGCTTTGTGAAAGGGCCCCTTAATAAGAAACTTGGTAAAATAAAAGCCTCACAAAGTCTGATTCTATTCTGCTATCATCTATTTTTTCACTTCATACTCACAGTTTTATTAGAAAAGCAAAATTAATTTTATAAAAACATTAGTGAATACACAATGCTACATTTTTCATTCTACTTCTAAAATATGTTATAATATTCCTTTATCATAATTTTTCACATTATTTTTATTTGATTTCTAATATGCTTATGTTTCAACAGATGTTTTGTGGAATGGCACAATATACAAAATAATACAAGCCATACACAGAATGTTTGAGGTTTAAAATGGAGTACTGCAGGACGCGCTCATGTGTCCTGCGGTAACTGCCAAATTAGCACATACTAACTGCATGCTAAAAAATATTTTTACCTTTTTTTTTTTTTTGAGAGAGTGTAAGGGGAAAAGAGAGTGAAGTTGCTTACCTGTAATGTAGGTTCTCCATTGAAAGCAGGATAAATCAGTCACACATATGGATTAACTAGTAGAAAAGGCCCGTTTCTGACACAAATGAAACGGGCGCTAGCAAGGTTTTCCTCGAAGTGTGTATGTTTGAGAGAGTGTATGCGAGAGTGACTGTGTGTGAAAGACAGAGAGAGTAAATGTGCGAGTGTGTGTGTGTTTGAGGTAGAGAGTGAGTCTGGGTGCGTGTCTGTGAGAATGAGAGTGTGTGTGTGTGAGAATGAGAGTGTGTGCAAGTGCGTATGTGAGACACAGTGTGAGAGAGAGTGTGTTTCTCGCACACACTGTATCTGTGTGAGAGAGAATGTGTGTGAGACACAGACTCTCTGTGAGACTGAGTGTATGAGACCAATAGAGTGTGTGAGTGACTGTGTGACACAGAGAGTGAATGTGATACAGTGTGAGACATAGAGTGTGTATGACTGAGATAACTCCCCCCCCCATTCTCTGGTGTCAGGCCCCTCCCCCTCCCTCCCTCTCTCTGGTGTCAGCCCCCCCCCCCCCCTCTCTCTGGTGTCTGAGCGTTACTGTGCAGGACGCTGAACAATCCTATTTAATAGAATGCACCTCCAACATTCTGAAGCCGAGAAACCTCATGTGGTTGGTCACTTCTGCTTGTGACGAACCCGGAAGTACGTGATGTCAATTCAGGAGATGGATACAGAGAGCAGGAATGCCTCAGCCATGCAGTCAGCTTCAGAATGTTGGAGGTGCGTTTTATTATACAGGATGTCATCCTGGCGGCTACAGACAGGACCCTGTCTCCCAAAGCCCAGAAGAGACAGAAAAGCTCTCTGGGCATGTGCAAATGCTCCCTTCTTGGCAACAGACGCCCCTCTTCCTCAGTCTGTTCTATAGGTAAGGGTAACTTCATCCATGAAGGGAAATGCGAGGGTTGTGTGGCTGATTTATCCTGCTTTCCATGAGCAACCTACATTACAGGTAAACAACTTCACTATCTCCATAGACAAGCAGGATATAATCAGTCACACACATAGGTGAGTTCCAAGCTGATGGCGCAAGGGGACATGGGAATCTACTATGTTCAGTGAACCCTTGCAACCTGGATGTAATGCTGTGGAAATATGAGTGGCCATAGAGCATGGACTGAACAAGAACAAAAAAAAAAAAAAAAAGGTAATGGAGAGGTCATGTAAGTGAATCAAAGAAATGTAAAATGAGATGGAGTTAAAATGAGCAGAGTTAGAGTATTTTGTTATTTCAAACTACAAAGTAAAAGAGAATGATTGTTGATGTACTGTGGAGATGAAAACAACAGCAGTGAGAGGCAACTGAGCAAAGGATTTCAACAATGAATATATGGAAATAGACTATCATATATCTCCTACTCCTCACAATTTATTTATTATTTATTTTTTATTTGTTGCATTTGTATCCCACATTTTCCCACCTATTTGCAGGCTCAATGTGGCTTACATGATACCGTGATGGCGATTGCCAATTCCAGTATGAGAAATACAGAGTGGTAATTGCATTAAGGATCAATAAGTGATAGGGTACAATGGGTAATCAGGAGGAAGGGTTAAGTTTTGTCCAGTTCTTGTTTGAGTTTCGTTGTGCTGTGTGGTTCCGGTGTTTAGGTTGGGTCATTGTGGTATGCCTTTTTGAACAAATTGGTTTTTAATAATTTCCGTAAGATTGTTAAGTCGTGCTTTGTTTTCATAATGTTTGGTAGTGAGTTCCATAGTTGTGTGCTTATGTAGGAGAAGCTGGATGCATAAGTTGATTTGTATTTTAGTCCTTTGCAGCTTGGGTAGTGGAGATTTAGGTATGTGCATGATGACCTTTTTGCATTTCTGGTTGGTAGAGGTCTGCCATGTAGATCGGGGCCTCGCCGTGAATGATTTTGTGAACCAGGGTGCAGATTTTGAGTGCAATTCATTCTTTGATTGGGAGCCAATGTAGGTTTTCACGTAGGGGTTTGGCGCTTTCATATCTCGTTTTTCCATACATGAGTCTGGCTGCGGTGTTTTGGGCAGTTTGTAGTTTCTTAATAATTTGTTCTTTGCATCCAGCGTATATTGCATTGCAGTAGTCTAGGAGACTTAGCACCAATGATTGTACCAGACTTCGGAATATTTCCCTCGGGAAGAAAGGTTTTACTCGTTTGAGTTTCCACATTGAGTGGAACATTTTCTTTGTTGTAATTTTCGCTTGGCTTTCTAGCGAGAGGTTTCGGTCTATTGTGACTCCGAGAATTTTCAGGCTGTCTGAGACAGGGAGAGTGTATTCTGGGGTGTTTATAGTGGTGAGTTTGTTCGTGTTGTATTGTGATGAGAGGATGAGACAATGTGTTTTTTCTGCGTTGAGTTTTAGTTGAAATGCATCCGCCCAAGAGTTCATGAGTTGCAGGCTGAGTTCGATTTTGTTTGTGATTTCTGTTAGATCGTGTTTGAATGGGATGTATATCGTGACATCGTCTGCATAGATGTAGGGGTTAAGGCCATGGTTGGCTAGGGATTAGGATAGTGGGGTCATCACTAGGTTGAAGAGGGTCGGTGATCGCGGTGAACCTTGGGGTACACCGCATTCCGGTTTCCATGGTGGTGATGTATTCGATTTTGGTATCACTTGGTATGTTCTTGTGGTCAGGTTTGACTACCAAAGGGATGGATGCTACCGGGCGGTAGTTGGTGATTTCATTTGCTTTTTTCTTTGAATCTTTAGGTATTGGGGTGAGTAGTATGTTGCCTTTGTCCTTAGGAACGAATCCATGTTGCAGCATGTAGTTTAGGTGTGATGTGAGGTCTGCTATGAAGCGCTGAGGGGCTGATTTTATTAGGTAATTGGGGCACGTATCCAGTTTACAGTGGGATTTGGTGAACTTGTTAATCGCTTGGGTTGTGATTTCCTCAGTAAGGAGAGCGAAGTTTGTCCAGATTCGGTCTGCTGGGTATTCTCCGAGGATTGGGTCCAGACAGTCCATGAATTTTTCTATGTCAGTAGTGTTCTGTGGTAGTGTGGTGTGTAGGTTTGCAATTTTCTCACTGAAATATTTAGCAAGTTTGTCTGCTGATGGTATGCATGTCTGTGTTGGTTGTGGTAACCAATGTGGTGTCTAGTAATTTATTCACGAGTTGGTAAGTTTATGCGTGTCTTTGTAATCCAGTCCTATTTTGGTTTTATAGTAAGACCTTTTGATTTGTCTTATTGCATATTTGTATTTTCTTTGCATTTGTTTCCATGCGTTGAGTGTGTGTACATCAGGTTTATTGAGGATATTGATATTGTGCAACACACCAACCCATATTGCAGGCCATACTCTTGACCTAATTATGACAAATAAGTCAGAAGAGCTACAATGTTCTAAGATCAATATTATGCCAGTTTCATGGTCTGATCATTTTCTGCTTTATTTTAATTTAATACTTCCACGGCCTGCAAATAGATGAACTTTATCCTATTTTCAATCTAGGGGCTTAACTAAAATAGACCCAACGACATTACCTTCGTTAGCCACTAATTTTCCACATAACTTCTACAATTTATCAATAGATAAACAAATAACTACTTGGAATCAGGTACTTTCAAAAGCTTTGGATACCATTGCTCCTTATAAACTAATTAAACACAGATTGAAATCATCTCAACCATGGTATCACACTGGGCTAAAATTATGTAAACAGGTACGTAAAGCAGAGCATCTTTGGAGGAAAGGAAAATCAAACGAATTAAAAAATATCTGTAAACAGTGTCAACGATATTACATATCGCAGATAAAAATAGCCAAGACTACATATTATTCAAAACAAATACAAGCTGCATAGAATTCATCTAAACAATTATGTTTCATAATGAAACAATTAACAAGCAAACCTAAAGCATCCACTGAGGAATGTCTTATAGAATCTGAACTTTTGGCTAAATTCTTTTTATCTAAAATAGAAACACTAAGAACTAATTTGAACAAAGCAATAATGCCAACAGCTGAATGCTTGTTACCATCTTCAGAATTATGGATTACATTTGAGATCCCCTCATTAAATTCTATTTCAATAATTATATCACAATTTTCTTTAACCTACAATCAACTAGATCCAATACCATCAACCTGGTTAAAAAACTCTTCCTTAGAAATACAAAGTTATCTCTACTCAATTATTACAAAGAGCCTCACAGAGGGAACAGTCCCTCAAGTTCTTAAAGAGGCTTTAGTAAAGCCCATTCTAAAAAAACCTACATTAGACCCTCAACTTCCAGGAAACTATCGCCCAGTTTCCACTCTTCCATGTATATCTAAAATACTGGAAACGGTTGTGTTTAAGCAACTACAATCCTATGTTGAAAAGAAGAATATATTACATCCTAGACAGTCTGGTTTTAGAAAAGGCTACAGTACAGAAACGGTTTTAACATCATTTTTAAGCGAACGTCATTCTAGATTAGAACAAGGTTATGTTGCTCTAGTTGTTTCACTTGACTTGTCCGCAGCATTTGATCTAATAGATCATACTTTACTCCTACAACGGCTAAAAGAAATTGGGATTTCAGGTACAATTCACAACTGGTTTACCTCTTATCTAGAGAACTGCTCCTTTAAAGTTATCCAAAATCAAAACTTCTAATTCATATTTCAGCAGTTGTGGAGTACCCCAGAGATCAGTGTTATCTCCTATGTTGTTTAATTTATATGTCAGCCCACTTTCTCTACTCATTCAATCTTTAGGTATTAGTTCCTATTCATAATCCGACGATTTTCTTCCAATTCATTATGTTAAAGCAGTAAATATTGACTTAGAACCGATTCAAAATTGTCTTGAGAAGGTGGCCGATTGGCTGACAAAGCATAAAGCGAATGCTACATACCTGTAGAAGGTATTCTCCGAGGACAGCAGGCTGATTGTTCTCACTGATGGGTGACGTCCGCGGCAGCCCCTCCAATCGGAATCTTCACTAGCAAAAGCCTTTGCTAGCCCTCGCGCGCCGATGCGCACCGCGCATGCGCGGCCGTCTTCCCGCCCGAAACCGGCTTGAGCCGGCCAGTCTCATGTGTAGCAAGACAAAGACAAGGGAAGACACAACTCCAAAGGGGAGGCGGGCGGGTTTGTGAGAACAATCAGCCTGCTGTCCTCGGAGAATACCTTCTACAGGTATGTAGCATTCGCTTTCTCCGAGGACAAGCAGGCTGCTTGTTCTCACTGATGGGGTATCCCTAGCCCCCAGGCTCACTCAAAACAACAACCATGGTCAATTGGGCCTCGCAACGGCGAGGACATAACTGAGATTGACCTAAAAAATTTACCAACTAACTGAGAGTGCAGCCTGGAACAGAACAAACAGGGCCCTCGGGGGGTGGCGTTGGATCCTAAAGCCCAAACAGGTTCTGAAGAACTGACTGCCCGAACCGACTGTCGCGTCGGGTATCCTGCTGCAGGCAGTAATGAGATGTGAATGTGTGGACAGATGACCACGTCGCAGCTTTGCAGATTTCTTCAATAGAGGCTGACTTCAAGTGGGCTACCGACGCAGCCATGGCTCTAACATTATGAGCCGTGACATGACCCTCAAGAGCCAGCCCTGCCTGGGCGTAAGTGAAGGAAATGCAATCTGCTAGCCAATTGGATATGGTGCGTTTCCCCACAGCCACTCCCCTCCTATTGGGATCAAAAGAAACAAACAATTGGGCGGACTGTCTGTTGGGCTGTGTCCGCTCCAGATAGAAGGCCAATGCTCTCTTGCAGTCCAATGTGTGCAGCTGACGTTCAGCAGGGCAGGAATGAGGACGGGGAAAGAATGTTGGCAAGACAATTGACTGGTTCAGATGGAACTCCGACACAACCTTTGGCAGGAACTTAGGGTGAGTGCGGAGGACTACTCTGTTATGATGAAATTTGGTGTAAGGAGCCTGGGCTACCAGGGCCTGAAGCTCACTGACTCTACGAGCTGAAGTAACTGCCACCAAGAAAATGACCTTCCAGGTCAAGTACTTCAGATGGCATGAATTCAGTGGCTCAAAAGGAGGTTTCATCAGCTGGGTGAGAACGACATTGAGATCCCATGACACTGTAGGAGGCTTGACAGGGGGCTTTGACAAAAGCAAACCTCTCATGAAGCGAACAACTAAAGGCTGTCCTGAGATCAGCTTACCTTCCACATGGTAATGGTATGCACTGATTGCACTAAGGTGAACTCTTACAGAGTTGGTCTTGAGACCAGACTCAGACAAGTGCAGAAGGTATTCAAGCAGGGTCTGTGTAGGACAAGAGCGAGGATCTAGGGCCTTGCTGTCACACCAGACGGCAAACCTCCTCCACAGAAAGAAGTAACTCCTCTTAGTGGAATCTTTCCTGGAAGCAAGCAAGATGCGGGAGACACCCTCTGACAGGCCCAAAGAGGCAAAGTCTACGCTCTCAACATCCAGGTCGTGAGAGCCAGGGACCGGAGGCTGGGATGCAGAAGCGCCCCTTCGTCCTGCGTGATGAGGGTCGGAAAACACTCCAATCTCCAAGGTTCTTCGGAGGACAACTCCAGAAGAAGAGGGAACCAGATCTGACGCGGCCAAAAAGGAGCAATCAGAATCATGGTGCCTCGGTCTTGCTTGAGTTTCAACAAAGTCTTCCCCACCAGAGGAATGGGAGGATAAGCATACAGCAGACCCTCCCCCCAATCCAGGAGGAAGGCATCCGATGCCAGTCTGCCGTGGGCCTGAAGCCTGGAACAGAACTGGGGGACTTTGTGGTTGGCTCGAGATGCGAAAAGATCCACCAAGGGGGTGCCCCACGCTTGGAAGATCTGGCGCACCACTCGAGAGTTGAGTGACCACTCGTGAGGTTGCATAATCCTGCTCAATCTGTCGGCCAGACTGTTGTTTACGCCTGCCAGATATGTGGCTTGGAGCACCATGCCGTGCCGGCGAGCCCAGAGCCACATGCTGACGGCTTCCTGACACAGGGGGCGAGATCCGGTGCCCCCCTGCTTGTTGACGTAGTACATGGCAACCTGGTTGTCTGTCTGAATTTGGATAATTTGGTGGGACAGCCGATCTCTGAAAGCCTTCAGAGCGTTCCAGATCGCTCGTAACTCCAGAAGATTGATCTGTAGATCGCGTTCCTGGAGGGACCAGCTTCCTTGGGTGTGAAGCCCATCGACATGAGCTCCCCATCCCAGGAGAGACGCATCCGTGGTCAGCACTTTTTGTGGCTGAGGAATTTGGAAAGGACGTCCCAGAGTCAAATTGGACCGAATCGTCCACCAATACAGGGATTCGAGAAAACTCGTGGACAGGTGGATCACGTCTTCTAGATCCCCAGCAGCCTGTAACCACTGGGAAGCTAGAGTCCATTGAGCAGATCTCATGTGAAGGCGGGCCATGGGAGTCACATGAACTGTGGAGGCCATGTGGCCCAGCAATCTCAACATCTGCCGAGCTGTGATCTGCTGGGACGCTCGCACCCGCGAGACGAGGGACAACAAGTTGTTGGCTCTCGCCTCTGGGAGATAGGCGCGAGCCGTCCGAGAATCCAGCAGAGCTCCTATGAATTCGAGTCTCTGCGCCGGGAGAAGATGGGACTTTGGGTAATTTATCACAAACCCCAGTAGCACCAGGAGGCGAATAGTCATCTGCATGGACTGCAGGGCTCCTGCCTCGGACGTGTTCTTCACCAGCCAATCGTCGAGATATGGGAACACGTGCACCCCCAGCCTGCGAAGTGCTGCCGCTACTACAGCCAAGCACTTTGTGAACACCCTGGGCGCAGAGGCGAGCCCAAAGGGTAGCACACAGTACTGGAAGTGACGTGTGCCCAGTTGAAATCGCAGATACTGTCTGTGAGCTGGCAGTATCGGGATGTGTGTGTAGGCATCCTTCAAGTCCAGAGAGCATAGCCAATCGTTTTCCTGAATCATGGGAAGTAGGGTGCCCAGGGAAAGCATCCTGAACTTTTCTTTGACCAGATATTTGTTCAGGGCCCTTAGGTCTAGGATGGGACGCATCCCCCCTGTTTTCTTTTCCACAAGGAAGTACCTGGAATAGAATCCCAGCCCTTCTTGCCCGGATGGCACGGGCTCGACCGCATTGGCGCTGAGTAGGGCGGAGAGTTCCTCTGCAAGTACCTGCTTGTGCTGGAAGCTGTAAGACTGAGCTCCCGGTGGACAATTTGGAGGTTTTGAGGCCAAATTGAGGGTGTATCCTTGCCGGACTATTTGGAGAACCCACTGATCGGAGGTTATGAGAGGCCACCTTTGGTGAAAAGCTTTCAACCTCCCTCCGACTGGCAGGTCGCCCGGCACTGACACTTGGATGGCGGCTATGCTCTGCTGGAGCCAGTCAAAAGCTCGCCCCTTGCTTTTGCTGGGGAGCCGAGGGGCCTTGCTGAGTTGCACGCTGCTGACGAGAGCGAGCGCGCTGGGGCTTAGCCTGGGCCGCAGGCTGTCGAGAAGGAGGATTGTACCTACGCTTGCCAGAAGAGTAGGGAACAGTCTTCCTTCCTCCAAAAAATCTTCTACCTGTAGAGGTAGAGGCTGAAGGCTGCCGGCGGGAGAACTTGTCGAATGCGGTGTCCCGCTGGTGGAGCTGCTCTACCACCTGTTCGACTTTCTCTCCAAAAATGTTGTCCGCACGGCAAGGCGAGTCCGCAATCCGCTGCTGGATTCTATTCTCCAGGTCGGAGGCACGCAGCCATGAGAGCCTGCGCATCACCACACCTTGAGCAGCGGCCCTGGACGCAACATCAAAGGTGTCATACACCCCTCTGGCCAGGAATTTTCTGCACGCCTTCAGCTGCCTGACCACCTCCTGAAACGGCTTGGCTTGCTCAGGGGGGAGCGCATCAACCAAGCCCGCCAACTGCCGCACATTGTTCCGCATGTGTATGCTCGTGTAGAGCTGGTAAGACTGAATTTTGGCCACGAGCATAGAAGAATGGTAGGCCTTCCTCCCAAAGGAGTCCAAGGTTCTAGAGTCCTTGCCCGGGGGCGCCGAAGCATGCTCCCTAGAACTCTTGGCCTTCTTTAGGGCCAGATCCACAACTCCAGAATCATGAGGCAACTGAGTGCGCATCAGATCTGGGTCCCCATGGATCCGGTACTGGGACTCGATCTTCTTGGGGATGTGGGGATTAGTTAAAGGTTTGGTCCAGTTCGCAAGCAATGTCTTTTTTAGGACATGGTGCAAGGGAACAGTGGACGCTTCCTTAGGTGGAGAAGGATAGTCCAGGAGCTCAAACATTTCAGCCCTGGGCTCGTCCTCCACAACCACCGGGAAGGGGATGGCCGTAGACATCTCCCGGACAAAGGAAGCGAAAGACAGACTCTCAGGAGGAGAAAGCTGTCTTTCAGGAGAGGGAGTGGGATCGGAAGGAAGACCCTCAGACTCCTCGTCAGAGAAATATCTGGGGTCTTCTTCCTCTTCCCACGAGGCCTCACCCTCGGTGTCAGACACAAGTTCACGGACCTGTGTCTGCAACCGTGCCCGACTCGACTCCGTGGAGCCACGTCCACGATGGGGGCGTCGAGAGGTAGACTCCCTCGCCCGCATCGGCGAAGCTCCCTCCGCCGACGTAGTCGGGGAGCCTTCCTGGGAGGCGACGGCAGCCGGCACCGCACGCGGTACCGACGCCGGAGACCTCACCTCGGGCGATGGGCCAGCCGGCGCCACGCTCGACGGTACCGGTGGCGCAAGCACCGCCGGTACCGGAGGGTTAGGGCGCAACAGCTCTCCCAGAATCTCTGGGAGAACGGCCCGGAGGCTCTCGTTCAGAGCGGCTGCAGAGAAAGGCATGGAGGTCGATGCAGGCGTCGAAGTCAGAACCTGTTCCGGGCATGGAGGCTGTTCCGGGCTGTCCAGAGCGAAGCGCATCGACACCTCCTGAACAGAGGGTGAGCGGTCCTCTCGGCGTCGATGCCTGCTGGGTACCGACTCCTTCGGCGACCCAGAGCTCTCGGTACCGACACGGGAAGGGGACCGGTGACGATGCTTCTTCGACTTCTTGGGACGAAGCACGTCACCGGAGCTTCCCGGTACCGATGAGGAGGACGTAGAATCCAGCCGTCGCTTCCTCGGGGCCGAGACCGAAGAGGGTCGGTCTCGGAGGGGCTGTACCGCAGGAGCCCTCAGGGTAGGGGGAGACCCACCCGAAGGCTCACCGCCACCAGCAGGGGAATGGACAGCCCTCACCTGCACTCCAGACGAAGCACCACCGTCCGACGACATCAGCAGACGAGGTCCCGGTACCACCGACGTCGATGCAGCTATCCGATGTCTCGGCGCCGATGCCTCGATGCACTCGATGCACTGGCCGCCGAGGTTGAAGGTCTGGACGCTGAAGACGTCGATGCACTCGATACCCCCGGTGCCGATGCCGACGAAGAGCCCGAGAACAAAATGTTCCACTGGGCTAACCTCGCTACCTGAGTCCGCCTTTGCAAAAGGGAACACAGACTACAGGCCTGAGGGCGGTGCCCAGCCCCCAGACACTGAAGACACGACGCATGCCTGTCAGTGAGCGAGATTACCCGGGCGCACTGGGTGCACTTCTTGAAGCCGCTGGAAGGCTTCGATGTCATGGGCGGAAAAATCACGCCGGCGAAATCGAAAGACGAAATGGCGAAATTTGGCACAGAAAAGAAAAGGGAAATTTCGACCGGGGCCTAAGAAAGGCCTACCCCGACGACGAAAGAAAACTTAACGGGGCGAAAAAACTCGAAGTAGAGGAAGGAAAAACTGAAAGTGGCTAATCCAAAGGATTTCTGGATTTTCACAGAAAAATGTCGAAAAACGACGCGCGAGGTCGACTTTCCGGGGCACGAACGGTAAAACACAACCGTACCGAGCGCGGAGAAAAGAAGACTGGCCGGCTCAAGCCGGTTTCGGGCGGGAAGACGGCCGCGCATGCGCGGTGCGCATCGGCGCGAGGGCTAGCAAAGGCTTTTGCTAGTGAAGATTCCGATTGGAGGGGCTGCCGCGGACGTCACCCATCAGTGAGAACAAGCAGCCTGCTTGTCCTCGGAGAAACTAGCATTAAATCCAGACAAAACTACAACTGCATGGATAACGGGCCTTGGGCCTACTCCATCTTTGATACCAACTCTGTTTGGGAAACAAATACCTACGGTGCATTCATTTAGATACCTAGGTATTATCATTGATTCGTCTCTATCTTTTAGTGAGCAAATATCCGATCTGACAAAGAAATCTTTCTATAATTTGTGTAAATTACGTTCTATTCGGAATTCCATAAACAAATCCTCACTATGTACACTAACCTATGCTTTTATTTTATCACATTTAGACTACTGTAATATTGTTTACGCAGGTAGTTCCAAACTTAATGTAAAGCGACTACAAATGATTCAAAATACTGCTGCTCGTATTATCTGTAGAGCTTCAAAATACGACAGAATTACCCCACTGTTATATCAACTACACTGGCTTCCAATAGAAGCTAGGATAAAATTTAAAATTCTTACATTAACACATAAGGCATTTTATTTACTGGGGCCATTGTATTTATCCAGTTTTATTATTCCCTATACACCAGCGCAGACACTGCGGTCATTGACAGACAACAGATTGGTAATTCCATCCCCATCTAAAGCCAGATGGGAATCAACGCGAACATCTGCATTCTTCTTCTTAGCCCCTACCCTCTGGAACTGCCTTCCTAAAGAACTTAGGCTTGAAAACTCCTACGCCCACTTCCGCAAAATCTTAAAAACCAATTTTTTTTGAGACATATTTCAAGATAATGTCTAATATCAAATTAAATATATAATTAGGGAAATGGATAGGAGAAGTGTAAAAAGATGGAAGGGAACAAGAGAGAAGAGGAGAACAAGGGGGTAAAAAAATGTGGAATTTTAAAATTATTTCTCTGATTTTATTATGTTTTGGCTCTCTGGTTTTGCTGTGCTTTTCTACCAGAAATGGATTTCAAAGTGTGTTTTTATAGTATTTTTAGATTGATTTTACTGTTATATTATATTGTAAACCATTCTGATTTACATTTTGTAATAAGTGACTGTCTAGTAAATAAACAATATTTTTGCCCATGCTCGTTCAAGTCTCCTGACTTGTGTTTTTAGTTTTTTCAGTTCTTCATTATACCATGGTATCGAGTTGTGTCTACGTGAGGTTCTTGTTTGTAATGGTGCTATTTCGTCTAATATGCTCCTGCATCTGTTATCCCAGTTTAAGAGATAGTATATCGAGTCCGTTCGTGCTGTCCATTTGTTGTTGTATATCTGTTGCCAAAATATTCCGGGTCTACAGTGGGGGAAATAAGTATTTGATCCCTTGCTGATTTTGTAAGTTTGCCCACTGACAAAGACATGAGCAGCCCATAATTGAAGGGTAGGTTATTGGTAACAGTGAGAGATAGCACATCACAAATTAAATCCGGAAAATCACATTGTGGAAAGTATATGAATTTATTTGCATTCTGCAGAGGGAAATAAGTATTTAATCCCTCTGGCAAACAAGACCTAATACTTGGTGGCAAAACCCTTGTTGGCAAGCACAGCGGTCAGACGTCTTCTGTAGTTGATGATGAGGTTTGCACACATGTCAGGAGGAATTTTGGTCCACTCCTCTTTGCAGATCATCTCTAAATCATTAAGAGTTCTGGGCTGTCGCTTGGCAACTCGCAGCTTCAGCTCCCTCCATAAGTTTTCAATGGGATTAAGGTCTGGTGACTGGCTAGGCCACTCCATGACCCTAATGTGCTTCTTCCTGAGCCACTCCTTTGTTGCCTTGGCTGTATGTTTTGGGTCATTGTCGTGCTGGAAGACCCAGCCACGACCCATTTTTAAGGCCCTGGCGGAGGGAAGGAGGTTGTCACTCAGAATTGTACGGTACATGGCCCCATCCATTCTCCCATTGATGCGGTGAAGTAGTCCTGTGCCCTTAGCAGAGAAACACCCCCAAAACATAACATTTCCACCTCCATGCTTGACAGTGGGGACGGTGTTCTTTGGGTCATAGGCAGCATTTCTCTTCCTCCAAACACGGCGAGTTGAGTTCATGCCAAAGAGCTCAATTTTTGTCTCATCTGACCACAGCACCTTCTCCCAATCACTCTCGGCATCATCCAGGTGTTCACTGGCAAACTTCAGACGGGCCGTCACATGTGCCTTCCGGAGCAGGGGGACCTTGCGGGCACTGCAGGATTGCAATCCGTTATGTCGTAATGTGTTACCAATGGTTTTCGTGGTGACAGTGGTCCCAGCTGCCTTGAGATCATTGACAAGTTCCCCCCTTGTAGTTGTAGGCTGATTTCTAACCTTCCTCATGATCAAGGATACCCCACGAGGTGAGATTTTGCGTGGAGCCCCAGATCTTTGTCGATTGACAGTCATTTTGTACTTCTTCCATTTTCTTACTATGGCACCAACAGTTGTCTCCTTCTCGCCCAGCGTCTTACTGATGGTTTTGTAGCCCATTCCAGCCTTGTGCAGGTGTATGATCTTGTCCCTGACATCCTTAGACAGCTCCTTGCTCTTGGCCATTTTGTAGAAGTTAGAGTCTGACTGATTCACTGAGTCTGTGGACAGGTGTCTTTCATACAGGTGACCATTGCCGACAGCTGTCTGTCATGCAGGTAACGAGTTGATTTGGAGCATCTACCTGGTCTGTAGGGGCCAGATCTCTTACTGGTTGGTGGGGGGTCAAATACTTATTTCCCTCTGCAGAATGCAAATAAATTCATATACTTTCCACAATGTGATTTTCCGGATTTAATTTGTGATGTGCTATCTCTCACTGTTACCAATAACCTACCCTTCAATTATGGGCTGCTCATGTCTTTGTCAGTGGGCAAACTTACAAAATCAGCAAGGGATCAAATACTTATTTCCCCCACTGTACTTGACCTCTCATGGTGTAAGTTGTGTGTTCATGTATGTGGTATGAGCCTTTCTTTTGCCACTGTAGGGATAGGTTTAACTTGTGGTGGTCTGACCATGGTATGTCAGTCCATTTTGTATCTAATATTATAAGGTTCTGGTCTGAAGACAATTTGTGTGTAATAAGGTCGAGTGTGTGCCCTTTGACATCGGTTGCTTGCATATGTGGCTACTTAAGGCCCCATAATTGGAGGAATTCCATGCATTGATGTGTATTGGTAGAGTTGGGGTCTTCTAGGTGTAGGTTTATGTCTCCTATTATGAGTAGATTGGAGTTAGACACACAAGTGTTTGATATGAAGTCCATGAAGTGTGATTGGCAATCGTACCAGTTACCTGGAGGTCTATAAAATAGTACACAGTTTAGGCTTTCAATCAAGGTTGTATGGTGGATTCTGAAGCGATTTCGAGTTGGGGTGTTATGGCCTCGGCTACGGTTTCTACGGTGAAGTGAGATCTATGTATTAGTGCTATACCTCCTCTTTTTTCTTTCCTTGTCCAGTGATTTTGTAGCCTAGGGGGCATTGATCTAGAATTATGGGGTCCTTTTGATCGTGGATTAATGTTTCGGTTATGAATAGTAGATCAAAGTTGTCTGCCGTGATCCAATCTGTTATGATTGTTGCTTTGTTAACTGCTGATCTGGCGTTTATGTATCCCACTTTAACTTTTTGATATGGGTCATCTGTGTTCGGCGTTGTGTTGATTTTTATTAGTTGTCTGTTCTCTTGTAGTTTGGGTTTGGTATGGCTTTTCTTTTCTTTGTGTTGATTTTGTCCTCGTGGTGGAGGTCTTTCATTATTTTGGTCGTTCTTATTTTGTTGGGATGTATTGTGTCTGGACAGTCTGTTGAAATTGTGTGCAGTGGGTGTCATGTTGGTTTTTGTGAGAGGGGAGGTTAATGTATAGTGGAGTAAATAATTTGGAACAATTTGACGACGTTCATTGTGTTCGCTTTGGGCTTCTAAGTGACCTCTGTGATGGTTGTTTTGCTGGTTTTGTCCTTAGGATAATTATCTATGGAGGTCAGAAGTGGCTCTGAGGTTCTATTATGTTATTGAACGGATTAATTAGTTAGGAATGATTAATTTACTACTCACAGTTAGGTGTTTTGGTGTTTTCCTATGGATCTAGGTTTACTCACAGATGTTCCGGAGTTTTTTATGGCTCTGATAGGAAGCATTGTTTCGGTGATTTGAGGTAGATGTGTGGTGGCGGGGTGGCTTTAAAGGCGGCCAGTTGTGCCTTTATATATATTTCAAACTAAGTGTTTGGCACGTGTAGGTTTCTTTTCGCCAATCCTCAGTTCCACGGAGAGAGTCCTCTATGGTGCCTTTGTTTCTCCTTATTTGTTCTCTATCCGTCGCTCCTTCTCAGCACTCGATTAGGGGCTCCAGTTTGTGTGATCTCAGCCACATGCTCCTGTGCGTTCCTTGGCCTGGGTGAGACCCCGGCACTCACTTCTCCCGGCTGGGCGGCCGAATGAGGGTCTCGTGCTGCCATGTACTCCCCACCAGGGAGGAGGTATCGATGCCGGCTTCCTGCCAGCTGGACGGTCGAGCACAGATGCCCCTCGCTGCTTGTTCAATGCTCCCCACGTCTCTTCCGACAGCTGGGCGGCGAACAAAGGCCGCGGCATGGACTACCTGCGTTCCACTCGGATGGCGGCACCCAACACCGCGACTCCGGGTGGCAGCCGAGTCGTGAGAGCAAAGCCACTTTCACCCCTGCCGTCCCTCGCCGTTGGTCAGCTGCTCCTCTTCGCCACTGCAGGAGAGTGGAGAGGGGCTGGGATGGTCGGCTGCGTCCGCCACCATGTGGACCGTCGCCAGTGAGGTCTAGGTGAGTCCTGCTGCCGCTAACTTCCCATGGGGAGAGGTTCACTTACCTCTCCCTTCTAGAAGGTGGTGGTGGCTGTGTCGTCGGTCGGGACGGTTCGAGTCTCGATCGAGTTTCCTGAGCCATGTCTGCCGGCTCGGTTTGGGTTGGGGTCCCTATACCGAGTTTGCCAGCACGGCCTTTGCTCGGCCATGGAGCTCATCAGGGTTTGTCCTGCTCCGTCGCCATCCTAGGTTTAATGTCTACCCAACATCTCTGTAAAGTTAGTGTATTTTGAAGGTATACTCAAAATAAAATAATGTTAAGGATGTTCCTGTAACTAGGACACGAGTAACTAGATGAAACTAGGGAAGTATGGGTGGGGAGATTACACCATGAAAGAAACTGAGGTCTTGGTTGCCAGATGCAAACTATAGTATCTGGAAGAACTCAAGTACTTATATAACTGTTTGGCTCCTCCCTTTCCCACATTGGGGGAGGGTATTTTGAAAGGGCTTGGGCACTTAGATGAAACTGCTCTGTCAGGTCATTTAAAAAGCTGTGGTTTTATTATTTCACATATTAAATGTGTTTTCAGTGCTTATTGAATCTGTATTGTTGCCATTTCCAGTTAAGGATTGGGGTGGAAGACAAATTCATCACAGTTACCTAGGTTACACTACTCTTTCTCAGCATAAGTGTATTTGGATTAATGTACAGGGGTGGTATGTGACCAAAAATCCGCCTGAGCATGAGGATCCTGTCCCCTCCCCTTTTCTCTTTATTGTAATGTTGCAGCTTGTGCTACTGCAGGATCTGTCTGCTATTGCTGCAAGCCCCTGCCTCAACTGATGCAGTAGTACAGCCCCTCTGAGTCTGCCCTCTTAAAGGCACAGAGGTTCATGAAATGGCAGCTATTCCTATATTACTGGTCTGTAAATCCCTGTGCTTTTAAGAGGACCTCTGTTTGTTTATATTGGGCAATCCGCCCCTTTACTGCATGATACAATCTCTTTCTCACCTCGATAGGGATATACAGCATAAAGCCAGGTTCTCCAGTGTGTGTCATACTCATCACCCGAATACCATTGGCATACCCCACACTCATTTCCTGCAAGGAAGGAGAAACATGCGCAGTCACTCACTAAGACAAGCCGTGGAGTGGTCAAAGAAACATGTGCTTCTACAGTGATACAAGTGGCAAGAGAAAGGAATCTGTCAGTTCTCACGAATGTCCTCCTTTGCTGAAAAAGCATTTGTCCTCCATACCCACCTTGATAAACATAACATTGTCCTAGCCATTTCTCTTGACCTTTCGATCTAGTGGACTACTCTCTGTTACTGTCTCAACTCTCATCACTCAGCCTCATCAATCTGTCTTATCCTGGTTTTCCTCATTCCTTTCTCACTTCTACGTCAAAATCCTCCTCCTGTTCTCTGATTTGCGGGGTCCCACAGGGCTCCGTTCTATCACCTCTGCTCTTTACTGGTTTTTAAGCCCTTTGGCAACCCTGATCCAATCTACCGGTGTTTTATTTCATTTCTATAGCGATGACATTTTATTGTTGTTTCCCACTAACCCATACTGTCCCTCCCTCCTGTCTAACAAAGATAAAACCCTAGCTTCTTGGTTCACAGGCCAGCTTATTTTCGAAACAGAAAGACGCCCATATTTCGACCCAAATTGGGAGATGGGCGCCTTTCTCCCGTGGGAGCCCAAATCAGTACAATTGAAAGACGATTTTGGGCACCTCCAACTGCAGTCTGTCACGGGAACGAACAAAGTTGACGGGGGCATGTTGGGGGTGTGGTGAAGGCGGGACTGGGGCATGTTTATTGGCCGAGGAGAGATGGGCGCACTCGACCGATAATGGAAAAAAGAAGGGCAGCAGAAGTGAGAATTTGGGTCACTTTTTCTGGACCCTTTTTTTTCACGAACAAGTCCCCAAAAAGTGCCCCAATTGCCCAGATGACCATCGGAGGGAATCGGGGATGACCTCCCCTGATTCCCCCAGTGGTAACTAACCCCCTCCCACGAAAAAAAAAAAGACCTTTAAAAACTTTTTTTGCTAGCCTGTATGCCAGCCTCAAATGTCATACCCAGCTCCATCACAGCAGTATGCAGGTCCCTGGAGCAGTTAGTGGGTGCAGTGGACTTCAGGTTGGTAAATGGGAGCTCTCCAAACCGCCCCCAAAACCCACTGTACCCACATCTAGGTGCCCCCCTTCAGCCATAAGTGCTATGGTAATGGTGTAGAGTTCTGGGGAGTGGGTTTTGGGGGGATTTGGGGGGCTCAGCACTCAAGGTAAGGGAGCTATGGACTTGGGAAGTATTTTAATTTTTTTTAAACTTTTTAGAAGTGACCCCTAGGGTGCCCGGTTGGTGTCCTGGCACGTGAGGAGGACCAGTGCACTAAGAATCCTGGCCCCTCCCACGACCAAATGCCTTGGATTTGTTCGTTTTTGAGCTGGGCGCCTTCGGTTTCCATTATCGCTGAAAACCGATACCGCCCAGCTGAAATCCACCCGGATTTGCCCGGCACCAACCGTATTATCGAAACAAAAGATGGATGCCCATCTTTTTTCAAAAATACGGTCTGTCCCGCCCCTTCGCGTATCCGTCCTCGAAGATACGTGCCCATGGAGATGGGCGTTCACGTTCGATTATGCCCCTCAGGGGGCGGTCTCCGCTCCATCCAGTTTGCTTAACTGATTTGGATCATCCATTCAACCAGTAGATTCATTCCGTTACCTAGGAATCATTTTCGATTCACATCTTACTTTTGTGTCCCAAGTTGCTAATGTCTGTAAAATACGGTTCTTTGTCCTCCATCAACTGTGCGCTGTCCATCGTTAATTCAGTCCCACCGTTTTCCACTCTCTTGATTCTTGCCCTTTAAACTACAAGACTGGAGTATTATAACATCCTCTATCTTAGATGCACACAGGCTACCATTAAAAGATTGCAATCCTTTCAAAATATAGCCATCCACCTACTATGCTATGCTCATTACCGTGATCATGTTTCCCCCTATTTTGAACAATATCACTGGCTCCCTATCAATCAGTGCATTATTTTCAAAATGCTAACACTCACCTTCAAAGTCCACAGGCTTGGTCTCTCACAATATCTCTCTTCTTTCACTATTCCATATTCCCCTATCTGCTGCCTTCTTCGCTCACTGAATGATCGTCTGGTCCAGCTCAAGTCCACTAGACATTGTGCATTTTTTTTCACAGCTCCCTCCCACTGGAATTCCCTCCCTTTGCATATCCGAACAGAGCCATCCTTTAAGAATTTTAAAGTAGGACTAAAGGCCTGGCTTTTCACTCAGGCTCAATCCAACTTAGTGTATAGCTACCTTGGATTAGATGCTGTTTTTCCACCCCTTTCCCTCTATGCTACTCCTTTCTCTCTTTCCTTTCAGTTTGTCTACTGTAATTCTCTCATCTGGCTTCCCCCTCTCCACCCTATCCCCACCCTTCCTTTCCCTCTTCTGTGTGTGATTAGCTTCTTGTTTGCCTGCTATCCTGTGAGATTAGCTTCTTGTATGCCTGCTATCCTTCCCTTTTCTAACGAATATCGTAGTTCTTTTTTTTTTTTCCAGAAAATTTTAGACCTGTGTAAACTGCCAGTTAGGCTTGGCAGTATATCAAACCTCAATAAACTATAAACTACTCTGACATTCAATCTTGAGCACATAACTTACAAGTATAACAACTTCTAAAAGCATAACGTTCAAAACTCTTCCATATTTCTAAAGCTCTTAAGGCATTCATTCTCAACACAGTCCTCAGGTTTTCAGAATAGCCACAATGAATATGCATGAGATGGATATGCACACAGTGAAAGCAGTACATGCAGATTTATCATGCATACTCATTGTGGGTATCTTGGAAACCAGACATGACTGGGTTGACGACTCCTGGGTTAAGGAGTTTCTTTTTCTCTCTATAACATAAAGGAAAAGGTGGTTTGGGGAAGCAACAACTGGCTTTTAATTATAGCTAAAAAAATATATATTTTTTTTTACATGTTTAGCACTCCCACTAGTTTCTGGTGACATCAATGTTTGTCATCTGCCACTGAATTTCTGAGGTACAAGTACAGCCATCCTTTAGTTTTGCCAAAAATACTCACACGCTATCTTTTTGACATGAGTGATCAAAGCAGAACTTAATTACAGTGATCACAAACTGGATACAATTGTATATAGACAGAAAAACAACTTAAACACACCAGGTCCAGCCTCCTGCCAAGTTCACTAGAGCTTCTAAAACCATGCACATCACTTCACTATCATCTCCTTTTACAGGTCCAAAATGGATGTGCCAAATTGTTTAAAGTCCTACCTGAAATAACCGTTTTACAATGGTCTTAATTACATATATACAACATTGAAAATCACCCACTACAGGGCAACAGGATAATTTGAAACATAATTTATACATTCACTTACTTTACAAAAGAGAGATGGAAAGTGGTCAGAGGTCATTGGAGCATAGGATAACTCTGAGAGTACATCCACGGCACGTGGACCAATCAGATTCAGAGCTGAAAGGAAAAATATTTAAACTAATTATAGATCCGACATGACATGCAGTGTGATGTTTGTGCAATGTTTGTGCACCAAAATTTCTGCTGCTCAGAATATTCTACTCCTTATCTCAATTTAATGATTGTGTCCCTCTGATGCTCCTGCCTCAGGTAAGCCCTCTGAGGAAAGGAAAATACTTATTATACCTGAATGTAACTGGTCTTGAACTTCCTAAGAAAATACATGAGCTAAATCCAAATAAAATCAAAATACATCTTACCAGTATACTTCCAGGTTACATCCTCTAGGAAGAGATCGCTGTCATTGGGCATGTGTTTCTTAAGCCAGGACCAGCACTGGACTTGCTGGTCAGTGGGGGAAATCATAAAAAAGCTGAAAGAAAAAAGATGGAGGAAAATAATCTAATTTGGAAGAAACACACATTTGCTGATCCAATTAATCAGGCTGTAACCTGAGGGATGACAGCATAGGGCAGTTTTTCCCTAGTCAAATATTGAAAAAAAACAGTTTCTGTTACATGCGGCACAATTAGAAATGCAACAGTAATCTATAATTCCTCAATTCAAAGGCCCCAATTATAACTTTTTCTGCTTACTGATTGGAACTGATAACACCCAATGTAAAAATCTGCTTTGTGTGTATATATTATGTATGTATGTATCTCTGTACCCTGCCTAGGTAATAGGCCAGTTAAACATGCTTAAATAAATAAACAGATAACTATCACCAACACCCTATCCCTTGATTTCTCCTGACTCATAGACCTTTTGAGTAGTACCTGAGAGCAATCCCATGCCAACTGCAGTGTGAGGATTAAGCCACTGTGTAAACACTGCTCCAGGACCTCATATCCCTTATGAAGGAAATCTAGGAAAGGTCAGGGTTTTGGAGCAGAGCATGCCTGTGCTTCTTCAGACACTATTCAAAAGGTCTGCTGTTTTACTTTTTTTGAAGGGTGTGTTTGGGAATGTGTAGCAGAAAGTACCAGGACTGTGCTTAGGGATGTGTATGGGAGAATGTTGGACTGCACAGGGCTGTGGGAGCCATTTTTTAGTCTCAAATTCCACAGTCCATTTTCGTGCAGCTTACCACAGAACCTGACTTAAAAAAAGATTTATCTCAAAAGCCAGCAATTTAATTGCCAAGAGTCACTGCTATCATTTTTATGATTTTCTTTTCTAGTTTCTCAGACGGAGCATGACAAGTTCAATATCTCTCCACCCAGATCCATAGATAAACAAGCAGAAGGGTTGAGAGCCAGGCCAAAATAGGCAGCCTTAGCGATAAAGGGGGTAATTCTCTATAGATCGCCTGAAGTTAGGCATTGGGAGGATGCGCACTAAGTATGAACTCTGTTTCGGCAACTGCGTGTGCAATTGCTGTTGTAGAATACTACAGTAAGTTCAGTTATGTGCCTAAGCACCTATGCCAACTTAATGGCTGGTGCAAATGCTCATGCCTAACTGTAGGCAGTTTGGCAAATAACTGTTAGTATTCTGTAGCCTGTGTGTGCAAATGCTAGGCACACCCCTGGCCTGCCCAAACCTTTCCCAGATCAATGCAGTTACGCATGATGGATTTTACACATATAATTTGCAGAATATCAACTGGCAGTTATGTGCACAACTCCTAATTAGTGCCAACACCAATTATAGTCAATAAGTGGTCATTAATCCCAATTAGCAGCTAATTATTATATTCAGTTATACACCTGACAATATTCCATAACTTGCATGCGCAAGTTTATAGAATTAGGGGGCAAATGCTTAGCCTACATATACAACGTCTCATCTTATATGTCACTTTAACTTTTCCTAGTCCTAAGGGTGTGCACTATTGGAAAACATTTCGGACAGTATTTTCTTATCAAGCAGTTGTGCTTTGGTCGTCATTCCCGGACACAATTAGATCTCTATTCAGTTTTGACCTTTTTAAGCAAGCAATGAAAACCTATTTATTTCAAAAACATGTTTTGGGTATTGTTAATAACCAATGTGTTCATATATGATCCTAGATTATGTTCTAGCACTTTATGCAATCTGCTTAGGAATTATTTGGTAAAAGCAGAATATAAGAACCATAACTGGAAAATCGAGGGAGTCCAAGATGGCCGCCGACTGAGCCAGATGTGTTTCTGAGCTCCTGCGGTTTACCTGATTAAAAAAATTTTCTCTTTTTGGAAATGCCGAAAAGGAGAGGCAGAGCTGCTGCTGCTGCAGCCCAGCAGCAAAAAGCCTCTAACCTATCCGGTTCGATAGAAGCATACCTGCAGAGGGTTCAAGCTTCGATGCTACCGTTGGAGAGCGGTTCGCTAGGGCTCCCCGGAGCTGGAGAACGAGGGTTGCCCTTTGAACTGGAAGTCTCTCTGAGCCCCGACGGAAGGGCGCCTCCTCCTCAGCCTGTGCGGTGCAGTTCCCCGCTAGCAGCGCCCGCCACCTCAGGTACCGAAGTGGTGAGGGGTGAGCTTGGATGGGAGGCAGCCATGGCTACGGCGGGGACACAGGGAAGTGGTCTCTCTCTTTCCCTGCCTGCCCACACAGCGGAAAATCTAAATGATGGGGAACGGAAGAAAACTGAAGGTGAGACGCATGTTTAATTTGGTATTGCAGAGGACATAGCACTTGGAAATATTTACAAAAACCTAAAGAAGTGACTTTGGACAGTTTGTGGCTGTTAATTGCAGAGTTGGGGAGAACTTTATGCCCCTAAATGAAGAAGTTGTGATTTTAGGTGGAAAAATGAGGGAAATTCAGAATGAGACAAAATCACTTAAAGCTGTAGTTGCTAAACAAGAAAAAGAAAATTTACAGATGCTTCAAACAACTATGCTTAAAGATTTGCTTAACTTGCGGAGAAAATCAGAAATGTTAGAGAATACTTCGAGATCTAATAATTTACGCTTCATCAATTTCCCTCAGCAACTACTAATCTCTCCTAGAGAAATGTTAAAGTATTACTTCAAAGAAGTTTTAGAGGTTGATGAAAAAGATATTCCACCTTTCTCCCAGGTCTTTTATATTTCTGTGAGAGGAGTAGAAACTCAACAACCAAATGTTATTGCTAATAATCAACCTTTGGATGTTTCAGCTTTGCTTGAAATGTCAGATACAGAGCAAATAACAGCGACAAACTTATTGGCTACAGTGGCGTTACCCTCGGATAAGGTCTGGATCTTAAGAAAATTTTTCCAAAAAAAGGACAAAACTTTTCGTGGTTTATTAACTCGTGTTTTTCCAGACCTGGCGATGGAAATGCAGAAATGAAGAAAAACGTTCTTGCAAATGAAGCAAGAGACATTGCAACTGGGTGCTACATTTTATCTTAAGTATCCATGCAAATGTGTTATTTCATATCAATCCGAGAAATATGTGTATTTTGATCCTGATCAGCTTTCTTCCTTTTTAATAGCTAGAAGAGCGCCTAGTTAAAAGACGAGAGCAGAAATACGTCTTTCTCTCAATTAGTTTAAGAAGAATTTTCCTTTGTTATCTCCAGTTTTAGGAATATTGGACTCCTATAGTGGACTTTTATGAAGCTATAGAGTAAAAATGTCTTTTCTTATAATTTGAATTTGTGATATTGATTATTATAGTGGAATTTTTCCTGTAACAAGTGATATGCTTGTGTAAAAATGTAATAATTATAAATAAATAATAATAAAAAAATAAGAACCATAACTAACTGTAGCTTCCATCTGGGCATATCATTCCTGAAGAACTGATTGATTGTTACATTTGTACCCCGCGCTTTCCCACTCATGGCAGGCTCAATGCGGCTTACATGCGGCAATGGAGGGTTAAGTGACTTGCCCAGAGTCACAAGGAGCTGCCTGTGCCGGGAATCGAACTCAGTTCCTCAGTTCCCCAGGACCAAAGTCCACTGCAATATAAAACCAGGATAATTTCTTAACTGCCTGCAAGTAGAATGAAGTAGTATTCAAAAAAACTATATATTTGATGCACAATATCATTCATGAGTTATGATGTGCAGTACTGGATTAAAGCACAGGAATAATGAATGGGTCAACGTCTAGAGCCCAAAGTTTAGGGGGGCCCTGTGAGATGTGTTCAGGACTCAAGAGGTTAGGATTGCTGACTGTAAATGTGAACTTAGGCCCAGTGTCAAGGGGTAAAGTAAAGGTTAATTTGTGAGCCAGAAGTAATACAGAAAAATAGCTTCTAGTCTAAAGTTTAAGGGAGTGCTCTGAACTGAAGACCAAAACATGGGACAAGGATAAAATATGTGAAGTGTGTGCCAAAGAATGTGCTTTTAAGAGAAAAAAAACAGACAACATATCCTTTCTGTTTTAATTAAAAATCACAGATGTGATGGAGGAAGTGACGTTACAAAACAACATGGATGCCTGCTAGCTGAGCTCCGTAAAACCCGCGGAGATTAATAGGTTAAAAAGCCTGTTTAACACGGCGAAATCACTGCTTACCGAGAGCAGAGGTGCGCGCAATATAGCGGGAGCAAACGTCAGATGCAGGCGGAGGCGGAGAGAGTGGATTTCTCCCGCTTTGCATACACATCGCTGGCGCAAGGAGAAAACAAAATGGCGACCGCACCACCTAATCGCCCAGAACGAGCGTTAGCGGCGGCGGCTCTCACAGAACCAGCATCCCCAATGGAGACGAGCACCACCGCAAACCAAGGGGGACTCGAGGAAGAGATGGGCCCTGAGTGGCAGAAATGGCTACAAGAGATACGGACAGACTTAAAAGCCATGCGCAGCGAACTGGTGACCATGGGAGCAGACCTTAAAGGCGAAATCAGAGAGCTTGGATCTCGATTGGAAGAGGCGGAGAACCGGTTAGACACTCAGTCAGAAACAACTGATGCTTTGGACCAGCTAACCACGGAGAGCCTGCTAGCCCACCAACAAGTCCTTGATAAGCTAGAAGACTTGGAGAACCACAGCTGCAGATGCAATTTACGCTTCCGGGGACTACCAGAATCCCCTGCTTATGCGGACTGCAAGGACACTATACAAAAGCTAGTGAGTGAGCTACTAGCAGCTGGAGGTACTGTGATAGAGCCCGCTTCGATCCACCTTGAGAGAGCCCATCGGGCATTCGGTTCCCCACAAGCCAATCTGCCCAAAGATATAATAGTATGCTTCAGGGACTTCAAGGTGAAGGAGCAAGTGGCAAAAGCGGCACGACAGACCCCCAAACTTTAAATGGGACACGTACGCAGTTGAAGTGTACCAGGACTTGGCCGCTACCACGTTAAAGCGCAGAGCGGAACTCAAGCCAGTCACTAGACGACTTCAAGAATTGGGGATCCGCTATAAGTGGAGACACCCATTTGCATTAGTCTTCTATAAAGAAGGAAAATGCAGCAAATAAGAACACTTTCAGAGGCGAAACAAGTCCTACCAGAAGATGGCGAGACGGAGACACCGGCGGCAACGGCAAAACGAGGTCCATCGCGGGTGATACCACCAAAGTGGCAACGAGCAGGCAATGGCCAGAGACGCCTGAAGCGCCAACAGTCGGCAACCAAAGTGACCTGAACGGGACCCAACCCAAGGGGAGACCTTTGTTCATGTGTAGTTGATGAATCAGTTGAAGGCCCGGAGATATCTATACAGCTGCTCTGCGTCAATGACAAAGAGACAATGAACCTTAAGAAGTGATTGGGTGATGTATTTGATTCTGTTGATAATGTGCACGCACCAGTTATGTTGTTAAGTTGTCACACAGTTCTATAGAGAGATTGGAATTGAAAAGAAACAGGGCTTTGATTTAATATACAAGAGCATCCGCGGGGGCACGGAATGATCAGCTCACACTTCTTCCTAGGATGCCCTTAGTGATACACAGGGGCAGCTTTCAAATTTGGGAGGGAGGGAGAAGGGAGGGGGACAAGGGGGAAGGGAATGGGAGGAGACCTATCAGAAAGCTATGGGGAGGATTAACCTGAGGTGGCGAATGGAGGAGAGGCAGAGAAGCAAACTAGCTCAGACTCTAGAAGGCAATAGAGAGACCTATCAAGATAATACATGTCAGTCATTAATTTATTACTGCTCAATGCCAGAGGGCTGAACATTCCGAGAAAGCGACAACTCTTGTTTAGAGAAATGCTCCGCCTGCAAGCAGATGTGGTCCTGGTGCAGGAAACCCATTTATTACCCAGATCCGAATATCTATGTTACCATAAGAAATATCCTAACATATACTTTGCGTCTAATGGCGATAATACAAAGAGCAAGGGGGTACTGATGGCATTTGCGGGGGATAAGCCCTGGGATATTCTCAAAGTGGTTAGAGATAGGGGGGGAAGATATCTCCTGGTGGTTTTTTCATTGCTAGGACGGGTTTACAGTATAATAAACGTATATGGACCTAATACACAGCAGGAGGGATTTTTCTCAGAGCTAGATCTGTTAATTCAGAAACATATAGAGGGCTCCCTCATTGTAGGGGGAGACTTTAATCTTACTTTGCAATCTCACCTAGACAATTCCTCGAGCAATATACATTATGGCCGTAGAGATAGAGCACGATTGCATGAATCTGTCAACCACTGGCATTTAATAGATCTGTGGCGGCAGGTAAATCCGAGAGAACGTAGCTATACGTACTATTCTACAGTCCACCAGTCATCCTCCCGGATTGATTATTGGCTAGGAGAGGCATCAATAGCGGGGATGATGGGGTCACATCAGATACTACCCAGGACCTGGTCGGACCATTCCCCGGTTCTGTTGCAGCTGATATTACCTAAAGCACGTGGGGGACAGAAAGGCTGGCGTCTAGATGAGGCTCTTTTGCAAGATCCAACCAATATAGCAAGCACTGAAAACAATATTAAAGAATATATCCAATTTAACGATAATGGAACAGTCTTACCGATAGTGGTTTGGGAGGGGTTTAAAGCAGTCATGCGGGGTCACCTTATAGCGTTAAAGGTACATGTTAGGAAACAGCGGATGTCCGAGGAGACGACTCTCCGGAAACAACTAGAACACTTGCAGACATGTTCAGACAATATTCGCCGGCTCCGGAATCAAATTTGTGATTAGGAGTTGGCGGATCTCTCTGAGGACCTTCAGAAGGCCCAACAGACCCACTACGAATTTGGCAATAAGGCTAGCCGTCTTCTGGCTTACAGGCTTAAACAGTGAACAACTCGCAACATAATTGCGAGCCTGAGAGATGAGGGAGGGGACACCCATACAGATTCTGATTATATAGAATCAGCATTTAAAGATTTTTATGAGAAGCTATATGCTAGAGGCGAGGAGGTAGTGCACGCGGACATAGCAGACTATTTAGAGGGTTTAGAGCTTCCCAGGCTAGTGGCCAGTGCTAACCAGATGTTATCACACCCCATTGAATTGGAAGAGGTTATTCATACTATCAAGGAGCTCCCAGCAGGAAAGGCGCCAGGCCCTGATGGCTTCACTAACAAATTCTATAAAATGTTTGGGAAGCTTCTAGCCCATTGCTACTGCAGGTGTTTAACTCTTTGGAGACCAGTTTGGGGCTCCCACCAACATGGAACCTGGCCAATATTACGGTCATTCACAAACCGGGGAAGGACCAGCAACTCTGCAGATCTTATAGGCCTATCTCACTGTTAGGGATAGACTATAAGATCTTCACGAAGATTCTGGCGACACGATTACAGAAATATCTGCCCTCTCTGGTCCATGAAGACCAGGCAGGCTTTGTACATGGGAGACAGACATTCGATAATATACACAGAGCCTTGCACATGGTATACCATGCACAAGACACACAGTCCCCACTATGCATCTTGTCGCTAGACGCTGAAAAGGCGTTTGATAGAGTGAATTGGTCCTTCTTGTTTGGAGTGCTGGATAAAATGGGATTCATGGGATGCTTTATTCATTGGCACCATTTAATTTATAAAACCCCTCAAGCTTCCATTAGAATAAATGGTAGATTGACAGAGCCCTTTACTTTATATAGAGGAACAAGGCAGGGATGTGCACTGTCCCCCCTGCTTTTTGCTATTGTAATGGAGCCACTGGCGGTCAGGCTTCAGACACATCCAGAGGTTAAGGGGCCACGATTAGGTAGATTTGAGACACGGGCTCTCCTCTTTGCGGATAATATCTTGCTATTGCTGAAAGACCCTGAGACCTCCTTTCCGAGAATATTAGAGATGGTAGATGCCTATGGGAAAGTCTCATGTTTTAAGATTAATCTAGACAAATCCGAAGCGCTAGATATAAATATACCTACTGAACAAAAGTCCCGCCTACAAATTACAGCCCCATTCCGATGGGCACCGCGATACATTCGATATCTGGGGGTTAACTTCCAGGTTAATTTCCCTGAGATAGCAAAACGGTTGCTCCCAGATTTGCAGAGGTGGGAGGGTCTCCAGCTGTCCTGGGTTGGGAGGATAAGCGCAATAAAGATGGTAGTGCTCCCGAGGATATTATATCTTTTTATGGCGTTACCGATTTCTATCCCAGGTAGCTTCCTACGAGGCCTCCAGAGGGACATCTTCTCATTTATTTGGAAAAAAAGACCCCCACGAGTTAGAAGGGAAGTTATGTATCAACCAAGAGAGCGAGGAGGAATGGGGGTCCCTTCTGTCATTTTGTATTACCAGGCAGCGCATCTTAGAACACTAGCTGCTTGGTTTACTGACATAGAGAAATTAAGTATAAAGATTGAGCAGGGTTGGATGGGCCCCTTCCCGCTTAGGGCTATACCATGGCTAGCTAAACAGGAGTTGGATGAGCTCATCAAGGGATGTCCTCCATTAATGCAGTGGCCTTTGCTAACCTGGAGTAAGGTTCGAGAACAGTTTTTCCCAGGGCGTAGGTTTTTGCGGCACATGTATCTCAGATTTGCTCCTCATTTTGCACCAGGAAGGGACACCAGGGCCTATTGTAGTTGGGAGGATATGGGATTATGTACGTTAGGCCAAATGTGGGAGGAGGGTAAGACGATATCTTCTGAGGAGCTTTGCAAAGAGCATGGACTATTCCCCCTACAAGCCTTCCAATATTATCAGGTGCAAGGCTTTATAAAGTGAAGGGCAAAAGATGAGCTTAGTCTATCAGAAACTAAGATAGAACTGGGCATGGTGAGAGGGGGAGGAAAGGGCAGTATATCAAGACTTTATGAAGCATTACTTTTATATTCCAACCCAGTAGAACACTACTTAGCTAAATGGAATGAAGCCTTGGGGGAAACATACACCTTCCAGCAGTGGAAATTAACATTTAGATCTTTGCTTAAAGTCTCAATTTCTAGCTCCATGATTGAGAATGGACACAAAATACTATACTGCTGGTATTACACTTCACATCGCATTGCAAAGATGTTTAGAGGAAGTTCAGCTACATGCTGGCAGCAGTGCGATGCTATAGGAGACATGTTCCATATTTGGTGGGCCTGCACGCACGCTCAGAAATACTGGGCTGCGATTTTGAAATTTCTGTTTGAGGTCACTGGGGTGACCTACCCAATGAAGATGGACTATTGTTTGCTACACTTTAAGCCTAAAGGAATCCAAAACCCAATACATCAGTTTGCTGGACAATTGTTTGTAGCAGGCAAGCTGGTGTTGGCAGCAGCTTGGAAACAACCGTCACTGCCGGGCCTTCAGAGAGTCTTGCAGAAATTGGATTATATCTGCCTTATGTCAAAACTTACAGCACTACAGACTGGCCGTCTAGTGCAGCATCAAAAGATTTGGAAGCTTTATGAACAATGGTTGTCCTCCCAGCACAATTTAGAACAGTTAAGTATATGATAATAATAAGTGGGCTAAAGCGATGGGGGGGGGGGGGGGGGGGAGGGAAGAGGGGAGGGGGGGTTCTAGTAACGGAAGAGTGGAACTAGTAATGTAAACAGTTCTGGAAATTTGATTAGCAATATGGTCGTATTAGAAATGTTTTACACTCTGATATGTTTATATATGAAAATAATAAAATAAATGGTAAAAAAAAAAAAATCACAGATGTTTCTTTGTCTGCAAAACATATAAATACGCACACTGCCTGATGTAATGTACAAAACAGTATTGCAGTACCATTCTGTTTGAGTATACTGTATTTCTGCTGGCTGGCTGGCCTTTCAAAGGAACAAACAGTACTTCCTCTGATTGGTCTTTTAAATGAATAAACCAAAACTTTCAACTGGCAATAATGTGGTTGATATTCAAAGCAATTTAACCACCCAAAAACGGCTCCTGGACAATTAAATTGCATTTTCAGGGCTATCTGTGGATATCAGCACTTATCCGTATAAGTGCTGATTCCGCCCATGGAATGCCCACAAAATAGCCGGCTTTGAGTTCAGTGGTCTGTGGTCATACTCAGCAGCACTAACCATTTATATGGGTAAGTGCTGATATTCAGCACTTAACTACCTAAATTTAGCGCTCAAACTGGAGCACATAAAAGTCAGTCCTACCTTTATGAAGTTAAGTGCTGAATATTGCAATTAACCAGATAAAAGACAGCCAGCTATATACACCTGGATAGTCTCTTCCATTGCACGGACATGGTCCGACATTGGATGTCTGGGAATAATGCTGCCAGCGCCTAAAAAAAAAAAAACCCAAAACATTCACCACTGCCAGCTGAACATTGACCCCTAGGTGTTTAAATTTATTTCTTTTTCACTTAACTGTTTAGTTTGGGGGAGGGGGGGGGTTAGGATTCAACAGATTTTTGCACTAGTGTTCTGAAGGCAAAAAAATGGCTAATGTGTCTGGACAATTTTAAGTATACAGCCTTCTAAAGCTCTTCAATCTTCCCTTCTTCCAGTGCAAGATCCAGCCAATGAGAAGACTGCTCTAATCACAGGAAAGAATGAATTCTGCAGTGGCCTAGGGAAGGGGTAGTTGAGAAGGAGCAGAAGGATAAGAAAGTGTGAGGGATCTGCTGTTGCAAGCAGAGAAAAAGAGCTGGCAGCAAATGTAAGAACTTTACATGATAGTGGGCAGAGCTTAAGGGAATGGGTGTGCTGACTGAATGAGCATGACTAGCAGATAACCACACAGCACCAGAATAGAGAGTTTGTGTGCATCTGAAAAGTGAATGTGCACGCCTATGTATCTGAAGAGTAAGAGTATGCACATATGTGCATGCGTGTGTGTGCATATCTGAAGAACAAAACAGACCTGACAAGCAGAAATTATGTCTTACCTGATAATTTCCTTTCCTTTAATCCTATCAGATCAGTCCAAATGAATGGATGTTGTGTCCATCAACCATCAGATGGAGATAGAAAAAGAAAGTCGTTCTGTGTGATTCGCCCCTTAAGGGCACTGTGCAGCTACAGAATGCTCAGTATTTCCAAATAGCCAAGCAATGGAGCTTCTGTTTGTAGTGCCTGGTAGCAGTGAAAACTCAAGGTGAAACAGCCTTCTCAGCCAATCTATCCAGAAAATTGGCATATCCTCTACTGATGTGCAGATCTTCCACTGAGTCAGGAGGCACAGGTCAAGGATTATACAAGAAAAACTCCAAAAAGAAGTGAGACATATGTGATGAGATGAAGAAAGAAGAGCTGAGAATTTAAAAAAACAGCTAAAACAAACAGGAAGGGTTTCTGGACTGGTCTGGTAGGATTAAAGGAAAGAAAATTATCAGATAAAACATTATTTCTCCTTCCTTGTCATCCATACCAGATGAATGGAATGTATCTAAGCAGTACTCCAAAGTGGGTGGGAATAGAAGCTCAGGATGATAAAAATGAAGAATAACTCCTGAAAACATGTTTAAAGAAATGTTCAAACGAATAAAAAGAGGTATCTGCCAAACACAAAAATAATAATGAAAAGTCACACAAATGGCAGCACAGTGTACAGGCAACAAGGGGAGATACCTGTAAATAGAATTCCAAGAGGATATCTAAACACTGAGAAGACACTCTTGTCCCCTTCAACTCTGAAGAATTCAGGAGACAAGTAAAAAGTATAAAAAAGGAAGAAGATCTTCTTATAGAAGGCAAATAATCCATAAAGGAAGAACAAAATTTAAATTGGGCCCCAGAATCAAAAACAACAACAAAGAAAAAAGCGTGTGAAAGGTCATGGAGGAGAACAAACCTCTGGAAATGAGTGAAATTAGCCCAACTTAAATACGTCTTAGAAACTGCTTAATTTCAACTCAAATGGAAAATGGTAGTATCAGTAGAAAAGATAGTACATTGCATATGGTACCAAAGAAAAACATAACCCGATTCTTGGAAATATAGAATAGTCAGGGAAGACTAGATCAGAGCGAGCTTTCCAAAGATATGAGAAAGCAAAATGCCCTCAACACTGGAGGGGAAACGCAGAAAGACAACACCGCTGACCAGCTCCTACGTGCAACCTAATCATCTGTAGTCAAACTGAGAAGCTGCATAATCCATCTGGCTCATAGAGGTGAGGAATACTATTGATCAGAAGAAGCACCCAACAACATGGCAGTCAAGTAGAGGACTTCAGGTATTTGCTACATCTGTGGAAACTGGACAGCTATGCAAAACAGCTGGCTGTGGCAATCTCTCAAAGCAGCTGCTGGTTTGAAGACAATAATCCAGCAAAAACTGCTTTGCTGTGCGACTGGCTGCTTAAGTGTGGAAAATTCATGGCTGCTATATCTGTATAGATGCTGCTATAGATGATAAAATTGAGCCAAACCTCTGAATATAGGAACTGTGCCATGAAGCCCAATGGTGTAGAAGACTCTTGCAGCTGCGTCACCCGGCTGACCACCACCGAATAGTAACATAGTTAAACAGTGCAGGAGTGAAATATAGCAATACAGCTGACTGCTGCAACTATACAACAGAGCAGACAGAATAGGCTGAGAACAAAAGGTAGGAGACCTAAACTTATAATAAAATGAGCTTCCCATGCATGTAGATTGAGGGGAAGTCTCCAGCTGAGGAAATGTGACTATCTGCAGAATACAGGGAACAGCCATCATTGTGCCATATAGGTAAATCTTCTACACAGAAAAAGTGCTATGAGGCTCAAGACACCATACAGCTGACTTTCCCAATTTGCAACAGCACTTTGACCAACAGAAAGGAAAATTAGAGGAGCACTACTTGCTCATGAAAAGATAAGGTAAGCCATTAGAAAACAGCTAAGCTCCTTAGAAAATACAGCAGATTATACAAAAGTGAGATGACTCCATATGATACATCTGACATCCTTTTAAAGAACAGACAATTTTCGTGCACCTTATATATCATGAGCTGAAACATAGATCTGCCTTCATGAGCTCAGAATACAGCTGATTTATTCAGTATGACACCCAGCCTCAGCTGAAATACATTTGTATTGCTCTGCCCAGGGCAGAAAGGTTAGGACTGCTGTTATAGTTGGTGATTTATCATTAGGCATGTAGATAGCTGGCTGGCTGGTGGGCATGAGGATCGCCTGGTCACTTGCCTGCGTGGCGAGAAGCTAGTGCGGACCTCACGCATTACCTAGATAGGATTTTAGATAATGCTGGAGAACAACTGGCTTCCTTGGTACATGTGGGTATCAATGACATAGGAAAATGTGGGAGGGAGATTCTGGAGATAGAGCAGCTTTTATGGTGGAATATCTTTATTGTCATCTCATATATACAGCACAGCACATATCAACCCAAATACTTCCTAAAAGAAAACATGACAGAAAGATTATGTGTAAACAAGGCGATGACAGAAAATTTCATAAGATTCCCTTATACCCATATCCCCCCCAAGATCCTATGCCTGTAACCCCTTCCCCACCCCAGGGTGATAACACTTGGTAGTATAAGCCGACAACATTCACTGAGAGAGCACAGTGTAATCAAAGATTATAGTTCTAGAGTATTCAAAAAGCAGACCGCACTCGAGAGGTTATGCAAATATGGGGTCCACAACTTAAGGACATTTTTCTTTGTTTCAAACCCCGAGAGTCCACTGATAATCATTCCATTGTGAGAAGTTCATGTATCTGATTTCTTCACATCATTAGGGTTGGCATGTCTTTTATCCCCTGTAAAAGAATACACTTGGCTATTAAAGAAGCCTTTTGAAGAAACATACTAGAAACTCAGGCACCCTCCAGGATATCCATCATATTATTCAAAATACAGTTCTGGGGAGTGGCATTCCACTGCTGATGAAACATTTGTGCAAGATCAGTCTAAATATCATTCCAAAATTCGAATTGGGGCGCAATCCCAAATGCAATATTCACAAGTGGTATCTGGCTTGCCATATTTAAAAACAAGTTCCATCAGTTGGAAAACCCATCTGTTTTGCTCTTGAAGGATGGATATACATCCGAATAAGAAATTTATAATGTGATTCTTGAAGCTGCGCACTTTCTGCAAGACGTGGTCCATCCCGCAGGCTCTTCTGCAGCACCTCCATTGAATAAGAATCAAAGTCTCTAATCCATCGATCTACTATAGTATGCACAGCAGTCGACCCTCATAACACTGGTAACTGCAGGTAAAGGCAAACAGTCATCAAATGGGGGCTTTGTAAAGCCAAAACTACAGATTCAAAATAATAACTGAAGACAATGCTGAAGTTGTATATAAAGGATTCCAGTCTTTCAGAATGTAGCTCTTAAGTTTGTTGTAAAATATCATATGATAACACAGTAGGTTCATCATCTTCTACTGCATGTTAATCAATATCAACCCCCTTTGCTGCCCAGTTCGTTATATCAGCTGACATAAGACTTGGGGGAAAATCAGCAGTACCTACAATAGGTAAATATTTTGAACAATAAGCATGCAAACTTCTTTTGAAAAACAGTCCAAGTCCATCATACCAATCTGGTCAAGAGATGATTCTTTACTGAAGTAGGAACTTTATTGGCTCTAGCATGAAGAATATAGGCTAAACTCAATGTTTCATCTATACCCCATTCAAAGTCTATATCACAGAAATCCAAAGACTGAACACCCTGTCTCTGGCATATCTTAGGCTACAAGCTATATTATAAGCTCTAAAGGTCAGGTAAGCCCAAGCCCCAATCCCGTCGCAACTACTACAACTGTTGGAGGGAAGCACAGGGTTGCTTCACTCCTCAGATAAACTGCCTAATGGATCCAGCTCCATGTACCGCTATCTTTCGGTTTAACAATGAGCAGTAAAATTTGTAAGGGTAGATCCACTTTGGCAATAACATCATTTTTAAGAACTGCACTCTACCTCACAACAACAGAGGTAATTGTCTCAACCTGTCACATAACAATTTTGTGGGTCTCTCATCAGTTTAGACAGAGCCACTTTTAAACTAAAATTGGGGGGGGGGGGGGGGGGAGGGGGGAGTGCTGACAGTTGCCCAGGGACACATGCTCTGTGTCAAGTATCGTTGAAGGATACTATTGAAATGACACATTTAGGGAATCCCAACAGAGAGGTTTCAACAATGGCGAAAAAAAAGCCAGGAGTGTTTAAGGAGAGAACAGAGTAAGGGATACACATTATCCCCGTCAACTTCTAAGTAACTTGCAAATGCAAGGGAAAAACACAATTTGAAGTGTATGTATACAAATGCTAGAAGCATAAAAAATAAGGTGAGAGAATTAAACATTAAATGAAGAGGTAGATATAATAGACATCTCAGAGACCTGGTAGAAGGAGGACAAAATGGGACACTTAACAGGCTACAAAATATATCATAATGATAGTGAATCAAATTGGAACGGGGATTACGCTAAATATTAAATAGAGAATTGAGTCAAACAAAATAAACACTCAACATGAAACAGATAGCAGCATGGAATCCTTATGGATATAAATTCCGTGTGTGAAAGGAAGAATTATTCTGGTAGGGCTGTACTACTGTCTGCCAGGACAGAATGAACAGACAGATGAAGAAATGTTTACAGAAATTAGGAAAGATGACAAACTGGGCCACAGTATAATAATGGGTGATTTCAATTACCCCAATATTGACTGGATAAATGTTACATCAGGGAGCACTAGGGAGGTAAAATTCCTAGACATAATAAAATGACTGCTTCTTTGAGTAACTGGTCCAGGAACCAATAAGAGAGGGAGTTATTTTAGATCTAGTCCTTAGTGGAATGCAGGGCACAGTACGAGAGGGAATGGTGTTGGGTCCGCTGGGCAACAGTGATCATAACATGATCAAATTTGAGCTAATATCTGGACTGAAGTCACAAAGGAAATCTACTATAGCAGCATTGAATTTTCAAAAGGGCGACTATGATAAAATGAGGAAAATGGTTACAAAAAAACTAAAAGGATGGCAAGGTTAGCACTTTAAATCAGGCATGGACGTTGTTTAAAAATACCATTTTGGAAGCAGAGACCAGATGCATTCCATGTATTTACAAAGGTGGAAAGAAGAGCAAATGACAGCCAGCATGGTTAAAAGGTAAAGTGAAAGAGGTTATTAGAGCCAAAAGGACATCCTTCAAAGAATAGAAAAAGGAGCCGAATGAAGAAATTAAGAAGCAACATAAACATTGGCAAATTAGATGCAAAGCATCAATAAAGGAAGCCTATGAGGGAATCCGCGGAACCATTGTATCATGAAGGAGAAAAGGGGGCACTCAGTGAGGACAAGGCAATAGCGGAAAGACAGAATGAATTCTTTGCTTTGGTCTTTATGGAAGACGATGTAAGAGATCTACCTGTATCAAAAATGGTTTTCAAGGGTGATGATGCAGAAGGACTGAAAGAAATTTCAGTGAACATGGAAGATGTACTGAGCAAAATCAACAAAATAAAGAGTAGTATTAGGGTACTCAAAAAAACTCAAAATATGAAATTGCTGATCTGCTGTTAGTGATCTGTAACCTGTCATTAACCTGAAGTTTGGAGGGTGGCCAACATAACGCCAGTTGTTTTTTTTTTTAAAGGGTTCCAGGGCTGATCCAGGAAATTACAGACTGGTAAGTCTGACTTCAGTGCCAAGCAAAATAGTGGAAACTATTATAACAAATAAAAATACAGAACACAGATAAAAATGTTTAATGGATTCAGCTAAGGGAAATCTTGCCTTACCAACTTGTTTAATTTCTTTGAAAGCAGGTCAATAAACATGAGCCAGTTGATGTAGTGTACCTAGATTTTCAGAACGCTATTGACAAAGTTCCTCATGAAAGACTCATGAGAAAATTAAAAAGTCATGGGATAGGAGGCAATGTTCTGTTGTGGCTTTAGGAACTGGTTACTGGACAGAAAACAGAGGGTAGGGTTAAATGGTCTTTTTCCTCAATGGAGGAGGGTGAACAGTGGAGTGCCGTCGGAATCTCTACTAGGACTGGTGTTATTTAACATATTTATAAATTATCTGGAAATCAGAACGACAAGTGAGGTGAATAAATGTGCAGATGACACAAAACTATTCAAAGTTGTTAAAACATTTGCTGACTGAGAAAAATTACAGGAAGACCTTAGGAAATTAGATGAATGGGGTATCCAAAAGGCATATAAAATTTAATATGGACAAATGCAAAATGATGCACATTAGGAAGAATAATCTCAACAGTAGTTATCTGATGCTAGGGTCCACCTTGGGAGTCTGCACCCAAGGAAAAGATCTAGGTGTCATTGTAGACAATACGCTGAAATCTTCTGCCCAGTGTGTGGTAGCAGCCAAAAAAGAAGAGGATGCTAGTAATTTTTAGGAAAGGGATGGTAAATAAGACCAAGAATACTATAATGCTTCTGTATCACTCTATGGTCTGACCTCACCTTGAGTACTGCTTTCAATTCTGGTCACCATATCTCAAAAAAGGTATAGTGGAATTAGGAAAGGTTCAAAGAAGAGTGACCAAAATGATAAAGGGGATGGAACTGCTTTCATATGAAGAAAGGCTATAGAGGTTAGGGTTCTTCAGCTTGGAAAAGAGACAGATGAGGGGAGATATGATTGAGGTCTAAAAAATCCTAAGTGGTGTGGAACAAGTAGAACTGAATCGATTTTTTACTCTTTCCAAGTACAAAGACTAGGGAATACTCAATGAAGTTACATGGAAATACTTTTAAAACAAATAGGAGGAAATAGTTTTTCACTCAGAGAATAGTTAAGCTCTCGAACTTGTTGCTGGAGGATGTGGTAACAGTGGTTACCTTATCTGGGTTTAAAAAAAGGTTTGGACGAGTTCCACGAGGAAAAGTTAATAGTCTGCTATTGAGACAGACATGGGGAAGTCACTGCTTACCCTGGGATTGGTAGTATGGAATGTTGCTACTATTTCGGTTTCTGCAGGTACTTGTGACCTGGACTGGCCACTGTTGGAAACAGAATACTGTGCTAGATGGACCATTGGTCTAACCCAATAATGGCTATTTTTATGTTCTTAGGATGAATACATATGAGAAGTGCGAAACATAGCTGTCCACCACCATCTGCTTGGAGACAGAAAAATATAGAGCATTCTATGGCTACACAGTGCCCTTAAGGAGGAAATCACACAGAGTTACTTACTTTTTTTTGTCTCCATCCACTGGTTGACGGACACAACACCCATTCATCTGAACTGGTCTGGTATGGATGGCAAGGAAGTCTTCCACATTCAAAGGAAAACTCCACTTTCATGGGTCATTTTTTGCACTTCTGCCGATGAAGCTGGCATATCTGCTCAGTAGGTCCAGTATAGTGCTGCAACATCCCTCCCTCTGTTGACAGCAGGGGATGCATTGGTGCTATGGTAGCAGTCTCATGACAAGAGCTGCAAAAACTCAAAGCTCTTATCATGAAATTGGTCCCACGGCAGCAGGAGATGACACCTTATTAACAGGTCTCCTGCTGCCAACTAGGGATGAAGCAGCATTTCAAAGGGCAGTTGAAAAGCGAGGGTGAAAACCCCCTCTGGATGGATGCATGGAGGTAGGGAAGTATGGAGGAAGCAATTTTTAGAGTGCTGGTTGGGGAATGAGTGGATGGATGAATGAGTGAGTGGATGGGTGTGAGAATAGAGGAAAGAGCATTGAATGAGTAGGTGGAAACAATTTTTCAAGAGGGAAGAGGACAAGAAAGAGAAGGAGGGAGAAAAAAAGGGAGGGAACAGCCTCTACACAGACAGCATGAAAGCGAGGGAGGAAGGGAGTGAACAAAGGAAAAGAAGAGAGGAACAAGGGGAGAGGAACAAGGGGAGAGGAGCCTCTAGTGAGAGTGAAAGTGACCAATTCATTTCCCCAATTAGACAACAAGAAAGCAAGGGAAAGAGGGAGGAAGAGAAGGGTAAAGTGTGCCTGAAGAGGGCATGCAGAAAGATGATGTGAAAGATCAGGTTGGGGGGGGGGGGGGGGGGGACAGGGAAGCTGGTAGGGGGTAAGAGAAAGAATAGGTGGTCTGGATGTTAGGAAGGGTTGAGTTACAGGGAAGAAGCTGGGACTAGTGAAGACAGGGCCGTGCCTAGGGTCTCTGGTGCCCCCCTGCAGACTAACAGTTGGTGCCCGCCCCCCCCCCCCCCCCCCTTGTGGCACAAGATGCAAAGGAAATAGGAGCTGAAAGATGGAGTGCATCTTTGTGGGATTGCTGAACAAATAGAGGGTTTACAACCACTTAGCTTTTCGTGCTTTCATGTTCATGAAATTAGTAATTAAATCTTTGATATCTAACTGGGCACATATATCATTCTCAATAGCAATCATGGCAAGGCTTACAAGCCTTTCTTGCGAAATACTTGATCGCAAATAATTTTTTATGATTTTTAACCGTGAAAATGATCGCTCACCATTTGCCACACTGACAGGAATTGTCAGCAATATTCTTAGAAACAAATTGCTATACATTGCAAAATAAGATAGCAGATGTAAATTCTCAAAGTGGACATATTCCAAACACTAAAATGAAAATAAAATGATTTTTTTTCTACCTTTGTTGTCTGGTGACTTTCTTTTTCTGATCATGCTGGCCCAGTATCTGATTCTGCTGCTATTTGTCCTCTTAACTCTGTTTCCAGGGCTTCCTTTCCATTTATTTCTTTACTTTCCTCCTTTCTTCTTCATTTCTTGACTGTCCAGTGGATCCAGCTTCTGCCTATTTTCTCCATCCATGTGCAGTTTTTCTCCTTTCTTCCTTTTCCCTCATCTCATCTCCTTCCTCTCTCTTCCCTCCCCTCCATCCATGCCCAGCATTTCTTCTCTCCCTTCCCCTCCATCCATGTGCATCTCCTTCCTCTGTCTTCCCTTCCCTCCATCCATGTCCAACAATTCTCCTCTCTCCCCTCCCCTCCAAGTCCAGCAATTTCTCCTCTCTCCCTGGGCCCTGCCCTCCCATCCATGTCCATCCTTGTCCCTCTCTGCCCGTCCCTCCTCCATCCATATCCAGCAATTCTCCTCTCTTCTCGCCCCTCCGTTTCCAGCAATTTCTCCTCTCTCCCTGGGCCCTGCCCTCCCATCCATGTCCATCCTTGTCCCTCTCTGCCCTTCCCTCCTCCATCCATATCCAGCAAGTCTCCTCTCTCCCCTCCCCTCCATTTCCAGCAATTTCTCCTCTCCCTGGGCCCTGCCCTCCCATCCATGTCCCTCTCTGCCCTTCCCTCCTCCATCCATATCCAGCAATTCTCCTCTCTCCCCTCCCCTCCATTTCCAGCAATTTCTCCTCTCCATGGGCCCTGCCCTCCCATCCATGTCCCTCTCTGCCCTTCCCTTACCTCAGCTCCGTGCTGCCCTGGGGGCTTTAAATCTTTTACCTCCGACGGTCGCAGCAGCTGAGCAGTGCCAGTGAAAGCGCTGCCGATGTTGCCAGCCTTCCCTTCACGCTCGCTCGTTCCCTCAGTGTCCCACCTTCTTCTGATGTCATTTCCTTGCGAGGGCGGGACACTGAGGGAACGAACGAGCGAGCGCGAAGGGAAGGCTGGAGACGTCGGCAGCGCTTTCACTGACGCTGCTCAACTGTTGCGACTGTTGGAGGTAAAAGATTTAAAGCCCCCAGGGCGCTGCGGAGCTGAGGTAAGCGGCGAGGGTAAGCACTGCGGCGGCGCCCTCCAGAGGTCGGCGCCCACCTGCGGTGCTTACCCCGCTTACTGTGTTGGCACGGCCCTGAGTGAAGGAGTCAGTAGACAAAGGCACATGAGGGCTTTGGAGAGGTGAGTACAGAGGATGGAAATGGGAAACTAGGAAGTGAGTTAAAGTTAAAGGGAAAATGGGCTGGGAAAGGAAAGCGAAACAAGGGACTAAGAGAAGAAAGAAGGAGAAAAGAGATGGAAAGGAGATGCTAATAAAAAAAAATTAGGAGAATACTCACATAAAGTGGAAGAGAGACAGGAACCAACCCAGTTAGAAAAATAAAATGCCAAGACAACAAAGAAAAGAAAAAAAATATTTTAAATTCTTAGGAACTGGAGTGCATCAGCTTTTGGAAAAGTTTGTTGTATTTCGTAGCATACAGCATTTCTGTTTCTCGTTCTTGGTTCTGCACTGCTCAAAGAGTCTGGCTTTCTGTTTTTGCTTGCCTGTTTCTTTTAAATATATGGTATTCTATTCTGTACTGGACGAAGGTCTGTGTTCTGTATATGTGTCTGAGGTGAAACGTACCTGTGTAGGGACCTATAGCAGTCCAACCTGTTCTAGCTTCCCAAAAGTAGCTATACTTGTGCTCAAGGTCTAGGTGCACATAACATCTACAGCAGGGCCAGCGGAATGCCTTTTTGTTTGGGGGTGCCCAAGCTCCACCTCAGACCCCACCCCCAGCTCTGCCCTAGACCATGACCCCTGTTTATCTACTAACTGAAATATCATTTCTTCCATTCATTTTTCATATACATGGTATATAACCTTAATAATACATGTGTGATATAAATGTTAAAAAAAAAACCTTTTATCCTCCATCTTTAAAGACACTGCCTATCCAGCTGGATGGTAATTGCACAAGAAAAGCAAGTTTGGTCCAGTGAAGACTAAAAATAACCTCTTCCTTATCTGAGCCCTAGCATTACCATATTGAAAATAAGTCCATGCCTCTGTGGTTATGTTGCACTAATAAGTTAAACGATTAACTGGACTTCTTGAAAGGATTATATAAACTTTGGATGCATGACTAGTGACAGGAACATACACTTAAGAGTGGATAGTGTTCACAATGGGCTTTTATTATCAACCAGATAGAGATAAGAGTTTTCAGTTTTGGTACATTATGTCATTTATGTAGAAGAAGGGAATACATTATAAGTCATCACAAGAAAAAAAACCAATGGACTGCATTAGGGGCTTATAGCCCATTTAGTTATATTTAAACAAAAGACACCTACATGAAACAAAAAAATTATTGTTATTTTGACTTATAAAACCACTTGTCCCTGAAACATGTTCAAAACAGAATAATCCATTTGTGTGTCTAAAAGGTAAACTTCTACAAAACAGATAGTGATTCCATGTGCCCCAATGAAATAATTTAATTTTACTTCCATTTAAGTTGAAAGAATTTAATTTCAATATATTCTATCTTTATAACACCAGGCTTCCCAAGGCAGATTATAAACAAGATATCCTCACTGAAATTTGGCCATCTGTATTGTATATAGTTTATTTATTTATTTAGAGAAATGAGCACAAAATACAGAGTTTATAATTGCTGTTTCTACCAGCTATAATAATTTTTAAATTAAAAAGCTGTCCAATAAGTAAAAATAAATACATAAATAAATCTCTTCTCCACCCTTTAAGGCACCGCCTATCCAACTGAGACAGCTTTAGACTTGTTACAGATGGACCAACAATAAAGAACGACAACGTGGATGCATGCAGCAGCTCATCATAGGTTTGCTTGCTTTGTTTTGAGTGTACTGTATGATGGCTGCACGGGGAAGGAGAAACACAGACTAACTTAAGCTGCTTCCTTGCTTATAGTGGACTAGATAGGCTCACTTCCACTCCTGTTTATTAAACCTCCTTGATTCCAACGGTACTAACCTGAGGATCAGTGGCAGTGACCCTGCAGCAGCAATCTCCCAGGCTGGCGGCAGTCAGCTAAGGTGAGTATTGGCAGTGGTGGCAATTTTTGGATGAGCCAACAGGTTGGATGGGTGGGCATTAGGGTTGCCAACTTTTTGAAAAAGAAAAACTTACCACCTGATGCACCCATGCCCTTCCCAACCCCATGTTCCACCCACAGCCTGGTAGTGGGTTTTGGGGTCCCTCCCAAATTTCTGCACTAGGCCCCCAGTCATGTCTAACACCAGATCTGGCAGGATGAACATTTAAAATCTGACATATTCTAATCACAAAATAGGAAATAAAAATATTGTTTATACTTTTCATTGTCTAGCCATTTTATTTTTCAAGTTATGTTGGTCCCAAGCTCTGGTTTCTGCTTCTCTCTGTCTTCTCACTCATTTGCTAGAGTCTCCTGTCCATTTGACCTTTCTTCTCTCCCCATGCCCACCATCCATCTTCCATCTCTGTATCCCTACTTTTTCCCCCATGTTCAGCATCTCCCTTCTCTGTGTCCCTGTACTTCCCTGTTTAGCATATCCTCTGTGGCCAAATCCCTGCATCCGTCATAACCTCCTCCTATAACTCCCTGTGTCTAGCATCTCCCCTCTGTCTGGCATTACCCCTCTGTGTCTATATACCATCCTCATGTTCCCCCTATGCCTATTTTCTCCCATCTGTTTCTATATACCTTTCTGTATCCAGCTTCTCCCCTTCTCTTCCTTCCCCAAACCAATGTCTCTCTCTCCTTTCTGACCCACTCTATCCAGCTTCTCTCCCTTCTCTTCCCCCCAGCAACAGGCATGCCTGCCCTCCCTCCTTTTCTCACTTCTGCTGTAGGTTTAGTATTTGACTCCATGTTCCTTTATCCCCTTGGTTCAATATCTCTCTTTCCCTTCCCACCTCCCTCTCCCCTCCCAATGGTCCAGCACTCATCTCCCTTCCCTCCAGCCTTCCGGGCCCAGTATCTCTCTCCCTTCCCTCCATCCTTCCGGGTCCAGTATCTCCTCTCCAGCCTCACCCCTGTTCCGAGGTCCAGCTCCTCTCTCCCTTCCCTCCAGTCCCCAGCAATACTGTCCCTTCCCCTTCCATCCAGCATCCTCCACCACAGGTCCAGCACCTCTCTCCCTTCCCTCCAGCTCCCCCACCACCACCACAGGTCCAGTACCTCTCTCCCTTCCTAGTGGCCCCTCCACAGGTCCTGGCATCTCTCCCCCTTCCCTCCAGCCCCCTCCCCGCCATAGCACCTCTCTTCCTTCCCTCTGCTCCCACTCCCATCCTGTGGGTCTGGCACTTCTGTTTTTTTGTCTCTCTTGCTTCTGCCACGATACTTGCAATTTACAGTATTGGCACTGCCCAACAGCGATTCATACAGCCTGAATCTGGGGCCTTCCTTCTGCCGTGTCCTACCGTAAACAGGAAGTTGCATCAGAGAGGGCAAGACACAACAGAGGGAAGGCTCCCGATTCAGGCTGAGTTAATCACTGTCGTGCAGTGCCAATACTGTAAGTTGCAAGTACCACAGCAGAAGCAAGGGAAGCAAAAAATGAGAAGTGCAGGACCTGCAGGACAGGGGCTGGAGCGGAGGGAAGGGAGCCAGCCAGCCAGAGATGCCGGATCACGGATGTTCAGGGTAGACCATTTCCAGGCCCACCAGAGGCTACACCCCTGGTTGTGAGAGGAAGTGACAGGAAGAACAGAGGAAATGGTTATCATAGTTCTCATCTATCCCTGTTCTGAGCAGTGTAAATAAAATATTTTCTGGAATGACCGTACAGTTCAGGTGGGGCAAGGGGTGGAGCTAGAAGGTGGAATGACGGGACTGAGGAATGTGCTAAAATTTCCCTCTAAAAAAACTGCTCCCCCTTGCCATCTCTGAAGAAAAATGTGCATACATGTATGTGCACAAAGAGGAAGAGTACATGCAAGAAGGCGCATATATGTGCGCATCAATGGCATAGCTACATGGGGCCTCGGGCGCCACCCTCCCCCCCCACTTTGGGCTCAAGCCCACTCCAACACTGTGGAATCCAATACATGGCTGGTGGGGGTGTTCAAGCCTCATCAGACGAAGAGTTTTCCTGCCCGAACCCTGCCCACCAGCCGAAGAGATTCCCTGCCGGAGCCCTGCCCATGCTGCCTGAGAAGCAGGAAGTCCACAGGGTGCTCCAGCGGCTGATGCCGGAACTTCCACACATGTTCAATTCATGTATTTGAAATGAGCATGCGTGGAAGTGCTGACACTGGATGCTGGAGCAGCCTGCCTGCTTCCCTGCTTGTCAGACAGCAGGGGCAAGGCAGGGCTCCGACGGCAAATCTTCAGCTGGCAGGGTTTAAGCATCCCCACCAACAAAGGTATGATCAAGGGGTGGGGGAATGTAGCAATGGCAGCAACACTGATTTGCAACCTTTGCAAAATTGCCTCTTAGCAGTGGCTGACTGGCTTTTTCACAACAATCTGAAGCTCAACCCATAAAAAACTACGACTTGATGGATATCTGGCTTTTTCGCAACTATCTGAAGCTCAACCCAGAAAAAAAACTATGAATTGCTGGATATCTGGTCTTTTATCTCCATCTTATTTTCCCATTCCTTTCAATATGCTATTGTTCCAGTTTCCTGTTTTCGTTATCTAGGTTTTTGATTTGATTCTCAACTCACCTTTTCTAAAACACGTCAGACGTGATCAGGTTAGGCATCTCAATTCTACATTCATTACGAACTATCCGTCCTATGCTTGATTTTCAATCATTGCTCATGCTCTTCATGCTTTACTTATTTCCCATGTAGACTACCTGCAATGTGGTCTCTAACGGACTACCTCAATCTCAAATCAAAAGACTCCAAACACTTCAAAACTTTACTGATCGCTTCCTCTGTAACGCTAACAGGCATGACAATGCTTCTCCTTTGCTACTTAGACTGCACTGGCTTCCCGTTAAGTTCCATTTTGCTTCTAAAATTCTTATGCTAGTACACATAGTGACAGCAGAATGGTCTATCCAGTCTGCCCAACAGTCATATTCATTAGCAATTCAAGATTAAATCAACAATGAATGTGATATTATATACTTGATCATGGTCTTTCTTTGGTATTTCTGGGACATAGACCGTAGAAGCTCACCCAGCTCTGTCCTTATGTTCCAACTACTGGAGTTGCCATCAAAGCCCTATCCAAATCTGTCTTGTCCCTTGCGGGACACTCTGCCTGTCCTCATGTTCCAGATTACTGGAGTTTCTGTTGAAGCTCTCTCCAGCTCATCCTACAACCAGATTGCTACATGCGGGAGTCAGACTATACAAGCCAGCCCAGCATTAGTTGCCATCTAATCATCACTTGACATGCAAACACATACGTAACCGCTTAAGTTTTGTTTTTTATACCATTAGTTTTCTAATTAGAGATCCTCTGTGTTCATCCCACATCCTTTTGAATTCCGTCACAGTTTTTTTCCCACTACCTCCCTCAGGAGGGCATTCTCTTCCCTCTCTATGAAAAAGAATTTTCTGACATTACTCATGAGTCTACCACCCCGCAACCTCAATTCATGTTCTCTAGTTTTATCATTTCCCCTTCTCTGGAAAGTTTGTTTCCATATTAATACTTTTCAAGTATTTAGGCTGCGCATTTGGTTTGCTATTCTCTAAACATTACAAAATATTATAGAAAAATTGTACAGGAATCAGAGAATTAAAAGTCTTTTAATTACTCACCCACCAGCACAGCATCAGACATCAGTGATAAGTTATAACAAACTTTCAAAATCTAACATCAGTACCTCTGGTAATTATAAGTAATTAGACTAATTATACAAAGAAGAGAAAAAGAAGGAAGGAAAGTTTGTTCCTCATACAAAGGTCACAGAACAGAGAGAAAGAAAGGAAGAAAGAAAGATTCTTAGCTGCAAAGAATTAGTTTTTAGGGAGGGGGGAGAGCACCCCTTCAGGAAAAACAATAGGCCATTGGACGGATCTGAAACTCTTTCCAAGCATGCCTAGTTTTTCAGAGTTTCTTTGTCTTCAGCGTGGTTTTATAGGCTGTGGTGAGCATACACCTCTCCTCTACCCTAGACCAATCATAGGTGCTGCATATGTGCTTGAGACTTGTAATTGGGTCTTTCATATGTGCTGGAGGCTTGCAATTGGTGTCCTTGCCATCTCTTCTCACTAAATTACATTTGTAACAAGTTATACCAGGTAGCTGAGTTGCCCTAGCAACATGAGGCACCATCAGAGCATGTGATCATACATACATAGTAAACATAGTAGATGACGGCAGAAAAAGACCTGCACGGTCCACCCAGTCTGCTCAAGAAGATAAATTCATATGTGCTACTTTTTTATTTGTACTGTCCTCTTCAGTGCACAGACCGTATAAGTCTGGCCAGCCCTATCCCCGCCTCCCAACCACCAACCCCGCCTCCCAACCACCAGCTCTGGCACAGACCATATAAGTCTGCCCAGCACTATCCTCGCCTCCCAACTACCAGTCCCGCCTCCCACCACCAGCTCTGGCACAGACCCTATAAGTTTGCCCAGCACTATCCCCGCCTCCCAACTACCAGTCCCGCCTCCCACCACCAGCTCTGGCACAGACTGTATAAGTCTCCCCAGCACTATCCCTGCCTCCCACCACCGGCTCTGGCACAGACCGTATAAGTCTACCCAGCACTATCCCCGCCGCCCAACCACCAGCCCCGGCACAGACCGTATAAGTCTGCCCAGCCAGAAATTCCTGCATGTGGCTGACAATATAGAAAGATGGGGGATGGGAAATAGTGCAGCACACCTGAAGTAGAACTTTATAGCTAAAACTTGTAGATAGTCTGTATCATATCTCCCCTGTTCCTCCTCTTCTCTAAGGTATATATATATATACATAGTCAGGTCTTCCAGTCTCTTCTCATATGTGTTTTGGTGCAAGCTCTATATCATTTTTGTTGCCTTCCTCTGGACTGCCTCAAGTCTTCTTGCATCTTTATCAAGATATGGCCTCCAAAACTGAACACAATATTCCAAGTGGGCCTCACCAATGGCTTGTACAGGGGCATCAACAACTCCTTTCTTCTGCTGGTTACACCTCTCTCTATACAGTCTAGCATCCTTATGGCTACAGCCACCGCCTTGTCACACTGTTTTGTCACCTTCAGATCCTCAGATACTATCACCCCAAGAACCCTTCTCCTAGTCTGCACATTATCAGCCTCTCACTGCCTAACACATACATCTCCCTTGGATTTCTACTCCCTAAGTGCATCACTTTGCACTTCTTTGCATTGAATTTTACTTGCCAAACATTAGACCATTCTTCTAACTTTTGCAGATCCTTTTTCATATTTTCTACTCACTCTGGAGTGTCCACTCTGTTACAAATCTTGGAATCATCCACAAAAAGGCAAACCTTACCTTCTAACCCTTTGGCAATGTCGCTCACAAATATATTGAACAGAATCAGCCCCAGCACCGATCCTTGAGGCACTCCACTACTCAACTTTCCTTCCTCTGAGTGAATTCCATTAACCAACACCCTCTGGCATCTGTCTTGTCAACCAGTTCCTAATCCAGTTCACCACTCTGGGTCCTAACTTCAGTTTTGTTAAGTTTATTCAAGAGCCTCCTATAAGGAACTGTGCCAAAAGCTTTGCTGAAACCTAAGCAGATTACATCTGGAGCATGTCCTTGATCTACTTCTCTAGTCACCCAGTCAAAGAATTCAATCAGATTCATTTGGCACGATTTACCTTTGGTAAAATCATGTTGTCTTGGATCTTCTAATCTATTGGTTTCTAGGAAATTCACTATCCTTTCCTTCAGCATCGCTTCCATTACTTTTCCAATAACCAAAGTGAGGCCTACCAGCCTGTAGTTTCCAGCTTCTTCTGTAACCACTTTTGTGAAGACAGACCACATCTGCCCTTCTCCAACCCCTCAGGAACCAAGCCATCTCTAAGGATTTATTAAACAAATCTTTAAGAGGGCCCACTAGAACCTCTATGAGCTCCCTCAATATCCTGGGATGGATCCTGTCCATGGCTGTCCACCTTCAAATTTTCAAGTTGTTCATAAACACTTTCTTCTGTGAACTATGCTAGATCCGTTCCATTCTCATAAGTACCTCTGCAAGTCAATCATGGTCCTTCTCCAGGATTTTCTTCCATGAACACAGAGCAGAAGTATTTAACAAGTTTGCTTGTTCCTCATCATTATCCACATAGCGGTTCACAGCATCTTTCAATCTCACAATTCCATTTTTAGTCTTCTTTCTTTCACTAATATAACTGAAAAAATTCTTGTCACCCCCCTCCCTGCATTTCTAGCCATTTGTTCTTCCGCTTGTACTTTCGCCAGATGAAAATCTCTCTTGGCTTCTTTCAGTTTCATCCGGTATTCCTTTATGTTCCTCTTCATGGGTTGTTCTGTATTTCATGAATGCCAACTCTTTAGCCTTTATTTTCTCAGCCACTTGCTTGCAGAATGTTGGTTTCTTTTTTCTCTTGCTTTTATTTACACTCCTTATATAAAGGTTAGTAGCCATATTTATAGCTCCTTTCAGCCCAATCCACTGCCTTCCCACTTCTCGTATGTTCTCCCAGTCCTCAACTGTTTCTTCAGGTAATGCCCCGTTTTACTAAAGTCAGCATGTTTGAAATCCAGGTCTTTTGAGTGGCTGCCCTCCACTTTAACTGTTATATCAAACCAAACTGTTTGATGATCACTGCTGTCCAAGTGGGCACCCACTTGAACATTAGACATACTTTCCCTATTTGTGCGCACCAGATCCAGTGTCCCTCCTTTCCTCATAGATTCTGTCACCATTTGTCTGAGCAGAGCAATTTGAAAGGCATCCACACTCTCTACTTTTCTCCAATTCCGCAGATGGCACTTTCCAATCTGCATTCTGCAGGTTGAAGTCTCAGAGCAACAGCACCTCTCTTTTCTTTCCCAACATTTGCATATCTGTAACCAGATGCATCATCTCTTTTCAAGGTGATCCATATCGCTTCTTCCTTTTCCCAGGTTCCTGGCATTTCAGTCACTGTGATATTGTTTCTCGCATGCAGAACTACTCCTCCACCTTTACAACCAACTCTATCCTTCCTAAATGGATTGTAGCCTGGTATGTTTGCATCCCATTCATGGGAATCATTGAAACAATGTCTAAGACTGTCTCTAACATCAGGGTTTGCAGATCATGAACTTTGCTGCTTAGACTGTGAGAATTTGTGGTCATTGCTTTCCAGCTACATTTCAGTGGCAGTCTCTCTTCTGTTTAGTTTTTTCTTTAGTCTGCTGTGTTGGTAAGAAGTGATTTGCTAAGATTATTGTTTTCTTTACCACTGTCACATCTTGTCTTTAACTGGGGGTCCACTGGGAGTGACCTGCCTCCATATGCCACCCCTGTCTTCTAGAAACATATTGTCTGAATTTCTCACCAAGGAATTCTTTTCCTGCCACAGTGAGGTGCAGCCCATCATTACAATATAATCTTTTGTTTTTCCATGTATTGTCCCATCATCCTACCTAAAACCTTCTTGATGACACCAGGCTTTGAGCCACCTATTGAAATTCTTGGTATTTTGTAAACTTTTTTCTCCCTTTCCAAAAGTAGGTAGTACTTCAGAAAAAGCTACTGTCTGCACTAAAGGTTTTAACCCCTCCCTCAGCTCCTGGGAATACTTTGCATCTCTCAAATTTAGTCACTCCTTATACCCCTGCTCACCAACTCAGGTCTCTTGATTCCAACAGACTGGTTATACCTAACCCTAGATATATCACACACAAACTCACTCGTCATTCAGCTTTCTCCTATCTGGTACCTTCCCTTTCGAATAGCCTTCCAGGAACAATATGTTCTTAACAATCCTTTAAAAGGTTTAAAGCCATTTTGAAAGCCCATTTCATTTTATGTGCTTGTTTTTATTGTAAACCACTTAGATCCTTCTATGTTGGTATTTGGCGGTATAACAAGTTTTTAATAAACAAATATAAAACAGCGGTAGAGAGAGGGGGACAGAGGAAATGCATGGCTCACCAGTTCACTTCTGCCCCCCCCCCCCAATCAACTTCTGGCTACTCCCCTGGTGTGTGTGTGTGTGCACAAAGAGGGTGCATGCATATATGTGTGTGTGTACACAAAGAGGAACAGAGTGCATGCCAGGTGAATGTGTGCACGTGTTTAAAAAGCAAATATGTCTGTGTTTCTGTGTCTCTGGTGGGGACAGTCTCAGTTTTGAAAATTTGGACTGGTGTGGAGAGGTTCACTGGTATAAAGACATCTGTATTTTTTAGTCTGATGAGGAACTTACTCAACTAACTATTAAGTTACTTGGGCAAGTTCTTTTGAAAACTGTCCTAATACAGTCTCCACAGTGTGTATATTCTTTCAGAAGATCAAAGAAAGCTAAACTGGGGGGGCGCTGCTGAGCACCATGTGAGAAGGACGTGTGTTAACCGAGCTCCCACCTAAGTCAATATAACTCAAGAAAATAAAACAAGAAAAAGGAACTCTATTTTTTCTTTCTTATTCTGTACAATACTGTACAATAATCAACACTGATAGTGTGATTATAAAAGATGACTTCAAATAAAGCAGGTAAAAGGAACAGAACAGAGCCTGCATCTCCACAAAAGAATTCCGCCATTGATTCTGATGAAAATGCAGCAGCTATACTGGAAAAAATACGCTGCTTAAAAGAACTCATGTGTGAAACCAAAGGCGATGTCACAGAAATTAAAGAGGATGTTTCCACCCTTAAATTGGAACTATTGAGATTCAACAATAGAGTCGAAATCCTTGAAAACAAAGCTAAAGCAGCTGAAGAGAACATCAAAACACTTCAGCGTCAATACAAAAGAATCACTGTATTAGAACGTGAACTGGAAGATGGTAATAATAGAGCAAGACGAAATAATATTCGTATACTTGGTCTACCTGAAACAATTGAAGGTTCTAATATGTCTTTGTTCCTGGAAAAATTCATACCTGAAATACTAAATATAAAATTCAATAAAGACTTTGAAATTGAAAGAGCACATAGAGTGCCGACTTACCGGAGCCCTCATGACAGATACCCGAGGCAAGTAGTGCTCAAAGTTCTCAGATATAATCAAGTATCTGAGATAATGCAACAAGCAAAAATCAAAGCTCCTATAAAATATGAAGGATCGACCTTGCATTTCCTTCCAGACCTCAGCAAGAACACCATCAAGCAAAGAAAATCCCTCTTGGCCTTTCATCCCAAGCTGAAAGAGTTAAATACTAGATTTGGCATTTTTTATCCTGCACGTATGGGAGTCACGATCAATAACAAAACCAAAGATTTCACAGAAGCTGAAGATCTGGCCAATTTCCTGGATGAAATATCCCCAAGCAAGATTGATGCATCTTGATAAGTTGTTAATCAAGTTTCAATCCTTCTCCCCTGCTTACATGTGAACAGAGTCAGAGCCCTCGGCCAGTTGATTTTCGCACACTTCAGATCAGTTTAAATGAATAGAGCTCCTGTTAACGATGTTTACAAGATTTACTTTTTCCTGGAGTCAGGTTTCAAACTGAACCTTTCACTTTGAGAGTAACACAAAGAAATTATAGACCGGTGAGTCTGACGTCGGTGCCGGGGAAAATGGTAGAGGCTATTATTAAAAACAAAATTACAGAGCACATCCGAGGACATGGATTACTGAGACCGAGTCAGCACGGCTTTTGTGTGGGGAAATCTTGCCTGAGCAATTTACTTCAATTCTTTGAAGGAGTAAACAAACATGTGGACAAAGGGGAGCCGGTTGATATTGTGTATCTGGATTTTCAAAAGGCATTTGACAAGGTACCTCATGAAAGGCTACAGAGGAAATTGGAGGGTCATGGGATAGGAGGAAATGTCCTATTGTGGATTAAAAACTGGTTGAAGGATAGGAAACAGAGAGTGGGGTTAAATGGGCAGTATTCACAATGGAGAAGGGTAGTTAGTGGGGTTCCTCAGGGGTCTGTGCTAGGACCGCTGCTTTTTAATATATTTATAAATGATTTAGAGATGGGAGTAACTAGTGAGGTAATTAAATTTGCTGATGACACAAAGTTATTCAAAGTCGTTAACTCGCGACAGGATTGTGAAAAATTACAAGAGGACCTTACGAGACTGGGAGACTGGGCGGCTAAATGGCAGATGACGTTTAATGTGAGCAAGTGCAAGGTGATGCATGTGGGAAAAAAGAACCCGAATTATAGCTACGTCATGCAAGGTTCCACGTTAGGAGTTACGGACCAAGAAAGGGATCTGGGTGTCGTCGTCGATAACACGCTGAAACCTTCTGCTCAGTGTGCTGCTGCGGCTAGGAAAGCGAATAGAATGTTGGGTATTATTAGGAAAGGTATGGAAAACAGGTGTGAGGATGTTATAATGCCGTTGTATCGCTCCATGGTGCGACCGCACCTTGAGTATTGTGTTCAATTCTGGTCGCCGCATCTCAAGAAAGATATAGTAGAATTGGAAAAGGTGCAGCGAAGGGCGACTAAAATGATAGCGGGGATGGGACGACTTCCCTATGAAGAAAGACTAAGGAGGCTAGGGCTATTCAGCTTGGAGAAGAGACGGCTGAGGGGAGACATGATAGAGGTATATAAAATAATGAGTGGAGTGGAACAGGTGGATGTGAAGCGTCTGTTCACGCTTTCCAAAAATACTAGGACTAGGGGGCATGCGATTAAACTACAGTGTAGTAAATTTAAAACAAATCTGAGAAAAGTTTTCACCACCCAACGTGTAATTAAACTCTGGAATTCATTGCCGGAAAATGTGGTGAAGGCGGTTAGCTTAGCAGAGTTTAAAAAGGGGTTGGACGGTTTCCTAAAGGACAAGTCCATAAACCGCTACTAAACGGACTTGGAAAAATCCAAAATCCCAGGAATAACATGTATAGAATGTTTGTACATTTGGGAAGCTTGCCAGGTGCCCTTGGCCTGGATTGGCCGCTGTCGTGGACGGGATGCTGGGCTCGATGGACCCTTGGTCTTTTCCCAGTATGGCATTACTTATGTACTTATGTAAGATGAAGACCTGGCTAATTACCTGGATGAGTATCCTGACAAGTTGTTATCTAACAACTCTATCTCCGCTCTACCTTCATTTATTTGTAGTTAGAATTGTCTACTATTCATCTCAGTTTAATGTTATACTACACTTAATAGAACAGCATGCTGTTTAAATACTCTTTGAGGTTGCTTACATGGTTCTTGGAAACACATTTACATATAATCACAACTCAGTGACGATATATTTGTAAGTCAAATGTATTTATCATAAGCTTAAAAGTTGTAATGTCAGGTTTATTGTTTATTTTAACTGAACGATCTAAGATGGCAGTGCAAGCAGGACTACAAGCAGTCCACAACATGGCGGCACTCTTCATCTCTCTTTTCCCGCGCTATTCTTTGAAGAAGCATGAATTCATACAAATATTAACACATCTAAAGCGCTCACCAAAACCGAATAGTCTAGTGTTTATGACCTTGTCAGTGAAAAATACACGCTATTAGGGACAGTTTTCTATGCTGCCAAAATCATATTTTCTGGTTGCTGTGTACATAATAGTATAACATTTTGCTACCATGCTGCTCTCTAGCACAGCTGCGCTTGTTAAACCTATCGCCATGATATCTGAAGAACTGAGATTGTACTACGCTTTATTTAAATGATCACAATACTAAACAAGCACATGCTATGTTTCTAATTAGATGAGAATAAGGTAATGCTGTATTAATATGCTATCTTTAATGTTTCACTTAAACCCTATTAACAGAGCGTATGGTGTTATTTAGATCATAATTTTTTTTTTCTTTTTTCTTTTGGTATTTCTTCCCGCGCTATTGCTTAGGGTAGCATACTCATATTAATATTAACACAGATACAGTGCTCATTAAACCTGAACAACATGCGCTTGTGCTCATGCCAGAGAATATTACATGTTATCAGGAACAAATGTTATGATGTCAAAATCACTTTCCTCTGATAGCAATGCTTATAATATTATAAATCTTTTCTAACGAGCTGTTTTCTAGCACTGCAGCACCTATCAAATTCAACATTGTGTTATATGGAAAACTGGGACTACACTGTGTATTATTAAGATGTTTGCAATACAAAACAAACCTAGGACTCGTCTAAGATCAGATGTGATCTAGGTAATGCTATATTAGAATGTTATATTTGCAGTTTAATTACACTTTGAGGACTGTGCTTGTAGTGTTATACAGTCAGCCATTAGGCAGCTTTTTTTTTTTTTTCTAGCACTGCCATATTAGATCTAAAAATCACACTATTGCTATTATAATCACAGATCTCACCAAATTTAACAGCATGGGCTATGGAGTTTTCCCTCTCTCAGTGCTGAGTAAATGACATAGCATGCAAACTTATCTGTGAATTGTTAAAAAATAAGATTTTGCTAATTGAGTCAAAAAGAATTACAACTTCAAAGACGTGGTTTAACTTTCTATTGCACTCTCTACATTGCTATTAAGCCTCAGAGAAAGAACTTTAATGAGATTAACTCAGATGATTTACAAGGCAACAGCAAGTACAAAACTATTATTTAACGATCCTTTTTCTGCTCTGTCTCCATATGAATCGAACTAGAATTGTTTGCTAATCATCTGAGCTAGATGTTATCTCTTACCAACTTGCCTTCTTGCTTAACATGACTCTTGCTGTTAAGATCACACACAGAGCTAATGACACTTTATCAATAAGACACAAATACAGTACTGATCAGCTAAATGGTATTTTACTGCCTAATTCATCCTTAACAGCAGAGTAGGGCAGTCAAACTGGGGCAGGCTAGATTGTAGACCTATCTACAATCTCTGATATCAGATATGATTAAAAGACATATTTATCGCCAATATTACTATTTTACATATTAATATGCTCTTTTTCAAATGATGGGAGTCTCATAGGTGTAACATTCTTTCTCTCACCTTAATATGTGCTTATCATCCTTTTTCATTACACTTGTGCTTATATTCTTGTTATTTTTGCACAAGATTAGCATCATTACATGTTCAGACTATTTTCTCACAATTATCAAATATTGCTCGCTCTTTCTTTACAACTCAAGGAGTTTACATCAGACTAAGTCGTCGAGAATATTACATAAATAATTTCTATGGTAATTAAAATAATCTCTTAATGTAAAGGGTCTAAAAAATCCTATTAAGAAAAAAAAAATCCTGAACTATATCATCAAATTAAACCCTGATATAATTATGCTACAAGAAACCCACCTATCAGATACTAAAGCTAATAAGATTTCCATAAAAAATTTCCTTCCTCCTATCTTTTCAGCAGCAATTGGGAACAAAAATGGTGTCATGACTTTAATAAAAAAAAACATAAGGATTTAGTGATACTCTCCCATAAAAATGATAACATGGGCAGATGGACTAACATTAATATAAAAATATGCAACAAAATAATATCGTTAGTTAATATTTACGCACCAAATTTAGATTCACCTGAATTTTTTCTGTCTCTAGCAGATATGTTAGCAGCTGTAGGTGACACACCTTATATTATAGGGGGTGACTTTAATTTCATATTAAATTCCTCTATTGATAGAAAATCTAAATATAATTATAAACCACCCAAAACAACACAAAATCTTCTTGATTTAATAACACAATTTAAACTTTGTGATATATGGAGAGCAACACACATGACAGAACAGGATTATACCTTTTATTCAAATCCCCATAATTCATACTCCAGGATAGATTACTTTTTAATATCAACATCTTTGATTCCTGACGTCCTTAAAACTGATATTGGTAATATTTTATTATCTGATCACGCACATATTACACTACAGCTCAACATAACCCAAACATCAATATATAATCCTCGATGGAGATTTAATTCCACACTGTTAACTAATCCTAGTTTTATAGAAAATATCTCTAATGCGATGCGTAAATATCTTAGCTTTAACAAGTCATACCTCTTGGTATAATTTTTGGGATGCTTTTAAGGCGTTTATCAGAGGGAAAATAATAACATTTACAGCCTCTAAAAATAAAGAATTAAACAAAGAAATATTGGAATTAGAAAATACAATAAAATCTTTAGAACTAGCACATATAAGTGATACTAGCAATTTAATTACACTAGAAAAACTTAAAGCATCCAAACTCAAATATAATACTCTATTAGGAACTAAAGCTAGCAAGGATATTTTCAAAAACAATGCATTATATTACTGTGAAGGCAATAAAGCTGGACATCTTCTAGCCAATTATTTGAAAGCCCGTAAAGAGAAAAACACCATCTCTTTAATCAAAGATGAGAACAATGTCCCCTTAACAAATAATATAAACATAGCAAATAGATTCCAATCTTTCTACAAAGATTTATATACCTCAGACATTGATGCTGAGCCATTAAATTACGATTTCTTAGAAAAATTAGATCATCCCACTGTTTCAGAAGAAGATAATGAGATGTTCTCAAAAAAGACCACAGTTAATGAGATTAATCTTGCTATTCAAAGCATGGCGATAAAAAAGGCACCTGGACCAGACGGATTACCGATTGAATTTTATGCAGCGTTCAAATCCATATTATCCCCAATTTTATGTGATTATTTCAACTACATGATAGAAACTGGTAACATCAAGGGCTCTTTCACTGAAGCCAATATTATAGTATTACTGAAACCTAATAAGGATCCCAGTTTAGTGCAAAATTATAGGCCATTATCTTTTTTTTTTTTTTTATATTGTTTATTTATACATTTTTCAATATCAACCAAATTCAATGTTTATAACTTACATAACCATTTTGTATTTGTAATAACTTGGCATATTAAACATAAACATTGAGAAACAAGGATATCTAACAGCATCATCTATTATCACTCAGTAGAGCCTTGTCCTTATTTCCCCCGTTCCCTCCCCTTTTCCCCCCTGCCCTACGTCTGTGTGCGTAACGTAACTGTTGCTATGTTCTTGGTGGCCCAGGTAGTGTACAGATCCCATATCTTGTGATACTGAACAATTTGCCCATTACGTATTGCTGTAAGTTTGGACATCAATTGAATGGATCTCAGTTTATTTATAACCACTGACAGATCAGGTAAGTGTGGTTTTTTTCCACCATGCTGCCAGGACCATCTTTCCTGATACAAACACCTGTGTGGCAAACCTGTGGATGTGATTTTTGAGTCCTGGTGGCTTGAAATGTAGTAGGCATGTGTACAGTGTCATTGGGTATTGTATCCCCGTCACCTGGTTAATAAAATCCCCTATCTTTTCCCAATATCTTTGAGCCTGATCGCACGCCCACCATATATGATACATATCTCCTATCTCTCCGCATTGCCGCCAGCATAAGGCAGATCCCGCTCGGTACATAGCTGTCAAGCGGCTGGGAGTGTAATACCAACTATATAAAACCTTGTGTCCACTCTCCATTAATGAGCTGGATATCGATACTCTCAGAAGAGACTTAAAGGTCTGTGCCCATTGTATAGGTTCGAAGGATACTCCCGTTGCCGATTCCCATTTTTGTGTGTAATGTTCCACCGGCTGGGACCAGGAAAGCAGGGCCTTATATATCCTTGAAATACAACCTCGTTCCCCTCCTCCCATCATCCCCCTTTCCAGCACTGTTTCGGCTAGGCTCAGCTCCTCCCCTGCATCTCGGCAGATAAAGTCTCGCACCTGGTAATATTGAAACACTTGAAGAGGTGAAAGGCCATGATCTTGACGCAACACCTGAAAGGAAGGTACCTGCCCCTCCTCCGACATTTGCCCCAGAGTACATAATCCCATGTCCTCCCACTCCTCATACGCCTTATCAATTGCTCCTGGCCCAAATTGGGGTGTGAATCTAAGGAATGCATGCTTAAAATACCTCCTCTCTGGGAAAATTTCTCCCTAATCTTGTACCATGTATTTAGTGGCCATTGGATCAGGGGAGGGCTGTCTTTTATTACCTTTTTCAATTGTTGCTTTTGTAGCCAAGGTATAGCCCTGAGTGAAAATGGTTTCAACCAGCTCTGTTCTATGCGCTCCCAAATCTTTCCCTTGTTTTGCATCCATATCGCTAAAATTCTTAAGTGGGCTGCATGGTAATATTCATGGATTGCCGGAACCCCCATACCTCCCCTATCTTTTAATTGACACAACACCTCCCTTCTGACCCGGGGCGGTCTTTTCCTCCAGATAAAGGAAAATATTTTTCTTTGCACACCCCGAAAAAAATCTTCAGGAATGTCAACTGGTAAGGCCATAAATAAATACAGAAGCTTTGGGAGAACCATCATTTAATAGCGCTAATCCTACCTACCCATGATAATGTTAAGCCCTCCCATTTCTCCAGTTCCCTAAACAATTCTAATGCTTTTGCTGGGAAATTACTTTTATAAATTTCTTCTATCCTTCGAGGTATATTTACCCCTAAATATTTGATATGTTTATGTGCCCATCTATATGGAAACTGGGCTTTTAAGTGATCTAATTGTGTATTAGTGATGTTTATATCCAGTGCCTCTGATTTGTCAAAGTTTATTTTAAAGCCTGATACAGTTCCATAGACTTGTATTTCCTCTCCAATCAATGGAAAAGCTACTTGGGGATCTTTTAAGAGCAGCAGAATATCATCCGCAAAAAGAAGTATTTTAGATTCAATCCCCCCTCCTCGTAAACCTCTTATTCCATCATTTGCTCTGATTCTGGCTGCCAAAGGTTCCATAACCAGAGCAAACAACATTGGTGACAGTGCACAGCCCTGCCTAGTGCCTCTGTGTAGAGAGAATGGCCGGGACAAAATCCCGTTAATTCGTACCCCTGCTCTCGGGTATCTGTATATAGATTTTAGCCATTCCGCAAATCTCCCTTCAATACCCGCCTTCTTTAATACTGCAAAAAGAAAAGGCCAGCTGACACGATCGAAAGCCTTTTCTGCATCTAGAGAAAGTATACACATTGGGGAGTTTGTGAGCTGTGCCCCTTGAATTACTTGCAGTGTCCTCCTTATGTTATCAAATGTTTGGCGGTTCTGTACAAAGCCTGCTTGATCTTCATGTATTAACGTGGGAAGATATTTCTGCAATCTAGTAGCTAAAATCTTAGTAAATAACTTATAATCTACCCCCAGTAGTGAGATAGGCCTATAAGAACTACATAGGAGAGGATCTTTGCCTGGTTTGGGTAGTACTGTAATGGTCGCCAAGTTCCAAGTTGGTGGTAAACCAGTGACCTCATTTATGGAATTGAAAACCTTCAATAAAATGGGAGATAATATCTTCCCGAAGCACCTATAAAATTTGTTGGTAAACCCATCCGGGCCTGGAGCTTTATTAAGTACCAGTCCTTTAATCGCCTGCTCAACCTCTTCTATTGTGATGGGACTGCCTAACGATTGGTCCGCTTCTGTTGGGAGTTTAGGGAGGTCTATATCCTTTAAGTAATTGGCTACCTCCTCTGGGCTCTGTGTTATTTCTGGTTCATAAAGTTTTTTATAAAATCCTCTGAAAGCCTCTTCCATATAGTTTTGATCAGATTGTATATTTCCCCCTTCATCTCGTAATCCTTCCACTCCAGTTCTGGTATTTTGTTGTTTTAACTTATGAGCTAACAGTTTACTTGGCTTATTACCAAATTCGAAGTGTGTCTGGCGCGCACGCTGCAATTGTTCATTTATATCAGCTAATTCCAAATCATGTAATTGTGAACGCAGATCATGTGCTTGCATCTTAAGGGTTGTGAGGTCTGTGGGTTCTCCCCTTTGCAATAGTGCCTCCACCCCTGCTAAGTGCTGGCGGATATTATTCTCCTGTGCACAGCGAGCTTTCCAGACCCGTGACTTTAGTGCTATCAAATAGCCCCTTGTTACAGCCTTGAGGCCTTCCCATAAGACAATTGGAGATACTTCTCCATTATCATTAAAGGTTATATACTCTTTAAGGGATTGTTCTATCTGTGTTACATTATTTGCATCTGTTAGTAATGCATCATCCATTCGCCAGGGAGGCCTCGATTTTCTTGGCCCTACTCCCCTGATTTGTAATATAACCGGTGAGTGATCTGACCAGGTATGTGGAATAATCTGTGGAGTTTCAGCTCGTCCCAAAAGGGAGGCATCACCCAGCCACATATCTATCCTAGATGAAGTTTGATGTACTGTTGAAAAAAAGGTATACGCGCGTTCGCTAGAATTATCCTTACGCCAGTAGTCTATCAACTGCCAGCGTGTAAGGAAATCATGGAAATTTCGCCTGTCCTGCTTGGCATAGTTTGCAATGGTTGAAGAGTTATCTAACTTCGGATTCAGTGTAAGATTAAAGTCGCCTCCCATTAACAAAGCTCCTTCTATATTCCCACACAACAGGAGGTCTAGTTCTTTAAAAAAGTCCGAATGTTGCGTATTGGGCCCGTATATATTTACCAAGGTATAGGTCTGGCCTGCTAGTTCAAAAATTATCAATAGATATCGTCCATTTTTATCTTTATCACTTTCTTTATCCCCCAGGGTTTGTTCCCTCGAAACACAACCATCACCCCTTTGCTTTTCATATTATCCCTACTAGAAGCAAAGTGGATAATCGGGTAATGCCTATGTTTGCATAGATACTCATATTTTGTTTTCAGATGAGTTTCCTGAATCAGGCCCACATCTATTTGTAACCTCACCAGTTCCCGGAACAACAGCTGCCTTTTTCTGGGAATATTTAGCCCTTTTACATTCAAAGACATACATTTAAATTCCCCCATATTCACACAGTGTCATTATTCTTTCCTTATTTTCCCTGCTTACTCGTTGGCCATTGCTTTTTAATAGCTCTTTGTTTTTTGTTACACATATCTGAGCCCCCCTTGTTATCACACAGAACTGATCTCTCTCTTCATCCTCCCTCCGTTGAATAAATCCCATCCCTTCCCCCCAAATGTCCCTAACAAGTGTGTAATACCCCGTGGTGTACCCGCGGGCGTCTACCTATGGAGGAAGCAGCCGTCCCGCTTCCAGCCCACCCCACAGAGTTATCATAGTTCCATACCTGATATTAACAGATTATATGCGATTTATGCTATAACAGTGTTCTTAAGTCAATTTGATATCTGCTTAGGTTCAGATGATTCGTGGTGCGGATTGCTGGCGTTGTAATCTTCTGGGCCCTTTCCCCACTCTTTGCCATCTTGGCGGGAGGGGTCTTGTATTATTCTTTTTCTCATGACCCCCTGTTCTTCTCTCTTCAGGTTCCGGTGTTTCAGGGCAAATAGCCCTCGCCTCTTCTATAGATTTTACTTGGTGCATAGTTCCATCTTTATAAAAAGCTAATGCAAAAGGATGCCTCCACCTGTATTGAATTTTAAGTTCTCTCAAGTGTCTGGTGAATGGTTTCAGGTCACCCCTTCTTTTTAATGTTGCTGCTGCCAGATCCTGATAAATCTCAATCGCATAAGAGTCCCACTGGAAGTCTGGTATCTGACGAGCCATTTTCAGCACCCGCTCTTTTAGTTTAAAGCTAGAAAAGCAAGCTATGATATCCTTTGGTTTATTGCTCCGATTTGCTCCCAGGGCTCTGTGAGCTCTTTCTAAATGTATGGTAGTGGCTTCCACGGTTTCTCCATTGTTTGAGAGCAACACACTAACCAGTTGTTGTATTACATGCTCACAGTCTTGGTACGTGGGCACTTCTGGCAAGCCTCGAAACCTTAAATTGTTGCGCCGGCCCCGATTTTCTAAATCTTCTATTTTTTCTAGAAGCTGTTGCTGGGTCCCCTGCACCTCACCAATTTGTTGATCCATGCTTCCCATGGCTTCACTATGTGTTTCCATCTGAGCTTCGATGTCTTCCAGGCGCGAGCCCAGTTCCCGGATCTCCCCTCTCAGATCTTCTTTAAGTGTCACCATCTCCGCCCGAAGTGCTTTCAGGTCAGAGCTAATGTCCTGTAGCCAAGCCTCTAATCTCTGGGGGACCTTTTCTTCTGTATCTCGCTCCTTTTGGGGCTCTGATGCGTTTCCCGCCGGCTTGGTTTTCCCTCCATTCGCTTGCTCCGATGCCTTCCGCATATCCGCCATTTTGTTTCGGGACGGCGCTGTTCTTGCTACAAAAGCAAAACGGGAGAGATCCGCCACTTTGATTTCCAAACTCAGGTATGTTCGCCCCTTTAGCTTCGCTATGCCTCTCTATCTCCGTTTCAGCTCTCAAGCAACGCTAAATCCTCGTTTTTTTGCTTTAGTTCTCTGTGGGGCTGTGGGAGCTTCGTTCTTAAGCTGCCATGCTGTTGGGTGACGTCACTTCCTCCATAGGCCATTATCTTTAATAAACTTAGATGCCAAAATATTTGCCAAAATTCTTGCAGAGAGAATACAACATTTTTTACCCAAACTCATTCACCCAGATCAAACTGGTTTTATGAATGCGAGATCCTCTTCAGATAACACAAGAATTTTCTCTAATATATTAATACATGGTCAAGAAACCTCAGATCCTTTGGTTGCAATAGGACTTGATGCTGAAAAAGCTTTTGATCGTGTAGAATGGCCATATCTGTTCAAAGTACTGAAATGGTATGGTTTATCTGATGAATCAATTAATATAATAAAGGTCTTGTATACTTCCCCAACTACATTCAAATAAATGATGTAATCTCTAAACCTTTCACTCCAACAAGAGGCACTAGACAGGGTTGCCTATTGTCACCATTATTATTTAATTTAGCTCTAGAACCATTACTAACAGCTATTCGTCAACATCCCCTTATACACGGTGCTAAAATTGGTCAACAAAATATTAAATTAGCAGCATACGCGGACGATGTTCTATTATTCACTTCTCCTTCCTCAATACCTCACATCCTGTGTTTAATCTCTAAATTTGCTAAAATATCTGGTTATAAATTAAATACCACAAAAACTGAACTTCTGCCTATAAACTGTGTACATTTGAAACATGTTATTAAACAATATAATTTTCAATAGAATGAAAATCAAATTAAGTACCTGGGAGTTCTTTTCGGCCCCACTATTGAAGATACTATTAAATATAATTCTGATAATATAATTAAAATCACTGAAACATTAACTCAAAAGTGGTCCCTTTAAGGCTCAACTGGTGGGGTAGACTAGAAACTATAAAGATGATGATAGTGCCAAAAATTAATTACATTCTTAGTATGCTCCCTGTATTACTGAATCCTCCAACATATAAGACAATTGAAGCTAAACTAATACAATTTTTATGGAGTAATAAAACACCTAGAATTTCTGTTAAAAAATTGAAAGCTTGCTCACTAAAAGGTGGTGTCAATTTCCCTAGTTTCTATGAATACCACATATCCTTTCTTTTAAAACAAAACTCAGCTTATATGTATGATTAGGAACAACACATCACATCACCATGGTTCCATCTTGAAATACTAAAGCAACCAGATACACCAACACATTTCTTTCCTTGGTCTCAACAGACTAAAATCTCTTCCAATGTTTTGTTTAAAACTCTTAAAACAGTTTTCAAAGAACTTGATTCAGTTCTTACACACCCCTTAACACATACCATATACATCCCAATTTGGAATAATCCAAAGTACAAAATTAACAACTCTTGTATTAATTGGACTGCTTGGAAAAGAGCTGGCATTTGGTCCCTTAATGATGTCATAAAAGATCACTCTTGGCTTCCCTTTTCCCAATTATGTATAAAATTTGGCCTCACAAATTCTCAACACTATAAATGGATCCAACTCAAACATTGTGTAACTAATACATTAGATAAAAGTAAATTAACTACTGAGTTACCCACTTGCTGGAAACTCTGCAAATCATTTATGTCTTCCAAAAAAGTTGCATCTACATAGTACAAAATACTTCAATGAGCTAAATTTAGCTCACCAACTAGTACCATGCAATCATGGGAACATGATCTAAACACCCAACTAAATGAAAAAGAATGGGAAAAATTCTGGTTCAAAACTACTCATACCACCAAATCAGCATCCATTTCACAATCCATGTTCTACCTAGCACACAGGGCCCTATGGACTCCAGCTAAACTCGCCAAAATGAGTACGACAAAAACCAAAAATAATATGAATAAATGCTGGACATATGAAAGGGATGTTGGAAATCTCAAACATATTTATTCTTGTTCATTTGTTCAAGATTATTGGAACTCTGTATGGAACACAATATCATCTACCTTGAATATTCAAGATGTTTTAACATATAACATAGTCATATTTGGATCCCTAATGATACAATCACCACTAGACAAATATCAAGCACAATTATTAGACATAATGTTACATCAAGCCTTAAGAACCCTTTCTTTTGTTGGAAAGACCTTACCAAAGTAACGTATTTAACTTGGTGGAATTCTGTGTGTATATTAGCTAAATATGAATATGCTGCGGCTGAAAAATATAACTCACTTGTTAAACACAATAAAATATGGACTTCTTTACTAGATCAACTACATAATAACCTCTCTTAGAGTTGAATTTATGTATGATCATGACTTATTATAGCAATAATTCTTGTATAATCTTAGTCTAAACATGTATGCTGATGCTTTGTTATTGTTAATCTGTTATGCTGGTTATTTGCTTTTATTTTAGCCATTTGTTATTGACTACAAAACACAATAAAAATATTGGAACAAAAAAAAAAAAAAAGAAAGCTAAACATCATCTTCTTTTGCTTCTTATATATATAAAATTTTACATGTAAAAAAAATTTCAAATATGTATGCTTCAGACACATTGCTCATAAATCTCACTGTTTGGGGAGTGCACCTTTGGCATCTATGGATTTTACCAGAGGCAACAGGGGGTGAAAATAGCTTGCCCAGTTTCCCTGGTTCTCTGCCCCCAGATTCACTGTTGCCAAGTTATCCAGTTCCAGGAGGGAGACTTTTGACCAGTCCTGTTTTTACATTACCTGTAGTCCTTAACTATATCAATTCTATCCGATATTCAATGCTATTTAACTGGTCAGAATGGCTACTGACCAGTTAAATAGCGCTTAACCGGCTATCTGTCGATATTCAGCGGAGGATAACCAGCTATCCCCTTCTGAATATTCCCGGTTAGCGGCTAGCTGGTTATATCGACTTAGCCGGTTATCTTCAAACTGGCCAAAAATAACCCAGATATTCAATGCTGGTCACCAGAAATGGCCCGGCATTGAATATCCGGGCTTAGCGCAGACCACAGGAGTTAGCTGGTCTAACTCCAGCCATCTTAATATCGAACCAAAAGAAATCAGTGCTGCAGGTCCCATAATGCACTAGGATAGGGTTGTCAAAATTCCAGGAAAGGCCTAAGATCTCATGTCTGGAATTGAGTAATTTGGTAACTGCCAATCTCTAGCCATTATGCCACTACATTTAAAGCAAAGGATTAACTAGTCTTCATGCTCATTCACTACTACTGCTGTCACGCCCACATCTAGGTTCTGCATATTTCCCTGATACATCTGGAAAGGTAAAATGTGGGGGGAAGACTATGAATGAAGATATGGAAAGGGTGATAAACAAATGAGATTCCAATGGAGGGTATATTTGCCTAAGGCCCAAGACAGTGGTCGCCGCATCTCATAAAAGATATAGTGGAATTAGAAAAGGTGCAGAGAAGGGCAATGAAAATGATAAAGGGGATGGGATGACTTCCCTTAGAGGAAAGGCTAAAGCGCTAGGGCTCTTAAGCTTGGAGAATTTGTGTTCTAAAATGTAAGAAACAAAACAACTGGAACAGACAGGAACAACAAACACACAGAGTGAATAGAGAAAAGGGACGGTAAACTAGGGAGGGATGCTGGATTCATCTGCTGCAGCTAAAGGAAAGAAAATTATCAAGACAGACATAATTTTACCTTCCTTAGCGCAGGCAGCAGATGAATCCATCAACTGGTGGGATGTACCAAAGCAGTCTCTAGATAAGGAGGGACACCGTCGCTCCACTAGCCAAGACCGCCGCACCAAAAGAAGCATTGGATTTGGCTGCCAAGTCCACTCTATAATGCTTGGAAAAAGAGTGTAGAGAGGCCCAAGTAGCCGCCCGACAAATTTCTTGTAAGGACAAGACTGAAGACTCCACCCTCGAAGTTGACTGCACTCTAGTAGAATGTGCACGTAAAGGTTCTGTCGCGATCCGACCAGCCAACAAGTATGCCGAAGAAATAGCTTCTTTAAGCCATCTCGCAATAGTCAGTTTTGAAGCCGCTTGATCACGATGAGAACCTGCAAGAAGCACAAACAAATGGTATGTCTGTTGAAAGTCGTTAGACATCCCCAAGTAGCGAAGGAGGATGCAGCGCACAACCAAAAGATGAAGTCTCCAAAAAGTCACGGGAAAATCCTCTTCCCGAAATGAAGGAAGAAAAAGAGGCTGATTGAGATGAAAAGCCGAGATGACCTTTGGCAAAAAGAAGGCACAGTTCGCAACGTGACCCCCGCTTCCGAGAACTGCAAAAAGGGATCCCGACATGAAAGGGCCTGAATCTTGGAGATTCTCCGCGCTGAAGCTATAGCCACAAAAAAAAAAAAAAAAAGTCTTCAGGGTGAGGTCTTTATTCGAAGCCCTATGTAATGGTTCAAAAGCAGGGACCTACAACACCCTAAGAACTAAATTAAGGTTCCAAGACAGACAGGGTTGACGTAAAGAGGGGCAGAGATGAAGAGCCCCACGCAAAAAACGTACGTCGTCTGGATGCGCTGTCAAGGGGGACCCTGACACTCTTCCCTGAAAACACACCAGGGCTGCCACCTGAACCCGAAGCGAGTTTTAGGCCAAACCTTTCTGTAAACCTTCTTGCAAAGAGGCTAAGAGCTCAGCAACCGAAGCTTGAAAAGGAGACCACGTGTGGGCTTCACACCATGCCACGAAAGTATGCCAAACATGGGCATACGCTGTCGAAGTGGACCGTTTACGAGCCTGCAATAGAGTAGCTATGACAACATCAGAATAGCCCTTTTTCCTCAAACGTGACCTTTCAATAGCCAGGCCGTAAACTGGCCCCTGATGAAGGAGGTCAGGCAGGACTGGGAGCCGAAAGGGCGACTCCATCAGAAGCTGCACCAGGTCTGCATACCAGGGACACCAAGGCCAATCTGGAGCCACCAGAATGACTCGGCCTGGGTGCAGAGCAATCCTCAGGAGAACCCGTCCGATTAAGGGCCTTGGAGGGAAAACATACAGAAGAGCGTTTTCTGGCCACGAAGAAGTGCGTCTAGGCCTGCAGACTTGGGTTCCTTTCTTCTGCTGAAGAAAATGGATACCTTGGTGTTCCTCTGGGTCGTCATGAGGTCCATCATCGGAGTTCCCCATTTCCGACAGATCAACTGAAATGCCTCCGCCGACAACTCCCACTCCGCTGGATCCAGGGTGTGTCGGCTGAGGAAATCTGCTTGCACATTGCTGATACCCGCAATGTGAGCTGCCGACAGGCACTTCAGATGAGCTTCGCCTACCGGAGGAGGCGATCTGCTTCTGTCGCCAGGGCTGATCTCCGAGTGCCGCCCTGACAATTGATATAAGCCAGTGCTGTAGTGTTGTCCGAAAATACACGGACCTCCTTCCCCTCCAACAAGGTCTGAAACTGTAGGAGGGCGTTGAACACTGCTCTGGGCTTCAGGCGATTGATCGGCCAACTGGCCTCGCTCGCTGACCAAGTTCCCTGGGCATAACGTTGAAGACAAAGAGCCCCCCAACCCGAGAGGCTGGCATCTGTGACTACTACTACCCACTGTGGAACTGCCAGAGATACACCCTTCCGCAAGTGGGGACCGTGAAGCCACCATGTCAAACTGCGCCTCGCCCTGGGAAGCCAAGGGAGTCGGCACTGATAAACCTAAGCGACAGGAGACCACCTGCACAGAAGCGAAGACTGAAGTGGCCTCATGTGAGCTCTGGCCCAAGGAACAACTTCCAAGGTCGCTGCCATGGAACCCAGGACCTGAACATAGTCCCAAGCCCGGAGAATGGACAACAGGAGAAGGTCAGAAATCTGAGAATGGAGCTTGAGCACACGGTCCTCTGGGAGGAAGACACATCCCAGCGCTGTGTTGAAGCAAACTCCCAGGTAGTCTAACTGCTGAGACGGAATCAGATGACTCTTGGGTAAGTTGATCACCCAGCCCAACGACTGCAACAGACAAATGACTCGGTCAGTAGGCTTGCGGCTCTCTAGAGCCGAGTCCTCTCAAATCAACCAGTCATTGAGGTAGGGATGAACTCTGATCCCTTCCTTCCTCAGGAACACTGCTACCACCACCATGACTTTGGAGAATGTCCAAGGAGCCGTGGCAAGGCCAAAGGGGAACGCCCAAAACTGGAAATGATGTCCTAAAATGGCAAAATGGAGGAAACGCTGATGTTGCTGCCAAATGGGGATATGAAGAAATGCCTCCTTGAGGTCCAGAGCCGTGAGGAACTCTCCTGGCTGAACTGCTGTTACCACGGACCGCAAGGTTTCCATGTGAAAATGCCGGACCCTCAAGAACTGATTTATCTTGCGGAGATCGAAAATGGGCCGAAAAGAACCCCCTTTTCGAGGCACCACCAAATAAATGGAATAGCAACCCGTCCGGATTTCGGAAAGCGGGACAGGAACCACTGCCCTGAGATCCACGAGGGAACGAATAGTAGCTTCGACTGCTACCCGTTTGGAGGTGGAGACACATTGGGATTGCAAAAAGGCATTGCCTACAGGAGAAGAAAACTCTAGTTTGTAACCTTCTCTGATAATATCCAAAACCCATTGGTCTGAGGTAATGTTGGCCCACTCTTCGTAAAAAAGGGTCAGCCGACCGCTAATCTCGGGAACTGGACCTTCGCCCATCATTGCATAGGACGCCCTGAAGCACCTGGGTGTGAGGAGGAGGCTGTGGAACATTTATCATTTCGAAAGAAAGAACGCTGCTGAAAACGGTTTCGCTGGAAGTTAGCAGCAGGCCGACCAAGCCAATACGCCGAGCCTCTCAGAAACGTGGTCGAGAAGAAGAAGAAGAAGAAGTTGTTCTTGGAGTCGACCGAGCCTTGTTCTCTGGCAGGCGTTGACCCTTAGAGTCACCTAAATCCTTGACAATTTTTTCTAAATCTTCTCCAAAGAGAAGCTTGCCTTGGAAAGGACGTCGAGTGAGTCTCTGCTTCGAGGTCAAATCCGCCACCCAATTGCGTAACCACAACAAACGGTGAGAAGAAACCGCTAGGGCCATAAGCTTAGCTGATGAACGAACCAGGTCATAAAGGGAGTCAGCTAAATAAGCTAAGCCTGATTCCAAAAGAGCAGAGACAGACTCCAAACGCAGACCCTCTTCCGGGTCATGCTCCTGCGCCTGATGAAGCCAACTAAGACATGCCCTGGCTGAATACGAGCTACAAATTGACACCTGAAGAGCAAAAGCAGAAACTTCAAAGGAACGTTTGAGAGAGGCCTCAAGGCGACGGTCCTTCATGTCCTTGAGCACTACCCCACCTTCTTCCGGAAGGGTAGTCTTTTTGGTGCCTGCAGTTACCAAACCATCCACAGTAGGGAGAACATACTTGTCCGCTTGATCCGCTACCAGCGGATAAAGGCAAGACATTGCCTTGGCAACTTTAAAAGTCCCCTCAGGGTCGGACCACTGAGCTGAGATCAGCTCTTGAATAGCCTCATGAACTGGGAATGCCTTAGAAGGCTTCCTTGTACTGGTCATCTTAAAATTGACCGAGGAAGAAGACTGAGGTTCCGGATCTGCAATATCCAAAGCTGCCAACACATTAGAAATAAGAGAGGGATAGGAAGTGACATCAGCGGATGCAATGGCCGCTTGAAAGAGAAGCTCTGAGCAGTGAATTAGCGAGGTGCCCGACTAACAAGCCAAAAACTACCAAACAGACAAGCAGCAGATAGTGCAGGTGTGGAGGATCATAATCGCCCGATGTCAACAAAGCAGGGAGTGGGAGATCTGTTGAGATTCGCCTTCTCAGGCGGGAGCACACTGCGAGGGAAAAACAAAATGGAGACCACTGTTCAGAGACAACTGGAGCGAGGAGAGCAGCAGACAGGCGCGGATTCCCCGACATTGGCGGCAGGCTAAGGGGACAGCGGAGAGGAGTGCTCCGTGCACTGGAAAGAGTGGCTCCAAGAAATGAGGGATGATTTGAAAGCAGTGAGAGGGGATCTGGCAGCACTCGGAGCAGACCTAAGAGGGGAGCTACGAGAAATGGGGTCCCGCCTGGAAGAGACAGAGACACGGTTAGACACCCATTCTGAAGCATTGGACTCTATTGACCACCAGATAGGTGAGGTCCGGACCAACCAGCAACAGGTCCTCGAAAAATTGGAGGACCTGGAAAAACGAAGTCACCGGTGGAATTTGCGCTTCCAAGGCCTACTCGACACACCAGCATATCAAAACAGCGAAGAGACGGTCCAAAAGATCATAAGTGATCTACTGGCCGCGCATGGAATGGTGGTGGAACCGCACGAGATTCAGCTGGAGAGGGCCCATAGAGCTACAGGCTCTCCACGTGCTAACCTGCCTAAGGACATAGTGGCGTGCTTCCAGGACTACAAATTGAAAGAACAAGTTATGAAAGCAGCCCACCAGAGTAGTAAATTCCAGTGGGACTCATATGGAGTGGAGATATATCAAGATCTAGCAATGGCCACACTGAAGCGGAGAGCAGAACTGAAACCAGTTACTAGACGCCTGCAAGAGCTGGGCATCCGCTATAAGTGGCGCCACCCTTTGCCTTGGCCTTCTATAAGGATGGGAAACTGCACCTGGTCAAGTCCTTGATGGAGGCACGAATGGCATTACCAGAGGAGGAAACACTAGCAACACCAGGCCCTTCAAAAACTGGCCCCGCCCATGTGGACCCGCCAAAATGGCAGCAAGTGGGCAAAGGGCCCAAGAGGCTGCAACGGCAACAATCAACAGCACAAATTACTTGAGAGCCAAGAAGTAAGCAGCAGGACTAAAGCCGAGGCGCCAATGGCTATCCGAGTGGCCAGACCACAAACTGAGAGTTCACCTAGAAAGAGCGGCTCCCTTGAAGGAGCAAAAATGGATGTGAAATTGCAGACTGCAGCATATTTATTTATTTATTTGTAGCATTTGTATCTCACATTTTCCCACCGATTTGCAGGCTCAATGTGGCTTACATTTGCCGTAGTGGCGATTGCCATTTCCGGTTAACAAAATTACAAATGGTATTACATTAAGGTGCATGCATACATGGTAAAGAAGAATACATTATGATATTGCATATAGGTTCGTGTGTGATAGCTTGGACTATTTGACATAATGATTAAAGGGTATTGCATTAAGGTATGTTCATACATTTTAAATAAGAATACGTTATGGTAGTAGGTTGGTTTGTAACATATGTTAGGTCATCAATTACAGAGAGATCATTTTCGACATGAGATTAAACTGATGGTACTTGTTCATTAATAGCAATGTGGTTAATCGGTCAAGTGATAAGAGTTCGGTACTGTCTAGATCATGATCAGTCTTATTACTTAGTAATTAGGATGGTTGTTTGTGGTATGCCTTCTTGAATAGTTCAGTTTTCAGTAGCCTTCGGAAGATAGCTAGGTCTTGCGTTGTTTTTATGGCCTTCGGTAATGCGTTCCATACCATAATTGCGTGCAGATGTAGGAAAAACTGGTTGCGTATGTGGATTTGTATTTTAGTCCTTTGCAGTTGGGGTAGTGTAGGTTGAGGAATGTGCGTGCTGATCTTTTTGCGTTCCTTGCTGGTAGGTCTATAAGGTCTGACATATAGGTCAGGGCTTCCCCATGTATAATTTTGTGGACCAGGGTGCAAACTTTGAATGCAATTTGTTCTTTTAATGGAAGCCAATGTAGCTTTTCTCTTAGGGGTTTGGCGCTTTCGTATTTTGCTTTTCCAAATATGAGTCTGGCTGCTGTGTTTTGAGCAGTTTGAAGTTTCTTAATGATTTGTTCTTTGCATACGGCTTAAATGGCATTACAGTAATCTAGGTGGCTTAGCACCATTGATTGTACCAGGCTGCGGAATATTTCCCTTGGGAAGTATGGTTTGATCCTTTTAAGTTTCCACATTGAGTAGAACATTTTCTTTGCTGTATTTTTTCGCATGGTCTTCAAGTGTGAGATTCCGGTCGATTGTGACTCCCAGAATTTTTAGACTGTTACAGACCGGAAGTGTATAGTCTGGGGTGTTTATGGTATTGTATATATTTGTGTTGTATTGTGAAGATAGGATGAGACATTATGTCTTTTCTGCATTTAGTTTCAGTTGGAATGCGTCCGCCCATGAATTCATTATTTGGAAGCTGTGTTTGATTTCATTTGTGATTTCGGTTAGATCATGTTTGAACGGGATATATATCATGACATCGTCTGCATAGATGTATGGGTTGAGTCCTTGGTTGGATAGTGATTTGGCTAAAGGTGACATCATTAAGTTAAAAAGGGTTGGTGAGAGCGGTGATCCTTGTGGTACTCCACATTCGGGTTTACATGGCGTTGACGTTTTTGATTTTGAGATCACTTGATAGGTTCTTGCTGTTAAGAAGCCTTCAAACCATGTTACTACGTTTCCTCCGATCCCGAAGTAATCTAGGATGTTCGAGAGTATTTGGTGGCTGACCATATCGAACGCACTGGACATGTCAAATTGTAGGAGCAGCACATTGTTTCCGGTTGCAATTAGTTGTTTGAATTTGGTTATGAGCGTGGTTAGCACTGTTTCAGTACTATGGTTAGATCGAAATCCTGACTGTGATTCATGTAATATTGTGAACTTGTTTAAGTAGTTGGTAAGTTGTTTGGTTACCATACTTTCCATTAGTTTCACAATAAGGGGGATTGATGCTACTGGTCGATAGTTGGTTGTGTCGTTTAGTTTTTTCTTTAAGTCTTTGGGTATAGGTGTAAGTAATATGTTTCCTTTGTCCTTGGGGAAGAGTCTGTGTTGTAGCATGTAATTCAGGTGTGATGTGAGATCTGTTATGAAGCGTTTGGGGGCGGATCTTATTAGATTGCTGGGGCATATATCCAATTTGGAGTGGGTTTTGGAGAATTTGTTAATTGCTTGAGTGATGGTTTCTTCGGTTAGTAGGTCGAAGTTAATCCAGATTCGATCTGCTGGATATTCATCAGGATTTGGGTCTAGGCAGTCCATAAATTTTTCATGATCAGTAGTATTAAGTGGTAGCGTGGATCGTAGTTTTATAATTTTCTCATTGAAGTATTTGGCAAGGTTATCTGCCAATGGGGTGTCTGTGCTGGTTGTGGTGACTGGTGTGATGTCTATTAGTTTGTTCACTAGTTGGTAGAGTTTGTGTGCATCTTTATAGTCAGGTCCTATTTTGGTTTTGTAGTATGCTTTTTTAGTTTGTCTTATCAAGTATTTGTATTTTCTTTGTAGTTGTTTCCATGCATTAAGTGTCTGTTCATCTTTCATTTTCTTCCATGCTCGTTCAAGTCTCCTAACCTGTGTTTTTAGTAGTTTCAGTTCTTTGTTGAACCAAGGTATTGAGTTTTTTCTTCTTGTTGTCCTTTTTTGTAATGGTGCAATTTTGTCTAGTGTGTTCTTACATCTGTCGTCCCAGTTTCGTAGAAAGTGTTTGGAATCTGTTTGTGCTGTCCATTCATTATTGTAGATCTCTTGCCAGAATAGTACAGGGTCGATTTGGCCTCTCGTCATGTAGGTTATGGATTCTTGCTTGAGGTGCGTGCCTTTTTTCCGCCAAAAATAAAGCACAATTACATTGTTTACTATTCAACACGGATCAGCCACAACATTCAAAAAAATCAATCACTTAGCTTCATGACCGGAGCAAATATTTGACTGGAAGCAACGTATCAGCTAGGAGAAATTTTTTCACTGTCGACATTTGAGAATCAGGTCGCTCTGACTTCAGAAGAGGCAAAAACCAGCGCTTCAAGCTAAGTGATTGATTTTTTGAATGTTGTGGCTGATCCGTGTTGAATAGTAAACAATGTAATTGTGCTTTATTTTGGAATTTTTCCAGTTCATATTATTAAGAGGTCAATGAAGGGAATCTACAAGTTCTTTATATCCATTAAGTACTCTCTGTAGTGGGGTGCATAGATTTGACTGTTCTTTAATAGCTGAAAATACCCCGCTTTCCGTTTTTTATTCACAGAACCTTTTTCTCCTCCCTGAGTCAGGGAGTTTTTTTGTTATCTGTGAGTTTTTTCGGAAGGCAGGAGGAGCCCATGATGTTGGCCAATTCAGTGGAGTCCTAATTATAGGTTCCCTGGGCTATTGAGGCTATTTTATTTATACATATTTGTTGTTATAGTTCAGGGTCTTGCACTCATCTACAGATTGTATAAAAGGAGTGATTTTTGTGTTTTTGAGATATATTATTGCACTCCGGGCAATTTAAGAATTTTTGATTATTAAAGTTTTAGAGCAGCCTGCTAAACAAAGACCCGCTGCGGATCTCTTTTTACCACAACGGGAGCAGCATTTAACTGCTTCAGCTACCATACCGACGTGCACCTCGAGGGAAATAAAAGAAATGAGTTCACTCACCCAGTGCAGCCCAAATAGACCAACAACCTCCCAGACGAAAAAAAACTGACAGAACTGCTGAGAAAATCACCAGTGAGTCTGTGTTCCTGCTCCCTGCAGCCTGAATCTTTTTTTTTTTTTTTTTTTTAACAGCCAAGGCTGCAGCACAAGCTCTGAAGCTGTTTCTCTGTTTTTGTTTTTTTTAATGGTGAGGAAGGATACAGCAATCAGGCCAGGCAGGGAGGCAAAAGGGGACACGGGGTGAGGCAGGGACCCCAAAGAAGTATGCCCCCAAGGATGGCACAAGAACCAATCGCCCCCACTCTCAACTGGCTAGCCAAAAGTAGCCCAGGAGGAGTCCCAAAGCAGAAGAATCCAGGAGCTGGAAAGGAGATGTCCACCACCTGCTGGAAATAGAGATATACTAGCTTACAGAGGGGCTGGTCATCCAATACCACTCACTTAAGACAGTGATCTCTAGATGGATACAACCCACCAGTTGATGGATTCATCTGCTGCCTGCGCTAAGGAAAGTGACACTATGCCATAAATTGTGTTGGGAGGTTCTTGGTGCTTGAATACAATTTGGAACAGGGGATTGAGAGTGCATAGATTTACCTGCGCTTGTTTAGCCGTGCCACACTGCAGTCATTTTCGTAACCTCCTCGCTCATTCAGCATGCCCGTGTGAACAATGTGCCCAACTGGCACATCCAAGTCATTGGAGAACAGATACTGCAGAACCTCTAATGCCTGATCACCTGTAGACTGGGGAAGGAATGGTAGAAAAATCCAACAGAAGTGTAGGTTAGAAAGAACACTTAAGGAAGATAAATCTAGTGCAGAACCAGCTGCTAACTTCATCAGAAATAAATGCTAGTATGATTAAGAACCAATTCCACTCTGTACTTCCACTTACTAGTCTGGTTTCATTGGCTTCTAACTCGCTGGGCTCAAAAGGGGTATTTTTTTATAAACATAAACTGAGTGCAAAAAAGGCACTTATATAGTAAACAAATATTTTTAAAAAAGCTCAGCAAGTGATTTTTCCTGCAATATGAAAAACAGCTAGGTTTTGGCAATTTTCTCAGTTTCTGGCTTGTTCTTCCATTCTCTGGGCTGTCTCTGTGTCTTTACCAACATTTCATGTACTGCAATTTTAAAACTCACAGTTTTCTTTCTGATCTGCTTAGGGATTCTTTGCTGTGGATGTATTTTAGTTTAGTCATCCACATCATACAGAATTCTTACATATTGAAGTTATGGACCCAGAGCTGTGCTTTCAGGTGTCCACTCCACTCTACCTCATCACACAATACTCAACATTACACTTAATTCTGATGCAAGGCTAGGGAGAACTAGTGGATTGTGTTCACTCTGTGGCTTATGGAACAATGATATTCTTTTATGATAAGACTAAAATGACCATAGTAAGTGATCTTTGTTTTTGAAATGCTACTCTTTTAACAGTATGTATATTATGTTAAATCAGATCTGCACATGCACCAAGAGGTGATCTTACCGGAGGGCCCTGCCATTGGATGCACGTTTGTTTTATTGGGATTTAACAACCGTCTTTATGAAGAGACTCACCCAAAGCGGTGTTCAGCATGTACATTTTAACATAAAATATATAATTTTGTGTTAACAGCATAACAATAGTAAAATAACCAAGAATAAACATAAATACAATAAATGAGGTAATCTTGAAAACAATAAATTGATACAGCTGGGATACAAAATCCATATGGGAGGCATTTGGTGGCATTGTGGGGAGAAGTACGGAGGACATGGAGACAGACTGATAGGGTATTGACACTGGCGCCTTTGCGATGGGAGCCAAAATTTGGGGCAGGGAGAGAAAATGTTATATTTGCACAGTGGGAACAAGTGGGTATCTTGAATTTCCGAGCTGTGCTGCAGGGGGGAGGGAGACATTTTTTTGATAGAGCTTTTGAAGAGTTTTGATACACTGTGCTCCATATATGGCCTGCCCGGGGGGGGGGGGGGGGAGACATTTTTTCCTATATACAGATTCAACATTTTGTGGGGACATTGGGTTGGAGGGGGGAGAACCCTCAGGAGATGGAAAGTTTGGAAAATCTGTGGCTTTTGTTGAGGAGGGTGCCCAGACCAATATCAGTGATATATAAATTTTTTAGGGGATCTCAGACCATTTGGTTTTCAGGGGGCCTGGGAGGAAGATTTAAATTGCTGTTTTTCTGATCAGGAGTGGTAAGTTATTTGAGGGGAGGTTCAGAAAGCTTCGGTATGTGTTTTGGTACAGGAAAATGCATATAAAGTCCTATTCAGGTGGTACTACAGACCTGAGAGATTGAAGCGGATGTACCCTGGTACATCAGACATATGCTGGAGGTGTAAATCACAGCTGGGTTCTATTCTACATATATGGTGGACCTGCCCAAGAGTGGCTCCCTTCTGGCAGGCCATTATGAAAGCATCTACCATAATAAAACTCACCCTCAACGTTCTGAGGACACTGACGTCAGTGAAGCCAAGCCCTGACTTCCTTCAAAAAGGTTCGAAGGTTCGTGGTGGTGAAGCCACCAAAATCGTTCCGGGCCCCGCCCTCGAGGGCGGAGCTATGGCAGAACAACTAAGGGGTTGGCAGGCAGGGAGGGAGGCGGGGGGTGGGAAATCGCTCTGGGCCCCGCCCTCGCGTCAAACGTCATGACGTTGGGGGCGGAGCAATGGCAGAACAACCAAGGGGTTGGCCAGGGAGGGAGGGAAGGTGTTGGCGATGAAAGCCTTGCTAGCGCCCGTTTCATTTGCTCAGAAACGGGCCTCTTTTACTAGTTAGTAATATTGACTGAATCGTCATTGGTATGTAGTCCTGTGGTATGCCTCTTGGGTTTGCATAACGAGCGGGATTCTTGGGGGGAGAGCAAATGGCTGCGATGGGGGTTGGCAGCAGCCAAGTGCCTTATAGCACAGCATTGGAAGAAGGTAGACCCCCCCGACATTGGGTGATTGGAAATGCAAATTGCGTCAGTTAATACAAATGGAGCGCCTTACGGCTTATCGCAGGGAGGGGGTTCTGCGACATAAGGGTGGGTGGGCTCGAATTCAACAGCGATTACTACGCATTTAGGATGGTGGAGAATTAGAGGATGTTGATGGGCTTGGAGGGGGAGGGCCAAGGGGGGGAGGGGGTGAGAGAGCGTGCCTCAAAGAACCAAGGGGCATTCTCAAGTTATGAAGGGGTTGGAAGAGGTTGGAGGGTTAGGGGGGGGGGTGGCGCATATTATTGGCATACAGTCTATTTGGGGTGTGGAAGCTGTTTAAGGGACTAATTTTATAACAAATAATGTAGAGGAGTTCAACTAGATGATAAGTTTGTGTGTGCTGTATTAGTCTAGAAATTGTTAGCCCCTGTGTGGGCTCAAGTGAGCAGGATGTGCTCGTTATGAAAGTTGACTGTTACCAAATTATTATAATAAAAATTTAAAGTGGAAAAAAAAGAAAACTAATAATAGAACTACTGTGAAATAGTATCAAAAATATGCTAACATTGTATTATATTTCTGGTATTTCAATTCCAGTGCTGTTGTGTATAATACTAATGATACAACTAATAAGCATGCATTAGAACATTTAACTAACATAGATATGATGCTAAAGATTTTCTACAATACGGCTTACTAAGAGCAGATACATGATGGGAACAAGATGCATAGTACAGTCAGTTGGGATAACTTGATGGTTAGTTAAACTAAAGGCAAGTTCTTTGTATAGTTAAGCAAGAGATAAGTAACTGATCTAAGTTACAGTGTATATAGCAAGCTAGTCTAAGTGCAGAATGAGTGTATAGTCTGCCATCCTATGTATTAAAGGCTTGGGATCTGTACATCTCATTTATTTATTCAGATACTTGTCACCCATATATTTGAAATACATTGTAGTAGGATACAAATGATAATCAAAAACTGAAACAAATGACAACCAACCCAACAGAAATGACAGAAGGAGGACAGCATATCACAAAAATAAATTACCAAAAGATTCTGATAAACAGAATACACAAGGTAAGAAGAACAGAAAGAAAATATGGTTCCAACCTGAACCATGCATTTAACTCACGTCAGGGTAGGCTTTGCAAAACTGCCAAGTCTTAAGCAATATTTTGAATTTCTTCATGGAAGGCTCTAAATGAAGATGTGCAGTATAGGGAGACTATTCCAGAGAGCTTGAACCAAAGCTCCACTAAAGGGTCAAGGTGATATGATTGTAATAATCCCAAGGTTTACACTCTAATACAGTCAGATGTCATAAGGCATTTCTAACATTCAGGCCCCAACTGAAGCAAACAGGTGCAAGTTATGGCCTGCTGTTTCTGAATCCCCCAAAACTCAAGGTTTACATTAATGAGCACACCAGAGCAGCTATGGTCACAGCCTGATGTGGTATAGATGGACTTGGATCTATCGAGTCTGGAAGATTAGAAATTTGTTTTTCTGACTGTATGCTATAAAATCTGTCTGAGACTGTTCTCATACTGTATACAAAACATTTTTGCAAAATAGACACTAGGCCATGACTGCTATTGGGAATACGAGTAAGACTGGATTTCACCTTTAGGAACCACGAAGGAAATTTAGATTGTATCTTGGATAGACTCATATGGATTCCAGAGATTGTAGAGTGTATTAGAAGTAAGGGAGTGTGAATGCTGAAGAATAAGTGAGTGCAAGTGAATGCTGAATAACATTGTGGTAAACACAGGACATGCCCTACCCTTGAGGAGGCCACCAGAGGACGCCTCTTATGGTGAAAGCCTGTAAATCCCAGGAACTGGTCACACTGGTCACTAGAGGAGCTCCAATGGGGACACCAGTGTAATGACTTGAAGGGGTCACTAGAGGGAGCTCCAGCAAAGGCCAGGCACATAGGGCTGGGGAGGACCCATAGTAGTGGATCCCCTTTAAGAAGGAAGCACCCCGAAGGTACTGGACCCTTCTGGAACCAGGAGGGGCCCAGAAGGGGTGTGGTGAGCTATTAGCATCCCTATAAAGAGCACCTTTCAGGGGAGGAAGATGAAGAGACCTCCAAGGAGCATGAGAAGGAAGGAAGGATGCCTTAGCAAAAGGGCGGATCAAGTCAGGCTGGAAACCCCGGGGCCTGGTTCCCGAAGGCGAAGGATCCCTATAAAACAGAAGAAGGTAATTACCTTGCTATTGGGATAATGAGAAGGTGGTACTTACCTTGCTATTGTGATAAGGAGGATAATACTGATCTGGAACTTTAATGGGAAGAAACATTGGAGGAATTGAAATAAGAACTGGACTAACAGCCGTAGGATGGAGGACAGGACTGTAAAGTTAAAGTGAGAGTTGAAAGTCCTTCCAGGGAAGGAGGCTGTTCTAAAACGAGACCCAGGTCCCATATTAAGTGGGCTCAGCTGATGAGTGATTTGAGAAACTGTTTCCTGAAAAAATTCCCTACTTACGTAAGGAATGCTAAGGGAACTGTAATTTGTCTAAGAGGTGGTTAATTTGCATATCCTGCTGAATCCTGATAGTAAAGCATTGTGTTCCTCAGAAAAGGTGCCAGGAGTTTGTGACACGTATACGGAAACTGCAATCTGTTACCAAGGGAACCTCACAAGGAGGGGTCAAGAGCAGGAGGGCTGATAACTGAGGAGCAGTCACCCTAAGTTGGTGGGGACAGAATGAAAATACATAGCCTAGGTGGTCTAATCTGGGGGTGGAGAGTGGCTCCACTGACTACTATAAGAGGTTTATGCTGAAAACAGCTTGTTATGGTTTAATATTTTGTCATAGTTTGCATGAGCTGTATTGAGCAATGTGTACTGTACTGAAGGGTCATGTTTGTTAGAATCTACCCTGGGATACTGTAGTTGGATGCCATACGACTGTTTTCCTTTTGGGTATAGTGAATGTCTTCTATTATGTGCTTGTCCCTGAATGTCAAAGACTCAAATATCCCAATTTAGAAAAAGAAGATGATAGCCTACTTGTAAAAGTAATTAGTAGACGCTGCAAGAATGGGTAATGGTTAATGCAGTGGGCTGATAACCTTGCGAACTGGGTTACAATTCCCACTGCAGTTCCTTATGATATTGGGCAAGTCACTTAACCCTCCACATAACCCAGGTACAAGAAACTTAAATTGAACCCACTAAAGAGCATCTGCACAAGGACAAGCACCATTTTGAAGCTGTAGTGTGAGTGTTTCTGGTAGCAGATTCTGTGTATCAGTACTCTAATTGTTTTGAAAATTTATATGTGAATTAAGGTAAGAATATTTGCATTTTAAGTGTTTCTGTAAGCAGACTCAACAAATAAGTTAGACTGTTTTGTAAGCAGTTGCAGGACATAATATTGAGATTAATTCAATCTGTTGTTTTTGCAGTGATAAAGAGCTGTCTTTTGAAGTTAAGCATTTGAACCATTTTAACTCCTAAGGAAGCCATAAATTGGTGAAATGGTGGTCTCTTGTCAAGTTTGCCTTAAGATAACTGCTCCGCTGATAAATTATCAGATTTGGCAGCATTTTGTGTTTGAGTGAAATTCACATAAAAAATGTTTAGTGAAAAACACAGAAAGGTATAAATTAAAATTAATATAAGCACTTAAATATTAATTTTGACACACATTGGAATCATTTATAGGAGCTTTTTAATGACCTGTGAATGATTTTGGAACGGGTTCAGCATAGACCTTTCAGAGTCTAGCTTTGATGGTTTCTGAGGACTTTTCCCTCGTTCAACGTGATCATGTATTCAATTTAACTGTATGCCACAGATCCAAATTTTTGTGGATCTGATTTAATCTGCATTGTCTGGTAGAACCAGGTTAAATTCCCACTGCAGCTCCTTGTGACCCTGGGCAAATCACTTAAACCTCAATTGTCCCAAGAACAAATAAGATTGTGAGCCCACTCGGGACAGAGAAAATACCTACATATAAAATATGTAAACCACTTTGGTTGTGCCACAGAAAGGCGATATATCATAAGTATATAAGTCAGGTGTTGCCATACTGGGACAGACCGGAGGTCCATCAAGCCCAGTATCCTGTTTCCAACAGTGGCCAACCCAGGTCACAAGTACCAGGCAAGATCCCAAAGCAGTACAATACATTTCATGCTGCTTATTCTAGAAATAAGCACTGGCTTTTCCCCAAGTCCATTTTAATAATTTTATTTATTTATTGCATCTGTACCCCACATTTTCCCACCTATGTGCAGGCTCAATGTGGCTTACATAGTACCATCAAAGGCGTTTGCCCAGTCGGTGGATAACAAATACAAAGTTGTATAGTGACCGTATGATGTATAAGTGGAGGGTCGAAAAGGATGAAGATTGCGTGTTGTCCTGTGCGATCACAGTCATGCTGTGTTGGTAGGTGAAGAGGGCTATGTGGGGTCGTTGGGGTAGGCCTTTTTGACGAGGTTGGTTTTTAGTGATTTCCTGAAGTTCAAGTGGTCGTGGATTGTTTTCACAGCTTTTGGGAGCCCATTCCATAGTTGTGCGCTTATGTAAGAGAAGCCAGCTGCATAAGTTGTTTTGTATTTCAGTCCTTTGCAATTTGGGTAGTGTAGGTTTAGGTAGGATCTTGATGATCTGACTGTTTCTTATTGGTAAGTCTATGAGGTCTGTCATGTATTCTGGGACTACGCCATATATGATTTTGTATATGATAATGGCTTATAGACTTTTCTTTTAGGAAGATATCCAAACTTTTAAAAACTCCACTAAGCTAACTGCTTTTACCACAACCTCTGGCAACAAATTCCAGAGTTTAATTACACACTGAGTGAAGAAATATTTTCCCTGATTCGTTTTAAATTAACTACTTTGCAGCTTCACTGCATATCCTAGTATTTTTGGAAAGAGTAAACAAGCAATTCAAGTCTACCCATGCCACTCCACACATTATTTTATAGACCTCTATCATATCTCCCCTCAGCTGTCTTTTCTCCAAGCTGAAGAGCCCTAGCTGTTTCAGCCTTTCCTCATAGTGTGTCCCTTGCCCCTGGGGGCCAGCAGAACCATATTACAGGCCTAGTATAGGAAGGAATGTACAATAGGGAAGTCATCCCATCCCCTTTATCATTTTCGTCGCCCTTCTCTGTACCTTTCTAATTCCACTAGGGGGCTCATTTTCAAAGCACTTAGACTTACAAAGTTCCACAGGTTACTATGCGACTTTGTAAGTCTAAGTGTTTGAAAATACGCCTCTATATCTTTTTTTGAGATGCGGTGACCAGAATTGCACACAGAATTCAAGGTGCGGTCACACCATGGAGCGATACAAAGGAATTATAATGTCCTCATTTTTGTTTTCCATTACTTTCCTAATACCTAACATTCTATTTGCTTTCTTTGCCGTCGCAGCACACTGAGCAGAGGGTTTCAACATATTATCAACGATGACTCCTAGATCCTTTTCCTGGTCAGTGAATCCTAATATGGAACCTTACATCACCCAGCTATAGTTTGGGTTCCTCTTTCCCACATGTTTCGCTTTGCACTTGTCCACATCAAACATCATCTGCCATTTGGATGCCCAGTCTCGTAAGATCATCTTGCAATTTTTCACAATCTTCTTGCTACTGACCAACTTTGAATAACGTTATGCCATCAGCAAATGTAATTACCTCACTAGTTATTCCCATATCTAGATCATTTATAAATATGTTAAAAAGCAGCAGTTCCAGCACAGACCCCTGCGGAACCCCACTACCAACCCTTCTCCATTGAGAATACTGGCTATTTAATCCTACTCTCTGTTTTCTATCTTTTAACCAGTTTTTATTAATCCACAATAGAACACTATTTCCTATCCCGTGACTTTCCAATTTCCTCTGGAGTCTTTCATGAGGTACTTTGTCAAATGCCTTCTGAAAATCCAGACACAATATCAACCGGCTCACCTTTATCCACGTTTGTTCACCCCTTCAAAGAAATGTAATAGATTGTGCTAGAAAAGGAGAGCTCCACAGAAAATGGGAGAGGTGAAGGGAAGGAAATAGAAAATTTATGGGTACCACAAGCAGGGATTTGAAGATCTTCAGATATGACTCTGCAGACTCAAGCCATCAGCAAAGCTCAAATGGGAACCAGCTGACCAACTGGACCAGACGCAAATCACTCAGAACCAGAGGCTGCTGGAGACAGAAAATACTGAGGAGGAGCTGGAATGGATACCAAGAGAGATGTGTCTCAGTTCAGATTTCAGTTCTCTATTTCTACCTGCTGAACACAACTAACCCACAGGTTATGGAATAGTGGGAAGCTACGAAATGGAATGTTCAATTTTACCTGATGCTTTATTGCATTCCTTCCTGTTTGCTGCAGAAAGTGCTGTCTTTATGGGCAGTATTCAGTCTGTTTCCATTTTAATTTATAGGCGTGTGATATTTAAAGTGGCACCACGCTAAATGCATTATATGGTACAGTGGTTCCTAAACCTGGTCCTGGAGGCACCCCAGCTAGTCAGGTTTTCAGTATATCCACAATAAATATTCATGAGATAGATTTGCATGCAATGGAAGCAGTGCATACAAATCTCTCTCATGAATATTTATTGTGGGTATCCTGAAAACCTGACTGGCTGGGGTGCCTCCAGGACCAGGTTTGAGAACCACTAGCATGGTATGTTTCCAGCTGGTTTGAAAATCACTCCATAAATTCACTAATGACAGTTTAGTTCAGTCATACCCTCCTTAGCTACATTATACAGTTCTACTGGTAGGCACATGAAAGCGGGAAGACTAATTTAAGTAGTATCCCAGTAACAAGAGATGTGTTATTAGGGGGAAGAAGTGGAAAATTGCACTCCGAATCCCCATTTTTCTAATAAGAAAAGGAAAGCCATTAGATATGGTTGTCTAATGCTACAAACATATTAAAAATTATATCTGTGAGACTCATTGCAGAGTGAGCATGAGGGCTCAGATACTTATGCTGTATTAACACCAATTGTATCTCATCTGCCCTAAATATATAACAATGTCAAACTGGAAGAATGATGAATTAATTTCACCATTTTCACTCTTAGTAATAGAGAGGGAGCAAAAAGGATGTTGTACAAGTGAATTCAACAAATTAGAATCGGAAGTCACAGAAAAAGAAAAGACAGACAAAACCAAAGAAAGCAAGTTCTATATAGAAACAAGTAACCTGGTGATTTTCCTCTAAATACTTACACTGATTTCAAACTTGGTGAATGAGGACATGTCTATGACGCACACAGCTTCCTTACAACACTTGACTTCTGATCCTACTATGTCAAACCAATCAGGTTTGTAGAATGTTTTACTCTGATCCAAAGCCAAAAGATCTAAGGGCCAAAACAGAAATAAAACTCAACAGGTCAAATAAGATACAACATGGTCCTTGAAGTAAGATCTTCTATAGCAATTCCACAATACAAGGGACATTTCCTGATCTCTGGTGCTTTTTCAGCTGAGCAATAACTCTCTTTTAACAGAAGTACTAAACCTTTCTCAGATTTTAGACCAAATAATTGAAGGAAAGATTTCTTCCTCAAATGGGCAGTCTTGAGTTGAGAAACAATTTCTTAACAGTAGGATTGCTGGATATATGGTATATAAAACAAAAGCAAATATGACCTCTTACCTTTTCCGGGTGGAACAAAGAATTTGGCTCTCTCAAAACCATGTTTCTCCATCCAACGAGCTCCTTGGGCATCTAATCGGTCATATAAGGGGGAAGTGCGCAGTTGCCGGCCTGTCTGGAAGTCCCACCGTGGAACCTTCAAGTCATAGATCAGGGCTGGAAAGTCAAGAAAACACTCTTACCACAACAGGTGCGGCACTCTACAATGAGGTTTACCATGCCAAGGAGAGCCTGATACTATAGGGTATTTTTGCACACCAGAGACTGCCTCATATCCAACGAGAGAGCATTATATTCCATAGTGTATCATACCAGAGAGGAGAGGTATCCCACAATACACCTTACTCACACTCATGAACAGGTATTTATATGTCTGTAATCATTTTCTAAAAGGTAGTACATTCATGAATTTACAAGGATAGTTCACATGACTTGCCTCATGACTTATCTGTATGCATCCAGTAAAAATCACCTTTGGCAAAAGCATGTTATTACATAATGTCCTTCCCAATATCAGTGACAGAACGGCAACTCTCTCCTCTCAAAATTCTTATAATACCAGACCCAGCTGAATATCCTAAGCGTTGTACATTCCATAAACTCTCACAGCTGGCAACTATCAAAGCACCATGTGTTCTTCAATCAAACTGATCTGTTAGTTGAGAATCTCAAGCACTCACCAGTGAACTCCATTTTCTAAATTTCCCAATATTGAGTTCAGACTCTGTGATATACTCAGAAATTCTGTTATATTAACTGTACCTTCCAAATTTGAACTGCACATCAAGAATACGATTAAAAGTTTAACCAATTATTATGGCATTAGCAGATAGGCACAATCATTATTATGAAAATATGGGTCTAGTAAAATCACTAGGATTTTTTTCCAAAGTACCCAAATCAAAACTACAGTGGGGGAAATAAGTATTTGATCCCTTGCTGATTTTGTAAGTTTGCCCACTGACAAAGACATGAGCAGCCCATAATTGAAGGGTAGGTTATTGGTAACAGTGAGAGATAGCACATCACAAATTAAATCCGGAAAATCACATTGTGGAAAGTATATGAATTTATTTGCATTCTGCAGAGGGAAATAAGTATTTGATCCCCCACCAACCAGTAAGAGATCTGGCCCCTACAGACCAGGTAGATGCTCCAAATCAACTCGTTACCTGCATGACAGACAGCTGTCGGCAATGGTCACCTGTATGAAAGACACCTGTCCACAGACTCAGTGAATCAGTCAGACTCTAACCTCTACAAAATGGCCAAGAGCAAGGAGCTGTCTAAGGATGTCAGGGACAAGATCATACACCTGCACAAGGCTGGAATGGGCTACAAAACCATCAGTAAGACGCTGGGCGAGAAGGAGACAACTGTTGGTGCCATAGTAAGAAAATGGAAGAAGTACAAAATGACTGTCAATCGACAAAGATCTGGGGCTCCACGCAAAATCTCACCTCGTGGGGTATCCTTGATCATGAGGAAGGTTAGAAATCAGCCTACAACTACAAGGGGGGAACTTGTCAATGATCTCAAGGCAGCTGGGACCACTGTCACCACGAAAACCATTGGTAACACATTACGACATAACGGATTGCAATCCTGCAGTGCCCGCAAGGTCCCCCTGCTCCGGAAGGCACATGTGACGGCCCGTCTGAAGTTTGCCAGTGAACACCTGGATGATGCCGAGAGTGATTGGGAGAAGGTGCTGTGGTCAGATGAGACAAAAATTGAGCTCTTTGGCATGAACTCAACTCGCCGTGTTTGGAGGAAGAGAAATGCTGCCTATGACCCAAAGAACACCGTCCCCACTGTCAAGCATGGAAGTGGAAATGTTATGTTTTGGGGGTGTTTCTCTGCTAAGGGCACAGGACTACTTCACCGCATCAATGGGAGAATGGATGGGGCCATGTACCGTACAATTCTGAGTGACAACCTCCTTCCCTCCGCCAGGGCCTTAAAAATGGGTCGTGGCTGGGTCTTCCAGCACGACAATGACCCAAAACATACAGCCAAGGCAACAAAGGAGTGGCTCAGGAAGAAGCACATTAGGGTCATGGAGTGGCCTAGCCAGTCACCAGACCTTAATCCCATTGAAAACTTATGGAGGGAGCTGAAGCTGCGAGTTGCCAAGCGACAGCCCAGAACTCTTAATGATTTAGAGATGATCTGCAAAGAGGAGTGGACCAAAATTCCTCCTGACATGTGTGCAAACCTCATCATCAACTACAGAAGACGTCTGACCGCTGTGCTTGCCAACAAGGGTTTTGCCACCAAGTATTAGGTCTTGTTTGCCAGAGGGATCAAATACTTATTTCCCTCTGCAGAATGCAAATAAATTCATATACTTTCCACAATGTGATTTTCCGGATTTAATTTGTGATGTGCTATCTCTCACTGTTACCAATAACCTACCCTTCAATTATGGGCTGCTCATGTCTTTGTCAGTGGGCAAACTTACAAAATCAGCAAGGGATCAAATACTTATTTCCCCCACTGTATCACTGTTTACGGTTCCAATTTTAACAAATGCAAAACCACATATCCCATATTCTTGGTCAGTAAGGGGGAGGCATGAATATTTCCTTGAAAGCAATACCTTGGCTTCCTGGGCGTCTCCGTAAAGAAATCATCAGAGGGGCACCATCACTACTTCAGTGGCCACTCATTACTTGGAGTAAGGTACGAGAGGGGTTTTTCCCAGATCGCGCTTATTTTACATATATGTTTATTTGCTTTGCCCCACAATTTGCCCCAGGATATTTGGATCCCTGCTATCGTACATGGGAGAGCCATGGCCTTCGCAAGATGGGGCAGGTGTTGGAGGAGGGGGGTGCTACATTCATTTGAAGAATTATGTGAGGAATATGGTCTTTCCACCTCCGGTGTCTTTCAATATCGCCAGTTATGAGACTTTATAAATCGTAGAGCGAAGGGAGATTTCAGTTTGTCTGAAACCTGTCTTGAGCAGGCGTTGTAGGGTGGGGGAGGGAGAGGAGGGATCTCCAGGATTTATAGGGCTCTTCTCACATATCGTAATCCTATTGTGTGTTATCTGTCAAAGTGGGAGGTGGCATTGGGGAGGGATTATGATTGTGAACAATGGGAACAGGTTTTTCGCTCCTTGCTCCAGGTATCTACCTCCAGTGCCTTGGTGGAAAATGGTTACAAAATACGTTACTGTTGGTATTACACTCCTCAATGACTAGCTGTTCCGCCAGGGATCAGCTTTATGCTGGCGCCAGTGTGGGATGGAGGGAGACAAGTTCCATATATGGTGGACGTGCCACCATGCTCAGACATTCTTGACTAGGGTCCTAAAGTTGTTTTTAGTGTAACAAAAATTAATTATGACCAAAAAATGGAATATTGTCTTCTCCATTTCAAACAGTGAGTATGCTTCTTCACTCCCTGAGGTTTTTTTTTTTTGTTACATTTGTACCCCGTGCTTTCCCACTCATGGCAGGCTCAATGCCCCATGTAAGCCGCATTGAGCCTGCCATGAGTGGGAAAGCACAGGGTACAAATGAAAAAAAAAACAAAAACACCAAGGGAGTGAATAAGCATACTCACTGCCTCATCTTGCATGTGTTTGTGGCTGGCAAGCTGATCTTGGTTGCGGCATGGAGTCCCCACCTTCCGGGGCTTCGGTTGATTTTGCAGAAGCTGGATTATATTCATCTAATGTCTAAATTAACAGCTTTTTTTAATTTGCAGAAGTCTTTATTATGCACTGCAAAGTAAGTACAACGTCTCCTCAAGTCAAAACATTAGAATAAACTACAGTTCCACAGATACCCTCAAGGAGTATTTTGCAAAAACATGTATCATTGAAATAACAATGCTAGAACAGATGCATACTGAATTTCAGATTTTTTGTTTTTAACATTTCAATACTGTAAATCCCCCCCCTTCCCATATCCTCCCTCCCCTCTCCCCCCCCCCTACACCTTCTCCAACTTCCCATATATAGCCCAGTTAGCCAGAACATTTTTGTAGAAAGGGTCCCCAAACCCTTTCCCATGCGGGCATAGTTTTTCTTCTTACTGCAGTTAGTCTCTCCATTTCACATATATAACGCACCTTAGTGATCCAATGTACCATTGAGGGAACTTTGGGCGACTTCCAACTCTGTGCTAAGTTTGTACGCGCTGCATGCAAGGCTCCTCTCATCAGAAGCCACTGATCCAGCTTAAAACCCTCAGGCCGCTGCCCAAGTAGGAAAATTAAAGGATGCCACTGCACAGATTTACCCACCCAAACCTGCAGACGCGACTTCACCCCCTTCCAATAGGCCTGAGCTTTAGGACATAACCACCAAATATGACCCATGGTCTCCACTCCCCCACATTTTCGCCAGCAATCTTTGGGCACATGGGCAAACATATGATGTAGTTGGACCGGCGTTAAATACCATCTATAAAAGACTTTGATGGCATTTTCCTGCATTGCCACTGCTATGGAAGATCTCAGAATCTTTTTTTCCAGCGCCAGCCATGCTGCCTCTGGTAGAGTAAAATGTAATTCCTGTTCCCACCGTTTCCTATGCAATACATAATGTTTAACTGTCGTCACCTGGTAGGCATACAAGTGGGATAACATGCCCCTCGTTATGTTCCAATTAACACATAGCTCTTCCATAGGGTGTGTGTCCCGCAGCATACAACCTTTATAGACTTGTCCTAAAATGAAATGTTGTAACTGTAAGTATGCATAACGATCGTCAGGCCGAAGCCCAAAATCTTCCACCAACTTCTCAAAAGTTACCATGTTACCACCCACATGTACCTGTCCCAACATGTCCAAACCTGAGTCTGCCCACCTGCTAAATGTAGTATTTCCTATACCAGGTTCAAACATAGGGTTATCCACTATTGGGGCTAAGCCTGACACCGGTGGTTGATGCTCTGCAAACATAAGGTCCCAATAATAAAAGGTGGCCTGTACAGTAGGCGGAAACCTATCCACTCGTCCTCTATATTTACTAGCAAACCACATTATGTGTCCCAACTTCCGAGTGCCTACCAGGGATTGTTCAATACCTACCCACAATTTACTTTCATCCTTCCTAAACCAGTCTATCGCAACTCTAGCTTGCGCTGCACAATAGTACCAGAACAGATTTGGCACTCCCAGTCCTCCCTCTCGTCGACTTTTGTAAAGAAAGGCACGCGGCAGCCTTGGCCTCCTCTGATTCCACACATATCGAATCAATACATCCTGTAGTCCCGACAAGAAGGTGCGAGATAACCTCAGGGGAAGGACCTGAAATAAATATAAGAGACGGGGCAGTATATTCATTTTGATCGTCGCTATCCTCCCAAACTAGGATAACCCCATTGATGACCACTTATTCAGGTCCTCTCGCACCTCCTTTTTAAGTCTCGGGTAATTTGCTATGAACAGCTCAGATAAATCACTCCGTATCTTAACTCCAAGATAGGTTAATTCATGAGCAGCCCACTTAAAAGCAAAAGACGTCCTTAATGTCTCCATCACACCCTGAGGTACTCCCACTGCCAGGCCAAGAGATTTACTCGCATTTAATTTGTAGCCCGATATCCGGGTGTAGTCCTCTATCACCCTCATTAGATTGGGTAACGAGATCAGCGGGTTTGCTAGAGACAACAGCACATCATCTGCGAATAATGCTATTTTATATTCCCGTTCCCCCACCTGTATTCCAGCTATATCGTCATTCTCTCTGATAGCTGCCGCTAAGGGTTCCATTGCTAGAGCGAACAGTAAGGGGGACAACGGGCAGTCCTGTCGAGTTCCTCGACCCAACACAAATGTCTCTGAATTCCCCCCGTTGACTCTCACACAAGCTTGCGGCGAGGAGTACAAGGCCTGTATCCAGGCTCTAAAAAGTTGTCCAATCCCTACTCTATGTAGAACCTTGTCCAAATATCCCCAGTGCACTCGGTCAAACGCTTTTTCCGCATCCAACCCGAGTAACACCATGGGCCTGGCTTTTATCTGAGCAGCATAGAGGAGATCCACCGTTCTATGTATGTTATCCATGGCCTGTCTTTTTGCTATAAAGCCCACTTGGTCTGGGTGGATTAGATTAGGAAGCACCTTTCCCAAATGGTCAGCCAACACCTTTGCCAAAATTTTGACATCTGTGTTGAGAATCGAGATGGGTCTGTACGAAGCACATTCAGTTTTGTCCTTGCCTGGCTTTGGTATAACCGCCACCCAAGCCTCCATCATTGTCTTAGAGAGAGGAGCCCCTTCCCTCACAGCATTGATTATCATTGTCAGGTAGGGTGCCAGCTCTACCACATATGTCTTATAAAACTCATTAGTAAAGCCATCTAACCCTGGCACCTTCCCCGTGGGCAAGGCTTTTACAACCCCTATAACCTCCTCCACCCTCACCGGTTCCTCCAGCTCTCTTTTTTGGAATTCAGAAAAGGCCAGCAGCTCCCTAGCTGCCAAATACTCATCTATTCCCCCCGTCTGTACAGTAGCATCCTCTGTATATAGGTTCTCATAATATTGGGCAAAATGGTCCCTTATCTGAGCTGACTTATGCAACATATCTCCCTTGGCATCCCTTACCCCCAGGATATGCCTATCCGCTCTCATCTTTCTTAATTTAGCAGCTAACAATCTTCCCAGCTTATTGGTGCAAGCGTAACGTACCTGTTTCATTCTCTCATTTATATATTTTAAACTCTCCTCATGCAACCCTGCAATTTCCAGTCTCACCACCTGCAATTTGCGATAGTCAGACACAAAGCCGGAGGCCCTATATCTGTCTTCCAGGACAGCCAATCTTTCCATACACTGGGCTAGATGTACTCTATGGACTCGGACCTTTTGACTAGCACATTTAATAAAGTGCCCCCTTGAGACTGCCTTGAATGCGTCCCACACCGTACCTAATGTCGGTCCCGAGTCCATATTGATGTCAAAGTACTCCTTCAGAACTGGTTTAAAACTAGCTATTGTATCCGTATCCTGTAACCGGTTGTTGTTAAACGTCCACCGTTTGTCCCTCACCTCCTCCCTAAGAGAAGGGATGACAGTCCAAACCGGGGCATGATCCGATATGGAAATATTGCCTATAGAGGATTCCTCTCCCCCTTCAGACAAAGTTTTATCAAGAAAAATATAGTCTAGGCGGGAGTAAGTGAGGTGTACCTGGGAGTAGAAAGTGTAATCCCGCCCCCTAGGATGTCCCATTCTCCACACATCATACAGGCCAATCCCCTCTACAAAGTTATTCAAAGCATAAGATATTCTGCAATCCGTCGGAGTAGGAAGGGCTGACTTATCAAGCTTAGGTTGCATAGTGGCATTAAAATCTCCCACCACCAGAACCTTACCCCTGACGAAGGCCTGGACTTCCCTTTGAAGTCACTTGAAAAAGTGTTCCTGCCTCTCATTTGGTGCATATACATTAACCAATGTGTATTCTTCATGCTCCAACATAACATGTAAAAAAAGGAATCATCCCTCCCCATCTCTCTTTGTATGCATAATCTGCACCGGTACATCTTTGTGAAACATGATAGCCACCCCTCTTTTTTTAGCCCCTTTTACGTCCGAGGCACAGACCACATGCGGATATTGTTTAGAGGTCAATAACCTCTCATGCTTTTTTAAGAAGTGAGTTTCTTGTACAAAGACCACCTGTGGCCGTGCCAGACGCAATTCACGCATTAGTCCATGTCTTTTATAAGGGGAATTCAACCCCTTTATATTATAAGTGAAAAACTTATAACCCACCATTGAACCATCTCTGAATGATGCTAGTTATTAAAGAACAGTGTAAGGCCTTCCCTAACTCTCTCTTTCCCCCTCTAACTATACCCACCCCCTCCCTCTCAACCCCTCCCCCCCTACCATGTCCACCCACCAGACAATGCCTTCTAGCATTGCATGGGAACCTGGAAGAAAGTGACTCAAGGAGCGAACTCACCACCCACTCCTCCCCCACACTTCAAACACATCCCCACTCCTTCTTTTAAACCAATTAAACAGCCCACTACAACCTTAAACCCCTTGCAAAACAGAACACTTCTCTCAATCTCCCCAGCTCATCCAGCTAGTCAACATTCATCTCTGATATTGATACAGATATGATTAGAACAGTAGAGTCTTCTTTGAGCCTTCAAGTCTGAGCCTTAGGTGTCTTCTGTTTCTGTGGAACTCTCTTCCACTTCTGCAGGCGCGCTTTGGTTGTTGAAGCCAGCTCAGCAGGCAACATCTCTGACGTGGTCAGCCCAGCCTCATACAAAGACTTCCATACATCAGCCACTTTCCACTTCCGACACTGTTGTCCCTTGAGTTCATAGCAGATGGCAAATGGAAAAGCCCATCTGTAGGCAATTTTTTCTTTATTCAAAACCTCAATCGCCGGTCTCATGGCACGCCTCTGTGTTAATGTGAACACGGAGAGGTCCTGGAACACAGACACCCGGGCTGCATTGTAATCCAAGTGTGGGAGCTTATGAGCCTTCTGCAAAAGCAGTTCCTTAAACGCATATGATGAAAAGCGAACAAGAATGTCTCTCGGTCTATTATCCACTCGCTGACCTTGCACTCTATGCGCTCTATCAATCGCCGCTGCAGCCGGATCCCAGGCCTCACCCAAGATTTTTTCACAAAGGTTCCTCACCATCACTGGGATGTCCTCTAGGCCTCCACTTTCAGGAATTCCACGAAAGCGTAAATTGTGCCTTCTGCCTCTGTTCTCGAGGTCATCAAGTTTATACTGAAAGTCCTCTGATTGTTCCTGCATCTGCGAGATACGCGTGATCAGCACCCCATGCTGTTCGTCCTGGTCGTCTAACCGCTCCTCCAAGGTTTCTACGCGGCCTGCTAGCTATCTCAAATCCAAACTAACTGCATCAATATGCTCCAAAATTTCCACTCGCGTTGCTTTTATTTCAGCGCGAATCGCCTCCAAACATTTTGCCAGATCCGTGGATGCACTCTTTTTTGAGGAGTGGCGCGCCGCTGCGTGTGAGGCCGCTGAATCTGAGTCCAACATTGCGGGAGATGTATGGTGCACGAAAGGCTCCTCGTGGTCTGGCGCTTCGAAGTACGCTCGCTTCCCCTTTGCTGCGACGCTGATGACTTACTCATTTTAAGCAGCAGTTTGTCCGGAACAGCTTTCAATGGGGTTTTGCTGAAAATATTCCTCAAATAGCGCTATTTGGGCAGCATTAAGGTAGGGTACTGTGGGAGCTATAAGCTTAGGCAGCCATTCGCCTCCGTGACGTCACTTCCTACTCCCTAAATTAACAGCTTTGCGTACAGGACAGCTATTGAAGTATCACAAGATTTGGGACCCAGTTGTTTTGTGGACCGCGAATCCAGATCCATCCTTGAGCATCCAATAATAAGAGGGGGGGGAGGGTTTGAGGTTGTATTAGAGAATAATATTGAACTGTTGTGCTTGTATTGAGACTTTGATTGCTGAACGGTTGATTTATGATTGTAATAATACATGATGACTTTTGTCTCTGTTGCCATTCATATTTTTCAATAAAAGAAAAAAAAAAAGAAAAAAAACCAGCCCAAGTCACTTCATCACATACAAAAAACCATTTACCAGACTTATTAGCTTGCAGGTTCGCAACAAATAACAACCAAATACCAGAAAATCCCAACTGGGAACAGGTGATATGGTCAGATCCCAGCAAACTCACACTCACACTGCAATGGAAAGAGAAAATCAAGATCAGTGAACCAAGACCATCGCACACTTTTATAACCAGAGGAAAAGTGGATAACCACGGCTTCTGGTTAACAGTGCAGACCAAACAAATAAACATATCACCCAACGATAGCCATTTCATACGTAGTAGATGACGGAAGAGAAAGTCCTGCACGGTCCATCCAGTCTGCCCAACAAGATAAACTCATATGTGCCATTTCATGAGCAATGGGATGAATTAAGCAAAAACATATTGAACAAAATAGCAACACTCAAAATGAAAACAAGAACAAACAAAAAATCACGTCCTTGGTTCAACAATGAGCTACTAGAGATGAAAAAAAACTATGAAATTAGAAAGAAAGTGGTCCAAAACAAGTCAGATACAAACAAAACTATATGAGAAAAGCAATAAGAATGTATAAACAAAATATAAAGAGAGCCAAAATGCAATACTACATCATGAATGTAAGCCCAGAACAGATCAATTTGAAAAAAGTATATGAACTCATGAATAATCTAACAGCCAAGCTCTACAAACATCAAATGAACCACCACGAACAGCAGACGAGCTCACACAATATTTTGAAGAAAAAACAACTGTAAGAACAAACCTTGCTGTAACACAAACATCCCCCCATAGACTTCCTGCACGAATATGAATTTAACATAGATCACATCAAGGCAGATAGAATCTGGTCCACCTTTAAAATGTCTGCAACCAACACAGTTAAAGCACTAATGACAAAATACGCACATGCAAACTATTAGACAGCTGTGCTAATTACATGATAAAGAATCCACCAGAATGGTTTACAGAATAGTTTACCGAACACATAAAACACATTTTCGTACGATCACTTCCCTCCGGACAAGGGCAACATTATACTTACACAACTGAGTAAATATAGTAAATGCTAGTGTCAAAACTAAGTATTCAAATACTCACACCAACGTGCACTAGTGGTAATAACATTCAACTGAAGCTATTATTCTCATATAAAGGAAAAAAGTGCTGTCTGAACATTTAAACTATTAGTAAGTTACAAGTAATGCAAGGGTCTTGCAACTCCCCACCCTTCCACAACAGTAAGTTAACTAAACATGTCAATAGTATGAAATGAGCTCTGATGAATCAGTCCAGCAAAAGAACAAACAGTTCCAAAATGAGTATCTTAATTAGACTGGCTCAAGGCATTTGACGCAGAATGCGCATTGAGACAATCCTGCGCCACTGTCCATTGATACTATATCTGGCAATATTAAAAATCAGTAACATAAATCAGAGGCCTTGATCATGGCATTTTGCACAGATAGGAGTGAACTTCCGATGGCGCTCTGGCTATAGAATAATCCTGAAAGATTAAAATTGCCATGTCTTAAAAATTTAGGGAGTCACATTTTTGCTTAAAACCCTTTAGTGTCCAATGTTTCCATAATAAGCCATATGGGAACAGATTGATGGGAACATTAGACACTAAAGGGTTAAAGCCTCTGAAAATTTCAATTTTATGAATATACTTGTGCAGTTGTATTATTATTACCACTCGCAATCTCTGTCTGTTATTCTGTGGATGTCCCAGAATGTGAACCCATTCTAAGCATACTGGGCCCATGCTGTCTGAGAGATCAAATTCTTTACTGAGCCAGCTTTCCAGCACCAAACCCAAATTCCTCTCCGGTACGGTTTCAGGAAGCCCCACTATTCACAAATTGTTGCAGTGGAATCAGTTCTCCAAATCCTCTATCTGCTCTGCCTGGATTTTCACTTTGCGTTCCAGAGCCTCAATTGTGCCTGCCGTGCTGCTTGCTGTGTCTTCCACATTAGAGACATGTTGTTTCAGGTCTGCTGTCTGGCGGGTTGTATCAGCTAATAAAGACTAAATGCGTTAACTGAGCAGTAATTTGGTCAAACCTAGGTTCCATTGCCTTGACCAGTGCAGACATGATTTGGGTAAGTTGCTGTTCTGAAAAAATAGATGGCCCTTTTGGTTCCACTGCTGCCATCTTGTCTTCGCTGCTCTGCGATTCAGTCTGCTCTTTTCTTGTGCTTTTCTAGTCATCTCACTCCCTGCTTTTTACACAAATTTGTACATGTAGCTGACTTGCTATATTCTGGGGGAGAGATGATGGTTTGAGGCTCAAAACACGTTGATTTTCAGGCAGTTAGGCACAGGAGCCCGGAGAGGGACTAACCTGCACCTGTCCCCGTCAATGAATCATGTGATCTTCAGACATTTATAAAGAATGCTTGTCAAAACATTCAGTTACACAGTTTTTTTTTTTTGCTTTAATTCCTCTCCTTTAGTGTGTTACTTCCCTAAAGATTACAGGCTCTTAGCAGGGCTGGACAGCCCAGTCTCAGTTCTCTACAGGCTCCTCCCTTGAATTATGTAATGTCACCAGGATTTCTCTTGCTTGTGGACTTGGAAGTGGTGATTTACATATACAGTAAAACTCCAGTAGAGAAAAAGTAAGGCCAGTGCCAACAGAATTCTATGGTCTGTGTCCTGTATATGGCAGAACAGATCAGGATAGGCTGGAGTGGGCTTCAATGGCAACTCCAGTAGTTGGGAAGTAGGGCCAGTGCCAGGCAGACGTTTACAGTCTGAGCCCCAAAAAGGGCAAGGATAGCTCAGGGACAAGTATGTGTGTTTTATACCACATTCATATCATATGCTACGAGATTGGGTGCTGTGTACCTAAGTGGGGGAGGGGAAGATATCTTAAAGTGGAACTTAGCAAGTAAAATGTTGTTAGTTAGTAATGCCATTCGATTGTTGGTCAAATCATGAATTCATAATGAACTAGACTGCTGGGCAGACTGGATGGGCTGTGCAGGTCTTATCTGCCATCGTGTAACTACGTTACTATTGATGTTAATTTCTAGGCTAACTGCAATCTAGTAAGTACAGGATCATACTAAAACTGCAAGATCATTTCATAAAGGGACAAAATAACACTCAGATTATGCTTGCTGAGTTCCATTTGAATCAGTGATCTAAATGTAAAAGGTTCTGTATCCTACTTCCAATCTACAGAGACTGATTGCACTAGACCAGTGTTTCCCAAGTCTGGTCCTGGAGTACCCTTTGCCAGTCATGTTTTCAGGATATCCACAATTAATATACATGAAAAAGATCTGCATATAAAGGAGGCAGTGTATGCAAATCATATTTATGCATATTCATTGTGGACATCCTGAAAACCTGACTAGCAAGGGGTACTCCAGGTCTGGACTTGGGAAATACTGTACCAGACTTACATTCTTAATAAAGTTCTAAATATCACATTATTAGGTTTGAGTAGAAAAGGTGTTATGGTTTAATAAAAGTATACGTCGTATGCATATTGTGAGAATGAGTCTCCAAAGGATTGTGACACAAAATGCCCACTCAGATTTTTAATCATGAGCGTTCCAGAACGGTCAAAAGAGCAGTGCTTTCTCCTGACCGAGCAGGTATCTGCTACTTAACATATTCAGGCCATGGATCCAGAATGCTCTAAAAAGCAGTGCTTTCTCCTGACCAAGCAGTCATCTGCTGCAGAAACTGCAGGAGAACTTAACATATTCAAGTCATGGATCATAATTGTACTCACGCATAACTTCCATTACCCGGTGACGCAGGAAAGTACGGCTGCTTTGAAGAGCACCAAAGCGCTTCAGATCCAGTGGCCAAACATTATCCAGAGGGTAGCCATACACCATCCACTCTGCCAAGTACCTGAATAAAGGGATGCAGAAAAAAATGTCAAACATTATCCAGGAACTACATACCATCTACTGTTATGTACCTGAACAGTCAGGTGGACAGTGGGAAGAAAAAGAAAAGGGCAAAAAGATATCCAATGGAACAGCAACATATCCACTTAACTAGTACCTTAGTACAAAGAGAAAGACAGAATAAGATACTTACTTGTAACAGGCTTTCTATGGGGATATCAGTCTGCATGTGTGTGATATTATCTAATGGGGCTGGGGCTGGAAAAAAATAAACATGATTCTAAGAATTTTCTAGGCCACTGAACTGCAATTGCGGGGTCCCCCTGAGTTGATGTCATCATGTGTGGTCACCTCAGTTCTGTAGACAGCTATTAAAAGGAGAAGCTAGCTCCTACAGAAGCTGAAATAGTTTTGTGAGGAATGATATGCTTTCTGTCCTTAAAGAAGACCTGCTATAGATAATCAACACTGCTTTCTCTAAGAACAAAATGGATCTGCAGCTCTCACACATGGGAATCCCTAGGTAACAAAAAGGAGAAAATGGAAAAACTGAATGCTGATGGGCAGCACTCATGTTTTTGTTGGCAATAAAGTCTTTTTTTCTCTCTTTTTTCTCCTTAAATTGAAGGCAACCTGTAAATAATGCAAATGTGTCCTAGGAGGATGGAGTTGGAGTCTAAACATTAACAGATTCTGCAAAACGGTCTGATCAAACTTAATGTGTGTTGGGAATTCCTTTCCCAACAGTAATGATGGGACTATGTGAACAGACATCCATCTCTCAGCCTTGCAGATCTCTTCTATGGAAGCTGATCTCAGCTGGACCACCAACATTGCTTTGGCTCTGACATTATGAGCCTTGATATCCCATTTCAAGGTCAAGCTCTACTGGGCATAAGTGGTCAAGCTCTACTGGGCATAAGTGAAAAGAAATGCAATCTGCTATCCAAGTTGGCAGGATGTGGCTACCACATCTTATATTTATTAGGGTTAAGAGAAACAAACAGTTAGGTGGATTTTCTAAGGCTTTAGTCTGCTCCATGTAGGCAGCTATGGCTCTTTTGTAATCCAAGTTATGCAAGGTGTGTTTACCTTCATGTACAAAAGACCCGGGGAAACATATTTGGCAGGATGATTGACTGGTTATGGTGAAAATCGGTCACCAGGAATTTTGGATGCATATGAAAAACAACTTTCTTTTTAATCATATATAGGGCAGATAGCTACTAAGAAATGAAGATAGGAGTCACGGACCAAGAAAGGGATCTAGGTGTCGTCGTTGATGATACGTTGAAACCTTCTGTTCAGTGTGCTGCTGCGGCTAAGAAAGCAAATAGAATCTTAGGTATTATTAGGAAAGGAATGGAAAACAAACATGAGGATGTTATAATGCCTTTGTATCGCTCCATGGTGCGACCGCACCTAGAATAGTGTGTTCAATTCTGGTCGCCGCATCTCAAAAAAGATATAGTGGAATTAGAAAAGGTGCAGAGATGGGTGACAAAAATGATAAAGGGGATGGGACGACTTCCCTATGAGGAAAGGCTAAAGCGGCTAGGGCTCCAGCTTGGAGAAAAGGCAGCTGAGGGGAGATATGATAGAGGTCTATAAAATAATGAGTGGAGTTGAACGGGTAGATGTGAAGCATCTGTTCACGCTTTCCAAAAATACTAGGACTAGGGGGCATGCGATGAAGCTACAACGTAGTAAATTTAAAACGAATCGGAGAAAATTGCTCTTCACTCAACGTGTAATTAAACTCTGGAATTTGTTGCCAGAGAATGTGGTAAAGGCGGTTAGCTTAGTGGAGTTTAAAAAAGGTTTGGACTGCTTCCTAAAGGAAAAAAGTCCATAGACCGTTATTAAATGGACTTGGGGAAAATCCACTATTTCTGGGATAAGCAGTATAAAATGTTTTGTACATTTTTGGGATCTTGCCGGGTATTTGTGACCTGGATTGGCCACTATTGGAAACAGGATGCTAGGCTCGATGGACCTTTGGTCTTTCCCAATATGGCAATACTTATGTACTTATGAAGATGACTCACTCTGTATGCCAACATAAATACCTTCAAAAATAAGACCTTTTAGTCAGGTACTTCAACTCAAAGAAGTCTAGTGGTTCAAAGAGAGCATTCATCAGCTGCATTGATACTGTGTTGATTTCCTAAGACCAGTGGGAGGCTTGATGGGAAGCTTCAATAGTAGCAAGCCCCACATAAATTGAACAACTTTTAGTTTGTGTGGCTATCAGACCTGTTGTTTTGCTTCGATTGCCGTTGCTTGCTGCTGCCCTGAGAAACTGCCTAGTCTTGTCTAATGGTTCGGCTGCCTCTGGTTATGACAATTCTTCTGCGAGTACATAATTACATACATAAGTATTGCCATACTGGGAAAGACCAAAGGCCCATCAAGCCCAGCATCCTGTTTCCAACACTGGCCAATCCAGATCACAAATATCTGGCAAGATCCCAAAAAAGTACAAAACATTTTATACTGCTTATCCCAGAAATAGTGGATTTTCCCCAAGTCCATTTAATAACGGTCTATGGACTTTTCCTTTAGGAAGCCGTCCAAACCTTTTTAAAACTCCGCTAAGCTAACCACCTTTACCACATTCTCTGGCAACGAATTCCAGAGTTTAATTACACGTTGAGTGAAGAAATATTTTCTCCGATTCGTTTTAAGTTTACTACATTGTAGCTTCATCGCATGCCCCCTAGTCCTAGTATTTTTAGAAAGCGTGAACAGACGCTTCACATCTACCCGTTCAACTCCACTCATTATTTTATAGACCTCTATCATATTTTATAGTACATTGCTGGATGCTATAGTGCCATTGTGTAATATATTGCTAATGACTGTGTAACCTGATACAGACGTTTTCAACTCAGAGAGCTACTGCCCTATCACATGACTTCAACATTAAGAGGTTTATTATTACGTAAAGTGATTAAAATACAGACCTGCACTGGCCCAAGCATAAAGGCCATAAAGGATCACACAAGAAACCTGAGGAAAGGGAAATGTGGTAAAACAAAGGTAAACCAAAGGCATTCTATGACTTACTTGCCTGCACCCCCGCCGAATGAGATACCAGCAGAGTTCATGCCAGCCAACACAAAGTAACCTTGCACAGTTGGTGACTCCCCCATGATGCACCGCATATCTGGCGTGAAGGATTCTGGACAATTCACCAGCTGAAGGATTTCCAGAGCCTCGAGCGCAGGCATTCTTCGTAGAAGGGCACTCAGAAGTGGTTCTGTACACCAAGCAGACAGACAGAAACCAAAGGCTATCAAAAAACTAACTATCCAAACACTCTAGCTCAATTTCTCACTCTCCCCCCTCCCCCTTAACAGATGCAACAAAAACAGACGGTTCAGATACAAAATCTGCTGCCTGTGTCCTGACTAGCAAAGATGACCTGTGAGATATTCAACACTACAACTTTCTAGAATGATACAAATCAATCTCCTTTTCTTGCATGAACACAGACATCATCACCAACACATCCAGAATTCAATCCTGTGAAAAATAAATATTAAGAAAGGCACTGAAATCTTAGGATATGATACCTTTTGGAGTGGAGGAGTTGCCTAGTGGTTAGTGCAGTGGACTTTGATCCTGGGGAACTGAGTTCGATTCCCACTGCAGCTCCTTGTGACTCTGGGCAAGTCACTTAACCCTCCATTGCCCCTGATACAAAATAAGTACCTGAATATATATAAACCGCTTTGAATGTAATTGCAAAAACCTCAGAAAGGCAGTACTGGTCCATCAAAAATGTAGGACCTGAGCTTATTAAAGGACCCATCTTCAGATGCATTATATATATATATATATATATATTTTTTTTTTTTTTTTTTTTTTTGTACTAACAATGTAATTTTCAGAAGCTAACAGCATATTCCTTTTCACCCATATTGAACCGGCTGTGTCCATCAACCAGCAGAAGGAAACAAGAGAAAATAAGTTGTTGTTTGTGACTCGCCCCTTAAAGGTATCGTGCAGCCACAGAATGTTCAGTATTTTCTCTGTCTCCAAGCAGATGGTGGATGGGCCATGAAGCTCCTCCTTGGTGCTTCTTACACAGCTTCTAAACCAGTTGGTAACCAGGTTTGTGTTTCAGTAGAGCAAGGGGTTCCTAATGGACAGTTTATGCTCCTTTTCAATATGTTGAAAGTTTGTCTGGAGCTACGGTGACATTTAGTGGTGCACAGTTCCTCCCCCACCCTACCACACTCCTCTGTGCTGCAGTTTGTTAAGGAGTAGAAGAAGCCTTTCATACTGCCTTCTGTGTGTGACACAGTGTTTGCACTGTTACTTGAGGCACCATTTTATCTCTTGAAGCAAGTTCTTTCTTCTATTTTTCTCCAGAAAATTTTATCTTTTTTATGGCTCTCTCATGTGAGTTTTTGGGGCCAATATTAGTTTTGGGGGGTCAATATTTGATCAAAGGGTTGGAAAATTCTTGCTATAAGCCATTTTCTGCTTCTTTCCTTTCTGTGAGTATGTTAACTATTTAGTAGTACACTGTTTGGCTAGCCAGCTATGTTCTTAATGCAAGCCTGGGGCTACGCAACTAATTTTTAATTCAGAATTCCAGAATCCTATTTTTCTTAGCTGGAAAAATCAGCCATGTTTCACAGCTGGTCAAGTTACCCATATTTTCAGTTAAAAAAATATCAGCAGCTATGTTTCCAGATTTAAGAAATCTATTCACAACTGTATAATTCAGCTCTACTTGGAGCACAACCATCAGTTGGCATTTAAGTGAGAGAACCAACTGTATTTCTGTTTATCATTTCAGTTGTTTTTTTTAAACTCTGTTTCCGAACTGTACAAGTCAGCTGTTGGTGAGCAGGAACTGGTCTTTAATTCCCAGGCTACATGAACTAAGAGCTGTGACAGTTAAAAAAAAAAAAAAGGATCCAGTTGGTGCATGTTAACTGTACAGCACAGCTCATAAACTCACCTATGCACACCTGAATATGTCACAGGTATTATACACATCTGAGGAACTATGGTATACTTTGCAGATGATGTAATTGAAGATTTTAAAGATTGTTTCTCAACTCTGCCTTGAACAGCAGTGCACTCGGGGTTTGTATTTTTGATTAGAAGTAATTCTCTTTGTATGAAAATGATTTGGAATGTGTAAGAAGATAAGACACAGCTCTAATTAATTTGGTATGTGAAGGGAGAGGTGGAGCCAGTTTTGAGTTCAGACTGGCCACCTGGACTGAGAAACATGTGACCACATTCCCACGTCTCAAGCATTCTGTAATTTTCCTTAGCTCTGAACATGAGTTCTAAGCCTAATAAAAAGGGGAATTTTTGCCAGTGAAATTGGGAGTTTATTTGTAACGTATGTACTATGCAGAGAACTATATTTCCTGGTCAAAGAAACTCCTGGCTTTCATTGTGAACAGGGCCCCCCCCAACTGATAAGAGCCTGGATGTAGAGATTAAGGACCAGTGATGTATGTATAGATATGATGTATGTATAGTGTATTATTGCTTCTTTTCCTGGTCTAGAAACTCCTAGCTTTGCTCGGATGTAGTGACCAGTGATGTGATGATTGTTTCTTTTTAACTACAGATAGGTATTGTTTCTTTTTAGGTATATAGCTTAATCACTGTGTATATATCTTAATCATTGTGTATCTTAGACAACAATGAACCTCTAAATAAAAGTCTCATTTACCTAATATGAATCCAAAAGAATCCACAGTAATTACTGAGTAGTCTGTGTAAGTGAGGCAGGCTGTAAAACCAGGTCAGAATAGATGGTCATTTCAACTACATTAAAAAAAAAAAAAAAAAAACCAGCGAAGATGACTCACAGGAACACAAATAAAAATAAAATTAAAAAATAAAAATAAAATATAAAAATAATCACAAAATATGTATTTAAAAATATAAATACATTAAATAGACGACACTTTGGTTATAAAAATTAATGAACTTTATTAGCCAAAAGATAGCGGGGAGAAAGGGACTTGACACAGCTGTGTTTCGGCCATACAGGCCTGCGTCAGGAGTCTTCTCACCATATGTTGATTCTGAATTCTATCCAATTGTTAGAGAAATATATATATCTCTTTTAAATAATGTAGCGTTAAGTCCTGACACAAGACGCTCGTTTGCATTCATTGACACAAGACGCTGCTTCGATCTTGCCCGCTTGACTTCATTTCGGGCAGGACTTAATGATTTAAAAGAGATATATATATTTCTCTAATAATTGGACAGAATTCAGAATCAACATACGGTGAGAAGACTCCTGACGCAGGCCTGTATGGCCGAAACACAGCTGTGTCGAGTTCCTTTCTCCCACTATCTTTTGGCTAATGAAGTTCATTTTTAATTTTTATAACCAAAGTGTCGTCTATTTAATGTATTTATATTTTAAATACATATTCTGTGATTATTTTTATATTTTATTTTTATTTGTGTTCCTGTGAGTCATCTTCGCTGTTTTGTTTTGTTGTTTTTTTGCGAAGACTGGTTTCTTCTGTTTTTTTGTATCACACTTCAACTACATAGCATAATTAAGGACAACTTCTGTACTCTCAGCTCGACATGGCTCCTACATAGCGCACCTTCAGGAATCTGTTTGCATGCTGAAGCTTGGAATGCCAGCTATGGTTATGTCTTGTGCAGCTATCCCTGTTTCATTGCTCTATCACTCAGTTTGTTATTCTACACCTGAAACTTTGCTCGTGTAACAAAGTTGTACCAGCTAGATATATTGCATGATTGCAGCACCTAGCTGTACTGCTGCCCTGCAGCAACACCAGCACTTTATGTACATATGGTATGCCTACAGTACATAGTCATATGACAAAGCACTAACAGCCAATTATTTAGCACTGCCAAGGCAGCCAACTATATGTCTCCTCCATCTCCTACCAGTATGGTATAGAGGCAGAAGCTGACTGACAGGCTTAACTACAGCTGTACCACACAGATGCAGGGGTTAGTTCTATGGCTGTACAGAATGCATATCTCAAAATGGAGAAAAACTTTGCTTAAACAACAGAAAAACATTAAATACATAACAGTTGTAAATTAGTACACTATACCAGTCCTGTCAAAACCTGAAGAAAAAATAACAACAATAATCAAAGTGGAAAAAAAAACCTCAGAGATATAGTACTCATCTTGTTACCGTTTGTATTATGCGTAATGGAAAACAGCTGTCCCAATCATCAGTCATAAAAAAACACTCCACGAATTACATGTTCAAACTTTTCTTCTTTCACAAAAATTATCAAACAATATCTTCACAGTTTATAAACATGGACTGGAAAACAGGATACTCTATAGAAGGGGCCAAAAAACCCTAAAAGTCCTTCAACAGTCTCAAATTAGCATATCTAAAACAGCCAAATTTGTGGGGGTCTATAAACTTCCCTCAATAGTGGCCCTGTTTTTTGCCAGAAGCTGCATCAGGAGAATAACGCTGTCTCTCCAGTAATACCTGCTTCAAAGATGGCTGCAGTAAGGTTTTATGGTATGGCTGCAGCAACTAGCTCTACGGCTCTCCAGCAGAAGCGGATGTACAACACAGCTGCAGCAGTCACCTCTATACCACAGTTGCACCAGATGGATGTATGCCAAAACTGCAGTGACTAGCTGGATCACATATCTCAACAAGGTGTGGAGGCTGTTCAAAAATGCCATCCTGGAAGCCCAGGCCAAATATATTCCGCATATTAAAAAAAGGAGGCAGGAAGACTAAATGACAGCTGGCATGGTTAAAAAGTGAGGTGAAGGATGCTATTAGAGCTAAAAGAAAATTCTTCAGAAAATGGAAGGAACCGACTGAAAATAATAAGAAACAGCATAAGGAATGTCAAGTCAAATGTAAAGCGCTAATAAGGAAGGCGAAGAGGGACTTTGAAAAAAACATTGTGTTGGAGGCAAAAACACATAGTAAAAGATTTCTTTTAGGTATATTTATTTATTTATTACATTTGTATCCCACATGTTCCCACCTATTTGTAGGCTCAATGTGGCTTATATAGTACCGGAGAGGCCTTTGCAGGCTCCGGTGTGAACAAATACAGGGTGATATTGTGGTAAGATCAAGTTCATGTGGCACAGCCACATTAGGGAATTGGTTGGACCGCTAGATGACCGAGGGGTAAAAGGGGTAAACAGGGAAGACAAAGCTATAGCAGAGAGATCAAATGAATTCTTTGCTTCGGTCTTCACCGAGAAAGATTTGGGAGACATACCGGTGCCAGAAATGGTATTCAATGCTGATGAGTCAGAGAAACTGAATGAAATCTCTATGTAATGGGGCAATCTGACAAATTGAAGAGTAGCAAATCTCCTGGACCAGATGGTATTCATCCCAGAGTACTAACAGAATTTAAAAATAAACTGCCGGAACTATTGTCAGTAATATGTAATTTATCTTTAAAGTCGAATGTGGTACTGGAAGATTGGAGGGTAGCCCATGTAACGCCGATATTTAAAAAAGGTTCCAGAGGGGATCCGGGAAATTATAGACCGGTGAGCCTGACATCGGTGCTGGGCAAAACAGTAGACACTATTATAAAGAACAAAATTACAGAGTATATTCAAAAGCATGGATTAATGAGACAAAGCCAACACGGATTTAGTGAAGGGACATCTTGCCTCACCAATCTATTACATTTCTTTGAAAGGGTGAACAAACATGTGGATAAAGGTGAGCTGGTTGATATTGTGTATCTGGATTTTCAGAAGGCGTTTGACAAAGTACCTCATGAAAGACTCCAGAAGAAATTGGAGAGTCATGGGATATAAGGTAGTGTCCTATTGTGGATTAAGAACTGGTTAAAGGATAGAAAACAGAAAGTAGGGTTAAATGGTCAGTATCATCAATGGAGAAGGGTAGATAGTGGGGCTCCCCAGGGGTCTGTGCTGGGACCGCTGCTTTTTAACATATTTATAAATGATCTAGAGATGGGAGTAACTAGTGAGGTAAATAAATTTGCTGCTGACACAAAGTTATTAAATCACAAGAGGATTGTGAAAAATTACAAGACTGGGAGTCTAAATAGCAGATGACGTTTAATGTGAGCAAGTGCAAAGTGATGCATGTGGGAAAGAGGAGCCCAAACTACAGGTATGTAATCCAAGGTTCCACATTAGGAGTCACCAACCAAGAAAGGGATCTCGGCGTCGTCGTTGATGATACATTGAAACCCTTTGCTCACTGAGCAGCGGCGGCGGCTAAGAAAGCAAATAGAATGTTAGGTATTATTAGGAAAGGAATGGAAAACAAAAGTGAGGACATTATAATGCCTTTATATCGGTTCATGGTGCAACTGCACCTCGAATACTGTGTTTAATTCTGGTCATCGCATCTCAAAAAAGATATCGTGGAATTAGAAAAGGTACAGAGAAAGGCAACAAAAATGATAAAGGGAATGGGCCGACTTCCCAATGAGGAAAGGCTGAAGCAGCAAGGGCTCTTCAGCTTGGAGAAAAGACGGCTGAGGGGAGATATGATAGAGGTCTATAAAATAATGAGTGGAGTGGAATGAGTAGATGTGAATCGTTTGTTTACTCTTTCAAAAAATACAAGGACTAAGGAGCATACGATGAAGCTACAAAGTAGTAAATTTAATATGAATCGGAGAAAATTTTTCTTCACTCAACATGTAATTAAACTCTGGAATTCGTTGCCATAGAATGTGGTAAAGGCGGTTAGCTTAGCGGGGTTTAAAAAGGGTCTGGACAGCTTCCTAAAGGAGAAGTCCATAGACCATTATTAAATTCCTCGCATTTATTAGAATCAAAATCTCTAGCCTGGTATAAAGAACTATAAAAATTCACAAACTGCTGCCTAATTTGAGATTCTATATTGTAAACCCTCCCCTTATCATACTTAATAGTGGAGATAACCTGCTTCTTAAGTGAAGGCCTTACCAAGTTAGCCAGCTACTTGCCCGCCTTGCTGCCCCACTTAAAGAGCCGGAACCTTTGGTAATATATATACTGCTCTGCCCTCTGTGTCAATAACTCGTCTATCTGTGTCTTGACCTGCTTCAAAGCTAACTTATATGCATCAGTCATGTGGTTCATGTGTGCCCTACGTAACATGATATTCCTGAGACAAGCGCAGTAGGTCCGCCTCTCTCTGTTTTTTCTTTCCTGCCGTATATGCTATAATGTGACCCCTCAAGACTGCCTTAGAGGCTTCCCAATATGTTCCCGAATTCACGTCTTGCGTCTGATTATACTTTTGATATTCCAACCACTTGGCCCTCAGGTATTCATGAAAGTCCCTATCACTAGATCACGAGGGAGAAAATCTCCACACTCGCTCACTCGGCTCTGTAGACCACAAAACGGTCATCTCAACTGCCTGATGGTCACTTAGCACATGGTCAACTATATGAACTCTGGAAATCCTAGCAATCAAGGGGATAGCTACTAATAGATAATTCAATCTAGAATAAACCCCATGGGGTTGAGAGTAAAACGTAAATTCTTCCTCCTGCGGGTGAAGAAGTCTCCAAATGTCCACCAGCCCCAACTGGGAGGATACAAAGTTAACCCCTCTATTCTCCCAATTCCCCCCCTTACGTCTCACTGGCCTACAATCAATTGATAGGTCTGCTACAATATTAAAGTCCCCCCTACAATAAGTTGGTAATTAGAGTAAGATACCACCCTAGCCACCAATTCGGAAAAGAATTTATGAGAATACACATTAGGCCCATATACATTACAAAGTAACATAGTAACATAGTAGATGACGGCAGAAAAAGACCTGCATGGTCCATCCAGTCTGCCCAAGAAATGTGCCACTTTTTTGTGTATACCTTACCTTGATTTGTACCTGTCTTTTTCAGGGCACAGATTGTGCAAGTCTGCCCAGCACTATCCCCGCCTCCCACCATCGGCTCTGGCACAGACCGTATAAGTCTGCCCAGCACTATCCCCGCCTCCCAACCACCAAGCCCCGCCTCCCACTACCGGCTCTGTTATCCAATCTCGGCTAAGCTCCTGAGGATCCATTTCTTCTGAACAGGATTCCTTTATGTTTATCCCACGCATGATTGAATTCCGTTACCGTTTTCATCTCCAACACCTCCCGCGGGAGGGCATTCCAAGCATCCACCACTCTCTCCATGAAAAAATACTTCCTGACATTTTTCTTGAGTCTGCCCCCCCTTCAATCTCATTTCATGTCCTCTCGTTCTACCGCCTTCGTATCTCCGGAAAAGGTTCGTTTGCGGAGTAATACCTTTCAAATATTTGAACGTCTGTATCATATCACCCCTGTTTCTCCTTTCCTCCAGGGTATACATGTTCAGGTCAGCAAGTTTCTCCTCATACGTCTTGTAACGCAAATCCCATACCATTCTCGTAGCTTTTCTTTGCACCGCTTCAATTCTTTTTACATCCTTAGCAAGATACGGCCTCCAAAACTGAACACAACACTCCAGATGGGGCCTCACCAACGACTTATACAGGGGCATCAACACTCCCTTTCTTCTGTTGGTCACACCACTCTCTATACAGCCCAACAACCTTCTAGATATGGCCACCGCCTTGTCACACTGTTTCGTCGCCTTCAAATCCTCAGATACTATCACCCCAAGATCCCTCTCCCCGTCCGTACCTATCAGACTCTCGCCGCCTAACACATACATCTCCCGTGGATTTCTATTCCCTAAGTGCATCACTTTGCATTTCTTGGCATTGAATTTTAATTAGCAAACTATAACAGAAACCCTGATTAGAACTTTAAAGTATTAGAAATATTCTCATTTACTCATATTGTATAAATAATTACTTTTTGTAAAAAGCTCAATAAAATTGTATAAATATTTATTTGTTGTGCTCAGTTTTTTTGGTGTATTGCTGTGGGCTAAAAGTCCAAGCTTTGAAGGGACAACACATCTACATCATAGCACATCCTACCTCCATCCTGATCACAATATTTAATTAATGGACAATATCCAGAAAATGATGTTAAAAAACTAATGTTCAAAAAAATATTGAATAACAGCTACTTAGCTTAGGTAGAGATTGTGCAGAACCAAAGATCTTCTTCCTGCAAAGTTCTTGTCCACTGCAATACTTTTTTCAAAAAAATCACTCCGTGCAAGACATAAGATCAAAAGAATCACTGTTCATAGATTTTAGTTCCCTACATGGGCCATGTTTCGTCAGACTAGTGGCGTCTTCAGGGGAACTGACCTGAAACACAGGTTAGAGATTGTATAAAAAACAGCACTTCACCTCGTGTCTAAAAGTGAATGTAAAACAGCCATACAAAATTTAAATTACAAAATATACTCCTATTCAGCATAAATCCAATTCTTTACTCACTTTTCAGCAAAACCATGGAGGAACAACACCCTGTCCGGTTCACAAACCTACTTCAGAACGCCCACACATGCGCAGAATATATGTCAGGCATCAGCTGTTTTCAAACGGCGGGAAAAGATTAGATGAGAGCTTGCCATTCAATTTCCCTGTTCAGGCCACTAGGGGCCACTGTTCGCCATCGAAAAATAAATTCCTGTTCTTTCTGAAGTAGCAAACGAGAGACGTCTACACCTAAAGGTAAAACAATCTGTAAAAGCACAACAAATTTTAAATCTTTGATGTCATGATGTGCTTGTATCCAGTGATCCACAAGCGGAGCTTCATGTTTGCTGTTTCTTAGATTACTAAGATGTTCACCAATCCTCTGTTTAATCCGTCTACTGGTGTGCCCTATGTACCATTTAGTGCATGGGCACACTATACCATAAACTACTTGTGAAGAATTACAATCTGTAGACTTATTCAAGAAAAAAGGTGTATTCGTCCAGGGATTGGTGACTCTCATAGTTTGCCAAGCATGCTGGCAGTAAACACATCTGCCACAGCTTTTATGACCTTTTATTTCAGATGCAGAAGCAGTCCACAGTCCTGGATTAACAGATGCCAGTATCTCACCTAAATTGTGATCACGCATATAGGCAAATGTTGGTGCTGTTGGATTTGATCTGCTGGTCACACCTCTCTCTATACAGCCTAACAACCTTCTAGCTACGGCCACCGCCTTGTCACACTGTTTCGTCGCCTTCAGATCCTCAGATACTATCAACCCCAAGATCCCTCTCTCTGTCCGTACCTATCAGATTCTCCCCGCCTAACACATACATCTGCCGAGGATTTCTATTCCCTAAGTGCATCACTTTGCATTTCTTCGCATTGAATTTTAATTGCCAAACCTTAGACCATTCTTCTAGCTTCCTCAGATCCTTTTTCATGTTTTCCACTCCCTCCCGGGTGTCCACTCTGTTACAGATCTTAGTATCATCCGCAAATAGGCAAACTTAACTTCTAACCCTTCGGCAAGGTCACTCACAAATATATTGAACAGAATCGGCCCCAGCACCGATCCTTGAGGCACTCCACTACTCACCTTTCCCTCCTCTGAGCGAACTCCATTCACCACCACCCTCTGGCATCTGTCCGTCAACCAGTTCCTAATCCAGTTCACCACTTCGGGTCCTATCTGCAGCCCATCCAGTTTATTTAAAAGCCTTCTGTGGGGAACCGTGTCAAAAGCTTTGCTGAAATCTAAGTTGATTACGTCCATAGCTCGTCCCTGATTCAATTCTCCTGTCACCCAATCAAAGAACTCAATGAGATTTGTTTGGCACAATTTCCCTTTGGTAAAACCATGTTGTCTCGGATCTTGCAACTTATTGGCTTCTAGGAAATTCACTATCCTGTCCTTCAGCACCGCTTCCATTACTTTTCCAATAACCGAAGTGAGGCTTACCGGCCTGTAGTTTCCAGCTTCTTCCCTATCACCACTTTTGTGAAGAGGGACCACCTCCGCCGTTCTCCAATCCCTCGGAACCTCTCCCGTCTCCAAGGATTTATTAAACAAATCTTTAAGAGGACCCGCCAGAACTTCTCTGAGCTCCCTCAATATCCTGGGGTGGATCCTGTCCGGTCCCATGGCTTTGTCCACCTTTAGCTTTACAAGTTGTTCATACACACTCTCTTCTGTAAATGATGCTGTATCCACTCCATTTTCATTTGTACTTTTTCCAGTCCATCACGGTCCTGCTCCAGGATTTTCTTCTGTGAAAACAGAACAAAAGTATCTATTTAGCAAATTTGCTTTTTCTTCATCACTATCTTCATAGCGGTTCGCTGTATCTTTTAGTCTCACAATTCCCTTTTTAGTCATTCTCCTTTCACTAATATACCTGAAGAAATTTTTGTCTCCCCTCCTTACATTTCTAGCCATTTGTTCTTCCGCTTGCGCTTTCGCCAGACGTACCTCTCTCTTGGCTTCTTTCAGTTTCATCCAGTATTCCTCCCCGTGTTCCTGTTCTTGAGTTTTTGTGTATTTCTGGAACGCCAACTCTTTAGCCTTTATTTTCTCAGCCACTTGTTTGGAGAACCATATCGGTTTCCATTTTCTCTTGCTTTTATTTACTTTCCTTACATAAAGGTTTGTGGCCTTATTTATAGCTTCTTTCAGGCTTGACCACTGTCCTTCCACTTCTTGTACTTCCTCCCAGCCCATCATCTCCTTCCTCAGGTATTCCCCCATTTTAGTAAAGTCAGCACGCTTGAAATCCAGGACTTTTGAGTTTTGAGTGGCCACCCTCCACTACAGCCGTCATATCAAACCAAACCGTTTGATGGTCACTGTTGCCCAGGTGGGCACCCACTCGGACATTTGACATGCTATCCCCATTTGTGAGCACCAGATCCAGCGTCGCTCCCTCCCTCATGGGTTCCGTCACCATTTGTCTGAGCAAAACACTTTGGAAAGCATCCACGATCTCTCTACTTCTCTCCGATTCCGCTGACGGAACCTTCCAATCTACATCCGGCAGATTGAAATCTGTAGGATCTGCTGCCCCCATAGCTCTCCCATTACCAATATAAATCTTCCCTCTTTATCTTGAATCGTCTTATGAATGTTGAAGGGCAATCTTTTATGTATTAAAATGGCCACTCCTCTCTGTCTCGAATTGTAAGATGAATATCCTATCTCCCCTCCACCCATCCCCGCCTCAATTTTTGATGTTCTAGCGCTGACAAATGCGTTTCCTGAAGGTAGGCGACATCAGCCCCTTCCTTGTTTAACCACGAGAGTATCTTGGTACGTTTTATGGGAAAATGAACACCATCAACATTGAGGGTGATTATTTTCAAATTAACCATACTGTGAGCACCTGCAATCACTAGCATGAGTCAATTTATTATAGTTCTCGCCGGTCTCCCAGCATAACCCGCGAGAACAGATGCTCCAACCATCTGACCACCAGACACTCATCACCAGACATGCTCTTTTTCTCGCCTCCCACCATGACATTGCGCAAACAATAGGCCCCTATACTCTGCACATATCTCCGATACAGCCCAACATCCCTACCACTCGTCCCCCCCTCACTCCTCCTCCCACCCCCCACATTCAGTACCCCAGTCTCTCCCCCCCATCTTCATTCAAACCCCTAACGCTCACACATCCACACTCCCCCAAGCCCCCTCTCCCCCAATCCCTTCCCTCCCCTCTCTCCCGTCCCTCTCTTCCCCCCTCACTCTCCTGAAACCTCTTATCCTTATCCCACCCAAATCCCTCCAAAGACCACCTTCCCAGAGCCCCCCCCCCCCCCGTTTAACCAACTATACATCAAAGAGGTGCCCCCTTTCCTAGACCTGTGTTTAACATCATGCACATAACCAGCAATAAAACTTGCATAACATTCAAATACTTAGAGCCATTGGATGGAGCCTAATATCAGAAGACTTTAATGTCCCCACCCACATGGAGTAACTGTCAGCTCTAGAAAAGACTCCAGCCCATGCTTTAGCAAGAAGCTCCGGTTAGGTAAACACTGAAAAATACCCCCCTCTTTATCGTGCGTTCACTTGCGTGTTCTTAAAGTTGCCATAGTTTAAAGCTTTTGGAGTTCATACCCAGCACTGTCCCTGCTGTGTCCAATCCCTTTATTCAAGAGTGAAAGCCCGTGCGATGGTAGAATAAAGGACTTTAAGCTGTTATAAACACTTTTGGCGATGATCCATCAATGTTAACTAACGAGTCTTCCATGGGCACCTCACGGCAAACGGTTTACAAAAGAATCCAGCTCCTTAGGGTCTGTAAAAAATAAAGTTTTATTGTCATGCAAGACCCTCGCCTTTGCCGGGAATAGCAAGGCAAAGCATACTCCCTTGTCGAATAATCTTTTGCAGTGAGGCCCCATCTTCTTCCTCTGGTCTGTGAGAATATGGGTCACAACAGGCCCCAGGCGCTGATCTCTCTCAAGTGGCACTCCCACTCTATGCACTCTTTCAACAGTCAGCCTCACGTCCGCCATTTGCATTCCCAGCTGACCAGGCAGCCAGCTCTCGATGAAATTCCGCTACTCACATCCTTGACAGCCTTTGGTCAGCCTATGATTCTAACATTATTTCTTCTGCTGCGGTTTTCATGGTTGTCGATCTGCTGACTTAACTGAGCATGGCGTGCTTCCAAGGCCGCTACCCGTGCAGTCACCTCCTCAGCTCTATCTTCCTGGCGGGAAATCCTTTCCTCCGCCTGCTGTAAACGAGCGCTATGCCGCTCCCATGAATCCTTAGTAGAATCCACTGAGGTCTGCAGCCTAGTCAGTTTTTCATCCAGGATCGCAGTAATTTGCTGGGTGAGTTCTTGTAATGCCCCATTTGGCAAAACTACTGTCCCCGTGCCCGCCTACTTCTCCACCATCTTGGGGCTCGCTGTTACCACATGCTGCTTACCCTGCCTCTGCGCTTTCACGGGCATACCACCACTTTACCGCGCAGCCAGGACTTCCACAGCTCCCTTAACATTCTCCATGAGAAGCGAGTTCCAATCAACTGCACATAAGACAAATTCAGGGGGGTTCTGATATAAAAAAAACAGGGAATTGGAAGCAATAGGAGCGGAGCTCGGTCGTGAGATGTCCTCTTAGCCCAGAAGCATCACGTGACCCCTTAGCCCAGAAGCATCACGTTACCCCAACATTGGCACACTTTACAATTACATTCATGTTGTTGCAAACTCTCCATGTTTGCTTTTAAAAGAGGGGAAAACCTGCATGACTTTTTAGTGCTGTCAGATTTGGCAGATGACAGTATTGTGTATGAGACCGTTCAGGAGGGTCATTATCCATGTGGATTTTGTAAGATGGCTTTTTCGGGACAGAAGTGACTTTAAATAGGATGATAAATTAAGGAGGACTTCCAATTATTTGACATCTAAAGTAGTATATGCTATCTGGTGCCCATGCCCCCTTGTTTACATTGGTAAAATCATGTGCCCACTGAAAGTTAGGTTGACTGAACACTGTAGTCAGTTATGGTGCCAAGATCTGACAGCCCCTATTGTCCCTATTTACAGTTTCACCAGCCTTTTGACACGATTTTGTGCTTTGGAAGTAATATTTCCAGCTCGATGCAGTGATCTAAATGCACTCTTGTTGCAGAGAGAGAACAAATGGATTTTTAAGATACGAACAGTCAAACCTGGGGGTATGAACTGTGATACTGAATGGCTGTAACGGATGAGTAGCGATTGGTTGGTTAACATTCTTTCAGGAAAGGGTTTTGTGACGTATTTTTTTTCAGGGACAGTACTTAATATGGGACTCCTCTAAATGATGTCACCTGCTGTTCCTGCACGTTGTGTGAGTTATGCTCCTTTGTGAGCAAGGTGAGTGATTTTTATGTGTTTGAGTCTTCCTGTTGTATGGATATGTTCTTGTTTGTGAGTAGTATGTTTGTTTCTTATTAGATATTATGCAATCTATTTTGTGGAATGATTTGAGACTCCAGAAGCAGGAACGGTTTTCCTGCCAAAATGCAGTTGGGACAATCGTTTGGACAGACTGCCCGAAACAACTCTTTGTTGGTTTGTGTTGAGTCAAGACTTTTCATGTTCAGCCAGCTGCCTGCATGTTTTAAGCTAAGTGCTTTTTCTTTTTTGATTGCAAAAATTGTTTTTAAAGGACTGTGATTTTAAAACCTTTTCCCTCGAGAGGAATAAATGATTGAAAAAGTTGTGACTTAGGGTTGAGGTCTGAAATAGGATGGCTCATACGAGATCTAATAGCCCATAATTATATCTTGATTCATTATCTTTAATATTCCTCTCACTGGGTTGATATTAGGGAAATTGCAAACTTTGCTTGTTTGAATGATATGGGTGGGAACATATCCTTATCTCCACTATTTTCTTTGATTTGTGAATATTCTCTCTTCCAGATGCTGTACTCCTACAATGGCACTCTGGCTACTGTTCTTCACACAGTTTCAAAGCTTATGGATATTTGTTCCCTAACCATGGGTCTTATTTTAACATTTAGACCTCTCTGTCTGAATAGGGCAGTCTGGGCTCTATGGCAGCTATCAGCCTTTGTGATCAGTCCAGGGGGGTTAATTCCCTCTTCATGCTGCCTACCCTTCCTATCTTAAGAATAGTGTTTCACAACTGCCCACTGGCAATTTTTCTTCCCAATTATAGGACCCTTTGATACAAAGGAATCTCCTTTATCATTTAAATTTTACCATTTTCCATTTTTAACTTCCACTGTTTTCTTCAGGACTGGAAGGAATTCCAATTGGGGATACCATACCCTTAACTTCTGTTTTCATTGCCCTTAGTCGATGCCTTACAGAAATCAGCTGTGAGGAATTCCTATAGAACCTTTATGTCTGTTGACACAATACTAATAATATTCTTGGGCCAATTGGCTTGCTCAGTTATTACTGTCCCTGATAGCAGAACAACAGGTGGGATATGTTCACCAACGCCATGCAGTTAAAATATCAGGAAGATACTGGCTTCTCTGCAAGTAATAAAAAAAAGTAAGCGGTCCCTTCACTACATATTCAGTCTGCTAACTGGTTAACTATCCAGATAACATTAGGACAGGAAAAAGGCTGTCCCAACGTCATCTGGGTTCCAATCTGAATATTGTTTGTACTCAGATAGTGCCGGCAGCTGCTTTATGCCCAGGTATTCAGGGCCAGTATCCAGGTACATCCCAGTGCTGAATATCCACTCATATAAACGCCCATGGCAGCCGGCGTAAAAAAAAAAAAAAGGTTTCACAGGCTGAATATTTGGGGGATAGGTTATATGGAGAACAGCTGAGTTTTGTGGTCTTCCGAAAAACTGAAGGCCAACCCCTGGAAGACCCCTAATCTTGCCCCACATTAGTCACATAACATTTGACTGTACAGTGATTTATATGCCAAAGATTATATGCTACCCCTGGACTGGACCTGAATAAAAGGAGTTAAGTTTGATACCTGCTGCCAATGCATAAATGCCTTTGAAAATGGAACCAGAAACTACCAGAAAATGCAAGCATTCCAATGGAATCAATGCCTTTTACTTACAATTACTTATACTTTCTAATATCATCTCATAATGTTTTGGCTTCTGTTTCTTAACTTCTATTTCTATGCACTCATCTAGACTAACACTATTTAGATGTGCTTTCAAAGGTGAAAGAAGGAAGAATTTAAGTACTCTGTATTAAGAAAAGTACTGAAAGTGCTTCACAAGAATTCAGTCCTTCATTCAGCTGTATAAAGAAGCTGGGTCACAGATAAAAGAGCACAAGAAATATGTAGTTTTATTCATTCACAAGGGCATAAGTCATACCAAAGTGATCCCAATCCTCTTGCAGGTTTTGAATCTCCAGCTGATTCCTGCCTTCAGTGAAGATGGGTTTGGGGTTCTTCTCAAAGCCCCCTGAAAGGATGCCCCCCTGCCAGTTCCGAATATAAATTCTTCCATCTGGGTCCACTATAGCTTTAAAAAAAAATGGAGGGAGGGGGAAAAGGGTGTAAGAGAATTCCATGCATCTTCACAAGTAAATTAGTAGTTGTCAGACTGTTCTACTCAGGACCATTTTCCAAACTGCAACAAAATCACAGAGTCATCACAATAAACGTGGTGCAGTCAACATTTAAAATCATTTATAAAGTTGGTGACCTTTAAGTTTTTAAATCATTATTATGCTATTCTCTTTCTTTATGAAGTTCTTTATGATCCTACTTTGGTGTTGTCAATCAGAGCCCAAACATGGTACTTTTATGATATATAATTTTATTATTTCAATTTGTTTTACTTACAACCTTTTGGTTTTATATTTTATACTATTGCATTTGGTACAATTTTAGGTTCTCTGCTTTCTTGGTTGTTACAGTACTAGAAAACACAGTTATTGCAAAAAAAGAAATTAATAAATAAAAGCACTTATGTATTACCCCCCCCCCCCATGCTAACCACATAAATACTTTGGAATAAAAATTCAGGCCCACCAAATATATAACCTTTGGCTGAAGTGCTTAATATTCAGCCTAAATGTTACCTATTTAGAAATGGCCAGATGTGTTCTGAGGGCCAAGCCAAAATTTACCTAGAAGCATTAAACAGCCATTCTTCAGAAACATTAATCCATTTAGGGGGACCACACAAATAATAGTCCTCAAATGGATAAATTATCCATTTAAATGTGGTACTGCATTTGCCATGATTCTATCTAAATGGATATAACTGTTGAATATTAGGAATAAAGCGAAGTTACTCACCTGTAAGCACAGGCTCCTCAGTCATGAAAAATATAACTCCAAGAGAAGGAAGGAGGGTATATGAGAATATTTGACCTGATGTCCTCGGAGAACACCTGCTACAGGTTAGTAACTTCGCTTTTTCCAAGGACAAGCAGGCCGTCTCTATTTTCACATCTCGTAATCCCTAGTTACCAGGCTCACTGAAAACAACAATGCTAGGACAATAGGGACTCGAAACATCGAGGCCTCAAATTCAATTACATGGAAATACTTTTAAAACAAACAGGGCTGCCGAGAGACTGTGCCGGGCCCGGGGCAGAATCATCATTGCCGCCGCCGCTGCTGCCCCCCCCCCCCCCCAAATTGTCATCACCACCGCCACTGCCGTTCCCCCCTCCCGCCCGAAGTACCTTGACTGGCCTCACCAGCTGCAGGAAGCACGGCTCCTTTCTGTGCCCAGCATTGCCTGCCCCTGCAGCTGCTTTTTCTCAGTCTCAAAACTGAGAATGCGCGGCCTGAGGGCCCAGCAGCTGCTAGGCAGGCAATGCAAGGCGGGCCCAGCGCAGCAGTTTTCTCTCTCCTGCTCCTGACGGGACGCGATCACCCGGGTCCCGTCAGGAGCAGAAGAGAGAGAGAGACCCCTGCACCCCCCCCCCCCCCCACGGAGGTTGTGGCCTGGGAAATTTTGCCCCCTTCACCCCCCCCCCCCCTCTCGGCGGCTATGAAAACAAATAGGAGAAAAAACTTTTTCACTCAGAGAATAGTTAAGCTCTGGAACTCACTGCCGGAGGATGTAGTAACAGCAGTTAGTGTATCAGAGTTTAAAAAAAAGGTTTGGACAAGTTCCTGGAGGAAAAGTCCATAGTCTGTTATTGAGATGGACATGGGGGAAGCCACTGCTTGCCTTGGGATTGGTAGCATAGAATATTGCTACTAACTAGGTTTCTGCCAGGTACTTGTGACCTGGATTGACCACTGCTGGAAACAGGATACTGGGCTAGATGGACCATTGGTCTGGCCCAGTATGGCAATTCTTACATTCTTAATTAATATGAAAGTATTTACATACTAGTTGAGAAGATGCAGCCTGGAACCAAAGAAAACTGGGCCTTGGGCGGATGAAGTTGGATTCTAGACCCTGAACAAATTCTTCAGAAATGCCTGACTGAACCAGCTGTCATGTCGGATAATCCTGCTCAAGGCAGTAATGCGATGTGAAAGTGTGGACAGAAGACCACATTGCAGCTTTGCAAATCTCCCCTATGAAGGCTGACCTCAAAGTGGGCTAATGATGTCACATGGTTCTAACATTATGAGCCTTGACATGATCCTCTAGTCAGCCCAGCCTGGGCATAACTGAAGGAAATCAGGTAGTCAATAAGAAATCGTGTATTTGTCGATGACTACCCCTATCTGGTTTGAATCAAAATAAAAAGATGGGTGGACTGTCCATAGGCTGTAGTCCATAAGAGGATGCCTTGGATTTGCTTACATGATTACTGTAGCAGTATTCTGCCCAGGAGAGTAGTCGAGCCCAGTCATCATGGCATGCAGAGACATGGGCCTGCAGAAAGGCTTTCAGAATTTGGTTAACTCTTTCAGTTTGCCCACTGGTCTAGGTGTGGAATCCAGAGGAAAAGTGTGATTTAACCTGTAGGAAGCGGTTGAGGTTCCACCAGAACCTGGAGATGAATTGGACTCCCCAATCAGAGATGATGGATTCAGGTAGCCCATAAAGGCAAAATATCTCCTTAAGGAAGTGCTGGGCCAGAGTGGGAGCAGATGGCAATCTAGCGAGAGGTATAAAGTGAGCTATCTTTGAGAAGCAATCCAACACCACCCAAACTGTGGTGAAGTCATCAGAAAGGGGAAGATCCATGATAAAATCCATTGTGATATGCCTCCAAGCCTTCTGTGGAATACCAAGAGGTTGCAAGAGGCCCCAAGGGCAGGTATGGGTTGGCTTTTGGCGGGCATAAACTGGGCAAGCCATGACAAGCTCCTTCACATCTCTGTTGAGGTTGGATCACCAATATAAATGGGATAGCAACTCGGTGGTCCCACAAATCCTGGGGTGTCCCATGATAGTGTCATGACCCCACTTGAGGGCTGCTTCCTGGTGCCACTTGGGCATAATGGTTTTCCCAGCCGAAACCAGTACAGCGGTGGTGGTCAGGATTTTGGCGGGGGTCGGTGGCATGTTGGAGGTCCGCTTTCTCCTTGGAGGTTTCCATGGATCGAGACGGCATACCTGTCATGACGTTCTTCTCAATGGGCCGGAACTGCAACTGAAAGTTGAAACAGGAGAAGAACAGGGGCCACTTGGCATGTCGTGGATTAAGCCAGAGTGTGTCTTGCAGATAGAGTAGATTCTTGTGATCTGTAAATACATTGAAGGGGTGCTTGGCTCCCTCAAGCAGGTGACACCATTCCTCTGCCAAGAGCTCTTGGTCTCCAATTTGGCTTACATCTTGTGATGCACTGAAGGACCATCTTGACATGCTGACGGTGTAAGTCCAGCGAACAAGAAAAGATCAAAAGGTCATCCATATAGACAAGAACACATTTGTATAACAGGTCCCAGAATATATCATTAACAAAATTCTGGAAGACAGTGGGGGCATTGGCCAATCCAAAGGGCAAGAAGAGATATTCACTGTGGCCATCTCTGGTACTGAATGTTGACTTCCACTTATCACCCTCCTGGATACAAACGAAATTATAAGCCCCTCAGAGATCCAGTTTGGTAAAGATCTGGGCCCCCTGGAGGCAATTAAACAATTCTAAGGTGAGAGGAAGAGGGTATTTGCTCTTGATGGTAATCATGTTCAAACCCCTGTAGTCAATGTATGGGTAGACTCCCCCATCCTTCTTGCCCACAAAGAAGAACCCTGCTCTAGTGGGAGATGTGGATGGATGAATGAACCCCCCTTTCTCCAGATTATCCTTAATGTAAGTCATAGCTTCAGTCTCAGGATGAGAGAAAGGCCAGACCCTTCACCTAGGGGGGTTTTCCTAGGAAGGAGGTCTATAGGGCAGTCAGAGCCCCGATCCGGAGGGAGAGTTTCTGCCGTTGTTTTGAGAATACAACAGTGAATTCTTGGTTGGCCCGGGGAATGTTCTCCTTTGGCTTCAAAGACGGGAGTGACAGATCCCACACAGCGGCAAAAACAAGATTGACCCCAGGCCACAATCTCATCCTGGTGGTTATGTCTTTGCAGTCAAGGATAGAATAAACTGCCAATTTGAGAACAAAGAGAGAAATAGCCTCTGTATGGAGTACCCCAATTTGTAGAGAAAGGGAAACTGTTTTGACCCTTATAGTCACTTGAATGTTCCCACATATAGAGGATACAGAGATGGGTCAGGGTAGCTTCTGAGTGGGAATGTGATAGTGGCGGACTAGGGCCTCATCGATGAAGCTGCGTCTGGCCCCTGAGTCAATGAATGCTTCCATAAAAAACTCTGGGCCCAGGTCAAGAGTAACAGGAACCAGCAATTGGGTTTGGAGAAGACGTCTAGATGAGCCTAATCCTGCATCCCCGGCCAGGACTAGCCTTGAAACATTCCCCCACTTCTCTGAGCAATGGCGGGTGTGGTGTCCCTTTTTCCCGCAATATAAGAACAGGTCCAAGGCCTGTCTCCACTTCTTCTCTTTGTCCAATAGGCCCAATCAGTTGACTTGCATGGACTCCTCCATCCTGGCCACTGCCAAGCTTTTCACAGAGGAAGGTGAGGCCCTGCACCGGAAGTTAGAGCCTGGGAAAGGGAAGTTACAGATATCAGATCATTGAGATTCACCAGATGGTGCCGCCCTGACAGCTCATCCTTAATCTGGGAGGATAGCCCCTGCCAGAACACAGTGATCAGATTCTCGTTATTCCATTCTAATTTGGACAGTAAGGTCTGAAAACGGATAGCATAGTCGCCCAAGGTCTGTGGTCCTTGTCACAAGTTCCAATAGTTCTGCAGGCTTTCCCTGGTTCCTCAAAAATTCTTCAGAATTGACCCAAAAACTTCACCAGATTGTTCAACATTGGGTCGTTCTGCTCCCAGATAGGTGAAGCCCAAGTGAGGGCTGGGCCTATGAGCAGTAAGATGAGATAGGCCAGTTTGACTCTTTGACTCTATCCGTAAAAGTCTCTAGCTTGTAGTTCAAATACAATGCGGCATCGATTCAAGAATCCCCGACAAAACTTAGTGTTCCCATCAAATCGAGGAGGTGGAGTAAGGCGATTCCCTGTGCCACTGGGGGCAGCAGCTGGGGCACCAACAAACGGTGCTGCTGTTTCTTGAGGAGCTCCCAGATTCTGGATAGTGTGCATGTGCTGGGTCAAGGTTTGTACTGCCCCCGACAGCTGTTGGAGTTGGTGAGCAAGTTGCTGCACTAACTACAGGGCTGGTGACTCCATCGAGCTCATGGCCTTCAAAAGGTTCTGGGTGTCTGTCCCAATAGTGAGCCCTTGGACCATCTTTGGATCTGAACCCAGGAGGTAGGGGGAACTCCAAGGAGAGCAGTGTCACCTCCAGAACGGACCAGATACAGGATATCCGGCAGAAGCACCACAGAGATGAAGGCTGGGACTCAGGAACGGAGCTGTGCACTGCAACTCAGAAAAAAGTCTTTTCAGGAATCAGGAACAAGGCTTTGTATGAATCAGGAACAGCACTGGGGCCAAGCAACTCACAGCAGAAGAGCAAACATTGCGAAGGAAAAGAATGAATGTCCCAAGGTTCCTTATAAAGGCCCCCACTGATGATGTCATGGTCTCTGGTGTCCGGGAATGAGGCTTCGACCATACTGAAAGAGACTGCAGGGCATCAGAAAGAGGCTAGACTGCTGAAACACCAGAGTGAGGTTTGAATAGTCCCTGGAATGAGGCTAGATGCTGGGGCATCACAGTGAGGCTTGGAACACAGGGGAACTGGCAACAGAGGCATCAGTGCAGGGAGGAGGTAGTCTGGAGAAGCTATACAGCTTAATCACGGGAAGGAAAGGTGAGTCTGGACATTGGGCCGTGACATTGGGTTTCCGCCAGGTACTTGTGACCAGAATTGGCCACTGTTGGAAACAGGATACAGGGCTAGATAGACCATTGGTGTGAGCCAGTATGGCTATTCTTATGAATCCACTGTTAAAGAAAAGCCAGCTGATGTGCTGCATAGGGTTTCTAAATAAGCATTTGAACAAGGAATCACTTACAAAGAAACTTCAAACCACCCTCAATACAGAAGATTGGTCTTTAGAGCTTCTAAATTCGACAGGGCAACGCCACTTCTTACCAAACTATATTGGCTACCTATAAAGGCCAGGATTATCTTCAAAACATGTACTTTCATCTATAACATAATTTATGGGATGTAACTATATGCTTGACTATCTTCCTGTCCGAAATGCCACTCTTTAAGGGATAGCTCAAAATTATATACTTGACTTAATAGATCTTCCTGTCCAAAATGCCACTCTTAATTCTAGAGACTATCTCACACATAAAATACAAATAAAATACAAATCCACTCTATGTAGAGATTTCGCTCATTTTGGTATCAACTGGTGGAATTCTGTTCCAATTGAAATCAGACAAATTAGTAATTACTTAATCTTCCGCAAACTTTTAAAGGCCTTCCTCTTCACTAAGTTCCGATATTAATGGTCAATACAAAAAAGTTAAACAGATTAAATGTATCAGTCTTTATAATTGTCCATATGTTAATATGTCTCTCTTTAGTGACCACTGTTATGCTCATTTTACTAATTAAACTTAAGTACATCATGTTCGTCATGTGATGTACAACTTTTATTAATATTGCATTGTATAATTGTTATCAATCTTTCACTATTGTAAGCCATAATGAACCAATTAATGTATTTTGGATAATGTGGGATTATAAACATCAAATAAATAAAAATAAATAATACAAATAAATAAATAAAGGAACTCCAAGGAAAAAGATTCAAACTCAAGGGAAGAAAAATATTTTTAAGATACGGGATGATTACATACAATTCGTTTCCCTCAGGGCACAAAGTTTAGTGCTAAATAACTTGGGAAGGGAATTGGGACAGTATCAGAGTTGAGTCTTCCCATACAAAAAACGGCAGGGGGGATGGAGAGAGGGATGAGAAAGGTGAATAAATTATCAGAATATGTTGGAGACTGAGCACAGGGAACTAATCAGAAACACAGCCCAGCATGCTCAGAAAGGAACTGGAAATGGGGTGAATTGAAAAAGTGGTAGGGTATGCAGAAGGGGATACAAAGGTGTAATTGTTATAATATAATATTGAATTGTATGTGTTTTGCTGTACCACTGAGGAATAGTTGTAATAAAGAGTGTAAACACAAATACCTTGAAATTTAGGAGTACATCAAGTTCACCATGAAAACTTGGCAAACTGTACTCCACCTAAATTGTGAATGAGGACAATTTGTCATTACAAACACAGGGATCCAGCAAGGAAAATTTCAGGGAAATTCCGTAACTATTTTTGTTCTGTCTGGGGAGTCAACCCACTGAATAGTCTTATTAATTCACTGAGCTATGGATTTAACTTTAATCCTACAGGCATTGATGACTCCACATAATATATCTACTGCTTTTAGATGATTGGAAGCTCTATAGCTCCTGTGATCATCATTTGACAGAACTTAGCAGTGAAGAGTTTCTCAAACAACATCTGTAGAACGGCAATCTTCCTTAATGAAAAAGAAAAACAGAAAATGTTTTCTTGACAAATTGTAGCATAAAAGAGCTTGAGCAGGAAGGTGTATATAAATATGTAGGAGGAGAAGTAGGTTCAGCAACCCAACACAAAGAAAGAGAAAAGAACCAGTAAAGAATACTACAGAAGTCTGAAACATATGCTGGAAAATACTTTAGCAGCACTGAATACGACACCAGCTATCAATCAGCCTGCAACCCCTGTGCTTTGGAACGGAGGACTAGTCCAATAAAGATCTTGAAAAACTGAACCTAAGAACAAGAAAACTTTTCCATAATCATCAGGCAATCTATAAGAATCAGTGTTGCCAAGACTGTATATCCCAAGAGCTGGAAGTGGTATGTGTCTTATAGAAAAATATTATAATACTAGCCGTTAAGCCCGTTAAAACGGGCGCGTATTGGAATGTTTTTTTTTTCCCAAGGCCCCCCTCCCGTTGCAGCTGCAAGGCCCCCTGCCATCCTCCTTCCCTGCCAGCTCCAAGGCCCCCTCTGTCCCTCCCTCCCAGCTCCAAGGCTCCAGTCCTCCCCCCTTCCCAGCTGCAAGGCCCCCTGCCCGCCCTCCCTCCCTCCCAGTTCCAAGGCCCCAGGCCCTCCCCCCCAGCTCCCAAGGCCCCCTTCCCTCCCTCCCAGTTCCAAGGCCCCCTGCTCTCTCTCACAACTGTAAGGGGTCCCATTCCCTCACAACTGTAAGGGCCCCCCTGCCCTCCCTCCCAGTTGCAAGGCCCCCTCCCCCCCATGCCTTCTTCCCAGCCAGCTGGAAGGCCCCCTTCAGTCCAGCCCTCCCAGCTCCAAGGCCCCCCTCCTTCTGAGACCTCCCATGTCCCCTCCCCCCCCCAAGGTAGCCGCTACCGCCCCCCCACCCCGGAGTCGCCCCCGCCCCCCCTTCACCCGGCCCGGACCCTCTCTTCGTTATTCAACTTACAGCAGCGCCAAAACAGCAGCAAGCAGCAGCTCCCGTTGGCCTTCCTTCACTGCCTGTGCCTCGCCCTCGTGTGACGTCACGTCGGCGAGGGCGGGGCACAGGCAGGGAAGGAAGGCCGACGGGAGCTGAAGCTGAGCTGCTTGCTGCTGTTTCGGCGCTGCTGTAAGTTGAATAACGAAGAGAGGGCCCGGGCCGGGTGAAGGGGGGTGGTGCGACCTCAGGGGTGGGGGGCGGTAGCCTCCAGGGGTGGGGAGCGGTAGCGACATCAGCGGTTCCCTCCCTCCCCTTCCGCGCAGTTTCCCTCTCTGTCCCGCCTTCTCCTCCCGTCATCACGTCTTGACACGGGGGCGGGACAGAGAGGGAAGTCTCTACTGCGCATTTGCAGGCGAGTCGGTCACTTGCCATTTATAGGTTTGATATCGATCCACCTCTATAGGTCTTCAGGCATACTAACAGCATCAACAGACCCAAATACAGTACTCAAAAAGTACCCAGTCTCCATCCTTAGGTGTTCCAGATAAACAGAAGAAATAAGTGAGACTAACATTACATAGGAGGAGATAAGGAACATAACTGCAAAACAAGAGGAAAAAAAAAACTCTTAAAAAAATTAGACCACAAGGGGGGGAAAAAGCTGGCTAAAACACAAATAAAGAGGGAAATAGAGAAAGTTACTTTGGAATCACAAGTAGATTAAAACCTGATACAGAAATGGTTAAGCAGAGTTGCACTTAAACTTAATAATAAGAGACTGATAAATTGCAGCACAGGATAGTGAACCACAGACAAGATGGTTCACAATTAACACAGAAGAAAAATGGGTAAAACAAATACAGATTTTGTAGAACACATATCGCCATTGCATACTGATGTCAGGCAGCTTGTATAGAGAGAGAAACGATAAGATAGCACATCTCGTCCTCTGGGAACTCTATTAAATGCTATAACATTGTCGCTAGAGAAAAACACAGAAAATGAGGTAGATAGATAAAGAAACTATCTCAATTGAACTGGGCATCAATTAGAATTTCCAAGAGCACTATGATATGTTGCCCGTAAATATATTACACCTTAGTAACTTCAAAGAGTATCTCTTTGGAACAATGCAAATGTTGAGACAAGCACTTGCAGTAAATCTGAGAAATTAAGATCATCTTCAGAATATGCTGGCACAAGTCTGAAGTTCATTACTGTCACAGTGTGTGCAAAACAAATCTGTTTAGTGGCATCATCTCAAGTAATATTCAGCACCTCTTTAATAACAAATTCAAAGAGATGGTAGATCCCATAAAGGACAACTGTTTTTCCCTAAAACCCCCTCTCATCCATCACAACAGTCTACCTCAATGAAGCAGTAGAAGACAATTCTTCTTCCAAAGAAGGGCATACTCTCCAAAAGCAAAGCAAGGCAAAGGCGGCAGCAGAAGAAGCACCACCACCACCAAAAATAATCTCAGAGATCTTGTCAAAGAGAAGACGAAGTAGATGATTTGAGAGTCAGGCAGCTGGGAAACCAAAAGGTAACCTCTTCTTTTAATAACACACAGCATAACCAGCCAAAACTTTTGGGACCACTCAGTCAATTCTCACATCAAGAAGGTAGCTGGGGCTTTTCAGCAAATTGTGGCTTTTACTACAAAGGAGAAACATATAGTGGAAATAATAGCAACACAACTGTCTCCTTCAACATGATACAGTTTCTCTCTGATACAAGCCTTGGTGCTCAAAACCAACAAGGGTTTTCTAGTCCCAATATTTCTTAATTCTAAAGAATCTGAGAGGTTTGAGATCTGAAGAAACTCCTATGCCAAGAGAACTTTAAGGTGAATTCACTGAATACCATCATTCCTTTCTTGGATACAGACTAGTCATGTTCCCTTTTGGACACTGTGACAGAACAGCAGGGGGGTGGTTAAGCCTGTAACATTGCCTTAATTCTTGAAGTGTATTTCTCCAGTTTGACCAGCAGGTGGTGCATGTTTATGCTTAAAGCTATTACAGAGAAAAGACCTACAGTGATGTGCCCAGCTTTTTATACATATATATTTTTTTTACCTTGTTGTTCTGGGCTCTGATTAGCCCAGGAGCTCATTTTCATTTGGACTTTACTGGCTTTTCCCCTGTCTTAGCCAGGAAGAAAAGAGAGTAGGATCTGTTTGCTGAGGCCCTGTAAAACAGTTATATTTGACAACTTGTGAGCAGCTTTATGTCCTGATCTTCTCAGGTACTGTTTAGACAGTAAACAAATGTTTAGTTAGTTTTCTAATTGATCCATTATTCAGTTACTTGTTTTTTTTTTCTTTTTATTTAGAAAACCAACAAGAAGTATGTTATACAATTAAAGCAATGGTACAATTGTTTGTTGTTTTTATATTGTCACAATTCCAATCCCCTCAACAAGATCCATCTCCCTCCCTAACCCAAACTGAATACCAATACAAGGACTGCAATTGTGGTGACTAACCAACAACAAAAAAAGTATATGGATAGATAAATAAGACTTTGAGGTTGATATTCAAATCAATTAAACCAAAAAGAAATGGCTCCTGGCTAGGGCTAACCAGTTAGTGATGCTAAAAATGACCAGTTAGAGCTTAAAGCAAAATCAGTTATTTTGGGTGTTCTAGGGGTAGAGTCATAACTTGGTCAGTTAAGTGCCGAAATTCAGCACTTAATCAGTCAAGGGCACTGCACAAAAGTCAATCCTATCTTTATACAATACCTCATAGCCAGTTAAATGATGAATATCACACTTAGAGGCATATTTTCAAAGCACTTAGCCTTCCAAAGTTCCATAGAAACCTATGGAACTTTGGAAGGCTAAGTGCTTTGAAAATATGCCTCTTAACTGGCTAAGGGGCAGCCGGGTCCGGAAACCCAAAAATTCAATGCTGGAGCCCAGACATGGCCCGGTATTGAATTTCTGGGCATAATACCAGTGGCAGTCAGCAAAATGCTGAGCACCACCAGCTGAATATTGACCCCTATGAGATATATGTCTGCAATTTTACTAGTAAAAAGTCTTAAGGAAAAATGTCTTACCTAATCATTTTCTTTCCTTAAGTCCTACCAGACCAGTTCAGAACAAATGAGTTGTGTGGATCCACCAGCAGAAAGAGACAGAGTACAAAATACTCCCAAGTGAGCCATCAAATAAGGGAGCAATGCAACCATACTATGCTCAGTAATACGAGTAGTCAAGCAGTGGTACTGAAAATCAAACTGGCAGACTACATTGCATAGCCAGCAGTGTCGCCAGAAGTATATTGTAATACCACCTTGCACAGCCAGAGGAAGTTGCATAACCAATCAATTCTAGGAGAAGCGAGGCTATACTTAACTGAGAGGCAAACATTTCACCGACTCAGGAGCTTCATGAGAAGCAAAGGAGTCTAGAAGAAACAATATATGGAAACAAATACAATTAGGGAGTGTTTCCGGACTGGTCTGGTAGGACTAAAGGAAAGAAAATTATCAGATAAGCCATATTTTCCCTTCCTTTTCATCCATACCAGATCAGTCCAGAATGAATGGGATGTAGAAAAGCTGTGCCCCAATTTGGGAGGGACTAGACTTCTTAACATACAACTCAAGATCAATGTCCTTACCATAAGGAAAATTCAATCTAGGGCCAAGTCAGAATGCCATGTATGGACCTTTGGCGACGACCACGGAAGCTAAAGGAAAATAGCCTGCAGAGGAACAATGTATCCCCAAGAAAGGGCAATAAGATCTAAAGAAGGAAAACCAAAACCATGCCACTCGACAGGTAAAGGTATTTCAGCTAAAAGGATTTGTAGAAGAGAATGCACCACAGATATCCAGGATTGCAGGACTCTGGAAAAGAGTCTCCAAGATATAACTGTGAAGCCGCTATATAGGCAACCAGATCAGAAAGATTCACAGTACTGGTAACAACCAGCAAAAAAACAAAGAGAACACAAGATGACATATAGCCAAAGAGAAAGAAGGGCTGAGAGAAAACAAGTAGCACAGCAACAGCCAGCAATGAGAATCTAAACTATAACAGAAAATAAGAGGCCGCTTCTGTAGATAGGAGAAGATGATAGCCAATGTTTGAGCTAATTACAAAGAAGCTATAATCAGTGCTTTAGGGCTAGAAGCCCTGGGCAGCATAATCTCTAGAAGAAAACCTAGAGGTAATCATAGAAGAGGTAGTGTACTGGTGTAGAAGAAATCTGGTCAACTGGCGGAATACGGAAGACCACTACCCGAGATGAAGAGCTTAACCAACAGCTCTGGAGCTATTCTCAGAACACTCCGTCAGAATGGAGAATTGTACTCTGGAGAGACAGAGGCACATGCTGAATGTTGAGACACAGTCAAGGTCCACATCCAGAGCAGGTACCAACAGCCCTGGAGCTAATCTCAGAACACTCCGTCAGAATGTACTCTGGGATGAAGGAGGCACATGCTGAATGTTGAGACATAGTCGAGGTTCACATCCAGAGTAGGTATTGCTCTCTACCACTAGAGCAAGTGTTGCCCTCCAAATCCAGAGCAGGTGTTGAACTCTACAACCAGAGTAGAAGGTGCACTGTACATCCAGAGCAGGAGCTGTACTGTAGATCTAGAGATGGTGTTGTGCCGCTATATAGTGATAACATTGAGCTACACATCTCATGATGTTGTTGTGCTCTATATTCAAAGATGGAGAAATGCCACATAATCAAAGATGGAAATGTGCCTTATATCCAAAGATGAAGCTGTGGCTCATATGCAGAGATGAAGCTGTGACGCAGATGCAGAAATGAGTCTGCTTCACATTCAGCAATGGAGTTGTGCTCATATCTAGAGATAGAACCATGCTTCATATTCAGAGAGAAATCAGAGCCCTCAATTCAGAGATAGAGCTGGGCTTCCTAGCCAGAAATGGAGGTGAGATCCAAATGCAGAGAAGGTGATATATTCCAACTTCAGAGAACAAATTTGCTGTGAAAATAGAAAATGCAGCTGTACTATAGAAGCCTGAGGAAATCACTGACCTAGCCAAGCCTGCAGTCAGAAGACAGACCAGGATGCCGTGGTTAGAACACAACAGTAGACCATGGGTAATTTATACACCAGAGGTCTGGTGGAATAACACAACTTAGAAGGCTGTTGGCTGAACACAGCCTAGAAAGCTGGTGGCAGAAAAACAGCTTGTGTGGCTGCAACCAGAACACAGCCAAAGAGTCTGTAGGCCAAAGGCAGCCTAGGAGGCTGCAGCCAAAGCATGGTCCAAGAGGCTGCAGCCATAACCTAGCCCAGAGGAGGCCATCACCAGAATACTGGCCAAGAGGCTGTGCAAAAGAACTGACTCAGAAGCTGGCACCATCCAAAAAGCTGTGGAACAAAGAAATAACCCAAGAGGGTGCTGACAGAGTAGGCCAACAGAATAATCCAAGAGACTGTAGCCTGAGTAACCCACAATGCCACCACCAGAGCATCCTAAGAATCTGCTGAACCTGCAGCCAGAGAAGCCATCATCAACGCCAAGAGGCCAATGTCCCTGGAGCCCGAGAGGCAGACTGCACTGTCACCTAAGAGGTTGGGGCTATTGTAGCTCAAGATATTGCCCCCAGTGTAAATGAAGAGACTACTTCCACAGTAGTGGCTTACCACAAGTGTAGCCCAGGAGGCTACTGTTACAGCAGGCCAGAAGGCTGTGCAACACAGACCAGACTGAGCTGCAACAACATAGTCCAGCAGAGAGCTAACACAGGCCAGAAGACCACTGAAAGCACCCACAGCAGGAGATTGCTTGACCAGGCCACTGAGAATGCCAGTACTCTGCACAGGAAAAGTTGCAACCCACAGCTCTGAAAGGGGAAAATGGACCCAAAACAGTAGCTAAGAGAGGGCTCTAACGCAGTGCAGAAAAATGCTGCAACTGAGTGTCACTGCTTTTATAGAGCAGCTGCTAGAACCCCCCCCCCCCCCCCCCCCCCCCACACACACACACACAGAGGATAGCTGCAGGGCCATACCCTAAGAAGCTAAATGCAGTACGGGAAAAACCTTTAACACAAATTACAATAGACACTGTTCAAAGAAGAACATAAGAAAGGATTACAGCGAAAAGACACCGAAATGACCAAGAAAATGTAGAAGTAAATATTCATCCCAGGGTTTTGGGGATTTTTTTTTCCTGTAAATACTACAGCTAACTGGCCAAAAGTCAGAAGACAACACAAGGAGCAAATAACCCAACAAAAGAGGCAGGAAATAAAGAAGTCTGCCCAAAATGGAAAGAACAAAGCCGGAGAGAATAATGCCACTAGTGTGGCAGTTATAGCAGAGGAGAACCAGGAAGGCAGGAAGAAAATGACCCCACCAAGAAAACAAAATTTGGTAGGAACAAGGATAGCACACCTGTGTATCCAAATATAAAAAGACACTAATAGCCCTTGCAAAGAAAAATAAAGAACACCCCAGAATGGCTCTGAGAGGAACAGATTCCTGTCAAACAGTAATGGATCAGGCATCAAATAAAAGGCAATTGATTAGAAGCTGCTGAAACTACGGAGTTTTCTTATTAAGCAGAAAGGATCACTTACCTCTGTGGGTAGATATGAATAAGTGAATACTTGCCAGGGAGAGCTCATTTCAGTAGGTCAAAGCCCATAAATCGTAGCCTTGTTCCTCTGCTTATAGCTGTCCACAAGTGAGGAGCTGGGGGGAGGGACCTGGCACCCACCAGGCATCACCTTGGCTGGGAGATGAGGGACTTGGCGCCACGAGTGTCATATAGGCTCAGACTAGATCTTCAAGCAGAAATTAGCACAATTGTATCAGAAGATCCCCTGCTCAACTGAGAGCAAACTGAGACAGGCACTCAGAGAAAATCCAAGATAGCTGCACAAGCCATCTACAGGCAGAGAATATTGATCATTCTATGTCTGCACTCCTCCCTTATAGAATGGCTCACTTGAGAATATTTTGTTCTCTGTTGCCTTCTGCTGGTGGATGGACACAACCCATTCATTCTGGATTGGTCTCGTATGGATGAAAAGGAATCTTTGTAATGGTTATTTCTATAAGCTTTGGTTTCAATGGTGTATTATACTGCAAACCTACCCTGCCTAGTGCATCTTGTGCATCTGAATTGGAAAATAATGGTGTGGAGTAGCCTAATGGTTAATGCAGTGGGTTCGATTACCACTGCAGCTCCTTGTGACTCTGGGCAAGTCACTTAACCCTCCATTGCCCCAGGTACAAAATAAGTACCTGTATATAATATGTAAAACAGCTTTGACTGCAACCATAAGTAGTGCAACCATAGAAAGGCAGTATATCAAATCCCATCCCATTTCCCTTAATGAAGTGAAAAGAAACAGTGGTGCCATTCCTTTTATAGGGAAACAGGCCTATAGTACATCCCCTGTGTTGGCAACATTATAAATGAAATATTGGCTATTTAAAATAAAAAAAATTCTGTCTTGCTCTCTATATCTGATTTTTCAAGTTTAGTGACTGTGGCAAAGCTTTGTGTGTGACCCATCAAACCTTTAATTCTCTCTGGGTTTCAGAGTATTCAGAGACATAGTTTTTAAGTTATATATTTTTTTCTCCTTCTCAACAGTATTTGCCAATCCCCACTCCTCAGATAGCCTGTTTAGACAACTCAGGGGAGCCCCAGACCAAAGCTGAAAGCAAGCCTCCTCCAAGAAACACTGTCAGCAGTGCTCAATAGCCAGGAATCATCACCATATCATTTATTTTACTATACATAGTAACATAGTAAATGACGGCAGATAAAGACCTGTACGGTCCATTCAGTCTGCCCAACAAGAAACTAATTATACATGGTATGTAATACTTTATATGTATACCCGAGTTTTATACTGTCACTTATAGTCAGGCAAATCAGAATGGCTTACAATTCAAACATAACGATAAAACCATAAAATAATAAATAATTTGAGAATTCCATTAAAAGATAGGAAAGGACACACAAATTTTTAATTTTAAAAATAGCAACAAAGCAATCAGGGTAATAAAACAATCAACAGAAAGCATAACTCCTTAGCCACTATTCAAGCACTGTTTCAAAGTAAAATGGAGTCAGTCGGCAAAAGCTGTCTGATAATAAAAGGTTTTCAATGCTGTGTGAAAAAGAGGTTAAGATTTTTCTCATCTAACTGGTTGTGGTCATGAATGCCATAGTGTTCTGAACAGAAAATAAAAAGATGATTTAGGGGATGATTCCCAATTAGCCCTTGATAGTGAAGATAGTACAAATCTATTATCTGTCAGTGAATGAAGAGTTTGAGCAGGTGAGTATGGATAGTCATAGCTGCTAGATAAGATGGGGTAGTATTATGAAGTGCCTTATGTGTCAATATAAGAACTCCGCTAAGCTAACCGCCTTCACCACATTTTCTGGCAACGAGTTCCAGAGTTGAATTACATGTTGTTGAGTGAAGAAAATTTTTCTCCGATTCGTTTTAAATGTACTACTTTTAGCTTCATCACATGCCCCCTAGTCCTAGTATTTTTGGAAGGCTTCACACACACTTCACACCTACCCGTTCCACTCCACTCATTATTTTATAGACCTCTATCATATCTCCCCTCAACTGTCTTTTCTACAAGCTGAAGAGCCCCAGCCACTTTAGCCTTTCCTCAAAGGGAAGTCGTCCCATCCCCTTTATCATTTTCGTCGCCCTTCTCTGCACCTTTTCTAATTCCACTATATCTTTTTTGAGATGCGGCGACCAGAACTGAACACAATTTTGAGGTGCGGTCTCACCATGGAGCGATACAAAGGAATTATAATGTCCACATTTTTGTTTTCCATTCCTTTCCTAATAATACCTAACATTCTATTTGCTTTCTTAGCCGCCACAGCACACTAAGCAGAGGGTTTCAACGTATCATCAATGACGACACTTAGATCCCTTTCTTGGTCAGTGACTCCTAACATGGAACCTTGCATGACGTAGCTATAATTCGGGTTCCTCTTTCCCACATGCATCACTTTGTATTTGCTCACATTAAATGTCATCTGCCATTTAGACGCCCAGTCTCCCAGTCTCGTAAGGTCCTCTTGTAATTTTTCACAATCCTCTCGTGATTTAACAACTTTGAATAACCTTGTGTCGTCAGCAAATTTAATTACCTTACTAATTACTCCCATCTCTAGATCATTTATAAATATGATAAAAAAACAGCGGTCCCAGCACAGACCCACGAGGAACCTCACTATCTACACTTCTCCATTGAGAATATTGACCATTTAACCCTATGTTTTCTATCCTTTAACCAGTTTTTAATCCACAATAGAACACTACCTCCTAACCCATGACTCTCCAATTTCTTCTGGAGTCTTTCATGAGGTACTTTGTCAAATGCCTTTTGAAAATCCAGATACACAATATCAACTGGCTCACCTTTATCTGCATGTTTGTTCACCCCTTGAAAGAAATGTAATAGATTGGTGAGGCAAGATTTCCCTTCACTAAAACCATGTTGGCTTTGCCACATTAATCCATGCTTTTGAATATATTCTGTAATTTTGTTCTTTATAATAGTCTCTACCATTTTGCCCGGCACTGATGTCAGGATCACCGGTCTATAATTTTCCAGATCCCCTCTGGAACCTTTTTAAAATATTGGCGTTACATGGGCTACCCTCCAATCTTCCGGTACCACTCTCAATTTTAAAGATAAATTACATATTACTAACAATAGTTCCACCAGTTTATTTTTCAATTCTATCAATACTCTGGAATGAATACCATCCGGTTCAGGAGATCTGCTACTTTTCAATTTGTCAAATTGCTCCATTACATCCTCTAGGTTTATTGAGATTTCATTCAGTTTCTCTGACTCATCAGCTTCAAATACCATTTCTGGCACTGGTATCTCTCCCAAATCTTCCACGGTGAAGACCAAAGAAAAGAATTAATTTAATCTCTCCGCTATGGCTTTGTCTTCCCTGATGGCCCCTTTTACCCCTCGGTCATCTAGCAGTCCAACTGATTCTTTTGCCGACTTCTTAATTTTAATATACCTGACAAAAAGTTTTACTATGTGTTTTTGCCTCCATAGGAACATAGTAGATGATGGCAGAGAAAGACCTGTACAGTCCATCCAGTCTGCCCAACAAGATAAACTCGTAAGTGCTACTTTATGTGTATACATGACCTTGATTTGTATCTGCCATTTTCAGGGCACAGACCGTAGATTGGAGATTGCCAAAATAATCTCCAAGAATATTGCCTCCTCCCTCAAAACACCCAGGGAAAAATCTGCTACAGTACAAAGAAAAAAAAGCCACAGACAGAATCCCCCTTACAGTGACATACAACCCAAAGCTGGAAAAATTAAGAAAAGTCATAAAAGATCTGCAGCCTCTACTCCAGGAGGATGAATTACTGAAAGAGATATTCCCATCCCCACCAGTGCTGGCTTTCCAACAGCCAGCCAACTTAAAACACAAGCTAATTAGAAGTAAGCTCCCAACACAGACTCAAAAAGAAAAGAATGGCACACATCCTTGCAATATATCCAGCTGCAAACTATGTCAAAACATTTCACAGGACCCCACGGTCATTCACAAAGGAAAAATACTCAACATTAAGGAATCTTTCACGTGCTCATCTTCCAATGTGGTATATATCATTCAGTGTAAAAAATGCAACGAAGGCTGCTACATTGGAGAAACAAGTCAGATGCTAAAGAAGAGATTTACTTTACATAGACACCATATGAAAAATGCTAGTACCAATAAAGATGTCACGCCTGTGGTGCAGCATTTTACAAAACCAGAACACTGTACCAGTGATTTCATGGTAAGAATCCTGAAAGGGAACTTTAAAACAATACAGGAACATAAGAGCTTTGAAGTCAGAATGATTAAATATTTTGACACCCACCAGACACGACTTAACAAAGATCTGGGTTTTCTATCCCATTATAAACCATAAAATTGTACTGCTTTGTCACCTTCCTGTCTCCATGCATATCTCCCTGTCCCTCATCCACCCAACTCTTCCTGTTTCTCACCTATCCACCCCCATCCTGTTAAGACTGTCACTGGAATGCTTTGATGTTTCACTTATATATACTGTCATCTACCAACATTTGCTTATTTCCGATCTGACGAAGAAGGGCAACCTTCAAAAGCTAATCAAGAAATGTATTATGTCCAATAAAAAAGGTATCATCTTATTTTCTTTTCCATGTTTTATTTTGTTTTACTTCTATTGATTACCTTTAAAAGTGGACTAACACGGCTACCACACCTCTCTATTGAAAACTGAAAATTCTCCTCCTGTTGTCTTAATTAGAATAATTCACTATAAATGAAGAGTTGAGCTAGGGGTGGGTAGGAATGAGGAATGAGGACTGAACTGGGCCCTTCTGTGCCTTCTAGAGACTGTTAATGCTGTGGCAGAAACTTCAAGTTTTAAAACTATGGGGAAAAGGGTATGGAGACTAGCTAATAAAGTTTGCTTGCTTTTTTTTAATTTTAAAATTCTAGCTTTATCAATATCCTCCAATTCCTCTTTTAAACCCTAATCTTTAAGTTACCAAGCTCAGAATAAAATGTCACTTACCCACAGAGGTGTCCTCTTCTCTCAGAACTTTCAAATCAATGGGAGATGGATTCACATAATGGATTAGTAAAAAAAATCATCTGCATATGAGAATGAACTAATTCCAAGGGATTGGATGAGTAGGGTCAAAGGGCTCACAAAGAGATTAAACAGCAGCGGTGATAAAACCGATCCCTGCAGGACTCCATGTGAGATGGGCCGTGATTGGGAAGTGGAAAAATGCTGAAACACCCTGAAAGATCTATCTTCAAGATAAGAGAACCACTTGTAAACAGTGCCAGAGATACCATGTGAATGTAACCGTTGCAATAGGAGATTATGGTCAATTAGGTCAAATGCTGTGGATAAGTCTAATGCGATTACCAAAGCGATTTGTCCTTGTTCTAGTCGTGAATGTAATTTGCTTAGAAGACCTGTAAGTACAGTTTCCGTACTGTAACCCTGTCAAAAGCCAGTCTGTCATGGATGTAACGCATTAACAGATCCTGAGAAAGACTGGAGTTGTGAAAATACAATTGTTTCTAGTATCTTTGACACGAATGACAGATTAGAAACTGGACAATAGCTGTTTGCAGAAAGAGGATCAAGTGAATATTTCTTTATACTAGGTCTAACCAAAACTTCTTTTAAAGCCTTAGGAATAAGGCCTTCAGTAAGACTATTTACTATCATGGAATGAAGAGAGGGCAGCAGCCCTAAAGATGATACTTTTAACCAATTTTAAGGTATAGGGTCTAAAGGACAGTAAGTGGTAGATAAGTTAGATAATATTTTCTAGAGTGATGAAAGGGAAGGGAAACAAAAAATGCCGCTAAGACATCTGAATCTAGGTATGATGTTGTCTTTTTCTTTGGCTTAGTTGTTAGGCTTTTTAAAATAGAAAAAGCTGTTTTGAAGAATTTGAGGCTAGGCATATTTGTTTAGTGAAAAAAAGATTTTTTAGTCTCCCTGAGTTGAGACAAAAAAATAATGCTGGCACTGTTTACACTTAGCTCTCAACTCCTCAGTTTTTGATTTATGCCAGTGATGTTCTGCTTTTCGTATTTGTTGCTTACAAAGTTTTAGGCCAGGGTGGTACCAGGGCCAAGTCTGTTTTGTCCTAACGGAAATGGTCTTTATAGGGGCAACATCGTCCAATATTTTTGTCAGTGCACAATCCTAAACAAAGATTTGTTCTTCCAAAGATTTATCTGAAAAGTCCAATGGAAAATAATGAGAGAGGGAAAGTAAAAGAGGGTCTAAGCGTCCAAGGCAGCTAGTCTAACAGTTGATGGTCTGACAGTTTGAACCAGTTTGTTAACTGATATTTTAAAGGGAAGAAAATAATGATCAGATCAGGAAACTGGTATAGTTTGAAGACTGATGCAGGAAATTGAATCTGAAGAGTAGGTCATAACTAAATCCAAAGTATGGCCTATTACATGGGTGGTCCCTAGAACATACTGTGTCAAGCCGATATCATCTAGAAATGTAAAAAAATCAGAAAGAGTATGGTTGTGTAATATCATCAAGAAGTATATTGAAGTCACCCCATATCAAAAGGAAACCACAATACAGCATCTGCCATCGATTGATACACATGATCCCAATCTTCAGCTCATAATGAAGGGGCACAATAGAAGAATATGGAATGGGACTGATGAATTAACTTCCAAAAGAAGCAGCTCAGGATATGGAAGGCCATGATTAGGAATTTCCTTAATCCAAAGGGAGGATAAGTAGATATAGGCTAATCCACCTTCCCGTTTACCAACCAGAGAGGAGATGCTGACAGAGAACCCTGGGGGTAAACATTGAAATAGATATGACTCCTTCCCTGGAAGGAGAAATGTTTCAGTTAAAGTGAATATATTCAAATGATAGGTATGGATAAGATCTAAGTATATTTCTGCTTTACAGACTGGCAGTTTAACAGCGCTAGAGAGAATAGTGCATTTTGCTGAGATACCTGCTTAGATGTTCCACATGTGATAGCAGTATGACGTCTATAGGATACGAGGACATTGCATATTGGGCGCCATCCCCAACTTACCGGAATCTGTGTGGCATCCAGTGCCATGAGGGGAAGAGGATATACCAATGAGAAGGCCCAATAGCAGGATAGTGTTAGAAAAAGAGTTACCACAATAGTTAAGACAGGATTTTGCAAGGATATTATTGAAGGTAACCAGTGACTAGAAAACTTAGACCAAACAGAAGAAAACCTTGCTAGAGAATGAGGAATATAAGGGATATTAGTTGCCCTTCATCATTCACCCAAGGAGCACACCTAAGGAGCAGGACCTGCTCCTCAGGCGCACCTGAGGCGCACACTGCAGCGGCACGAGCACCGCTGGTAGCCAATGTTACATAGTGGCTTGCTTTGGCATTGATGAGCGACGTGTGGGTCACGTGACCCCACCCAGAACTGGAGTACAAAATGTTCAGGAAGCTGCTCAGTTAACCTGCACACCTAAGGAGAAGGACCTGTTCCTCAGGCATGCCTGAGGCACACGCCACAGTGTAACAAGCACCGCTGGTAGCCAATGTTACATAGTAATTTGCTCTGGTGCTGATGAGTGACATGCGGGTCATCTGACCCTGCCCAGAACCGGAGCACGAAATATTCAGGTAGCTGCACAGGTAACCTAGTAAAGCTGCATGAGATTGGAAAGCATAAGGAAAGCAGAAAGGTCTTCCCTCCCTCTCTAGGCCTATGAACACTATCTCTCTGTCATACTCAGATCCAACTCGTATCTCACACATTGCAATGTGTCTAAGCAAAGGAACCAGCCCACAATTGTTTTTATAACTATCTTTTATTGGGTTGTAACAACAATACTAATAGCTCTAGGACCTTTCCTAAAACAGATGCGAGTAAAATAATTTCACCAATGAGATCAGGTTGGCCCGTATTAACCCCATGCATTCCAGTGCAATAAAGTATCAATAATTCCTCCCATCACCTAGCTCATAGAGGAATCAAATGCAGACCTCACATCACTCTCCTCAGACTGTGCAACATGATATCTATAATTTATCCCTTATCATCTACTTTATTTAATGTTTTATTACTATCATTGGGTGTTCTTTTGGAGGAGGCTAATTTGACTTTCTTTATATATGCAGATGATATTTTGATTTTGTGCCCTGTTTATTTTAACTGGTCTGAAATATTTATGGGTATTATGAATTGTTACACCATAATAGAAAACTGGATCACTGCTCATAGGTTTAAATTCAATAAGGAAAAGACAAGATTTCTCTGGCTGGGGTTTGTGAATCATCCTTTTAGCTTTCTACAGTTTAATATTGGGACACATTGGGGTTTTTTTTTTCCATTTTAGAATTTTTTACAAGCCATTTATAAACTTGAGTAGGCAATACAGATACATATTTTGAAATCATAACATGCAAATAATAAAGAAAATTTTTTCACTCATCTTCCTTAGACCATAAGAATGGGGGATCACATGAAAGGAAAATAACAGGAGAAGTCTTAAGAGGAAAAGAAAAAAAACATTATAGCGGATGTATAGCTTAACACGCACCTATCCGTCTAAACATTATTCTCGACTAGAAGCTGGTATTAACCAGTAGCCAATTTCTTAACTTTGACAAATTCACTAAGATGTTCAGGTTGAAAGAATATGTACTTTATCCCTAGGTACTTTACCACACACTTACAGGGGTAATTAAGATAAAATGATGCCCCCAGAGCTAATGTTTCAGCTCTAAGAGCTAAGAAAACTTTCTGTCGCTCTTGAGTAGGTTTAGTCACATCTGGGAACATCCATACCTTTTTGCCCAAAAAAAGGGCTTTTGCATTTCTAAAGTATAAACGTTTAACCGATTCTAAGTCTTGCTCAAATACAAAAGTCACTATTAAAGTACATCTTTCAGAATCCTCGGTCATAGATGTCTCTAGAAACTCAGACAAATTCAAACTGTCCTTATTTTGATTTAAAGATTCAATGGTTCGTAATCCTGATTGAATTTCAGACACTTTTTTTGATTGAATATAGTATATCTTACTTATCGGGGGAAACATTTCAGGAGAATAATGTAAAAGTTTCTTGTAGATATTTCTTAAATGCTTCTAAATGGCTAACCACTAAGGACTTTGGAAAGTTCAAAAAATGTAATGTTAGTCTGCGGTGAAAGTTTTCAATCTGTTCTATTTTCCGATGAATAAAAGTCTTATCTTTAACAGTTGTTGAATTAAATTCCTGTAGAATCTTCATTTCTTGTTTAACTTCCACCAATTGAGAAGCAAATTCTTGTTTTGTATTTTCCATAGTGTTATAAAGTGAATCTACTTTACTCACAAGAGATGAGATTTCTTTTGAAGAATTGGCTACTGAGATGTCCAAACGCTGGAGAGCTTCCCAAATACTCTCCAGCGTCACCGCCCCAGGTTTAACAACTAGAGCTCTCAGCTCAGGAGTAGGGATTCCTCCCTTCTTCCCTCCATCGGGTTTCGCCGTCTCCATTCCTCGAACCACAGGTCCTTGTGCACCCGATCCCGGTCGCAAGAACCCCATCTGGAGAAGGCGCCTTTCGGGTTGGGGCGGTGGCTCGAGTTCCGGGGGAGAGAGTGACGTTGAGTCCCATGCCCTCATGGTCTCCTTCCAGAGAGGTTGCAGGACTATCCCCGGAAACCTGGGTAGGTGCCGTTGTGGCATATCTCTCCATTGTTTGCTGCCCTATGGAAGGCCTGGGCGTCCAGGTTCCTGCCTTAACCGTTCCCTTACGCTTTGTATGGGGCATTCTTAGAAGGTAAGAGTTTTCGGCAAGCTAAACTCCGGAGCTCACACAAGCCACAAACTAACGTGCCGCCATCTTGTCATGTGGTCCCCCCTAATATTGGGACACATTGTTTTCATTTTGATAAGTCAACAAGGGTACTTGGCATAGAGCTAGATAACATGTTTAGTATGCAATCTCATATCCATTTAATCGTTATTAATTCTTTTTCTTGTTGAAAACATTGTGATACATCAAGAAATATTTTACTACCTCCACCTTCAGATTAGTGGTTCCATCTTTAATCCTTTCTAGGATCGATTATTGTAACAGTGTTTTTTCAGTTTGTACCAAAGAATTGTTGCAAAGTCTACAAATAACACAGAATACGACAGACAAGCTGATTTATTCTCTGAATCAATTTGATTCAGTAACACCATATTTGTTTGATTTGCACTGGTTGCCAATGGAGTCAAGGGTGCAGTTGAAACTTGGGACTCTTGTTTTTAGGATATTGCATGGTGAGGCCCCATACTATCTTGTAAAAATGGTTAATATAGTTCCACTAGTTGTTAAGTCTAATCATTTAAGAGGACAACGTCTATTACACTTTCCGGGATGATTGCCTACTTCTATTTCTTATAAGGCAGTTTCATTTTATAGTTTACTGAAACTTGTTCAACCGCTTTTACTGAACGAGCAAGTCAAAGTGGTGTACAATCTACAAAACACATAGGAGGAAGGAAAAGAACTCTATTTTTCGACAGGAAAGAATAAAGCATTCACACAACACAGACTAGAAGAACAAAATAGCAGTGGGATATAGGTTGAAGTGGGAAGACAGTATTGACAACAAAACAAAATTAGGAGGGGAGGGGCAGGTGGCAAACCTTATGTGTCTGGGACTCAAAAAGCTTGTATAAAAAGCCAGGTTTTGAGCTGTGTCTTGAACTGTTTAAATGAGGTATTACAATGTAGTGAAAGTGGGAAGTTATTACAGATGCACGGCGAAAGAAAGAAGGAGAAATTAGGTCTTACCTGCTAATTTGCTTTCTTTGAGTCTCTCCAGACCAATCCCTACAAGTGGGTAATATGCACTCCTACCAGAAAAAGGCAGGCTGAGAATTACTAAGCAGTGCTTCTGTATAAGGGACTGTGCAACCCTGACCTGCTCAGCAGTTCGAATAGCCAAGGAACACCTAAAAAAAACTTCAACCACAAGAAACTGAACACTTAAAACACCACCAGAAATTGAGCTCCCAGAAGGAACTCCCCAGAAGGAAAAGAGCACCAAAAAGAATAACTGGAACAAACTAATAAAAAACATAGATGCAGATGTAATCCCCAACGGAAGAAATCTCAACGATCCCAGTGTTCCTGGGTGGGCTTGGGAATGGTCTGGAGAGACTCAAGGAGCGCAAATTAGCAGGTAAGACCTAATTTCTCCTTCCTTATCGTCTTCTCCAGACCATTCCCTACGAGTGGTAAGTACCAAAGCAGTACTTACCGAGGGTGGGAAAGTCCCCGGAGCAAGACAGACGCTCCAAAGGAAGCATCCTGTCGTGCCTGCAAGTCCAACCTGTAATGCTTGACGAAGGAATGCAGAGAGGACCAAGTCACCACCTTACAAATGTCCTGTGGTGGAATGAGAGAGTATTCTGCCAAGGAAGAAGCCTGTGCACGCGTAGAATGCGCCCGAAGAACCGCAGGCACCTGTTTCCCCGACAGCAGGTATGTGGAAGAAATTGCCTCCTTGATCCAACGTGCGATGGAAGCTTTATTTATTTAAGATCATTTATACCCCGCCTTTGCCGCAGATGTGCAGCCCCAAAGCGGCTTACAATGAACTCATAAAATAAATAGGTTACAAGGAGAATAGGAACGGAGAGGGGAATATAAATATAATCTAAAAATAAAGTAAAAAGTAAGTAGGGAAAGGAAAGCAAAGAGGGGAAAGGAAAAGGGAAAAAAGAGAAAGAAAGTCCGAAATCATGTCTTGACTCGCTGAATTTCAGTAAGGCAGGCGAAGAGGATAGTGAACCAAGAGGATGACAACAGAAGCCCCACCGCATCAACGATCCCAGTACACGCCATGGCCTGCAGGGCCGCTCTCCTTAATCCCCAGACGCCGAAACCGCAGCAGCGATCAGCTGGTGAGAAGGGGATTGCTGGCAGGAAACAGCTGGCCGGCGTCGAGACGGGACTCCTCCTCCGAAGCAGGAAGACAGCCGAGGAGGGGAAGCAGCACCGGAAAACACTCCCAGGCGGCGAGGCTCCGGTAGAGATCAGCTGCGATGTGGAGACTATCGGCCAGCCACAAAGAAAAACGGCGACGAAGATGGACATCGCAAGGAAGGCCCGTCGCACAGGGGCACCAATGGCCATGGAGACTCGATCGCTGCACTTCATCCTAGGCTGCAAGGGCGAACACCGAGGACCATCCATAGGTTCTGACGGTTCAGCAGGGAGCCAACGAAACAGAGCCAGCGACCTCAGCAAGGACTGCAGTGGAGAAGTGGAGGTCGAAAAGCTGCCGGCAGCAGCCACGGACCGATCAGGTGGGCCAAGACTCCGTGCAGCCAAGCACCGCCTCAACAAACAGGATGGGTCGGATCGTGGCCTAGCAATGGTTGGGCCGCAGGAAACTAACCGCGGAGACGGTGGTAAGTGCAATGTCCGCGGTCCGTCGAGGACAGAAACTACCCACTAGGTTTCTTGATGCTACACAGGGCAGGACTGGTCAGGTCAGGTCGCGAATAGGCACCGGTTAATTAAAGATGTTTCCAGAGCAGACCGTTAAACGTCCTGCTTAGCGGTGGCCATTTTATACAGTAGTAGTAGAAGTCGCCTCCCCTTTTCAAGGTCCCCCGACCAAGACCCAGAAGCAGTCGGACTTCCAAAAGTTTGCTCTCTGACGCAAATAGCACTGCAACGCCCAACAAACATCCAACTTATACAACCGAGGGGACTCATCCCCCAGGAAGGAAGGCAAGGAAACAGATTGGTTGACATGAAACGGAGAAATCACCTTAGGAAGAAAGGAAGGAACTGTTCGTATTACACCTTCTCCATGGTAAGGCCCAGAAATGGCTCACGATAGGACATAGCCTGCAACTCGGACATACACTGTGCCGAAGTGATAGCCACCATAAAGACCACCTCAACTGTAAGATCCTTAAGGGCTCAAACGGGGCTTGAACTAAAGCCGACAGCATCAAATTCAAGTCCCAAGGAGGGACCACTGGGCGCACAGGAGGCCACAATCGCTTAATCTCCTGGAAAAAATGAGACATCTGGATGAAGGGCTAGCGATTTCCCCTGAAGCGGACCCCGAAAACACACGAGTGCCGCCAACTGAACCCAAAGGGAGGACAGCAACAATCCTTTCGCCAGACCTCCCTGTAAAAATTCTAGTAGATGACCAATGGAGGCCCTCAATGACTGCACCTCCCGTTCTTCGCACCAAGCCTAAAAAAAAAACACCAACAACAAAAAAAAAACCACGCCAAACCCGAACATAAGCCAAGGAAGTGGACCACTTTCTGGAACTCAGAAGGGCACGCACCACTGAAACCAAGTAGCCCTTCTTCAACAGTCGTGCCCACTCAACAGCTGAGCCGTAAGCGAGAATCGAGCCATGTCGGGTATCCGGATGGGTCCCTGAACCAACAGACCCTCCTCCAAGGGAAGAGGAAGCGAAGCATCCACCTGCAATCGCACGAGATCCGCATACCATGGTCGACACGGCCAATTGAGAGCCACCAGAATCACATGACTGATGTGACCCTGGATACACTGAAGAACAAAACCGATGAGCTAAAAGGCAAACGGGGCTAACGCCCACTCCCCTGGATCCAGATGATGCCAACTTAGATAATCCACTTGTAAGTTGGATGCTCCCGCAATATGAGCTGTCGAGAGAAGCCGGACGTTCTGTTCCGCCCAGGCCATGATCAACGCCGCCTCCTGCACTAAGACAGAGTTTTTGGTTCTGGCACTGCTGGATCCCCCGGCATCTCCATCGCGACCTCCTCTACGGTTACCCCGAAAGGGCTGAAAGGACTGACTTCTATTCCAGAACCAAGTACGTTGAGAACCAGCACCTCAACACGGCCTATATCTGACAGCCTTCCTGAGGTGCCCTCGGACCGCAGACCGGGAAGCCAAGCGGGACCTATCCTCCAGAAGCCGAGCCCCTTTGTACTTGCCCAGACTCTTGACAGGTTTCTCCAACTCATCTCCAAAAAGAAGCTTACCCTGGAAAGGAAGCTGACTGACGTACTGGATGCTACATCCGCCGCCCAGTGACGGAGCCACAAGAAGTGACATTCCGACACTACTAGTGCCAGATTCCTCACAGAGGCCCGAACTAAGTCATACTTGGCATCCGCAAGAAAAGCGATATCAGCTGCCGAATGAGAAGAAGAGTCTGCCAGAACATCAGGGAGATGCTCAGCTCAACGAAAACAGGCTCGAGCCATATAGCCCCCACAGATGGCTGTCTGAGGGAGCTGATAAAGGCGAGCCATGGCACGACCGATTCGTAAATGCGAATCGGGAACTAGCCATTCTGTCTTCACCAGTTTCTTCAAATCCTCATAAGGAAAGGATTGTGGAGGTCTACGAACCCCCTTAATAAGCGGGTCCCCTTTTTGGGACAAATGAGAGGGAATCTTCTGACAATTTAAGCATCTGAAGTACCTCTGCCAACAGGAGCGCAGCTCTTGCCTTCTAAAAATGCATACTGCCGAAGGATCCTCACATAAGGGAGCCTCTGAGGGTTCATCCAGGGATCCTGCATCCCAAAACTATCCCCCCTCCGCCACCGTCTGAACCAAGGGAGAGAGCCTTCCCCAGATTATCTACACCAGTCAGACGCGGCCTTGGACCTGAGTGCCTCAACTGCAGACCCCAATGGCCGATCCCATGGAGGAGGGGCCGATGAACCCACTGCAACATCAGGAGAAATTCCTCTCTTCAGGCAATAAGCCTGATGGAGTAGCAGCACAAATTCTGGTGAAACGGAGCTGCTGAAGCCCCTGAGGAGTCCTGTCGCAACATCACCAGCAGCTCCTCAAAGAAAGAAGGGACCGGCGGTGGAGGAAGCAACATGGCGGACGTCTGCGCCATGGGAAGGAGCGCTCTGCACCTCCGATCTTTCAGCCGTCAGCCCAGGAATCATAGCTGCCCCTACCACCGCCAGAATACCCAAATCCGGCTCCTCCCCAGAACTGGGCCACACCTCCTTGCAAACCCTGCACAAGCCAGTGCTATGGGAGACCACGCAGCGCGCTAAACAGGCCGTGCAACGGTGTAGCTTCTCAGACTGCACCACCATCGGAGGAGGAAGGGCGGGAAGAAAAGCCCCTCTCGCAGGGACCAGGAATAGCATCCCACTACCAAACTCCCTGCAATTCTCCTAGATTGCCTTTTTTTTTTCTTTTTCAAGATTGCAGCTGCAAAAGCGACGACACCAAAAACCGGCACTGAGGAACCAAAGCGCCAACTGCCCCCCAGGCGTTTCTTATGTTTTATATATATACTAGTAAAAAAGGCTCGTTTCTGAAGGCAAGGAAACGAGCTCTAGGCAGGCAATTTCTCCCCCCCCCCCCCCTGTGCTGGCGAAAACCGCCCCCCCCCCCGCTGTTGTGGACTGCCTGTGCTGATGGGGGACCCAAACCCCCGATAGCTGAAGTGCTGTTGTGCCCTTCGCGTTACTTCCTCAAGCATCTTCTCTGGAAGTTGCTCTGCGTGTGTCTGATGTCAGACGCACGCAGAGAAGATGATTGAGGAAGCAACGCAAAGGGCACAACAGCACTTCGGCTGTCAGGGGTTTGGGTCCCCCATCAGCACAGGTAGTCCACAATGGCGGCGGGGGGCGGTTTTCGGCGGAAGGGGGGGGGGGGGTCGACAGGTTCGCGGAAGGGGGGGGTCGAGGGGGCCGTAGCGCGGGGAGTGACAGATGATTCCGAGGCAGGGGGAGGAGTAGGGAAACACTCCTCCCCTTGCCTTGGAATCAGCTGTCATGACATCAGTGATGTCAGTGCGTGTCTGCCTAGCAGGCCACCTCCAGGGAGCCACGGTCCCAAGCACAGAACATTGGAGGTGAGAATTATTATATAGGATATATATATTTTTTTTTTTTTTTAAGAGACCGGTGCTCTGTTCCCACCAGGGGCCTTGCCTGAAGGAACTTCTCCCAGAGAAGGGGGGAGAAGGCCAAGACGCACTGCTAAGGGCAGAGGGGAGGGGGAGGGGGGAGGGACCCGGAGCCCGGCGTGAACACCCTCCAAAAGAGGCGCAGGGGCAAAGAGCCCGAGACCAAGTAGCTGTTTCTCTTCCAAGGAGGTTTCTTTTTGTTCCTTTTTTAATTTTTTTACAAAACCACTAAGCAAGATCCCTAAAGGGAACCTGTAAACCTAACTAAAATCAAGGGGCCAACACCGGCACACCTACCTCTGCTGCTGGGAGACTGAGAAGTATTGAGCAGGTCAGGGTTGCACAGTCCCTTACACAGGAGCGCTGTTCAATAATTCTCAGTCTCCCTCTGCTGGTAGGAGTGCATATTACCCACTCGTAGGGAATGGTCTGGAGAAGAAAATAAGAAAGGCACAATTTCTAGTCGATTCAAGATACACAAATTTTGGGTTTGGAAGAATCAAACGATGGTCATTAATTGAACGAAGAACTCAAGTGGAGGAATATGGTATTGTTAAAGATAAGCAATCTGGAAGACCTATACAAAAAGCCTTAAATGTCAATACTACAACCTTGTAGACGATTTGTTGACGAACTGGTAACCAATGGAATTGTTATAGTAGGGGAGAAGTATGATCGTAGCAGTGTGCATGACAGTTCAGGTGAACAGTAGTGTTTTGAAAACATTGTAGTTTTTTGAGTGATGACTGAGGTAAACCAGTGTAAATGATATTGCAATAATCTAGACAAGAGATAAAAAGAGAAAAAAAAAGGGTAAGGAACTTGATTAATATCAAAATAATGGCGTATGGCCCTCAATCTTTGAAAATTCAGAAAACTGACCTTGAATAGTTGAGAGAATTGCGGAATGAACAACAATGCTGAGTCAAATATGATTCCTAAATAGCGGAAAGAAGAAACAGTAGTAATAGCGGTGTCAAACAAAGGAATAGGAGAAGACAGGGGTGTTAATGAACCAGGCAACTGTTTTTTCTGTACAGAGTACTTAATGATGGTCTTTTAGCCATGTTGCCACTGCATTAAGACATGATAGTATAGGTCCGAGGGGAAGTGGGGAACAGTAGAAGAATGTCATCTGTGTATACATGCACTGAGATACCAAACAATTGGATTAGGGTAACCAGTGAACTTAGAAAGAGATTGAACAATAAGGGAGAAGGACTACATCCTTGGAGAACACCACAGTGTAAGTTTTCTTTTTGTGAAAAGGTATCAGAGGCATGAACCTGGAAGGATCATTTTGACAAGAATGATGAAAACCATGATAACACTGAACCAGAGAGACCTAGAGAGGTTAAATGGGAAATTAGGAGAGAGAGGAAATTATTTATATTTTAGGAAGTCACTTAAGACTTTATTTCAGAAGTATTTTCAATGCATAGAAACTGGTCCTTAGTTGATGTTCTTTTATCTTTACTGTACCTATTAACATGTAGTTCATTTATATTTAACATGTATCCCGTTTGGAACTATTTATGATATTAGCGGGATATAAGTCCAGTATAATGTAATTCTATTCACCTTACTTTCTAAATCAAATAATTCAGTCTACATGTATTTCTATACAGAATGACAAAATATCCTTACTTGGTGTATTCTTCTGCAGAGGCTTCTGCAATGGTCGTGTCAGGAGATAGAAATGTTCACAGGCATGCAGTGGGATGCTAACTGGTTCCTCATTGGAAAGACCCAATTCATATGCCCACTGAAAACATTTAAAGACAAAAATCAAGGAGAAAGTGAACAAGGAAATCCAGTATATAACATTTAGATAATCTATATTGTCTCTACCTAGTTTTCCTTTCCATTTGGATCAGTTTTTCAAAGCCTGTGCGGAGAGGGCAGAGGAGAAAGCAAAAGAGGGGAGGGCAGGAACATGGAGCTCTTCTCCAATCTGCACTATCCTCATCCCCTGTCCTCCTATCCTAATTTACAGCTGAGGAGGAGAGCGGATGGATTATAGCGCAGACTGTTCTCTGTTCTGCAGCATCTGCTCCAATCTCACCCATTTCCCTCCTGTCCTTGAACAGTAGAAGGGCAAGTGCTGGATTAGGGAGCATAATGGCTTTTCTTTGCACTGCTCTGTTACAGGATCACCCCCTCCTTTCTATACCCGGCTCTGCTTGGGAGGGAATGAGTTGAAGCAGAAGGCAATTCCTTGGTGCCTAAGATTCAGGCACAAACAGAATCATGGCACAAGCCTTGTGAGCCCATAACTAACACCCATCTCTGCCTGCGGAATTCCATATTTCCACAAAGACCCTGCAATTTATGTCAATTTCCAAAGACTTTGGCTAAGAACTAGAGAGTTTCCAGGTATGTACACATGCTTTGCTTATGTTCATAATAATGGATCCAGGAATTAAACAGTATTCATGTACAACTTGTATAGACATTGCTTTCAAATATGAATATAAGTACTGTGCTTGGTCTCTGACTTGTACTCCTGTCAGTGAGGAAGGATTCCGTACCCCATCTTTCACCAGAGGACACACTATTACCCTAGATGAGGCACGGAATCCTTCCTCACTGACAGGAGTACAAGTCAGGAAATTGGTGGGATAAGGACTACACAGCTTGCAGTCATGCACCTGGAGACTTCAAAATATTACCAGGCAAAATGAAGTCTGGTGACGTGTGTAAGATTTAGTTTACACAATTTGTTAAAACACCTTTCGATATAATCATCAGCTTCAGAGATGCCTACCTTATCATGTAGCAGGCAACTATGGCTCAGAAACAGGGTATGCCCGAGTACAGATTATAAAGTTCATTAGGGAGATGGATGCATTTTGTGAAGATTGATAACCTGTCATCCTCTTAAAACATTTGTTACAGGTAGACAGCTTTGCCTACTCTAAGGATAGGCAATTTAACAACCCTCACATATGGAAACCCATAGCTACAAGCTGTCTTTATGAAAGACGTGGGGAAAGCATGTACAGCACAGCTCATAAAATCCTTTCCAACCCCTCTGTGTGTGTCTATGTGTCCCTCTATTGTACTATTGGAAATGTTTTGTTTTTCATATTTCCAAAAGTACAATAGTACATTATCCATGAAGAAAACCAAACGTATAGAAAATCTACAAACCCCTCGCTCTCACCCCTTTATTTTCGCATCTAAGGAAATTATGGCATTTATCTGATAGAACCTGGTGTACGTATTGTACACCAGGTTCTATCAGATAAATGCCATACAGATTCAGATTCAGGATGTGACTGTACATACGAGACGGTAAGGTTAACCACAAAGGTGGCCTAGAATTCTTGTCCCCTGGGGCTTTAAAAGTCAGACATGCCCTGGTGCTCCAAGCACATTTGTGTGATTAAATAAGCACACCATCTAGATAAAAAAAGGTCCTGCAGATGTCAACCCAAGTGCACAAATTTGCTTTGAGTCCCAACAAAATGGAATATTGAAGAAACCTCTTAAAACCTACAAGTATCAATCCATTAAAGGTGAAGGTACCAAACAAAATCAAAGCATCCCTTGTGAGCTGTACATTCCAGAGCTTCCATATCTGATAAAGGAGACGGTGCCAAAATCTGCTAACCGCTGTACAGTTTCAAAACATATACCCAAGAGTCACTGGGCTCGGCATCACATCAAGGGCACTTGGAGTGAGGGCTCAAGTCAGCATTATGTGCTCTGAAAGGTGATACGTAGTCGAAGTACAAATTTGTATATCATTTCCTGATGTAACACATTAAATAAACAGGTTCGAAACTGTTGTATATAAATTTGCGGGTGAACTCCAGCAATTATACAATTTAAAACCCACTAAAAAAAACAGAGTACATTTTTGCACAAGAGCAGCATAATCTATATCAGGCGTCAAGTCCTTTAAAAATGTACGATGGTTTGCCAGAGGCACATGTTGATATCCCAAAGTATATGCATTAGCTAATGTTTTTCTTTTTTTTTATTGTTTTATTTATTAATTTTAAAACAATACAATGCTTATAGAAACATACAACAATGTATATTATTGGAATGAAGGAAAACAAATGTGACAGTGGGCTGATAAAAGTAAAGCAGAACAGTACATGCAACATACATTTAGGGAGTTGAATTCCTTTTACAAGGTTATGTGGAGGGGCATAATCGAACGTCGCTGGCCAAATATATTGCTGGCGATCTATGTTGGCGGCGGCGCTACAGCTGACCGGAACCGTATTATCGAAAAAGATGGCTGGCCATCTTTTTTTTTCGATAATACGGTTTACCCCAGCCAAATGCCTTGGAGTTCACCGGGTTTGAGATGGCCGGGTTTGTTTTTCAGCAATAATGGAAAAAAATGCCAGCCATCTCCAACCCGGCGAAATCCAAGGCATTTGGTCGTGGGAGGAGCCAGCATTTGTAGCGCACTGGTCCCCCTGACATGCCAGGACACCAGCTGGGCACCCTAGGGGTCAGTGCGGTGGACTTCAGAAAAACCTCCCACATGCATAGCTCCCTTACTTTGGGTGCTGAGCCCCCCAACCCCCCTCCCCCCCCCCAAAAAAAACCCCCACTACCCACAAATGTACAACACTACCAAAGCTCTTAGAGGTGAAAGGGGCAACTACATGTGGGCAGAATGGATTTTGGAGGGCTTCCATTACCAGCACAAGTGTTACAGGTAGGGAGGGATGGACCTGGGTCCGCCTGCCTTAAGTGCACTGCAGTACCCACTAAAAGTGCTCCAGGGACCTGCATACACGCAGGCCTCTAGGACTTGTTGCTGCTGTAGAACCTTGGCACACCAGTTGACACCTGAAGACTAATCTCTTTGAAAAAGTCCTTAATTTGAATAAGCACGTTTACTCACAGTTAACTGCAGATCAGAGGTTGTGCCCCACTGGCAAAGAGTCTCCCTGGTACAGAGATTAGCAGTAGGTCAGAGCTGGCAGAATGGTGTACAATGCCCTCTTTCACCCACATTCAAGGTAATAACATTCTCTAACGTGGGTAACACATGAAAGGGATCTAAAACTGGCTTACAAAAATGGCCACTACCTCATGGACTACCGGAAACAAAACAGGGCACACTCTGATCCTGTTAGCAGGGGGGAAAAGCACCATGGGAGTACAGCCCAGTACCCTACACCCACCACAATGCATTGCTGATGTGACTGCAGGGCACCTAACAGAAAAGGTGTCACACTCACCCGAGAGTCACATCGCAACCAGGGAAAGGCTGTCTGAGGATACAACGCATTCTGCTGTCATGGAGGTGGGTACGGCATTTGAGGCTGGCAAAAAAGGTTTTTAGTTTTATTTTTTTAGTATGGGAGGGGGTTGGTGACCACTGGGGGAGTGTGGGGAGGTCATCCCCCATTTCCTCCAGTGGTCATGTGGTCATTTGGGGCACCTTTTTGAGGCTTGGTCGTGAACATAAAAGGACCAAGTAAACCCAGCGATATACTGCTTATCGCCATTTTTTTTTCCATTATCGCCGAAAGCCGGCCATCTGGAAGCCACGCCCATGCCCACTCATGTCCCGCCTTCGCTTCACCACTGACACGCCCCTTTGAACTTTGGCCGGCGACGCGACGGGAAAGCGGCGATGTTGGCAAAAAAGCGGCTTTCGATTATACCGATTTGGCCGCTTTTCCGAGATCGCCGGCCATCTCCCGATTTATGTCGGAAATTGGCCGGCGATCACTTTCGAAAATGAGCTGGACAGCCGTCTAGCAGCGACCATGTTTTATAAAAAGACGAAATGTGACCAAATCTTATGGCAGCTATTTCCTCATATCGCATATACGAACACAGCAAGTTCCAACATTCATGAAAAGAAACAAGCTTATTAGTTTTCCAATGCAATGCAATCAGATGAAGAGCAAGAGAAATCATTAAATTAAACAATTTGACATATTTTTGAGGAATTAACAGGCCAGGAGTTGAAGCCTTAAGGATTAGTATTTTAAAGGACAGAGTATCTTGAATTATAAATATTTTCTGAGTGGTGCCCCAAACTGAATGCCAGTATGACTGGAGGTTACAACAGGAAAAAAAGCAAATGATCTAGTGAACCCACTTCAGACTGATATGACCAGCATAGATTTGATGCACTTCGTTTTATTTTAGCAAGCTTTACAGACATCTTTTTACAAATAGCTAATGTTTTTCTAACATCTTCTGTGAGGTCTGTCCACAGTAAAGACAATACTTTAATTGTAAATAGGCAAAGTAATGCATGGGCAATAAAGTGAATTCTCTCTGTAGTTCTAGAAACGTTTTGAGTTTACCTTCCTCAGTCAAAACTTGAAATAAAAATTTTAAGCCATGAGTCGCCCAATATGTAAATACACTATGACCCATTCCTGACAAAAATGCAGGGTTAAAGCACAAAGTCACAGCGAAAGAGACAAGATGGATGATGTCAAGAAACTTCTACTGGACTCGAAAAAGTTCACAGCAAAAGTTTATTAATAAAACCTGAACTCGACACGAGTTGTGTTTCGGCCACTCTGGCCTGCCTCAGGAGTCCCTGGATATTATTGCTATAATGTCTTCTGGAAGAAGACATGATCTTCGAAAAATGTGTGCAGCAGAATGAAGCTGTGAATCAACTATCTCCTTGACTTGAAAGTGCATCATCACAACAAGACGAGCACAATCGTAAAACCATATCACATAAAGAAAGGTAAAGGGTTACATATGCTAAAAAATAATGACTTAGGCAAATCCACCTCCATATCGCACAACCAGTCTTAAAGAAAGGGTACTTTGTGAATGCCCCTGGAGGCAAACTTCCTGATGTGTACAGAGCCAACGGGGTTCTTGGATCACGTTGAATAGGTGGATCCTTACCCATAAAAAGAGAGGATAAGATCGTCAGAGGTGCAGCTTCACCTTAGTGTCCTCCAACAAAGATAGTACATTTCAACTATATAACTTTGATAATTCTATTGGTAATTCCACCCCTAAATACTTTATGGCTGTTTCCCATGGTAATGGAAAGTCCTCAATTCAGGAAGTATGCACAGTTGACAACACAGAGAAAATCTTGAATTTATTCAAATTAAGGGAAAATCCAGAAAATGCCCCATACTCCTGTACAGTCTGCAACAGGTATGAAAAAGCCTGTTGGGGATTTGTTAAAAGTATAAGAAGATCATCTGCATATACTAATGCCGTCACAGAATGCACCTGTATGGTTAGCCCCGTAATCTATGGATTTCACATCGTAATACGATACAAGGGGATGATCATTGCATTGGCCCAAAAAACTCTTCCAACCAAATATCCACCCAAAAGAAGTACAGTCAGGATGCCCAGCCTTCATCCCAAACCGCTGAGATATATTATATCTGTAAAGAAGTCACCAGTATATGAAAACAATATTAAAGCCCCAATGCAAGTATGAACCCCAAATCTCAAAACGTTTTCCAGACCAGTAAACCAATATTGAAATACCTGCTCCCACCCATCCACCCTGTCCCATCAAACCTGCAAAAAGAAAGGTGATTCGTACTTCTGCCACAAACATGGGCTGTAGCACTAGGATCACAAACTGCAAGAAGCTTCCCTGCTCCAGAGATATATGCACTCCCTCTTAATTTATTTATCAAGACATAATATGGCTTTTAAATAATAACACTTGGGCATAAAAAAACTATGGCTACCTCTATCTCTGTTCATATTCAATGGTCATATCCACAGCTCAGCATTGAGGAAGACGAGGCCAGAGCCTCCATTCAACCAAAAACTTTGATCAGCTAGCTGAGGTACTAGGACAATGGGACTGATTCAGCTGGTTTATGAAGTCCTGCGCCTTGTACACTATGTCGAATAATTGCCACCTGCAGTCATAGTAAACTTTCAGCAATGCAGGATAGATCACAGCATGAAAGCGGACACCTTTATCTGCCAAAGTGTAATATATGGGGTGTAACTTCCATCGTTTGTCCACCAGATCTACTGAATAATCTTGAAATATGGAAATTGGAAGAGTGTCATAGGTAAAAGAACCCAGCTTTGCTGATAACTATGAAACTTCGCTATCACTATGCATGGTTGCACCGAGCCTTCTCCACATCGGCCCATGCAGTGCGCTCTTATCAAGATGTACAAACTCCATTCTTCCTCACAGCTGAAAATTGGTCATTAACCAGTCCCTCTAGCACCGACAGAATGCTAGTATCAGGAATGGCCTCCAGGAAGCCCAGAAAACGCAAATTTTCTCTTCTGGACTGGTTTCCAATTCTTCAATCCTGTCATGCTGCTTCACAGCCTACGCATGTAAATCCGCAAGCTGGACCTTCATGGCATGTCTTCCACAGTGCATGCTCTAGTTTCAAGAGCTGCGGTACAACCAGTGACCTCCGATAAATGTGTCTCCAAATTCGACATCTGTTTGGAGATGCACTCCAGTTTGAGGTCCAAGATTTTTGAGATAATGCTGAAGCTGTAAATTGAGAAGCCGCGGTTCCCATTCTATCCGCCATGTTTCCCTCTGTGGGCTTCAAACATTCTCTCTCTTTCCTGAGAGATTTTCCTGTCAACACATCTCCCTCTCATGGGAGATATTTGTCCATAGGTTCCCCCAAGCATTGGGAAATTCATTTTTAATCTATAGAGTGAATTCAAGCACATTATTTGTATTCCAGAGTGTATTCAGAGCTAGCAGTAGACACATCTGCACTAGCCCGCTGCACCATGTGATGATCTCCCTGCGGTTTCACCAAAACTTTAATAAACATAAACAAACATACACGGTTGGGAGTATAGAGTCTGGAACAAAATCAAGGGAGCTTATTGTTCAGAGGAGAGGTGAAGAGGTCTATCGCTTGGGTTCCCCACTGCTGGAATATTCAACAAGCTACAGGCATGCTGAGGAAACATTTGTGATGCTGAAGAACTCTGCTCAATTTGTCTACCACAGCATTCTGTTTGCTGGCTGGGTGCCACAGAATTCTGTTTGCTGGCTGGGTAAACTAATCCACAGATCCCACTTCACCGTAGAAACCGTAGCCAAGTCCATAACACCCCAGCTTGAAATCGCCTCATTTAGAATCCACAACACAACCTTGCTTGATCACCTAAACAGTGTATTGTTTTACAGACCACCAGGGAACTGGTACGACTGCCAATCACATTTCATGAACTTTATATCAAACACCTGTGTATCTAACTCTAACTTACTTATAATAGGTGACATAAACCTACACCTAGAAGACCCCAAATCTACCAACGCACGTGAATGCATGGAATTCCTCCAATTATGGGGCCTTAATTGGCCACAGATGCAACCAACCCATGTCAAAGGGCACACACTCGACCTCATTACATATAAACTGACTTCTGACCTGAACCTAGCACAATCGATACAAGATGGACTGAAATACCATGGTCAGGCCACCACAAATTAAACCTATCCCTACAATGGCGAAAAAAAGGCTCACATCATACACATGAACGTACAACTTACACCACGAGAGACAAGGCAAACTCTGAAATATTTTGGCAACAGACATACAACAATGAATGGACAGCACAAACGGACTCAGTACACTATCTCCTAAATTGGGATAACAGATGCAGAAGCATATTAGATGAAATAGCACCACTACAAACAAGAACCTCACGTAGACACAATTCGATACCATGGTTTAACGAAGAACTGAAAAAACTAAAAACACAAACCAAGAGGCTTGAACAAGCATGGACAAAAATAAAAGATGTAAACACATTCAACGCATGGAAACAAATGCAAAGAAAATATAAATATGCAATAAGACAAATGTGGGAAAATGTGGGATAGAAATGCACTAAAATAAAATAAATAAATAAACTAAAAGGTCTTATTTCAAAACCAAGATAGGACCAGATTACAAAGACACGCATAAATTATATCAACTTGTGAACAAACTAATAGATACCACGCTGGTCACCACAACTAACACAGACATACCATCTGCAGACAAACTCGCTAAATACTTCAATGAAAAAATTACAAATCTACGCACTACATTACCACAGAACTCCACTGACGTCGAAAAATTCATGGACTACATGGACCCAATCCACGGTGAATACCCAGCAGACTGAATCTGGACGAACTTCGCTTTACTCACCGACGAAAGCGTAGCCCAAGCGATCAACAGGTTCGCCAAATCCCACTGTAAACTGGACACATGCCCCAACTATCTAATAAAATCAGCCCCTCAACGCTTCATAGCAGACATCACATCACACCTAAACTACAATGCTGCAACATGGACTCTTTCTTTCCCAAGGACAAAGACAACATACTACTTACCCCAATACCTAAAGATCCAAAGAAAAAAGCAAACGAAATCACCAACTATCGCCCGGTAGCATCCATCCCCCTGGCAGTCAAACTGTTGGAAAGCATGGTAACCAAGCAACTTACCGACTACTTAAACAAATTCTCAATATTACACGAATCACAATCAGGATTTCGCTCCAACCACAGCACCGAAACAGTAATAATCACTCTCCTAACCAAATTCAAACAAGAAATTGCAAAAGGTAAATGTATACTCCTACTACAATTCCACATGTCTAGTGCATTCGATATGGTAAACCATAAAATACTACTAAACATCCTAGAATATTTTGGGATCGGTGGAAGGATACTCAGCTGGATTAAGGGCTTCCTAAATACACAAAGTGATATCAAATTCGAATATCTCATCACCATGGAGACCAGATTGCGGAGTACCCCAAGGCTCACCGCTATCGCCGACCCTCTTTAACCTAATGACCCCACTTGCCAAATCCCTATCCAAACAAGGCCTCAACCCATACATTTACGCAGACGATGTCACGATTTACATCCCGTTTAAACACGATCTAACAGAAATCACAAACAAAATCGAACTCAGCCTGCAAATCATGAACTCATGGGTGGATGCATTTCAACTAAAACTCAATGCAGAAAAAATACACTGTCTCATCCTCTCATCACAATACAATACGAACAAACCAACCAGTATAAACACCCCAGATTACACTCTTCCTCTCTCAGACAGCCTGAAAATTCTCGGAGTCACCATCAACTGAAACCTTACGCTAGAAAGCCAAGCAAAAATTACAACAAAGAAAATGTTCCACTCAATGTGGAAACTCAAACAAGTAAAACCTTTCTTCCTGAGGGAAATATTCCGCAGCTTGGTACAATCAATGGTGCTAAGTCACCTAGACTACTGTAATGCAATCTATGCCAGATACAAAGTACAAATCATAAAGAAACTTCCAAACAGCCCAAAACACCAGAGTCAGACTCATATTTGGAAAAACGAGATACGAAAGCGCCAAACCCCTACGTGAAAAACTGCATTGGCTCCCAATCAAAGAACGAATTGCATTCAAAAACTGCACTCTGGTTCACCAGATTATTCACGGCGAGGCCCCGATCTACATGGCAGACCTAATAGATTTACCAACCAGAAACACAAAATGTTCAGCACATACATACCTAAATCTCCACTACCCAAGCTGCAAAGGACTAAAATATAAATCAACATATGCATCCAGCTTCTCCTACATAAGCACACAACTATAGAATGCACTACCAAACGTCTTGAAATCAATGCAAGACCTAACAATTTTTCAGAAATCATTAAAGACCAATTTGTTCAAGAAGGCATACCATAACGATCCAACCTAAACACCCGGAGACCCCGCAACACAACGAAACTTGTACCAGAAAAGGGCACTTAATTCTTCCTCCCTAACCACCTAATTCACCTTGACTTAACGCAATTACCACTCTATCTATCATATCAGCCATCACGTTACTATGTAAGCCACATTGAGCCTGCAAATAGGTGGGAAAATGTGGAATACAAATACAACAAATAAATAAAATAAATAAATAGCTCCTACAGAGATGTTTCAAGAAGCTGCCTAAGTCCATATCTGGAATGCTTATCGACAGAGATTTATGTGTTACATTTGTATCCCACCTTTTCCCCACTTATTAGTAGGCTCAAAGTGGCATACACAGTTCCAGACAGGTGGTTACAGACTCTGGTGTGAACAAATATAGTAAAGGGGTACTATTACAGTGACAAGTACAGTAAAGAAGTATCGGTAAATAGGTTGGGGTGATTCAGACAAAATGTTAGGGTGTGATCATAAGTCCATTCTTCTATTCACCACCTTGGAGATCCTACTGTGGAGTTCCTCAGGGCTCCCCTCTGTCACCTACCCTCTTTAACATTATGATGTCTCCGCTTGCTACGGCCCTATCCAACCATGGCCTGAACCCATTCATATATGCAGATGATATAACCATCTACATTCCCTTCCGCTCTTCTTTAACTGAAATCTCTGACGCAATACAGACCAGCTTTGACATCATGACCAGTTGGGCGAGCACATTCAAGTTCAAGCTTAATAAGGAAAAAACCCAAAGCATCATTCTCTCCTCCCAATTCAATAAATCCATCCCAGGCACGATTTCTGCACTTAACTTCTCCATCCATATGACAGATAGTTTGAAGCTCCTTGGTATCATTCTGGACTCCCACCTGTCCCTTGACCTTCAGATCTCAGCTATTATGAAACGAATGTTCCTCTCCATGCGCTCACTCAAATGTGTCAAGCAGTTCCTTCCATTTGATCTTTTCCAGACTCTATGCCACTCTCTAGTGTTGAGCCACTTTGACTACTGCAATGGGATTTACACCGGATGCAAAGAGCACACCCTTAAGAAACTCCAGACGGTGCAAAACACGGCGGCAAGATTGCTATTTGATGCATCTCGATTTGAAGCAGCAAAACCTCTAAGAGAGAAGCTCCACTGGCTCCCGATAAAAGAGTGCATCCAATTCAAAGTCTGTGCCCTGACCCACAAGATTGTCTACGGGGTTGCTCTAGTTTATATGTACAGCTTGATTGATCTCCCTCCCCAAAATTCCATAAAACCATCTCACACATATCTAAATCTCCACTATCCTAACTGCAGAAATCTCCGTTACAAACTGCTCTTCGCCTCCTCTTTTTGCTTTGTGAGTCCTCACTATTGGAATGCTCTACCATCATCATTAAAAGAGACTTCTGACCATATTTTGTTCAAGAAACTCCTCAAGACTTATCTCTGTGATAAAACTTACTCCGCAGTTACTTAACTTCCTGCCGTCCCTTGCTGTTTCCCCTGTTGTTGCCCCCCCCCCCCCCCCAGTTGATCCTTATTCTCTGTCCCATCCTTGCATTGGTATGATGTAATTTCTCTGTTGTTAGCCACATAGAGCCTGCTATGTTGGGATATAAATGTTCTCAATAAATAAATAAATTACTTGATCGAGTACGTGGTGCTGGAAAGTTTTGAGGGCGTTCCAGACTGCTCACAATTCTAGGAAATTGATATGTCGTTTCTTTGAGTAGAAATTTGTTTAAATCTCGGTCGAGAATTGGTCGTACTCCCTCTCCCCCCCCCCCCCCCCACTCCAGTCTTTTTTAGTATGAGAAAGTATCTGGAGTAGACCCTCAACTCTTCTCCAGCAGAGGAACTGGTTCTATTGCACTCTGCCAGAGGAGGACAGAGAGCTCCTCTCAATGTACTATCATCTGGAGGGAGTTCAAAAGAGACTCCTAGGTGAATGGTCAGGAACTCTTTTTTCCCCAATGCAAGCTGTGCTGTATGGTATATAGCACCTGGTTTGAGCTTATGAACGGCCACCTCTGCTGAAAGAGGATAAGTCTTCCTCCAACCAGTAGGAGTCTGAGGTTTTTGCCCACGCTGCTGCCACAGATGTGAGCACTGGGTCATAGTCCTTTCAGCTGGAGAAGTGGGAGTGTAACGATACTTAGAAGTATAGTAATTGGAGTGTCCAAATCCTTCTGCAAATCTTCTAGAAGAGGCAGCAGACGTCTGCAGCCTGGATAGAGTTTTAATAGTATCTATATGTTTTTTAGTTAGGTCAGCCACTTCCTCAAGTTTGTCACCAAATAAGTCATCTCCACGACAAGGGACATCTACTAGACACTCCGAGACAGCAGATTCAAAGTTAGAGACACTGAGCCAGGAAGACGCCGCATTGCTACTCCTAAGGCAGAAATGCGAGAAGAGACATCAAAGGCAAAGGTCTGTCTTGCTAGATATTTACAACAATCTAGAAGTTTCATGTGAAGCTTGAGGAACTCGTCAGCCTTTTCACGAGGAAGGAAGTCTGCAAAGGAGAGCGTATTTTGTATTAGAAACTTTAAGTAAGCTGTGAAATAAAGTTGATAATCTAATGTGTGATTAGCACTGAGGCCTGAAAAGTTCTTCTGACAAAAAACACACACACAAAAAGTCTAGTGGTCTAGCTTCTCTGCCTGGAGGAGCATAAGCATGAGATCTTCCACTGCGATTATGTTTTAAAGCAGATTCCACAACTAAGGAATGATGGGGTAACAGTTTTTCAAACCCTGTACATTTCTGCATCCTGTACATTGCATCAGTTTTCTCTTTGGAGCAACTTGACTGTCAGTGAAGTCTCCCAGTTTTTGATCAGAGTATTCTTCATAACTGTATTGTGATAAGTAAGAGGGTGTCCTATCCGGGGTAGGCCACTAGAGGGCGCTAGTAGGAGAATACGTGGAGGTCGCTAGGACCGGGGAGAGCCCTGGGATGTCCACAGGTGTAGGAGGTTATGGGCTGGGTCCTGTGTAGCTAATTAACCACTTTAGACCCCACCTGAGTGGAAAGGAAGAGAAGTGAGCTGGCAGCAGAAGAAGAGAGATCCCCCTGGAAGATACTGGCTAACCCTATGGACTTGTGGTGGACTGTGGGTCCAAAGGAGATCAGCAGGCTGGAAATCTTGGGGTAAGAAGTACCTAAAGCATTAGTATTTGACTGTGTGTCCTCAGTACTTATAGGAACTGTGTGTTCAGTGAAAGGACTGTGTGTCCCAAGAAGAAAGGACTGTGTGTCCAGAACTGTGTGTTCAAAGAAGGGGGGGCTGTGTGTCCCAGTACTGAGAGAAGCAGGCTGCAAAGCCTGGGGTTAGAAGTCCCCAAAGTATTGAAGCTAGTACTGAGCCCATGTATCTGTGTGGGGAGGCTCAGTGTGAAGATCTATGAAAGCATAAAGTATTAAGCTAGAAGTGTGCCCAGGGGCTGGAATAAAGAGTTGCCTGAGAAATATGCAGTTGGTGAGACCTGTTTAATTTGCCTATTGAGAACCAGGTCACCCTGAGCGAGAAGGGGTAGCACACTAATTTGCATATGATCTGCATATTGAGCACCAGGTCACCCTGAGTGAGAAGGGGGATATCACAGTATGAAGTGGAACACTGATTCCTTCTCTAGGAGGACAGTCATAATCTAGAACCTCAAAGAGTTCTGAACAAGGTTCTTCTTCTGTCTTCAATCTGAAAATTATGTCTTGGGCTATCTCACGGATGAAGCCGGGAAAGGATATATTTTCTGAAGACTTATGTCTCTCAGGTGGCAGAAAAGGATCAGCTGGAATGCCATAGGACTCCTCAGCTGAGAGATCCGGTGGGTCCTGCTCCATTTCCCAGGAGAGGTCCGAGTCTGATTCTTCAAAGTACTGTTCTTGGGAAATACATGGAAGAGTGTGTCGATTAATGCATCAGCTCTGCATTGGACTGCATTGAAGCAGGTGAGTATCCAAGGCTAGAGAAAGTTCCTCTGTCAATGTCAACATGTGTTGGTAGGGTTCATAGTGTCCTCGACAGTCAATGCCAACCAGTGTGCGGGACCTCTCCCCTGAATGCCTCTCTAATGTATCTATGGGCTGGGATGAGGCTAGAACAAGCATTCTTTAAGCCTGAATAGACTGCGTATGCAGTAGCCCTGAAAACTCCTCTTTGAGCATAGCCTGGATTTCCTCCTGTAAAGTAGGAATCGGTACCAGCTGAGAAAGAGGTGTGGACGCAGCCTGAGTTACAGCCTGTGCAGGCGTAGGAGATCTCAAACACCTTAAACGCCCCTGATGAGAAATAAGTTGGAGAGAAAGAGCGGTCACTGTGATATGGCCACTTCTCTTGCATCAAAGATGTCAATACAGGGGCGGTGTAGGGGGAACGATAGCGATGCTTCTTAGGTTTTTTACACTGCAGGTCCCCCGATGCATGAGGCACAGACGCACGAAGACAAGAGTCCTTACACGGTCACGGTACCGTGTCTGATAGCAAACCATCTTGATGTTACGTTGGTGCACCCAATGTTGTTGCCAATGCTGGTTCTGCATCGAGTGCCAAACCTCCCATCATGCTCGATGCAGAACCAACAAGTTTTTCACGTTGGACTCCGTGGGCTTTAAGTGTCCTCACTTGCATGCACAGGCAGATGCCACGCTATGTCCCGGTGCTCCAGACCCAAGCACTGAACACACCCGTTATGGAGGTCTGTGCCTGAAATGGTCCTATTGCATGGAGTACACTTCATAAAGCTACTTGGCACCTCATGGGGGGAAAAATACTCTATAGTCCGGGGGGCTTGAGTAGTTCCGTACCTGACACGGTCGATGCTTCCCAGGCAAAAGAAGAGCTCAGAGGCCCCAAAAGCCGAAGAAAAAAAGAAAAAAATTGAAAAATCAATAAATTGAACAAAATAAATAAGAATATGAAGGAAAAATATACCAAAAAAGGGAAGGCACCAAAAAAGGCAAACTTTGACGCGCTGAGGAAAGATTAGAAACCAAAGCTCTCTGCGGAAAATGCTAGACTGCTGTACCCACATTCGTGCGTCATGCAGGAAGGCATCTGCACATGTGCGGTGGGGGCACTGCCTCAAAGTTTTAGGTTTCAACGTTTTTTTTATTGAAATCAAAATAACACAGTGCAAACAGCTATACCATTCAAAAGAAACAAACATGAGCTTAAGATTAGTTCACACCAGCTAAATACAATTCAACTGCTTAATAATTTTTTGTGATTTATTCCCCTTTCCCCCAAACCCTCCTCCCCCCCTTCTCAAATTATCTGTCCCCCATCCTAAGCATGTTAGCTAATTATTCTCTATATTATTGCTATTCCACCTTCATAGTTATCATTTCCACACCCTCCCCCCCTCTATACTCCCCCTCCCCTGTTATAAACCATTAAGACTGAACTTCGTGCACGTGGAGACAGGGACTGAATATAAGGACCCCAGATCTCCAGAAAGCACGCTGTCTTCTTCTGGGAGGGTCCCACCGCCCTACGTTCATGCAGGAGTAGATCATGAAATCTGTTCCTCCAATGCCAAAAGTCTGGCGGAGTCACATTTAACCATCCATTCATGATCACTTTTTTCCCCATCAAGCAGGCCTTGCGTATCAACAGCCGCGGGCCCCCCCTCTGGAAGGCAAAGAGCTCATATTTATCGAATATAATTCCCAAGGGAGTACAGCTAATTTGAGATTTTACTAAGCCTTCCAAGTATGTTGTGATCAAATGCCAATATCTTTGTATAACAGGGCACTCCCAGAGATAATGATAGAGTGTGCCCTCCCCTCTGCTGACATTTGGAACAAAGCGGGTCAGGCACCCCTCCCATTTTGAACACCTGTGATTTGGTCATGTAAGCTCTGTGTAAAATTCGAAATTGACATTCCCACAGACTCGCATTCAGAGGTCTCAGGTATACGGGACACTAACTTTGTATAGTCTAAAGCCAAACTGGGTCTCTGCATGTCCCTTGCCCAACGGGCAGTGATTGCTGCTTTATGTTGCTGTGGGCCCAATACCCATAATAGCGTATGCAGACTCGATATTGAGAGCCGTTTCCCAGGCAGTGCCTTAAAGAACTCTCTTACTTTCCTCCCGTGTCCACTATTCAGCTGTTCCATGTTTAGAGATCGGACAAAGTGAGCAAGTTGCTGACATGCAAATTCATGACTGGCATCAATGCCTACTCCCAACGCCCCCAGACTTAGCAGGCCTCCCGTTGTCCCCAGTACGTGTTCTCATCTTATTCCCATAGATGCCCACCTTCGGAACATCTTATTATCTGACCCAGGCAAGAATGTCGGATTACCCTGCAGCGGCAGGATATCCGATGTGTCTGCTGCCAATCCCCAATATCTGTTTAAGTCCTTCCAAAATGCCCGCATTGGTCCTACCAACAAACTGCTCTTAAATTTATTTGGCACCAAACTTCGCGGACCATGGATTAAATAGCGCAAATGAAATGGCGCAAAAAAGCCTGTTCCAGCGTCCGCGGCGTGAAATCCTGTGTGTCCAATAGCCAGTCTCCCAAATGTCGTAGCAAGCATGCTTGATTGTATTTTTTTATATCTGGGAGACCCATGCCTCCCACTTTCCAAGAGCCTACCAACAATTCCAATGGTCTGCCTTGAAGTTTTAAAGTGGCAGTACACTATGGCAGTATCTGCACCAGTCTCCGTGGATGACATTACCCACATATGAGAATACTATGCCCACTTGTCTTCGGAGAACTGACATTACACACTTGCACTGGGGGCCCTTCATGAAGCTGCTTAAAAAACAAAGGCCAACCAATGCTTCTCAGTACACCTGAAACCAGAAAAGATATGCCAGCATCATGGAAAAAATTAATAAAATATATAACTGAAGAAATATCTGAGACTTTAAGAAAGATAGGCAAAAAGGCTGAACTCATGAGAGGTCTCTGAAAACTTGAGGCTATTTTCAGAGCCAGTGGTCACTGTATTAAACACCAGCGTGGTGTTTATAAAAATATGCATATTCAGAAGTACTTAATAAACACATAATGTGCTGACCGCTATGTACTATCCATATAAGTGGTATTCAGCCACTATGATATACTTTAGGCCTATCTTTCAGTAAGCTTTCCAGCAGAATCACTGGTTAAGAGATGTTCATTCAGGGTAGTAACTCCATTTAAAACACTCATTGGAACATATCCTATCACATGATGAACTCACAAAACAGCCCCCAAAGAAAGTTTTGTGCTACCGGTGTTTACCAAAAAATGAGCTGACAGTTTAATATTTTCCATTTTGAAATAGCTTGCAAGAAACTTTGAACCATTCCAAAAAGGAGCCAGCACGAACTCTCCTATATAGGGAGATGAAATGTACCGATGTATAAAACAAACAACAAATCAAAACTTTAATCACACGTGTACAAAACAATAATGGAGATAATTTCCAGATCCATACTACAACATATAGGAACAACTTCTGTTCTTGAAAATGACTTGAAGAGCAACATGGGATATTCAGGGAGAAGTGAGGGGAGATAGAGACACAACTGGACTCAGAGACAAAGGTCATAACTCACCTGCCCAGCACAATTGACAAAATACTCGCAGTCAATCTGTCCTCTGTCAGTATCCACCCCAGTCACATGACCTTTTTCCACCAGCACATGGTTGACACTTGTCTGCTCATGGATCTGAACACCTGCATGAAAACATCAAACAGTAAGACACTGGTGAAAATTTTACTAAGTGGTTTAAAATACATTTCCTTACAGCAAGTATCTGCTTTTGAGATTATACTGGCAGAATCCAGTCAATGCACAGTGTAACCCTACCAGTGATCCATGCAAAAATGCATCCTGCAGCATACATACATACATATATGGTTATGGAATGAGAGAATTCCTGATCTAAACAGGCTGCTAAACCCATCTAAGTCAGCAGGATCATTTTATTTATTTGTTACATTTGTATCCCACATTTCCCCACCTATTTGCAGGTTCAATGTGGCTTACATAGTACCGTAAGGCATTCACCAATTCTGGTATGAACAAATACAAAGCGATATTCTGGTAGAATAAGGTTCATGTGTAACAGCCGCGTTATGGAATTGTAGAGAGGAAGAGTTATTTTATGACCATTACGAGCATTGGTTTCGTTGTGTTGTAGGGTTCAGGCATTTAAGTTGGGTCGGTAGGGTATGCCTTTTTGAACAGGTTAGTTTTTAGTGATTTCCGGAAGTTTAGGTGGTCATATGTTGTTTTTACGGCTGTTGGTAATGCGTTCCATAGTTGTGTGCTTATGTAAGAAAAGCTGGATGCATAAGTTGATTTGTATTTGAATCCTTTGCAGCTTAGGTAGTGGAGATTTAGGTGTGATCGTGTTGATCCTGTTTTGTTTCTGGTTGGTAGGTCTATGAGGTCTGTCATGTATCCCGGGGCTTCACCATAGATAATTTTATAAATTAGGGTGCAGATTTTGAAAGCAATACGTTCTTTGATTGGGAGCCAGTATAGTTTTTCTCAGAGGGATTTGGCGCTGTCAAATCGCGCTTTTCCAAATATAAGTCTGGCTGCCATGTTTTGGGCAGTCTGAAGTTTATGATTTGTTCTTTGCATCCCGCATAAATTCCATTGCAGTAATCTACGTGGCTTAGTACCATTGATTGTATCAGGTTGCGGAATATTTCCCTCGGGAAGAATGGTTTCAGGCACTTGAGTTTCCACATTGAGTGGAACATTTTCTTTGTTGTAGATTTCATTGGTTCTCCAGTGAGAGGTTATGGTCGATTGTAACGCCGAGAATTTTCAGGCTGTCTGAGATTGAAAGGGTGCAACCTGGGGTGTTTATGTTTGTGGGCTCGTATGTATTGTATTGGGATGAGATGATGAGACAATGTGTCTTTTCTGTGTTAAGTTTTAGTTGGAATGCATTTGCCCATGTCCATGATGTTCAAGTTGAGTTGGATTTTGTTGGTGATTTCTACCAGATCATGTTTGTAAGGGATGTATATTGTGACACTGTCTGCACGGATGAAAGGGTTAAGGCCTTGGTTGGATAAGGCCTTGGCAAGTGGGGTCGTCATTAGGTTGAAAAGGGTTGGTGATAGTGGTGATCCTCAAGGTACTCCGCAGTCTGCTTTCCACGGTGATGATATAGTTGAACTTGATTTCACTTGATATGTTCAGGTGGTTAGGAAGCCCTTGATCCATTTAAGTATGATTCCGCCAATCCTGAAGTAATCTAGGAGTCTTAGTAGTATTTTATGGTTAACATGTCAAACGCACTAGACATGTCGAATTGGAGGAGAAGTATGCTTTTGCCTATTGCTATTTCCTGCTTGAATTTGGCTAGGAGAGTAATTAGTACTGTTTCAGTGCTATGTAGGGGGCGAAATCCTGATTGTGATTCATGTAGTATTGTGAATTTGTTTATGTAATCACTAAGTTGTTTGGTTACTATGCTTTCCATCAATTTGACTACCAGTGGGATAGATGCTACTGGGCGGTAGTTAGTGATTTCATTTGGGGGGTTTTTCTTGGTGTCTTTTGGTATTGGGGTGAGTAGGATGTTGCCATTTTCTTTGGAGAAGAGACCTTGTTGAAGCAGGCAGTTTAAGTGGTATGTGAGGTCTACTATGAAGCAGTGGGGGGCGGATTTTATTAGGTAGCTGGGGCAGATATCCAACTGACAATGAGTGTTTGAAAACCTATTGATCGCCTGGGTTACTGTTTCGGCGGTGAGGACAGCGAAGTTTGACCAGGTTCGGCCTATAGGGTATTCGCCAGGGGTTGGGTCCAGACCGTTGATGAAGTTTTTGATATCGGTGTTGTCCTGAGGTAGAGTTTTACGCAGGTTAGCAATTTTTTCATAAGTTTGTTGGTATTCTAAGATGAAGAGAGATTAACCAAAAAACTCATTTTCTGAACCAAGACTAGTGTATATGCAACTAATATCCAGAAACAAAGCTGGGATGGCAGATGCTCTCTTTTTCTCCAGACAGTCGATCAGCAACTGGTAGTCCCAGTTGGTCAGCAGGTAAGCTCTCCCCAGCCAGGCAAGAGCATGCAAGCATGTGATGCCACAGATTAACGAGCCTTCATCATATGGCTGGCTTGGGCCAGCTGGTAGCAGCTCTCACATGAACTGCCCGAGATAACAGCCAGCTTGCTATTATACTTATGGGAGAGGTTCTTAAACCCTTTCTTCTGGTCTGGTGCCATGCTGACTAAAGTCTGATGTTTTTCAGTGTTGTGTCTTTGGGGGGACCAAACAACTGATTTCTTCTGACCATGAAGTCCCCCAGCTCTGTAAACAGGGTTGTTATTGAAATTTACTTTGCCTTGCTCAGGCCTTGATGTGTCAGCAATGTGCCAGAGGTCTGCAAACAAACCTCTGCATAGGAACTGACACTGGCCTAAGCCTGTTACAAGAAAGTCAGGTTCATAGTGCTACATCGTGCCATATGCAGGGCCTGTTTTGGCCATACACGACAAGTAGGCCCACTAACTTACGAAATTAACCAAGGACAAGGGAGATCCCAAGTGTGCCATGTGAACCTCTTAAAATTTTGGCTAGAGAGAGAAGGGCTAGTTGGGGAGATAGTGGAGGAAGATGGGGATTTGGGACCTAATCTAGGGGAGATGGAAGATGAGCACCCCATTAAAATCGGGGAGTCTCTGCAGCCCCAACAGAAGCTACAAATCCAGGCATTAATATATCATTTTCAGGATGTATTTCCCCCAGTGCCAGGTCGTATCCATGCAGGACCTCAAATAGTAACCATACCAAGAAAAGTAACCAGGCAAAAAGAATGAGGTAGAACAGGATATGGCTGAATGTTGAAACCAGGGATAACTGAGGAATCCATCAGTGAATGGGCTACTCCCATTGTCCTAGTCCCTAAAACCAATGGAACCACCCACCTTCTGTGTAGACTTCAGACGTGTCAATAGTGTATCTCACTTTGACGCTTACCCCATGCCCAGAGTACACAATTTGGTAGAGTATTTAGAGGGAGCTCAATTTTTGTCAACGATTGATCTTACCAATGGGTACTGGCAGATTCCATTAGAAAAGGACTCAAAGGAAGATTGCATTTATTATCCATCAAGGTCTATATCACATTAAAATAGTCCCCTTCGGGCTACATGGAGCTCTGGCTACTTTTTAAAGAATTATTAACTAAAAATACTGAAACCGCATCAAACCTACACTCGGGCCTATCTGGATGATGTGGTAATCTTTTCTAGTAATTGGGAGGAACACCTAAAACAGTTACGAGCTGTTTGTGAGTCCCTTAGACAAGCAGGGATCACCCTCAACCCCAAAAAACGTGCCCTGGGCCAAAAAGAAGTACAATACTTAGGCCATTGTGTAAGGGGAGAGGGATGGATAAAATCCATGCCCTCAAAGATAGAAGCCATTCAAAAAGTAAAAAAATTCCCCATACCAAGAAGCAGCTATGAGCCTTTCTAGGATTGATAGGATACTATCGGAAGTTCATACCTAATTCTGCAGTTAGCTGCCGATCTTACAGCCTTGTTAAGAAATTCCCAACCCAATGTTAAAATGGAACAGGGTGATGGATCAAGCACTTGTCCAGTTGAAGGAGGCCCTGTGTAAAGAATCTGTACTGAAAAACAGACTTTACTCAGGAATTCATTCTGCAGACTGATGCCTCTGGGGTAGGCTTAGGCACAGTACTGATTCTCCGTGGAGGCTCCTCCTGTTTCTGGGAGAAAAGGAACACCATTTTATATCTCAGCAGGAAGCTGACTGAGACCAAGCAGTGATATTTTAGCACCGAAAAAGAATGTTTGGCAGTAAAGTGGGCAGTAGAGACCCTGACATATCTCCTGGGGAGACACTTTATTCTCATAACAGATCATGCTACACTGAAATGGTTGTGTCTAATGAAAAAAACATAATTCCAGACTAATGAGATGGTTTATGGTTTATTAAAACTTGCTATACTGCTCTAACTACCATGGCACAGCAGAGTGGTGTACAATGTAAACATTTAGAAAAGAAAAGAACTCCATTAATGACAGGAAAGATGCACATTCATTCTAATAAAGACAGAGGATAGAGGAGCACAAGAGTAAAACAGAGACAAAATGTAGTGGTCACAACTATCACAGGGAATCCCAAGGGAGCCATTACTACAGTCTTCTCTCAAAAAGATGTTTTCAGTTTGCCTTAGGTACATAAGCATCACCATGCTGAGACAGACCAAGGGTCCATCGAGCCCAGCACCCTGTCACCGACAGCGGCCAAAAGAACAAGCAATTTGTCCCGCCCCCTGAAGTGGGAATCGAATTTAGTTCCTCAGTTCCCCAGGACCAAAGTCCACCACCCTAACCACCTAGGCCACTCCTCCAATTAAATCTTAGTGCCAATAATTGCTTCTTAAAAAGCCAATTATTGGCACTAATTGGCTTATTGTTCTATTAAAATGAATGTGCAAATTGCACCTAAATTTGTGCATGCAATTTTGGCAACCTTTATAGAATTATGGGATTTGTACTTTAATCAAAGAGGACAGTTATATAATAATCAAAAATGATTTTGACATTTGCAACAATTTTAACTTGAAGCCAGCAACCCTGCAATACACAGTAACATAACCAAATAGGACAGACATTCTAGATTAATCTTAACGGAATTTCATGTTTCTGGTGTTTTTTTTCCTCTAAGTATCAGAGATAGTCAAATGTATAGTATTTAGACTTGCAGCTAATTCACTTACTTGCCATTGCCACCAAAAGACAGTTCCTTCAGTCTGTGACATTTTATAAGACTCTGTGTATATAAGTTTATATACACACATGTAAAATACCTCTTTAAAATTACCCCTTCAAGGTAATGTAGACAACCCAGTGTAAGCATATTTGAGACAGGAATCGAGGCACAGCGTGGGCCCAGTCATGAAGGGTGTGTATAAATGTACACGGCTACATAATAACGGTGATCTTGGCTGCTTTTGTGCTCATATTTTATAAAACCACATAAGCAAATCTACCTACTTGGCCTTCTGACCTAGGTAACCTGTTAAAAAAATTACCCTCTTTGTGCAAGCATACTGAAAACAAGAAAGAGTGCATAGAGTCAAGCTCCATCTCTGGCCGTCTTCAAATCTAAGCTAAAAGCCCACCTTTTTGATGCTGCTTTTAACTCCTAACCCTTATTCACTTGTTCAGAACCCTTATTTTATTTATTTATTTAATACATTTATACCCCACATTTTCCCGCTAGATGCAGGCTCAATGTGGCTTACATAAATCTGTAAGAAGGCTACAGTACAGAAAGTGCAATTAAACAGTGTAAAAGTAAGATAGTAAACATCATTTAAACAACAATGTGTAAAAGATAATGGAGATAATAAAGATAATTAGCATCCAAGAGTCTTGATTAAACTAGGAGTTAATCAGAATTATGTTGAACCTCTAGAATAAGCCTTCTTGAACAAGATGGACTTCAATAATTTTCTGAAATTTAAGTAGTTCTGGGTAGATTTTACTGATTTGGGTAAAGATTTCCACAGTTGTGTAACTATGAATGTGAAGTTGGAGGCATAGGTAGATTTGTACTTAAGGCCACCACAATCTGGGTAATGTAAATTTAAGTAGGATCTTGATAAACTGGATCTATTTCTGAGTGGCAAGTCAACCAATTCAAGCATATATTCTGGAACTTCCCCAAAAATAATTCTGTGAATTAAGGTGCAGACCTTAAAGGCAACTCGTTCTCTAATGGGAAGCCAGTGCAGTTTTTCGCGAAGAGGCTTGGCAGATTCTAATTTAGATTTTCCAAAGATCAGTCTTGCCACAGTGTTCTGTGCAGTTTGAAGTTTCTTGAGTAGATGTCCTTTGCAGCCTGCATAGATACTGTTACAATAGTCCATCTGGCTTAATACCAGATTGTATCAAATTGTGGAAAACATCACGGGGAAAATAAGGTTTTATTTTTTTTATCATCCTCACTTTAATATTCCATTATCTCTTGTTTGTCCTGTTTGTCTGTCCTAATTAGATTGTAAGCTCTGTCGAACAGGGACTGTCTCTTCATGTTCAAGTGTACAGCGCTGTGTACGTCTAGTAGTGCTTTAGAAATGATAAGTAGTAGTAGTAGTAATAGAGACTATGTGATATGCAAGCTAGATTCAAGCTTTTCATATTTCTATGGCTTGATTTTACAACAGGACATCTATGCGAGAAGTCCAAAAAATAAACTATTGTAAGTCTATTTTAGGCACATGTGCCTTTATAAAACAGACTTCCACAACTGACACACAAATTTACACCTGCTCTGAAAAGGATGTAAATTTGTTCACACACTCTACATGTGTATTTTATAAAATATGAACAAAGATCACAACTGAGCCTCTTCTGCATGGCCAGCATTTAAAAAAAAAAAAAAAAACACTGATCAGCCGAACTGATTAACCTGACCGTGTTCTTTCAGAGACTGTGTCATACCATTACGAGAGGCAGCATTTGCTAGTGCGAGGCTCACATCGGCAGATGATACAATTGCATCTTCAGGGACATGCATGGCCCCAACCAGGTCATGGATATTGATCAGAGGATGCAGCTCAGCCACTTGTTTAGGCGTGATGATTTCACAAGGTATTCCCATTACTCTACAAGACAGAAATAAAGTCAGTAGTCTTTACAGTACTTCTAAATGCAGTGTTGTATAGTAACTAAGTAAATATAACTAGTCACTGTACTTAAAGGATTTGTCACTTTTACTTGTAAATAAGTACAGGAAACATTTGTTACTTTTATTAAAGTAATAATTTCACCAATTTTTACTACTTTTACCTAATTACCTCTGATGCTTGAGTTAAAAGTAAAACTGGAAGAGAGACCTAAATAACGATTCCTCAGTAAACCAAATGAAACAGCAAAACCTGGAACAGGAATTTGTTAATGTAAACCTCAGCACTCAAACAGTGGATCATCTTAAATTTTGCTGTTCAGTAAATATAGCCTATAAGAACAGTGGAGTTGCCTGTGTTGATTTGGTTATTGGTCATCACCCAAACTTTGAACTGGAGATGAAGCCAAAGGTGGTTGCAATTCTTGGTGAACAAACATATGTCTCTACCACAACAGACTGCTGGACATCCCATGTAAAATTTCCACTGGATTGATGGGAAAATTAGGTTCTTACCTTGGTAATTTTCTTTCCTTTAGTCATAGCAGATGAAGCCATTACGTATGGGTTATGTCCATCAACCAGCAGGGGAGATAGAGAGCACTCAAACTTTCACAGTGCCCTCTTGGCCAGCTAGCTCCACTGCCTCTTCAGTATTTGAAGCTTCCAAAGCAGTATGGCAAACCGCAATGGGAATCACAAGAGCTTTCCTCACAGAGAACGATGGCCCATCACAAGGGCATGAACTCATAAAGGAGGGAATGCACATCCTCCTGGAGGGAATAAACTCATCCTCCTTATTGTATAAGTGGAGGGGAACACACGCGCCTCCTGGAGGGAATCACACATCCTCCCAACACACTGGAGGGAATGAACTCATCCTCCTATTTATAGAACTGGAGGGGAACACACGCGCCTCCTGGAGAGAATCAACACATCCTCCAAAAAAAAAAAAAAAACATGCTGGAGGGAATGAACACATCCTCCTAAATTTAAACTGAACATGAATCCTGAAGATTGTTTTCCAACTTTCTCCCAAGGAAGGAACTTCAGGAAATTAGAACAGAACCTGAAAAACAGATTCACAGCATACAGACAATCATACAGGGAGGGCTCATGGCTTCATCTGCTATGACTAAAGGAAAGAAAATTACCAAGGTAAGAACCTAATTTTCCCTTCCTTGTCATCAAGCAGATGAAGCCATTACGTATGGGATGTAACAAAGCAATCCCTAGATAGGGTGAGAACAAGCCACACCACGCGCTAGCACTTGTGCACCAAAACGCGCATCCCTCCTGGCAGCCACATCCAGCCTGTAATGTCGGGCAAAGGAGAACTTAGAAGCCCATGTTGCTGCACTGCATATCTCTTGAAGAGAGAGTGCTCCAGTTTCAGCCCAAGAGGAAGAAATCGCTCTAGTAGAATGTGCCTTAAAGGCTACAGGCGGAACCCTGCCGGCCAGCAGATAAGCTGAAAAGATAGTTTCTTTGAGCCAGCGGGCAATAGTGGCTTTAGACGCTGGAGACCCTCTGCGAGAACCGGATAGCAAAACAAACAGATGATCAGAAGTCCTGAAAGAGTTAGTAACTCGCAGATACTGCAGCAGAGTCCTGCGCACATCCAAAAGGTGCAGCTGCCCAAAAGATTCTGGAAACTCTTCCTCTGAAAAAGAGGGCAAGAAAATAGGCTGGTTTAAGTGAAAGGCTGAAACCACCTTAGGCATAAAGGAAGGCACGATCCGAACCGTGACTCCGGACTCTGAAAATTGCAGAAATGGGTCTCTACAGGACAGCGCCTGGAGCTCTGACACCCGTCTCGCCGAGGTAATGGCCACCAGAAAAACGGCCTTCAGTGTCAAGTCTTTCTCCGATGCTCGCCGAAGCGGCTCAAAAGGAGATGTCTGCAGGGTTTTCAAAACTAGCCCCAGGTTCCAAGCTGGACAGGGTGCTCGCACTGGAGGTCGGAGCCAAAGCACCCCTCTAAGAAACCGTGCCACATCTGGGTGAGCAGCCAAAGACACGCCTTCCACCTTACCACGAAGGGAGGCCAACGCTGCCACCTGCACCCGCAGGGAATTATAGGCCAAGCCTTTTTGTACACCTTCCTGCAAAAAGTCCAGAATCGGCGAGACAGGAGCCCGCATTGGAACAATGGCTCTGGAAGCACACCAAGACTCAAACAGGCACCAAATCCTGGCATAAGCCACGGAAGTGGACCGCTTGCGGGCTTGCAGGACAGTGGAAATAACTTTATTGGAATAACCTTTATCCCTCAATTGCGCCCTCTCAATAGCCATGCCGTAAGACCAAAGCGGCCGGCGTCCTCCATGGCTACCGGTCCCTGAGTCAACAGGTTCGGTACCAGAGGTAACGGCAGAGGAGCCTCCAGGAGCATCTGTCGGAGGTCTGCATACCAAGGTCTCCTTGGCCAATCCGGGGCGATGAGGACCACTTCTCCTGGGTGCAGCCGAATCCGCAAGAGCAGGCGCCCTATCAAGGGCCATGGGGGAAACACATAAAGTAGACCCGGAGGCCAGGGTTGAGCTAAGGCATCCAACCCCGCCGAGCGAGGATCTCTCCGTCTGCTGAAGAAGCACGGGACTTTGGTATTGGCACTTGTCACCATTAGATCCATCACGGGCTTGCCCCATTTGGCACAGATCTGCAGGAATACTTCGTCTGCCAGATTCCATTCTGCTGGATCGATCTGATGCCTGCTCAGATAATCGGCCTGCAATATGAGCTGCCGACAGACACTGAAGATGCAGCTCAGCCCAGTGGCAAATCAGTTCGGCCTGCGCGGCTAGTGCTCTGCACCTTGTTCCGCCTTGTCGATTTATATAGGCCACCGTTGTCGTGTTGTCCGACATCACTCTGACAGCCAATCCTTCCAGGGTCACTTGAAAGGCCAGAAGCGCCTGAAACACCGCTTTCAACTCTAGGCGGTTGATGGACCACTCCGACTCCTCGGGTGTCCATAGACCCTGGGCATGCTTCCCCTTGCAGTGTGCGCCCCAGCCCTTCAGGCTGGCATCTGTTACCACTAGGCACCAAACGGGGAGCGTCAGCGGCATTCCTCGCCGCAGCATGCTGTCCGAGAGCCACCACTCCATGCTGAGACGGGTCGCAGGGAGCCAAGTAAGTCTGCATTGGTAATCCTGAGAAATAGGAGACCATCTCCGGAGTAGGGAATACTGTAGAGGTCTCAGGTGCGCTCTCGCCCAGGGTACCACTTCCATCGTGGCTGTCATCGATCCCAGCAGCTGGACAATGTCCCAAGCTCGCGGGCGGGGCATCCTCAGGAGCAGACGGACCTGATTCTGAAGCTTGCACCGCCTTAGCTCGGGTAGGAACACATAGCCCGAGACTGTGTCAAACCTGGCCCCCAAAAACTCTAGAGATTATGAAGGGGACAGGTGACTTTTGGCCATATTGACGACCCAGCCTAGAGATTGCAGTACTGAGACCACTCTGGCTGTAGCTTGTAAGCTCTCTGTTGCAGAGTCTGCTCTGATGAGCCAGTCGTCTAGGTACGGGTGAACCCTGATACCTTCTCGCCTGAGAAAAGCAGCTACTACCACCATTACCTTTGAAAAGGTTCGGGGAGCTGTGGCGAGGCCAAAAGGCAAGGCCCTGAACTGGAAATGTTTTCCCAACACCGCAAACCTCAGAAACTTCTGGTGCGGGGGCCAAATCGGTATGTGCAAGTAAGCTTCTTTCAGGTCTAGAGACGTGAGAAACTCTCCTGGCTGAACCGCTGCAATGACGGAGCGCAGGGATTCCATGTGGAAATGCCGCACTCTCAGGGACTTGTTCACTTCTTTTAAGTCCAGAATAGGGCGAAAGGACCCACCTTTTCGCGGCACCACAAAGTAGATGGAGTATCGGCCGCAGCCTTGCTCGGCGGGAGGCACCGGGGTCACTGCCCCTAACTGAATCAGACCTTGTAAAGTCTCCTCCACCGCCGCCCGTTTGACGGCAGAACCGCATCGGGACTCCACAAACACGTCTCTTACTGGGGCGTTGAATTCTATTCTGTATCCATCTCTGATCAGGTCCAGAACCCACTGATCTGAGGAAATCTTGGCCCACTCCTCGACAAGGAGGGAAAGCCGTCCTCCGATGACAGGCATCGAGGAGAGGGCCGGCGCACCATCATTGAGAGGGTCGCCCCTGAACTCCTGGTCTTGAGCCACCGGCTGCGGAACGCTTGTCCGAGCGAAAGGAGTTCCTCTGCTGACCATGGGCACGTGAAGTGAACCCAGCAGAACGCCCCGGGAGGTACCTTCTAGCTTCACGGAAGCGAGATTTGTACGAGGAGTGGACCGCCTGGCTCTTAGAGGAAGGCCTCTGCCTATCTTCGGGCAAGCGCTGGGGTTTTGGATCACCCAGGCCATTCACAATTTTCTCTAACTCCTCACCAAAAAGGAGAAGTCCTTGAAAAGGCAACTTCACCAACCTTTGCTTAGAGGCCATGTCCGCTGCTCAGTGTCGTAGCCACAGACGACGGCGAGCTGCCACTGCTACTGCCATTTGTTTAGCCGAAGCTCTGACAAGGTCATAAAGGGCATCAGCCAGAAAGGACAAGGCCACCTCCATCCGTGGAGCCACATCCAAGAAGGGCTCCGCTCCATCTCCGGGCTGAGCCACTGCCTGTTGCAGCCAAGCTAGGCAGGCTCTCACAGAATAACAGCTGCATGCAGACGCCCGAACAGTGAGACCTGCAATTTCAAAGGACCGTTTCAACGCTGTTTCCAGCCTACGGTCTTGAACATCCTTCAGGGCAACACCTCCTTCAACAGGGAGGGTAGTTCTCTTTGTCACCGCAGTGACTAGGGCATCCACTGTAGGCATTTAAAAACGAGCCATATGTCCCTCACGCAGAGGGTATAACTGCCCCATAGCCCTGGAAACTCTCAAAGGTCCCTTGGGGTCAGCCCACTGAGCCGAAACAAGCTCTAGGATGGAGTCATGCAAAGGGAAGGCCCGAGCAGCTTTCTTGGTACTAGCCATCCTGGGATTACCCGAGGAGGCCATACCACTGTCAGGATCTTCAATCGAGAGGGCCTGCAGGGTATCTGAAATAAGCGCTGGCAGCTCATCACGGTGGAAAATCCTCACCGCGGAGGGATCATCCAGATCCTGTGGTAAATCCGCACCTGACTCTGGTTCCTCAGACCAAGAATGTCTGTCAGAGTTCTCCGAATCCTCACACCCCGACCACGGGGGGGGAAAAAGGTGCACCACAATCTGAAGGGGAATTAACCCTTCTGCGCTTATCTTTAGGCCAAGCATCCGGGAAAAAAGCCTCACTGGGCAGTCCCAGGCCAGAATCCATCGGGGGGGCAATCAGAGGAGCCTCAGGCGACCCTTGAGGAAGGGATCTTTTCATCATGTATGCTTTATGCAGCAAAAGCACAAAATCCGGGGAGAAAATCTCACCCTGGGCACTCAAATCCTGTCCAGTGCTAGCCACTCCTGAAATAACCTCGAGGTGCCCCACCCGGCTCAGGTCTCTCCGTGTCCACGGAGGCCGCGCCATGCGGTGTAAGCAAAATGGCGCCCGCTGCCAGCTCAGAGCGGGAAGAAACATCGCTCGCCATGCTCGGGCCGGCTCCTACGCCAATACAGCACGATTTACAGAGCCCTGCTGCTGATCTGCGCTTGCCACAAGTGGAACAGCGCTTTACATTGTCCGCAGCCATCGCCGAAAAACGCTGGTAAAATCCAAAATGGCGGTTTCGCGCCAAAATCGCCCTGATCGCGGGCCCACCCCGGAGGAGTTGGAAAACACTCTTACCTCAAAGGATCTAGTGTACAACTACGATCCTGCTGAAAATCAGGTCAAAAACCTCTGTTCCAGCGTCTCTGCGTTTAAAAACGCGACGCGACTTTTTTTTTTTTTTAAGCTGTGAGGAAAGCAGAGGTATTGAAGACTCCAGAGGCTCAGATGAGTGGGAAAGGCAGGGAAAGGGCGAACCTATATGCCTGCATCCACTGTTGGTGGGTAAGGACAGGGAAAACAAGGCAATATGTCCACATCCACGGAGGTATGGGTAAGGCAGGGAAAGGGCTAACCTATGTGCCTTTAAAGTGAAGCTGCTATAGCCTCCAACACCCCGGTTAACAACTGGCAAGCCAGGAACCACCTCCCGGCAGATTTTTCTGGAGCTCGAACAAGCTGCAGCCACCCTGCTAAGGGAGATAGAGAATACTGAAGAGGCAGTGGAGCTAGCTGGCCAAGAGGGCACTGTGAAAGTTTGAGTGCTCTCTATCTCCCCTGCTGGTTGATGGACATAACCCATACGTAATGGCTTCATCTGCTTGATGACAAGGAAAGAGCCTTTAGAGAGAAAGTTTGCTTGTCTGGCCTTAAGACTGAAGGGTTCCCACACATTTGACATTTTTGCATCAATTCTCGAAGATACACAAACAGAGTTCACTATCAGATGAAAAACTGTTGGAACAGATGACAATGATTCCAACTTTGTGAAAGCTTTCTTTGTAATTGGACAGCATGACAATCATAACAAAGATGAAGATACAAGAGATGAATTAGACAGCACTACTTCTAATGCCAATGGTAATGACTACAATGATGATAAACCATTCTTTGCTATAAGGAAGTCTAAGATTCCTTTGATCACTACATGCTGACCCAGTCAAACGGCATCAGTAATACTACAGCCTGACCTGATTTGAAAGAACTTTTTATCAGACTGAACAATCTACTTCCTGATAGTGAAGTTGTTGAACTCCTTTTTATCTGTGTTGGATAAAAACTCACAAACACACTTGCATCAGTAACAGCAGCCTTGGATTAACATTAAGCAAAATAAGCACATGCTTAGGGCACCGTAGAGTTTTTTTTCTCTATTATGCCCTTAACTCTTTCACTGCTGTCTGCCAAACCCATTGTCTCGACATGAATTTCAGTGTTTTTCTCATCATTATAAATATATATTTTGCTTTGTTTCATACAATAATGATATTTCTCAGCACCACTGTTGGGCTATGCTTAGGATATCAGTTGGCCTTAATCTAGTCCCGAGTGACGGTCATTTTTAAAATTCAGTTTTACTAAAAGCAAAGTGGATTGAATTGTACAGCAATAATATTGTTGATATAAAAACAAACGTTGCATTCATTGTAGTTGCAGTACTTTTACTTTTTACTCAAAAAGTATTATATTAGGCAGTAACTCTTTTACTGAAGTACATTTTTAATATGTTCTTCACTCTAATTTTACTTAAAATATACATTTATTTTTAGTTTTACTTAAGTACTTTGAACAACATTGTCTAAATGTACTTGCACTTTAAGTATCTAGCACTCTCAAGCTGAGAGTGCTACACTGGGATGAAGTTCTCTATTCTTAATGTCAAAAAGGATTTCTGTTGCTCTAAAGAAGGTCCATCTCAGAGAAAAAGAAAAATGTGATTTCTTTCACTTAATTTCCATCATCCTCCCATTAGCTGAAGAGGAGAGATTCAAGAGGTATACCTAGATTCCAGAGATTGGCACATAACTTATATTATTTTGTAAATTACACACATGTGTGAGCCCCACCCATGTGAACACCACCTGCAAACTATGTGCTATCAAAGATGTATGTACTTATAGAATAATGTGTAGCTGGACTTTTGGCATTTATACACGTGCATACATGTGAGCATATACAGTATGCTAGAATTCTGGTCATTTATGTGCATTTGGTCCTTAAATGTTGGCACCCATCCATTGAGACTGTGTGGACTAAATGAATTTTTCAAGCTTGTGGGTTGCTGAAAATCCACTACTTACATTTTAGTGTGTATTATAAATGACCAATGTTGTATGTGATGATTGGTTGAACAAGTTCAATTATTATCACTGAATAAATTGTGCTATATAAACTATGACAACATGGATTACGCCCTAATCCAAATGTAATCTGGTGCTGTTGAACGTTTATAGCTTATTAGCTTAGTACTACAGCCCTAAACAATTCTACATGGTCTGATGGATACAGTGGGGGAAATAAGTATTTGATCCCTTGCTGATTTTGTAAGTTTGCCCACTGACAAAGACATGAGCAGCCCATAATTGAAGGGTAGGTTATTGGTAACAGTGAGAGATAGCACATCACAAATTAAATCCGGAAAATCACATTGTGGAAAGTATATGAATTTATTTGCATTCTGCAGAGGGAAATAAGTATTTGATCCCTCTGGCAAACAAGACCTAATACTTGGTGGCAAAACCCTTGTTGGCAAGCACAGCGGTCAGACGTCTTCTGTAGTTGATGATGAGGTTTGCACACATGTCAGGAGGAATTTTGGTCCACTCCTCTTTGCAGATCATCTCTAAATCATTAAGAGTTCTGGGCTGTCGCTTGGCAACTCGCAGCTTCAGCTCCCTCCATAAGTTTTCAATGGGATTAAGGTCTGGTGACTGGCTAGGCCACTCCATGACCCTAATGTGCTTCTTCCTGAGCCACTCCTTTGTTGCCTTGGCTGTATGTTTTGGGTCATTGTCGTGCTGGAAGACCCAGCCACGACCCATTTTTAAGGCCCTGGCGGAGGGAAGGAGGTTGTCACTCAGAATTGTACGGTACATGGCCCCATCCATTCTCCCATTGATGCGGTGAAGTAGTCCTGTGCCCTTAGCAGAGAAACACCCCCAAAACATAACATTTCCACCTCCATGCTTGACAGTGGGGACGGTGTTCTTTGGGTCATAGGCAGCATTTCTCTTCCTCCAAACACGGCGAGTTGAGTTCATGCCAAAGAGCTCAATTTTTGTCTCATCTGACCACAGCACCTTCTCCCAATCACTCTCGGCATCATCCAGGTGTTCACTGGCAAACTTCAGACGGGCCGTCACATGTGCCTTCCGGAGCAGGGGGACCTTGCGGGCACTGCAGGATTGCAATCCGTTATGTCGTAATGTGTTACCAATGGTTTTCGTGGTGACAGTGGTCCCAGCTGCCTTGAGATCATTGACAAGTTCCCCCCTTGTAGTTGTAGGCTGATTTCTAACCTTCCTCATGATCAAGGATACCCCACGAGGTGAGATTTTGCGTGGAGCCCCAGATCTTTGTCGATTGACAGTCATTTTGTACTTCTTCCATTTTCTTACTATGGCACCAACAGTTGTCTCCTTCTCGCCCAGCGTCTTACTGATGGTTTTGTAGCCCATTCCAGCCTTGTGCAGGTGTATGATCTTGTCCCTGACATCCTTAGACAGCTCCTTGCTCTTGGCCATTTTGTAGAGGTTAGAGTCTGACTGATTCACTGAGTCTGTGGACAGGTGTCTTTCATACAGGTGACCATTGCCGACAGCTGTCTGTCATGCAGGTAACGAGTTGATTTGGAGCATCTACCTGGTCTGTAGGGGCCAGATCTCTTACTGGTTGGTGGAGGATCAAATACTTATTTCCCTCTGCAGAATGCAAATAAATTCATATACTTTCCACAATGTGATTTTCCGGATTTAATTTGTGATGTGCTATCTCTCACTGTTACCAATAACCTACCCTTCAATTATGGGCTGCTCATGTCTTTGTCAGTGGGCAAACTTACAAAATCAGCAAGGGATCAAATACTTATTTCCCCCACTGTAGGTTCCTCATTGTCAGGGAGTATGTATTCGCTATGAGGACTGATGGGGAAGGAGAGTTGCCATTTCTCATGAAGGAGGAAACTTTACTTAGCCCTGAGCAGCATTTTTCTCTGGAAGATCCTGTGAGAAATACAGAGAGGAAAGCCAGTCAGGTACAGTCTAATTGACGTCAATAATGACTGAACTTCAGCAATAAGCTTGGCTCTTCCTGCAGAAAAACAAATCAGTCTCCATTTACGAAGAAACAAATTGCTGGAGTACACAGGGATCAATAGTGGAGACTACCCTCGGTACGAGAAAAATGGAAGCAGCTGCAGAGCTGTGGGCTGTTGTGGAAGCCCAAGCTATTCAGAAGCCTGTGCATATTACTATGGAGACTCTTTGGGAAGTCACCATCAAGTAAGATGACTCTATGGCTGTTCAATTACAAGTTGTTTCAATGTATGATAATTCCTCACAAGTACATTTAAAGGTCCATTTTACAAAGAATGATGAGACTGGATCCAGGTTGGGATGTGCTTGGTTCTGGAGCTTTTTCAAAAAGCCTCTACCAAACATGAAGTGTTCTGTAAATACATATAAAAACATGTAGGAGTGGTGTAGATCTCCATCTATAAACAGCAGCTTTCTGAAATTGCCATTTACAAATGTATGCAATATAAATGCCACTATTTACATGTTCAGATGTTCCTAAAATGACCCTGAAAGCCTAACCACACATTCTGGACAACAATAAATGAACTCAATGATATACCACTTGAGGATAAACACTTCATGAGAAACTGGGACGAAACAAGTAAAAATACACTAAATAAAATAGCACCACTTAAAACAAAAACAACAAAACAACCACGTCCCTTGTTTAATGACAAACTAGTACACATGAAGAAACTGTAGGAAACTCAAAAGAGCATGGGCAAAAAACCAAAACAGATGCAAACAAAACCATATGGAGAAAAGCCATAAGAACATACACAAACAACATAAAGAAAGTGAAAGAAGAACACTACAATAGATATATGAACCTCAACCAATCCAATACAAACTCATGAACAAACTACTGAAAACCCAGAACATATTGGCAACAACTGAAACTGCAGACGAGCTTGCATATGCTTGCCTAATACTTCAAAAACAAAATAAACACAAGATCAAACGTTGAAAAAATACAAATAAACAGACTACCTACAGGACTGAAAAACACATGACAACCACACCACAGCAGACAGAATATGGACCACATTCAGATCACCCTAACTAGACACAGTAAAGACACTATTGACAAAATATGCACATGCATACTGCCTACTTGACAAATGACCCAACAACATGATGAAAAAACCCACCAGACTGATTCATCGAGTACCTCACCAAACAGATCATGTATGAAAGTGGTCAATTTCCAACAGACAAAAGGCAACGTAGTACTCACACCTATCCTCAAAACACTACCAGAAAGATCAGTGATATCACAAATTACAGACCAGTAGCCTCAATACCACTACTGATCAAAACGATGGAAGGTCTAACACAGCAACTAACGGAATACTTGACAAAATTCTCAATTCTTCATAAATCCCAATCAGGTTTCAGACCACAACATAGCACTGAGATGGTCATAACCACCCTGACAACGAAATTCAGAACCATAATATGCCAAGGACAAAACATATTACTACTACAATTCGATATGTCAAGTGCATTCGACCTAGTAGACTACACCACACTAATGACACTGCTTGACAACATAGGAACCATCAGCAGTAACATCTAAATGCTTCAGAACACTATGGAAACTGAGAAGAATAAAAGACTATTTCCCTAGACAATCTTTCCGGATACTGGTCCAATCAACGATATCACAACTAGACTACTGCAATGCAGCATATATAGGGTGCAAGGAAAACACACTAAAATCACTGTAAACAGTCCAAAACACGGAACAAGACTGATTTTCAAAAAATCGAAATACAAAAGAGCAACCCCACTGCTTGAAACACTACACTAGCTACCAGTCAAGGCAAGAATATTTTTCAAAGTGAGTACCCTAAGCTTTAAAGATACTATTTGGAACGGCACCCGAATATATGCTTAAAATGATTGAACTATCCTCAAGAAATGCCAGCCCAGTAAATAGAAACTGCCTTCTCCTACATTTACCCAACTACAAAAACACCATCTACAACACTATCTACACAGCAGGATTTAGCTACCAGTTCCAAATGGTGGAACTCGATACAAAAAACCATAAGAAGCATCACAAATCTCCTCTAATTCAGAAAAGAAATGAAAACCTACCTCTTCAAAAAATTGTACAGCTAATCACAAAGATATTGTCACCTTCCTTTCAAATCTTCCTCTTCAAAAACTATATGAATAAACATCACCAAAATTCAACTGAACACAAAACCTACCACTACCTTTTCCTCTTCAGATCTATCTCTTCAAAAACTCTATGAATAACCACAAACTATAGATGCCCTTTCCACACTGCACAACACTACATTGTAACTACACCAAAATGTAAATTGTAAGCCACTTTGAACCAAAATGTGTTTTTGGATAATAGTGGGATACAAGAATGCATAAATAAATAAATAAACTAGCTAGCTACATGTACCTCTAAGAAAGGGATGGAAAGCACAGGGCTAATATTTAGAATCAAGATATAAAAATAGGGAAAATGTTTCTGAGCAGTTGTGAATGAAGGCTCAGGCACTAAGTTCACTAGAGGTCAGTTTTGACTAAGTAAGAAGTATAAAAAGGCAGGAGGAAACTGCCAGGCCCAAAGGAAAAAAAAAATCCACACACATACTTCAGCCTGGAGACAATGCGCTTGAGGGAAATAAGCCGGTCCTGTGTCTGAGCCAGAGAAATGGAGCCAGTCCGAGTGTAACCTGTGACAAGAAAACCACCATTAAAGCAATTCAGAATTACTCATCACATGGCATGTTACACTAACTTGCAGATCAAACACAGTATTAAAACTAAGTCCATGGAATAGTGCAAAAATCACTAGCAATGCGCTCTGGGGTCGATCTGATTGCTTAGTGATAGTGTTGCACACTACCATACAGAAGGTTCCAGTTCCATCTCCAAGTTGGGGGTATTCCACTCCCTGGTTGGTTGAAGCTGGGGATGTTGGAGTACACTGTTACAGCTCCCAAGACAAGCAATCATAATCACTCTTTAAGGGTGAAACCCATTGGTCGGATTTAAGGACAACTGAAGATTTCCAGAAGCCACTATCCTGCTACATGATCCCCAGCCCAGGTCTCATTAAAATGACACCATGAGATCCCGTGACTGCTACTGGTATCTACAGGTGGCTCATTATACAGGCTCACTGGATGCTGCCACCTTGAATGAAGATGCAGCAGATTTGATTGTTGAAGCATTTACCCTTACCCGGGATACCAGGGGTAGTCTGCCATTCTATCGTCAATTTGGGTAGCATAGCTCCTGCATGGAACTATATTACAGTGGCAAATGTGTGGAATAGCGAGCTTCCTGAGAATGGACAGACATCGGCATATGGTATTCACATTCTGATGAAACTTCTTTTTTTTATATATCAATTTTTATTGATAACACTCAAACACAATACAGCAAATAAAGTGAACAGCACTTAAGAGATGTCATCAGGCTTATAAATTTTTTCCCCTCTTCCCCTAACTCCCCCCCCTCTCCATCCCCACCCTCAACTCTACCCCCCCTACCGGTTCTATTAACAGTTCAATATCCTGCTTCTCGCAACAGGTGTCAGAGTGTCCCAAAATGGAAGCCAGACTTTGCAGAACTGGTCTCCCTTCTGCGAGGCCAAGTCTCCCACTTTTTTCTTTTCCAACATGCAGCATTGAATCATGGCTCCTCGCCACTGTGGTATTCCAGGTGGTTCTGATTGTAGCCACAGTTGTAGTATGGTACGTTTACCCATCAGGACTACTCTTTTCAAAAACAATTTGAGTCCTTCTGGTGACTTGCCACGAACATTATAGACGTCAAACAGTTGTCCCGGCGTTGGTTGCCAGTGTATGTTCCACATTTGTGATATTTGTTGTCCCAGTTTTGTCCAGAAAGGGGTCACTTCTGGGCAATACCAAAACATATGTCCTAGAGAAGCTCCCACAATTCCACATTTTGGGCAGTCGTCTGTTGTTCTCAGGGTCGCCTTATAAGCCCTGTGTGGTGATATATACAGCCTCATAATAAATTTGTATTGCATTTCCTGCCATGCCACATTCTCTGTCACTCGATACACATTCCTCAAGCACAGTTTGATCTGTTCTGGGTCCGGTTTCCACTGCAACTCTTGGTGCCATTGTTGCGACACTTGTGTGTAGTCCAGTGTCCCCTGTAAGTCTCTGAGGTGATGGTGGAAGTACTTAAGCGGTACTTTCAATTGTGCTTCTAGTCCCAGCATAACGCTCATGGATTCCCATATCTGCTGAGTGAGATCCGATGCAGGTAGTGTTCGTAGGTAGTGCTTGAGTTGCATATATTGAAAATAGTCTTTCTGTCCAAGTCCAAATTCTGCACACAGGGCCTGGAATGTTTTAATGGTCCCTGTCTCAGATACTACTTGAAATAAGTATTTAATACCACAAATCTCCCATTTCCTAAACAAAGCAGATTTTTCCCCCTCTGGGAATGCTGGGTTACCTTTAATGGGCAGTAGTGGGGACGCTACACTGTTCCAATTATTTTTCCTGCTCAACCATTTCCATGCTTTCCGCAAGGGGTTCAAAAGAGATCTATATGGGCCCAGGGTTGGGAGTTCTTCAGATGGGGCATGAAGCCAGTAAGCAAATCCCATTGGGGCCATCAGTGAGGTTTCCACTCTAGTGCAGGAGAAAAACTCCTCCGATCGAAACCAATCTGATAGATGCCGCAGATTACAGGCCATTGTTATAAGTTTTAGGTCAAGTAGTCCCAGCTCCCCTTTTAAACAAGGTCTCATAAATTTATTTAATCCAATGCGTGCTCGCTTTCCCTGCCACAAGAACGCTGTAAGAGTTTTGTGTAGCCACCTCTCCTCTTTATATCCCAATATAGCAGGGATCATCTGAAAGACATATGTCCATTTGGGAAAAATGAACATGTTGTACATGGTGATTCTTCCCCTCAATGACAGGGGTAGGCCCTGCCATCCCTGTAAAGCCTCTTTTGTATGCTTCTTCAGGGGGGTCCATATTTTCTTTATACAGATTTGTTAAATCCCTCGGGATGAATACCCCTAGGTATTTGAGTGTGCCCACAGCCCATTGGAAGGGAAAAGGGCCTTCCCACTCCTTTTGCACTGTTTCTTGTATTGGGAGGGCCAATGATTTTTGTAAGTTTAATTGCAATCCCGAGTAGAACCCAAATTCGTCTATGACTTCTAGTAGGCGTTGGACTGAGGTCTTCGGTTGGGTAAGAGTGAGGAACATATCGTCAGCAAACGCCAGTGTTTGTATTAAATTCCCATGTATTGTGACTCCCTGTATGTCCGGGTCTAGCAGCATTGTGCGCAAAAGCGGCTCTAAGTATAAAAGGAACAATAGGGGGGATAATGGGCATCCCTGCCTGGTGCCACGCTCTACTCGAAAGGGCTCAGATCTGACGCCATTTATTAGTATTTGTGCTGTGGTATTCTTATGGCATCTAAAAACCATCTGTCCAAGCCTGTATATTTAAGTACCTGGAACAGGTAATCCCAATTAACTTTGTCAAACGCCTTAGCTGCGTCTAAACTAACTAATAGGAGGGGGGGTCTCCCGTAGCTTGCCCATACGCCACTGCTAAGAGGGCTTTCCGTACCTGCTGAACCGCCTGACGACCCTTAACAAACCCTACCTGGTGTTCTCCGATCAGCATTGGCATGTGGGGCATCAGTCTATTTGCCAGTACTCGGGACAGGATATTAACGTTGACATTAATAAGGGAGATGGGTCTATAAGATTCTACTTGGTCTTTAGGTTTACCCAGCTTAGGGATTAATGTAATCAGCGCTTCGTTCTCTCTGGGTAAAAAGGATCCCCTAGCTACTACTGCATCTAGATAATCCGCCAATGCTCCGCTCAGTTGTGGTGTCAGCATTTTATAATATTCATTGGAGAAGCCGTCCAATCCTGGTGCCGAGCCTATTTGCAAGGTTTTTATTACTTTAAGTACTTCCCGTGTCTGTAGGGGTGCAGACAATGTTTGGCGGGCCTCCTCTGATAACTGTGGCATTTTTGCATCTTCTAGGTCATCTTTGGTCGGGGGGCCCTGGACCCTATTTCTGGGAGTATACATCCGCGTAAAGCGTTCATAGAATGTAGTTACTATATCTTGCAATTGGGTAAGTTTGTCCCCCCTAGAGTTTTCAATCACTGGGATAAATCGCTGTGCAGTAGTTGCCTTTGCCACCCTTGCCAATAATTTTCCGGATTTATTCCCGAATCTCTGAAAATTTAGGCACCGCGTCACTAGTTGTCTCATGGCTTGTTCATGTATAAGGGAGTTTAATGCTACTAAAGCTGCTGACATTGAGTCTTTATTAGCTATTGTAGGGTCACCTAAGTATTTCCTCTTTGCCTTCACGTATGCTGTCTCTAAGTGCAGTATCCCGGCCGCCAGGCGCTTTTTCCTAGCACACTGAAAAGCTATCACTTCCCCCCTCATAACTGCCTTGGAAGCCTCCCAATATGTTATAGGCGAGTCACATGATGTCAGGTTTGTATCCTCATATAACTGCCATTTCTCCTGTAGATGAGTTAGTAGTTGTTTATCCGGATGCAAATATGCAGGGAATCTCCATTTGTTACCCTCTCCACTACTCCTACCTACGCCAAGTTCCACCCAAATCATATTGTGATCTGATATCTCCATGGGGCCAATAGTGGCCTTCTGAACTTTAAAGAACAAGGATTGTGATATCAATATGTAGTCAATTCTGGACCAGGAGCAATGGACTTTAGATTGGTGCATGTAATCTTTTGTGGTAGGGTGGAGGGTACGCCACGGGTCAATTAACTGGAGATGTTTACAGAGCGCTGGTATCCCTTTCCCTTTACCTGACCCTGGGATAGCTGTGGGTGAGGATCTATCCAAACTCAGGTCTAGTACTTGGTTAAAATCTCCCGCCCATATCCAGGGGGCATCATTATGTTGCAGTCCTAGTGCTATAAGGGTCTGGAAAAAACTTGGGCTATAAGCGTTTGGGGCATATATTGCGCAGATGTAAAACTTCTGCCCTTGGTAATTTATCTGTAAAAGCACAATGCGTCCTTCAGTGTCTTTGTAGACTAATTTGGTTGTACAGGGTAGTCCCTTTCGGATGAGTATTGCAACTCCACTCCTCCTATTACCTGAAGAGAAGTGGCTTTCACCCACCCATTGTTGACAGAGTTTCCCATGTTCTATATCGGACAATTTTGTTTCCTGTAAGCAGGCAATATCTATGCCTTGCCGCTTTATCTGGGTCAGAATTTTACAGCGTTTTACAGGTGTTGTAATGCCCAATACATTCCATGATAATATTTTAATTCCAGGTCGACTAATCTCTTCTCTGTTTCATTGGTACTATTGTAGATATCATCAGGGTGATCCTCCGGGAGCCCAGCCTCCCCAAGAGGATATGTGATGTAATGTGTGGGAGAACATAGGTCATCCTTAACATTCCATGTGCGAGAACTGATACTATTAAGAACCTTCCCTCTACTCTATTACCTATCCCCACTCCTGTCACCCCCCTCCCATCCTCTCCCTCCCCCCTCCCTCCCCTCCTCCCTATACCTATCCCCCTTCCCCCCCCTTGTTCCCAAAATTGCCTCGAGAGGGATATCCCCATCTAGGCAGAGACACAACATGCCGGCCCCCTGCTCACCCCCAGGCCCCTCTTCATTATAATTAAACTTGTGATTTATCCCGTCAGGGAAGTTCAGTCAATCTCAAGTTATGCTCACCACCATGTGTCCAAATCCGGATCAAGCCGGTGCTTCTTGACTTTTTAGTTCTTGGTTGATATACTGTAGTGCTGTAAGTTCTGATGAGAAGGACACCCATTTCCCGTTTTTCATGATTTTTAATGTGGCAGGGTAAAGTAGCATAAATCTGGTGTTTTGTTCAATCAAAGTTGTACAAACCGGGTGGAATTTCCTCCTCCTTTCTTGTACATTTGCTGAATAATCTTGGAATATGCGAATCTGCGCGCCCGCATAGGTTAGGGAATCTCTTTTCTGGCGGAATCCTTGTAGAATTTCCTCTTTGTGAATATAGTTGTGAACTTTAATGATTACCACTCTGGGTCTTGATCCATTCTGGCGTGGTTTCCCAGCCTGTGTGCCCTTTCAATACATAAGGGGCCCCTGCTGTCTGATATAGCAAATTCTTTAGAAAGCCAGCTTTCAAGCAGCGTGCCCAGGTTTTTATCAGGGATTGTTTCAGGCAGGCCCACCAGTCTGAGATTACACCGTCTCGCTCTGTTCTCCAGCTCATCCAACTTCTCCGCTTGGGTAGCAAGGTGTTTTTTGAGGGTGGAGAGTTCAGGCTCGTGTTGTTGCCAAGTCTCTTCCAGTTCGGAGACTCTCTTTTCCACCTCCGTGGTTCTACTGGCGATCTCTGTCAGCCGGCCATCTAGTTTTTCCAGTTGCCCCTCTAATGCGAGGAATCGGGGTTCCAATGCAGTACTCACCGCCGCTACTAATTGTGCGAGCTGTCGGGCGGTAAATTCAGCTTTGCCTCACGGCGACGCAGCCGCCATCATGGATTCGCCACTCGCTACAGGGAGCTTTTCTTTTTCGTTTTTTGAGTTCTTCCTTGTGCTTCCAAGCGGCATGGGGACGAGAAATGGGTCCATACACCTTCCGCAACACTTCAACAGGACCGGGTCAGTTTTCCTGAGGCCAATTCAGTTCGTAGGGCGCCGGGAGCAAGCAGGGTTCGCGAAGCAGCACTAAAACGTTGCTACTGCTCCAACTGCATCACGTGACTCCCTCTGATGAAACTTCTTTAAAAATGTTCTCAATCATCTCTGTTGCATGAGCAACAGTACAAATTCCTAATACAGATGTAATTTTTGCTGAATCGTGCTTACAAGGCACAAATTTTGGACTCAGCAGACTGTCCAAGATGTCATCAAATAGCTGCAAATCTTACACATATGTTCTGGTTCTGTGCAAGTGTTCAGGACTTTTGGAGAAAGATTGTGAACTATTTGTCTGTGGCCTTGGGTAAAACTATCCTGCAGAGGGCTGATGTTCGACTGTTTTCCAATTTTGTTTCACTGGGTACCAGAAAAGGGACTAATGCTCTTTTGCATAAAGGATATCTTTCGGCAAGAAAATGCATACTTAGGTACTGGAGACAATGGCACTCACCATCTGTGACAGAATGGAAAAATAAGGTGCATCATCTCATGAGATGGGAAAGACTTGATGTGAAACAGGGATCTTCTACAGCATGGCGAACCTTTCAGAAAATATGGTCCCCAATATGGGAGCCCAAAGTTATGCTAAATTTGTGACATTAGAGCACTGGGGTAGGGGGGTTTTGTAGGGGGTGGGGTTTCTTGATGGTGTCCGAGAACATTGTGAAGAAACCATAGGGTATGTCTTGGGTCTGAATTCTGTCTCTTGGCAAATTTCAGGGGGGAGGGGAGGGAATTTGAAAATGTTTGTTTCATGTTTGTTGTATTGGTTTCTTGATTGTTTGTCAGTGGCTCTTAATAAAGATGTAAAAAAAAAAAAAAAAAAACCCTTTCCACTTCCAACCTCAAAATTGTACAATTAACCCCAAGCCTACCACTCTAACCTAAAATCTACAAATCACCATAAAAGATCACGTAGTCAGAAGCTTTCAGTCTCCTCTTAAAAGAAAGATAGAATCTCTCTAGTTACTTGAGATGAGATACAGAAAGTAATGCCACTCTGTGTTATCAAAGTAAGAAATGTTTGAAGTCTGCATGGAGGAAGAACCGAAAGTCTTGAAACAATTCTGATGAGTCCTGTATGGTGCTACTCTTTGGGATTCTACCAGGTACTTATGACCTGGATTGGCTACTGTAGGAAGCGGAATACCGAGCTAGCGGACCATCTGTCTGACCCAGTATGGCATTTCTAATGTTCATTGTAGTGGGCCTTCTTAAGAATTTGTGCAGGGATTTTGTTTTTAGAGGGATGGGTGGATAAAGCACAAAGAAATGGCCAAGTCCAGTCTATAGTCAGTGTATCCTTTGTTAAGTGATTCGGAAGAGGGTGCACTGAACATTAGGGAAGTTCTGTATTTTCATTGTTGGCAAACAGGTCTAATTGAGGAGTGCCATGATCCCAAAAAATGTCCTGTATAGTTTGATGGTCTAGAGATTATTCGTGGGCTGAAGAACTCTGCTGAGCTCATCTAATTTAAGGTTCTGATTACCTGAAAAAGAAGTGGCATGAATTTATATGCGATGCGAAATCACAAACTTGCAAATTTGTGCTACTTCCCAGCACAGCCCCACATCTTTCTTTGTTGATATAAAAACATGGCAATTTGATTGTCTCAATATGGATTGACTGATCCTCAAGATGGGCAGAAATCCAGACAAAGTAAAGACTGTCCTGAGGCAAATTCATTCTGCTTTTGTCCAGCTCTCTACATGTCATGAACTAAGGTGCGTTTCCTAACTAATGTTGGAAGCATCTGTTGTGAGGAAGCAAGAACATTCTGGTAGTACAAAAGGGACACTATTATCATTCTTACATAAACCATATTATCTTTTTGTTTCAATATAGATGGTCCTTTTTCCCTGATGCAGTTTTATAAGCGAAATGCTAGCCTCCATCGGTGGGACCATTAATTTGTTAGCTTGCTACATATATAGAAGTGAATTGTTTTATTGCATTTTCTTTTTTGAGAAAATATGCATGGGGGGTTTTTGGCCAGTGAAGTGATTGTCCCATTAAGTCTTGAATCATATTGACTGGGACTCTGAGATCTTTCCCTTCCTACAATAATTAATATTAATTTGCAAGATTTTATTTAATATTCACAACATTGATGTTGAAGGGTGTCTAGTGAGAATTTCTTTTATTAGAAACTCTATTAACACATCCCAAAGTGAAGGCAATGGATGAACTGCGGCAGATAAGAGGTTGGGTATGGTGATTCTATTGGAATATGAGGTCCTATTGTGGTCTGCACATTTTAAGTCAAGCAAAAGGCACTAGATTGCCTGCAGTAGCCATCTGGCCTTGCATCTGAAGGTGGGTTCTGACTATAGTTGTTGAGAAACACTGAACCCTCTACATATACAGTGGGGGAAATAAGTATTTGATCCCTTGCTGATTTTGTAAGTTTGCCCACTGACAAAGACATGAGCAGCCCATAATTGAAGGGTAGGTTATTGGTAACAGTGAGAGATAGCACATCACAAATTAAATCCGGAAAATCACATTGTGGAAAGTATATGAATTTATTTGCATTCTGCAGAGGGAAATAAGTATTTAATCCCTCTGGCAAACAAGACCTAATACTTGGTGGCAAAACCCTTGTTGGCAAGCACAGCGGTCAGACGTCTTCTGTAGTTGATGATGAGGTTTGCACACATGTCAGGAGGAATTTTGGTCCACTCCTCTTTGCAGATCATCTCTAAATCATTAAGAGTTCTGGGCTGTCGCTTGGCAACTCGCAGCTTCAGCTCCCTCCATAAGTTTTCAATGGGATTAAGGTCTGGTGACTGGCTAGGCCACTCCATGACCCTAATGTGCTTCTTCCTGAGCCACTCCTTTGTTGCCTTGGCTGTATGTTTTGGGTCATTGTCGTGCTGGAAGACCCAGCCACGACCCATTTTTAAGGCCCTGGCGGAGGGAAGGAGGTTGTCACTCAGAATTGTACGGTACATGGCCCCATCCATTCTCCCATTGATGCGGTGAAGTAGTCCTGTGCCCTTAGCAGAGAAACACCCCCAAAACATAACATTTCCACCTCCATGCTTGACAGTGGGGACGGTGTTCTTTGGGTCATAGGCAGCATTTCTCTTCCTCCAAACACGGCGAGTTGAGTTCATGCCAAAGAGCTCAATTTTTGTCTCATCTGACCACAGCACCTTCTCCCAATCACTCTCGGCATCATCCAGGTGTTCACTGGCAAACTTCAGACGGGCCGTCACATGTGCCTTCCGGAGCAGGGGGACCTTGCGGGCACTGCAGGATTGCAATCCGTTATGTCGTAATGTGTTACCAATGGTTTTCGTGGTGACAGTGGTCCCAGCTGCCTTGAGATCATTGACAAGTTCCCCCCTTGTAGTTGTAGGCTGATTTCTAACCTTCCTCATGATCAAGGATACCCCACGAGGTGATATTTTGCGTGGAGCCCCAGATCTTTGTCGATTGACAGTCATTTTGTACTTCTTCCATTTTCTTACTATGGCACCAACAGTTGTCTCCTTCTCGCCCAGCGTCTTACTGATGGTTTTGTAGCCCATTCCAGCCTTGTGCAGGTGTATGATCTTGTCCCTGACATCCTTAGACAGCTCCTTGCTCTTGGCCATTTTGTAGAGGTTAGAGTCTGACTGATTCACTGAGTCTGTGGACAGGTGTCTTTCATACAGGTGACCATTGCCGACAGCTGTCTGTCATGCAGGTAACGAGTTGATTTGGAGCATCTACCTGGTCTGTAGGGGCCAGATCTCTTACTGGTTGGTGGGGGATCAAATACTTATTTCCCTCTGCAGAATGCAAATAAATTCATATACTTTCCACAATGTGATTTTCCGGATTTAATTTGTGATGTGCTATCTCTCACTGTTACCAATAACCTACCCTTCAATTATGGGCTGCTCATGTCTTTGTCAGTGGGCAAACTTACAAAATCAGCAAGGGATCAAATACTTATTTCCCCCACTGTAAATGAATGAGCCACAGAATTCTTTTTCTTGTGACAGAAAAGCTTTAGCATGATCTGGATCCAGAATAGCATCTATGAACAAGATCTTGTTTGCAAGCTGTAATTGTGATTTTTCAAAGTTGATGAGAAAGCCTACATTTCAGAGACACAAACTGTATCCGAGACGGAGGAGAAGATCCGAGGAAGGTGTTGGAAACCAGTTGTTGACATACATAAAGACAAAATGCCCGTGCTTGTGCAAGTGCACAGCTACAACTACTAGGCATCTGTTGAAAAACCTGGAAGCCAATGAGAGGCCAAAGGGGATACATACTACTACTACTAGGCAATATTCAGTTTGCAGAGGGAACTGCAGATATTTCCCTTCACTTCTGATGAACTGGGATGTGGACGTAGGCATGCTTGAGATCCAGGGAACACAGCCAGCCCCTGTTATTGAGGTAGACATAGGGGAAAATCACTGCTTGCCCTGGGATTGGTAGCATGGAATGTTGCTGCTATTTGGGCTTCTGCCAGGTACTTGTGACCTGGTTGTTGGAAGAAAGATACTGGGCTAGATCGATCACTGGTCAGACCTAGTAGGGAATGGGATATACTTATAAGTGGAGAACTAGCCTAGTGGTTAGTGCAGTGGACTTTGATCCTGGGTTCGACTCCCACTGCAGCTCCTTGTGACTCTGGGCAAGTCACTTAACCTTCCATTGCCCCAGGTACAAATAAGTACCTGTATATACTATGTAAACTACTTTGAATGTAGTTGCAAAAACCACAGAAAGGCGGTATATCAATTCCCATTCCCTTTCAGATTTGGATAAAGCTACTATGGAAGTATGAGACAGATAAATTTTGTTATACTGAGGAGTTGGCTGTATACTTTTATATTTTAAAAAGAAAACAGGAAGCAGTTCTACAGATCTGTGAATGGAAAAAAAAAAAAGCAGATCCCAGAGTGCAGTTCTCACATTCAAAAATTCACTATTGATAAAAATACCCAATGTGGTCCACGTTTTGCCTACTGTCAGGCCATCTCAGAGGTATGGCTACAAACAGAGAATATACATTAATCAAAAATCTCCAAATAAGTATACAAATTATATAAAACAATTATAATAAAAATAACAAAAATACATACATGCTGTGGCAATTCTCTGATACGGTGTGCACAAATAACAAAAACACAACCACTGTAACCAATGCATTTGTACAAAGGTTCATGCCCAATAAAATTTATCAAAATATAATTTCTCTTCTCTAGATCATCATGCATTTCTAACAAAAAGACATTGTCCAAATCATGCAGTGTGATCCATCAATTACTAGTGACTAGCATAACATATTGTATCCTGCAAAGCAAGTACATACCAATTCAATGGTCAGAAACACTAGAAATGCAGACCTCCTTCAAATAAATGTCACAACAGAACTTGTGCTACAAAAGGAGTAAAAATTAATTTAAAAATAACCACCATGAGACTGTTCAAAAACTGTGCATATCACTTATCCAGCACACAGTGATCAACGACTGAAAAGACCCAAAGATCATGTGATACAAACAGAAGGGACTGCTGGGAATGCCATTTTATATATTACTTACTGAATTTTCAAAAGAAGTTCAGATTGCACAGAATTAAGAGACAAAAAAAATAAGATGATTGGGGGGGGGGGGGGGGGGAGGTCATGCCAAGTAAAATTGACATAAAAAGGACACCAAATACTGAGAAACTTTAAAGAAAAGAAAGGAAATACAATTTTTCCTATAGGAAAGATCCTAACACAGATTCAAAATTAAAGGAAGAAGAACAACACAACAGAAAGGATATGTTGCACGAGCATATTCATCCATCTAGGGCCCGTAAGACTGACCAAACAACTATGTTTTAACTACTGCCTTAAATTTCTTCAAGGATAATTCACTACAAATAATTAATGCAGTTGTCGACTGTTCTGAATAAATGGATTGATGACTTTGGCCCCTATGATATCGATGATTTCTTGGCTCACCTGCAAGAGGGGTCAAGACTGGCAGAGATTATGTCCTTGCAAGAGCTGCATTTAATGCGCATCTGTATATATCCCTCTCGTGCGAAAAAGATGGATCTTGCCATAAATGAGGCACATCGGATGGGTCATATAAACATTGTGTGGGGGAATGTGCCCATATCCTCTGGAGGATGTACATTATTAGAAGGATCTAATTTTAGGAGTTGTAAGCAACATTCACTTACTATCACTTTGCAGTCCTCCTCCACCTCTGATTCCAGGAAACCAAGCACCTGCAAACTGGAGTGACTCATCCGGTTCTCTAAATCATCTATTATTTTTGTCTTGTAGAGCCTCTACAGTGGTGGTTGTTTATCCAATCATTTAACAGCTGTATCCAGTTGCATAGAATGTGATTCCAACTGACACTCATTTTCCTCTACACAAGAGACCACATCTTCCAACCCCCCACAGACATCTTAGATCATTATTTCAGCTCACAAAATTTCTCCACCGCCATCTCGCTGCAACACCTCCCCTTAATTCCTGTAGCATGGATTGAAGGTCTTTTTTTCTGATTGGCACTGCTAGGAATGTGGAATCCTCTGCTTCTCCCTGCGAATCTGAATCATAGTCATCCTGAAGGCCTGACTCCATGCCAGACCCGCCATGTGCTCCACCACTCTCTGCACGACTGGTCGTCGGGAAATAGTGTTTAATCGCCCCAGCTTTCTTCTTCATGGATGCCATCAAAACACTCTACAACTACAGATGCAATAATTTGAGCATTGCGGGATGATCAGCTTGAGTTCCAGCGCAATTTCCACCTATAAATGTTTGGGTTGATTGGAGCTTCAGGCTACTTCTGCCATCTCTGCAGATGACATCACCAGAAGTCCTATGTTAGCTTTTTCTGATTTTTGTGGTGTTCAGAATATGGTGCTATCAAAGGTAGATTACTGTAATTCATTGTATCTGGGGATATCCAGTGCTAGGGTTAAACTGTAGGTGGTGCAGAATGCTGTGGGGCTCTCAAGGAGGAATCGTATTACGCCGGCCCTGAGGCAGCTACATTGGTTACCTGTGAAATATAGGATTCAGTTTACAGTTTAATACTTGCTTCACCAGAGTGTTTATGGGAAGGTTCCATGGTATTTTCATTCTATGGTTAAATTGTTTCTTTCTCCTAGGGGTTTGAGATCTGACTCTGTGAAAAAATTGGTGACTAATTTGTTACTGACTACCCACTTTGCTCTTACAAGGGTGCCAGCCTTTTCAGTGGTAGGCCCAGTACTGTGGAATGCTTTGACTACTATTTGCATTTCTGAACAAATGCAGGACACCTTTCTTTTTTGAAAGCCCATTTTTTTGTTCTGGCTTTTAAATATGATGTAGTCAGAGTTCAGCAGCTATTGTTTTTTTTATCCTTGGGGGGGGGGGGGGGGGTTGAATTAATTGTAATTTGTAGATGTTTTATAATTATGTATGTTTTGCTGTTAGCCGCTTAGGTTTAAGCGGGGTATTAAGTTTTATAAATAAATAACTATGGTGGATGTGTACTAGGGTGCATTTATTCTAGAAGAGTATTCAGTTTCAGCTCCTATGGATTATGGGGCTGAAGTTTCCCTGGGATCCAGGAATATTTTTGCCCTGGGGGAGGTGGTTTTGAATTAATTGTAATTTGTAGGTGTGTTTTATGATTATGTATGCTTTGCTATTAGTCGCTTAGCTTTAAGCGGGGTATTAAGTTTATGCATACTAGGGTGCATTCATTCTGGAAGCGTATTCAGTTTCAGATCCTATGGATTATGGGGCTGAAGTTTCCCTGGGATCCGGGAATCTTTTTGATCAGAGACATACCAGGATTTCATAAACATCAGACTGCATTAGCCACCTACTAAATGCTGAAATTAACCTTGCCAACTGCTTGAAAAGACCCAGCTGTTCTGTCTCTGAATCTGTGGCGACTTAAACTGCATTATATCTATAAGATGGAGAAATTAACCGCAATAAGGTGAAATGCTGATGCAGGATGGAAGAAAATCTGGGGTGCATTGAAAAATACTGTATGAGTTACCTTTAGGGTAGATCCTTTCTTTTATGTTTGCTAATCTGTTGACTCATATAATGGTGATATAGCCCACTTTTTCTCTCCCCTTGGGTATCACTTGGGTTTAAATAAGATACTACTGTAAAATGAGAAAATATATAAGGTTGACTTTATTATGTTTCAAAGATGTCACATGTGTAGTAATGTTAATTTCATATATTGTATGCTCTTTGAACAACCCAATAAAGCCTTCTTGTTAAAGAGAGAACCATAGGGCACTGCCTATAATGGGGTTTTCATTTATATCTGTGTTTTTCACTCATATATATAGGCCTAACATCTTTAATAGGTAGGGAAGACTGGCAGTGACACAATCTTAAAAACGAAAATATGTGGTTAGGAAGTTTGTTGTGGGAGTAGGTCTAGTATCTGTGGTGGAGATTTGGGTCACAGAAGAAAAGAGTCGTCGTTGGTTGGATGGGTTTACAGATTTAGCAATAATGTTTGAAAAGTATGGGGGGGGGGGGGGGGTTCAGCTTTATGTGCAAGTTGAACTATCTCAGACATCCCTTACAGAGTCTAAGTGCATCCGTTGTCCTAGTCTTTCTCCCTTTACACTTTTCTTTCTCTATATCTCACCTGAAACAAACGTTAAGGGAAAAAAAAAAGCTTTCATTCACTAGCTGTACTTTCTAAGCCTCTCTCTTTCTATTAACTCCTTTCTAAGCCTCTCTTTCCTATAAACTAATCTAAAATAGCTAGTTTTGATTCTGTGCTGGTAGTCTTTCAACTGTGCTGTATTTCTGTGCTGGTGATTCCTAAGTTGTCTTAAAAGTGTTTCCTACAACTGTTTTTCTATTGAGGGAAGTAATCCAATTAACTGCATTAACAGATAGGCTCTAGCAGGCACTGCAGGATCCAGTTTAGTCTGAATGAAGAAATAGACATAATAGGCATCTCTGAAACCTGGTGGAAGGAGGATAACCAGTGGGACACTGTCATACCGGGGTACAAATTATATCATAGAGATAGGGTGGACCGGATTTTTTTTTTTGTTACATTTGTACCCCGCACTTTCCCACTCATGGCAGGCTCAATGTGGCAGGCAATGGAGGGTTAAGTGACTTGCCCAGATTGGGGGAGGAGTAGCATTGTACGTTAACGAGAAGCTTGAATCAAATAGATTGAAAATTCTGCAGGAAACAAAAGACCTCTTGGAATCATTGTGGATCGAAATTCCATGTGTAAAGGGGAAAAGGACAGTGATAGGGGTGTACAACCGTCCAACCGACCAGGATGAGCAGATGGACGCAGTCATGTTAAAGGAAATTAGTGAGGCAAATAAATTAGGCAACGCAATAATAATGGGTGATTTTAATTACCCTGTAAATCTTGGAATATGTAGAATATAATATCAAACTTAGCCAATAGTTCTACAATTGTGATCAAGGTGTTCAAAGGTGAATGTGGCAATCAACAATAAAAGATTGTGGAGAAAAATAAAAGACCTCAGTGTTACCGGAGACACCTCTTTTTTAAAAGGACACACCTTTTGATTAGAGAGGGCTCCTCGTTAATCATTAGTCTTAAAAAAACTTCACATTACTTATATTCATGATACAAATACCACTACACCCTTTCAAACACCTATGGGTTGAGACACTGATATTAAATTAGAAGTAACCAATAAAAAATGTTACTTATCTTGGATGGTGATTGTACGATATTCTTCCACGGACTAATACAGTCTCTTAGTCCAATCGTTCACTATCACAAACTCCCTGATTGTACGATATTCTTCCACAGACTAATACAGTCTCTTAGTCCAATCGTTCACTATCACAAACTCCCGACAGGGAAACCCTGTTTCGCCAATAGAAGGCTGCTTCAGGGGAAATTCCTTTCTTAAACACATCCAAGCAAATTATACACCTTGTGGTCTCTGTTTGGCGCCGGTACAAAATGGCGGTCTGCTTCTTCTTCAAACGTCCTGCTTAAATATTTGGCATGTGACGTCAACTGACGCCTCTTCCGCTCATTTATGCAAATTTATTAAAGAAAATCTTTCCATTCGATGGAAACATTTAAACCCCTTGGAATCACTGATTGTAATGTAAATATCCACCGTTGCTCTTTTTGTCTTAATAATCGTCTAATGTCACCTCTCTGTTCTGTTACTTTTATCTGTTCTAGAATGATACATTTCAATTCAGTAAATTTATGTTGTTTCATCAAGCAGTGTGATACCATGGGTTCATGTGTTTTCTCTGATTGTATGCAGTGTCTGTGTTCTATTAACCGTGTCTTCAGAGGGCAAGATGTTTGCCCTACATTGTATAATTTACACGGACAACTTATGATGTATATGACATTGTCTGATGCGCAAGTGGTTGTAGCATAAAGGGGATAAACCTTATTTGTGCGCATATCTGTGAACACATTTGACTCAATCATGATGCCCTCACAGAGCAATTGCCACAAGCCTTATGGGAACCTTCGCTGGCACTAATTGTACTAGTGCGGTTCCACATATCAGCGAGACATTATGTATCATTCAGGTTGTTGTTTCTTTGAAAAGCAAATAGGATCCTGAGATTTTGGAAACAATGGTAAACACTTAACAATGGCAGATGTTTTTTAATAATTTTTGTCATTGTGTTCGAGTGAGAATTAAATCTGGTAACAAATGTCAATACTTCATCTTTATCGTGAGTGTCTACTCGTGAATGTAGCAGCCATTCCCTGTGGTTGGTTAAAGCTCTCTTTTTGGCTGTGGTCACTAATCTATTAAGGTATCCTCGATCAATCAACTTTGATTCTAAATTATTAGCATGATGCTGGTATCCAGACCTAGAGGACCAAATTCTCCTCTAGGAACTGTGCAAAAGGTATATTGGTTCTACAGTGGTTAGATAGAGAGAAGGAAAAATTCTAGACTTAGTCATTTGTGGAGCGCATGATCTGGTACGGGAGGTAGCGGTCTGGGGGCCGCTTGACACCAGTGATCATAACATGATCGCCTTTGAAATTTGCTTTCAAAAAGGTAAACATAGGAAGTCAAATATGTTAGCATTTAACTTTAAAAAAGGAAGCTATGATAAAATGAGAAAAACGGTTAAAAAAAAAAAAAAAAAAAACTTAGAGGAGCGACTGAGAGGGTAAGAAACCTACAACAGGCGTGGATGCTGTTCAAGAACACCATCCTGGAGGCCCAGGCCAAACATATTCCACGTATCACAAAAGGAGGACGGAAAACCAAACGACAGCCGGCGTGGTTAAAAAGTGAGGTAAAGGAGGCTATTGGAGCTAAAAAGGAATCCTTCAGAAAATGGAAGAAGGAACCAAATGAGGAAAATAAGAAGTGGCATAAGGAATGTAAAGTCAGATGCAAAGTGCTGAAAAGAAAGGTAAAGAGGGATTTTGAAACAAAGATAGCGTTAGAGGCGAAAACTGATAGTAAAAATTGTTTTAGATACATTAAAAGCAGGAAACTGGCAAAAGAATCGATTGGCCCGCTGGATGACCGGGGTGTAAAAGGGGCAATCAAGGAAGACAAAGAAATAGCAGAAAAACTAAATGAGTTTGTTACTTCGGTCTTCACAGAGGAAGATTTGGGTGGGATACCGGTGCCGGACAGGGTATTCATAGCTGAAGAGTCGGAAAAACTTATTGAAATACCTGTAAATCTGGAAGACGTAATGGAGCAGTTCTGCAAACTGAAGAGTAGCAAATCTCCTGGACCGGATGGTATTCACCCTAGGGTACTGATAGAACTAAAAAATGAGCTGGTGAAGCTACTGTTATTGATTTGTAATTTATCCTTAAAATCGAGCGTGGTACCGGAAAATTGGAGGGTGACCAATGTAACGCCGATAATTTAAAAAGGTTCCAGAGGAGACCCTGGAAATTATAGACCAGTGAGTCTGACGTCGGTGCCAGGCAGAATGGTAGAGACTATAATCAAGAACAAAATTACAGAGCACGTTCAAAAGCATGGAGTAATGGAACAAAGTCAACATGGATTTAGTGAAGGGAAGTCTTGCCTCACCAATCTGCTGCATTTCTTTGAAGGGGTAAACAAACATGTGGACAAAGGTGAGCCAGTTGATATTGTGTATCTAGATTTTCAGAAGGCGTTTGATAAGGTCCCTCATGAAAGACTACAGAGGAAATTAGAGGGACATGGGATCGAAGGTAGTGTCTTACTGTGGATTAAAAACTGGTTGAAAGATAGAAAACAGAGAGTAGGACTAAAAGGTCAATATTCGCAATGGAGAAGGGTAGTTAGCGGGGTCCCTCAGGGATCGGTGCTGGGACCTCTGCTTTTTAACATATTCATAAATGACCTAGAGATGGGGATAACTAGTGAGGTAATCAAATTTGCCGATGACACAAAGTTATTCAAAGTAGTCAAATCGCGGGAAGATTGTGAAAAACTACAAGAGGACCTTATGAGACTGGGTGTCTAAATGGCAGATGACGTTTAATGTGAACAAGTGCAAAGTGATGCACGTGGGAAAGAGGAACCCAAACAATAAGTACGTCATGCAAGGTTCAGCGTTGGGAGTCACGGACCAAGAAAGGTATCTAGGCGGCGGCGTTGATGATACGTTGAAAACGTCTGCTCAATGTGCTGCTGCGGCTAGGAAAGCAAATAGAATGTTGGGTATCATTAGGAAAGGGATGGAAAACAAAAATAAGGATATTATTCTGCCATTGTATCGCTCCATGGTGCTACCGCACCTAGAGTATTGTGTTCAATTCTGATCGCCGCACCTCAAAAAAGACATAGTGGAATTGGAAAAGGTGCAGAGAAGGGCAACAAAGATGATACAGGGGATGGGATAGCTTCCCTATCAGGATAGGCTGAAGAGGCTGGGATTCTTCAGCTTGGAGAAAAGGCAGCTGAGGGGAGATATGATAAAGGTCTATAAGATAATGAGTGGAATGGAACGGGTTAATGTGGAGCGTCTGTTTACGCTTTCCAAAAATACTAGGATAAGGGGGCATGTGATGAAGCTGCGGTGTGGTAAATTTAAAACGAATCGGAGGAAATTTTTCTTCACTCAACGCATAGTTAAACTCTGGAATTCGTTACCTGAAAAGGTGGTTAAGGCGGTTAACTTAGCGGACTTCAAAAAAGGGTTGGACGGCTTCCTGGAGGAAAAAGCCATAGAATGTTATTGAATAGACGAGGGAATACAGTATTTCTAGGAGGGGCGGGGCAAATTGCTTGTTCTTTTGGCCGCTGTCGGTGACAGGGTGCTGGGCTTGATGGACCCTTGGTCTGTCCCAGCATGGCAATGCTTATGCACTTATGTACACTCTGCTCTATACACTTGCTGCTTTAGGAAATAGAGACCCTCTATGGAACCACGGATGACACTGTGATCATGTGCCAACCCTGAACTTTAAAGATGCCACAGTATCCAGTTCCATACCCAGTATAGAATTCCAACAGTGAGCTTGGTCTTCCAGAGATTTTGAGGCAAAGTTGCTAGGGAATAATAATGTAAGAGGTGGAAATGTTTCAGGGTCAAGATGACAAAGCCCTCTTGGCCAAAAGCCTGAGTTTTGTGTAGTAGGAGTAAGTGTTGCAACTAGCAAAGAAAAGAATACTGCAAGGTGATCGGACCAAGATAGAAGAAGTTACTGGAGAAGTTAGAAGGTGAAAACAAACTATCCTAATTAGTTATAATTAAGTCCAAAGAGTGTCCAGCATGGTGAGTTGGGAAATTAATCCACTTATGGAGGCTTTAATTCAGTAAGAAAGGAAAGAAAATAAGAAACTCATAGGTAAGTAGAAATATCAACATGTATGTTAAAGTCTCTTACAGTCAGGAGATTAGGGTATCTCACAGAGGCATTTGCAAGAGTTTAGAAACATTTCCACAGGTGAGGCGAAAAGAGGACAATAAAATAGAAAAAGAAAAATGGATATAGGAAAAAGGATTCTGACCACCAGAGCCTCTTGATATATACAAGCAGTATGATGTTTGTTTATGTTTATTAAAAGACTTACAGTGGGGGAAATAAGTATTTGATCCCTTGCTGATTTTGTAAGTTTGCCCACTGACAAAGACATGAGCAGCCCATAATTGAAGGGTAGGTTATTGGTAACAGTGAGAGATAGCACATCACAAATTAAATCCGGAAAATCACATTGTGGAAAGTATATGAATTTATTTGCATTCTGCAGAGGGAAATAAGTATTTGATCCCCCACCAACCAGTAAGAGATCTGGCCCCTACAGACCAGGTAGATGCTCCAAATCAACTCGTTACCTGCATGACAGACAGCTGTCGGCAATGGTCACCTGTATGAAAGACACCTGTCCACAGACTCAGTGAATCAGTCAGACTCTAACCTCTACAAAATGGCCAAGAGCAAGGAGCTGTCTAAGGATGTCAGGGACAAGATCATACACCTGCACAAGGCTGGAATGGGCTACAAAACCATCAGTAAGACGCTGGGCGAGAAGGAGACAACTGTTGGTGCCATAGTAAGAAAATGGAAGAAGTACAAAATGACTGTCAATCGACAAAGATCTGGGGCTCCACGCAAAATCTCACCTCGTGGGGTATCCTTGATCATGAGGAAGGTTAGAAATCAGCCTACAACTACAAGGGGGGAACTAACGGATTGCAATCCTGCAGTTCCCGCAAGGTCCCCCTGCTCCGGAAGGCACATGTGACGGCCCGTCTGAAGTTTGCCAGTGAACACCTGGATGATGCCGAGAGTGATTGGGAGAAGGTGCTGTGGTCAGATGAGACAAAAATTGAGCTCTTTGGCATGAACTCAACTCGCCGTGTTTGGAGGAAGAGAAATGCTGCCTATGACCCAAAGAACACCGTCCCCACTGTCAAGCATGGAGGTGGAAATGTTATGTTTTTGGGGTGTTTCTCTGCTAAGGGCACAGGACTACTTCACCGCATCAATGGGAGAATGGATGGGGCCATGTACCGTACAATTCTGAGTGACAACCTCCTTCCCTCCGCCAGGGCCTTAAAAATGGGTCGTGGCTGGGTCTTCCAGCACGACAATGACCCAAAACATACAGCCAAGGCAACAAAGGAGTGGCTCAGGAAGAAGCACATTAGGGTCATGGAGTGGCCTAGCCAGTCACCAGACCTTAATCCCATTGAAAACTTATGGAGGGAGCTGAAGCTGCGAGTTGCCAAGCGACAGCCCAGAACTCTTAATGATTTAGAGATGATCTGCAAAGAGGAGTGGACCAAAATTCCTCCTGACATGTGTGCAAACCTCATCATCAACTACAGAAGACGTCTGACCGCTGTGCTTGCCAACAAGGGTTTTGCCACCAAGTATTAGGTCTTGTTTGCCAGAGGGATTAAATACTTATTTCCCTCTGCAGAATGCAAATAAATTCATATACTTTCCACAATGTGATTTTCCGGATTTAATTTGTGATGTGCTATCTCTCACTGTTACCAATAACCTACCCTTCAATTATGGGCTGCTCATGTCTTTGTCAGTGGGCAAACTTACAAAATCAGCAAGGGATCAAATACTTATTTCCCCCACTGTACATAGCAATCTCCAGCGCTTTAGAAGTACTTAAGCTCATACCTGTTCAACTCCGTGGAAGATAACTGCATTTTAATCTATCTAAGAAGAAAGAGAGGAGTTACATTGTATGTTAAAGATAATATTAAAGCAACAAAAGGACTTATGGGGTAAGAAAGATGCACTGTCAGTTAATCTGGAAAGAGGGAAGGGAATATCTGTTTACACTGGTGTGATATACAGGCCTCCTTCACAGGCAGAAGTGAGTGAAGATTTAATTAAAGACAGTCACAATGTAGACATGAAAGGGGAAGTACTACTAATATGTAATTTCAATATGTGGGATGTTGATTAGGACATCCCTGTCATGGTGTTGTCTTAAAGTAGAGAGATCCTGGATTCTCCACAGGAAGAGTTATTCCAGCACTCAATAATGGAACTTTGATGAGGCCATAATGGAACTAATGTGTACAAATGGAGAGAGCATTTCTAATGCTGTAATGGGTAACCATCTGGCATCCAGTAATCACCATATGGTGTAGTTCAATATTAAGACATGCATGGAGAGGATTCATTCAAAAGTGAAGGTTATAGACTTCCAAAAATAAATAAATACTGAACTACCTGAAGAAGTTGTTAGCTGGATGGGAACTTTGAGGGAACCTAAAAAGCATTGAGCAAGAGGGGAAGACATTCAGCCCTTCTCCAGTTCTCTTGGTCCACTCTTGACTCTAAAAAGCTGTCAGAAAAGTCTAATAGTATAGCCACCAGAACTTCACTTCCTTCAGTACCCTTGGATATATCCCATCCAGACCTATTGCTTTGTCTACCTTGTAGGTTATCTCATGAAACAGTCTTTGAAAATCATTCAAGGTCTACCTCACTTCCATTCCTATTTTTGTGATTGTCATCTTTGGTCCTACTCCTGGCTCGTCCTCTATGAGCACAGAACAGAAATACTTGTTAAGCAATTTTGCTTTCTTTATTAGCTCCTTGGAGTGGAGGAGTAGCCTAGTGGTTAGTGCAGTGGACTTTGATCCTAGGGAACTGAGTTCGATTCCCACTGCAGCTCCTTGTGACTCTGGGCAAGTCACTTAACTCTCCATTGCCCCTGGTACAAAGTAAGTACCTGAATATATGCAAACTGCTTTGAATGTAGTTGCAAAAACCTCAGAAAGGCGGTATATCAAGGTAAAATTATATATCATACCTGATAATTTTCTTTCCCTTAATCATAGCCGATCAATCCATAGACTGGTGGGTTGTGTCCATCTACCAGCAGGTGGAGATAGAGAGCAATCTTTTGCCTCCCTATATGTGGTCATGTGCTGCCGGAAATTCCCCAGTATGTCGATATCAAAGCTCCATCCGCAGGACTCAGCACTTAGAGAATTACACCCACAAAGGGACACTCTGCCCAGCTCACCACCGCCAAAGCGGGGGAGGGGAAATATTCCAGCGCACCACCGCCGGGGCGGTGGGCGGGAAACCACACCCACCGACGCGGGGGGACCTGGCTTATCCTGCTACCGCAACCGCGGGAGGAGCTAGCTTACCATAACACCGCCGAAGCGGGAGGGACACAAAGCTACCCTACAGCCGCACGAAGCGGGAGGGAGCGCCGGCATAATTTAGTTATCAATCCAGCCACCGCCGAAACGGGGGGAGAGGAAGCAGCAGCTCACTGTAACACAAAATCGTCTCAACTCAAAGAGACTTCAATTGGAAGAACTTGAACACGAAGTCCTCGTGAACAGGAAATGAAGACTGAACTTGAACCTGAAATATAACCAGAAAACAAACAATACAGATATCTGGGAGGGGCTATGGATTGATCGGCTATGATTAAGGGAAAGAAAATTATCAGGTATGATACATAATTTTACCTTCCCTATCATCAAGCCGATCAATCCATAGACTGGTGGGATGTACCGAAGCAGTACTCACCCAGGGCGGAACATGGAAATCCCTGAACGCAACACTGAAGCCCCAAACTGGGCCTCGGCCCGAGCAGCCACATCCAAGCGGTAATGTCGTGAGAAGGTATGAGCCGACGACCAAGTAGCCGCTCTGCAAATCTCTTCCAAGGAGACAGATCTGGACTCCGCCATCGAGGCTGCTTGTGCTCTAGTAGAGTGTGCCTTCAGCTGAATAGGCGGAATCTTCCCTGCCGCCACATAAGCTGCCGCGATTGTCTCCTTGACCCAAAGTGCCACTGTAGGCTTAGATGCCTGCAGACCCTTACGAGGGCCTGCGAACAGCACGAACAGGTGATCCGACTTCCGGAAATCATTGGTCACTTCCAAGTATCTGATGATGACCCGTCTAACATCCAGGTATTTCAGCGCAGGGTACTCCTCTGGGTAATCCTCCCTACGAAAGGAGGGTAGGTAAAGCTGCTGATTCACATGGAATCGAGAAACAATCTTGGGCAGAAAGGAGGGCACTGGGCGAATCGATACTCCTGCCTCAGTGAATCGCAGGAACGGCTCTCTACACGAGAGAGCCTGGAGCTCGGAAACTCTTCTGGCTGATGTGATAGCCACCAGGAAGACCGCTTTCAGCGTCAGGTCCTTCAGCGATGCCCTTGGCAAGGGCTCGAAGGGCGGCTTCTGCAAGGTCCGTAGTACCAGATTGAGATTCCACGTAGGCACTATCGAGTGCAGAGGGGGGCGCAGGTGATTAACTCCTTTGAGAAAGCGTACCACTTCTGGCTGTGAAGCCAGGGAAGCCCTCTTCAGGCGACTCCTGAAGCAAGCTAGAGCCACCACCTGGACTTTCAGTGAACTGAGCGACAGGCCTTTCTCCAGCCCCTCTTGCAGGAACGCCAACACTGAAGAAATTGGAGCAATGGAGGGCGATACAGAGCCTGCCTCGCACCACGACGCAAAGGTACACCAAACCCTGGCGTAAGTGGTAGAAGTAGAGCGCTTCCTGATAGGTTCCAAGATAGCGCTCTGAACGGACGCACCTGAGTTGGCTCTCGAGGTAGCTCCATTGATCAGCCTCTTCGCTACCGCTTTAGCCTCGTCTTTCTCGATGGGGAAACGGAGGGGAAAAGTTAAGGAACATCCCTCGGTTCCTGAACCATCTTCGGCGTGGCGGCAGACAACTCTGCGATTCCCGAAGCAACAACTGGGTCCTCGGGGAACTTCAACCCCTTCTGCAACTCTCGATGCGTCGGCGTCGATTGAGAGCGCTAACCGGGCTTCTCTGAGCCCTGTGGAGCCCATTGCTCCGCCTCAGCCTAGGAGGGAGTTGCTAACAGCCCGAGCAGCGACGGAAACCGATGGGGTTCAACCTAACCTGCTCGAGGGAAGGTCTGCAGCGACTGAGAATGGACCCCAACCACGAGAGGCATTAATTCAATCAGCTCTACAGGTATTACCTCAGGACATTGTTTCTAGACTATCTCGTGCTGAGGCTCAATCTCAATCCCTCCCTGGTGCTAGTGGCGTGGTTAGACCAGCAATTGTGACATTAGAGACACTATGGGACATGGTTTATAACATTCAAACCTCTATGCAAACTACATTAAAAGAAAATACTGATGATATAAAAACTCTTTCTGAAGCTGCGCTACTCCAAGCGCAAGTGACTGCACAGCGATCCTTGAAACTGGAAAATGTGAATATTAAATTGCAAGAAATGGGAACTTTAGAAACTGCATTGGTTAAGGATAATAATTTTCTGCATAAACAAATGGAGTATTTGGAGAATCAGGCTAGGAGACTTAACCTTAGGTTTCTTAACTTCCCTAAATCTCCTCTAATTTCACCTGTTGAAATGGTAAAAAAATATATGGTGGACATTCTTGGAATGGATAAGGACTCGTTACCCCCCATAACACGGGCCTATTACATCTGGAACCCGAAGGGGGGCGATGGAACCCCCCAGTAGTGGGGGATGGAATGAATCTGACTTCATTCCTCGAGAGCCCAATGGAAATTATTACCCAGAGGTCAACTATGCTGGTCACTTTTGCCCTGGAGCCTGATCGCAATGCTGTTCTAAGACTTTCACTAAGACATTTAGAAAACCTGTTTTTGGGCTCAAAGGTCCGTATTTTTCCAGATCTCTCAAAGCCTACACAAACTAGGCGCAGGGCTTTTCTGGAGCAGCGTCCTAGAGCGTTGGTACTGGGAATAAATTTTGTATTATGATTTCCTTGTATATGTAATTTACTGCTTGAGGGTAAACATTTTCAGTTTGTAGACCCAAAACAGTTAAAAGAATTTCTTGATGCTAGAGTAGATATGAATGTTGTATGCCCTCCATAATTAGCAGGCTAGGGTCGGTAACCCAAGGTAGCAACCGTTAAACTATTTTCTTAAATACTTTATGTTATTTATGTTTCTGAATTCTTGGAATCTAATTTTCCTCAAATTGTGGACGAATAGGCCTTAAAGATTTTTTTTCCTTATTTTATTATGGATTTCCTGATTGTAATGCCGATTGCATACTCACAGTTTGTAGTGAAATGTTGAAATATATTAATCAATAAATAAATAAATTAAAAAAAAGAAGTAGAGTGCTTCCTTGCTCTCAGCATAGTGGCAATGACCTTGTCCGAGAAGCCCTTCTTCCTCAGCCGCTTCTGCTCAAGAGCCAGGCCGTAAGACCAAAGGGGGAGGGATCCTCCATCACCACAGGACCCTGATGTAAGAGGCCCCGCTCCGCTGGCAGCCGCAGAGGGCCGCCCACCGATAGTTTGACTAAGTCCGCATACCAGGGATGTCTGGGCCAATCCGGACCCACCAGGATCACCCGGCCCGGATGCTTTGCCACTCGGCCTAGCACCCATCATGGGCCAGGGCGGGAACACGTAAAAAAATAAAAAATAAAAAAAAGAAGCTCCTGTGCCGGCCACTGCTGGAGAAGAGCATCGACTCCCGTCATCTGCTGAAAAAACACGGCACTTGGCAATTGGCAGAGGACGCCATCAGATCCAGGCTCGGTCGGCATCAGCGTTTCGTGATGTCCAAGAACGCCCGAGCAGACAGTTGCCACGCTCCGGGATCCAAGGTATGGCGACTGAGAAAGTCCGCCTTGACATTCATGACTCCCACAATGTGGGCCGCCGACAGCTGTTCCAGATTCGCTTCCGCCCACAGGCATAGCTTCATGGCCTCCTTGGCTAGAGGGGCGCTCCTGGTACCTCCCTGGTGATTGACATAGGCCACAGCCGTGGCATTGTCCGACAGGACCCGTACAGGCCTCAGCACCAGTGCCGGGAGAAACTCTAGAAGCGCCAACCGAATGGCTCGGAGTCCCAGGAGGTTGATGGACCATTTCGTCTCTGCAGGAGACCACAGCCTCTGCGCTGTCCGTCCCCACTTGGGTGTCGAATCGAACTCCCAGATACTCCAGGGACTGAGTCAGGCGCAGCTGGCTTTTCTCCCAGTTGATGACCCATCCCAGGGAGCTCAGAAGAGCAATGACCCTGTCTGTAGCTCTCCCGCACTCCGCATAGGAAGGGGCTCGGATCAGCCAGTCGTCCAGATAGGGATGGACTTGCACTCCCTCCTTGCGGAGGTAGGCCGCGATGACCACCATTACTTTGGAGAAGGTCCGCGGAGCCGTAGCCAACCCAAACGGGAGGGCTCTGAACTGGAAGTGTCGGCCCAGCACTGCAAAGCACAGAAAGCGCTGATGAGGCGGCCAGATGGGAATATGTAGGTAAGCTTCCTTGACGTCCAGGGAGGCCAGGAATTCTCCCTTTTTCACCGCAGCTATTACGGAGCGGAGGGTCTCCATCCGGAAGTGCCAAACTTTCAAGGCACGATTGACTCCCTTGAGGTCGAGAATAGGCCAAGCAGAGCCTTCTTTCTTTGGCACCACAAAGTAAATGGAGTAGCGCCCCTTGCCAAGCTGATCTACTGGCACCGGGACCACCGTGCCCAGGCGGATCAGGTTGTTCAAAGTCTGCTGCACGGCAGCTGCTTTGACCTGAGACTTGCAAGGAGAGTTTACAAACCCGTCCCTTAGGGGTCGGCAGAACTCTAGCTTGTAGCCGTCTCTGATGACTTCCAGAACCCAAGCGTCTGAAGTTACCCTGGTCCACTCGCCCAGAAACGAGGACAACCTTCCTCCTATCTGCACTGGGCCATGGACCAGGTCCCCGTCACTGGGTGCGCGACCCTGGGGGCGGGACGGAGGACGAACCTCCTGGACGGCGGTCCCTACGAAAGGAATGCTGCTTGGGGGAGAAGTTCCGTTTGAAGGAAGCGGAGGCAGAGGAGGCCGACTTGCCCGGGCGATACCGACGGGCTTCCTGAAATCGGCCCTTAGAGGGACCAGGACGGGCACTGCCGGCCTGAGTCCTGACCTCCGGCAACCTCTTGCCCTTGGACGTGCCCAGCTCCGTCACGATCTTGTCCAGCTCGTCCCCAAAGAGCAGCTTGCCTTTAAAAGGCAGCTTGGATAGGCGAGATTTAGAGGCATGGTCAGCAGACCAGTGCTTAAGCCAGAGCCACCACCGCACAGAGACTGTCTGAGCCATAACCTTGGCCAAGGCTCTCAAAACATCATACAGCAAGTCTGCCAAGTAGGCCAAACCCGACTCCAGGGTTGGCCATTCCGCCCTCCAGGAAGGGTCCGAGGGGGAAGCCCGCTGCAAAACAGTCAGACACGCCCTAGCCACGTAGGAGCCGCAAACTGAGGCTTGCAAACTCAGAGCGGCCGCCTCAAAGGATGACTTTAAGGCCGCTTCCATTCTCCTGTCCTGGGCGTCCTTCAGGGCAGTGCCACCTTCCACCGGCAGCGCCGTTTTCTTAGTCACGGAAGTGATTAAGGAATCTACCGTGGGCCAGACAAAGGCTTCCCGTTCCCCCTCAGGCAAGGGGTACAGACGGGACATAGCCCTGGCTACTTTCAGGCTGCATCCCATTGCGCTGAAATTAAGGTCTGCATGGCTTCATGAACGTGGAAGGTTCTAGGCGGGCGCTTCGTTCCCAGCATAATGGCGGAGCCAGTAGAGGCTGAGAGAGAGCCTTCCTCCAGAGAGGCAATCTTCAAAATGCTCATGGCCTGTACAAGCAGGTTGGGCAAATCCTCTGAGCGAAAAAGCCGCGCTGCAGAGGGGTCGTCCGCTCCATCCAAGCGAGGATCAGTCTCTTCCATAGATTCCGCTAAGGATCTCTGGGAGAACTCAAGACACGCTGCCGTCATCCACATCAGAGGAGACCGAGTCCCCCGAGGGTGGAAGATCCACCCGAGGGCGCTTAAGCATAGAGGCCTCATCACCCCGATCAGAGAGGTGGGCAGGGGCAGTGTTCTGCATAAGAAAGGCCTGATGCAGCAGCAAAATGAACTCAGGGGAGAAACCCCCCAGTCTGTGCATTTCTGCAGCCTGTGCCGCAGCCCTAGAGGCGCCCTCCATCTGCGACCAAGTAGTGGGGGAGAGGCGTGTTATGCGTCCAAAATGGCGTCCGGCGTGAAACTCCGAGAAGGAGCTGAGTGGGAAGAAGGGCGTTTTAATTTCGCCGACTTCTTACTGTCGCCCGATTCAAGGGCGACCAAGCTGTTAACGTCTCCCATCTCGAGGGCGGCCCAAGAAGAAGCCGACCGAGCCGCGTGGCCGGTCACGTCCGGGAGGGCGGCCAGCGGGGGATGGGCGCCTAAGGCGGGAAAGGCCGCCGCGCCGGGGGAAAAACCGTTGAACTCTCCCGGCTCCAAAAGGGCGACTCTACCTTCGATTCCCCCTTTTCACGCCCTTCCCATCCGAGGCCATAGCCACGTGGAGACCGTTCGGGGAACCCCCTGCCCACTAGTAAAAGGTAAAAACTACCTGCTTCTTGCTCCGAGCAGCGACGACTTGTTCCAGTGAGCAGCTGCAAATGGACGTCCTTTTTGAACGTTTAAAAAATTTTTTTTTTTTTTTTTAACGGAGCCAGCGGGAGGGGGGAGAAAAGGAGGGACCTGGCACCACCAGGTTTGCACTTGCTCACGAAGAGCTCTCAACCCCAGGTACTCAACAAAACCTAAACAATTAGGCTTGGAGACCTAGCCAGAGCTGCTGCTGTGTGACCACACACCTGCTGAGATAGAGAACACACTGGGGAATTTCCGGCAGCACATGACCACATATAGGGAGGCAAAAGATTGCTCTCTATCTCCACCTGCTGGTAGATGGACACAACCCACCAGTCTATGGATTGATCGGCTTGATGATAGGGAAGTCCCATTTCTCTTTCCCCTTTCTCTCTTGAATCTCACAATGCCATGTTTGAATTTTCAGATATAAGATCTCCACATTAATATTTTGAAAGAATGATAAAGTTATCCATTCATTCTTATTTTATTTACTTATTTTTATACTGTATTTTATGTATATATACAGTGGGGGAAATAAGTATTTGATCCCTTGATGATTTTGTAAGTTTGCCCACTGACAAAGACATGAGCAGCCCATAATTGAAGGGTAGGTTATTGGTAACAGTGAGAGATAGCACATCACAAATTAAAATCCGGAAATCACATTGTGGGAAAGTATATGAATTTATTTGCATTCTGCAGAGGGAAATAAGTATTTGATCCCCACCAACCAGTAAGAGATCTGGCCCCTACAGACCAGGTAGATGCTCCAAATCAACTCGTTACCTGCATGACAGACAGCTGTCGACAATGTCACCTGTATGAAAGACACCTGTCCACAGACTCAGTGAATCAGTCAGACTCTAACCTCTACAAAATGGCCAAGAGCAAGGAGCTATCTAAGGATGTCAGGGACAAGATCATACACCTGCACAAGGCTGGAATGGGCTACAAAACCATCAGTAAGACGCTGGGCGAGAAGGAGACAACTGTTGGTGCCATAGTAAGAAAATGGAAGAAGTACAAAATGACTGTCAATCGACAAAGATCTGGGGCTCCACGCAAAATCTCACCTCGTGGGGTATCCTTGATCATGAGGAAGGTTAGAAATCAGCCTACAACTACAAGGGGGGAACTTGTCAATGATCTCAAGGCAGCTGGGACCACTGTCACCACGAAAACCATTGGTAACACATTACGACATAACGGATTGCAATCCTGCAGTGCCCGCAAGGTCCCCCTGCTCCGGAAGGCACATGTGACGGCCCGTCTGAAGTTTGCCAGTGAACACCTGGATGATGCCGAGAGTGATTGGGAGAAGGTGCTGTGGTCAGATGAGACAAAAATTGAGCTCTTTGGCATGAACTCAACTCGCCGTGTTTGGAGGAAGAGAAATGCTGCCTATGACCCAAAGAACACCGTCCCCACTGTCAAGCATGGAGGTGGAAATGTTATGTTTTGGGGGTGTTTCTCTGCTAAGGGCACAGGACTACTTCACCGCATCAATGGGAGAATGGATGGGGCCATGTACCGTACAATTCTGAGTGACAACCTCCTTCCCTCCGCCAGGGCCTTAAAAATGGGTCGTGGCTGGGTCTTCCAGCACGACAATGACCCAAAACATACAGCCAAGGCAACAAAGGAGTGGCTCAGGAAGAAGCACATTAGGGTCATGGAGTGGCCTAGCCAGTCACCAGACCTTAATCCCATTGAAAACTTATGGAGGGAGCTGAAGATGCGAGTTGCCAAGCGACAGCCCAGAACTCTTAATGATTTAGAGATGATCTGCAAAGAGGAGTGGACCAAAATTCCTCCTGACATGTGTGCAAACCTCATCATCAACTACAGAAGACGTCTGACCGCTGTGCTTGCCAACAAGGGTTTTGCCACCAAGTATTAGGTCTTGTTTGCCAGAGGGATTAAATACTTATTTCCCTCTGCAGAATGCAATAAATTCATATACTTTCCACAATGTGATTTTCCGGATTTAATTTGTGATGTGCTATCTCTCACTGTTACCAATAACCTACCCTTCAATTATGGGCTGCTCATGTCTTTGTCAGTGGGCAAACTTACAAAATCAGCAAGGGATCAAATACTTATTTCCCCCACTGTATGTAACATTTGGTTTGCTATTTTACAGTCACATGGTTTCATTTAATCCTATTTTAAATTCAGCCATTTTGATAAAGACACTTTCATTCATACTAGTATATATTCCCTTTGTGGATAAGCACAACTTCGAGATATGACACTTTTGGAATCTTACCCAATTTTGAAATCCGGTCATTCCAACAAAGGCACCCCAATCTCATACCGATGTATATTTCTGTTGTGATAAGATCGATTTCAATAGTATTTTTTAGATTTATACCGTACAGCACTTTATTAGTCAATTAAAAGGAGCATCCAGTGACGTTTATTTTTATTTTTAATCGTTCCATTTAATCTCAATCATTTAAGATGAATCATACACGTGGAACATTACAATTGATAAGGGGTTCAAATGAAATAATTTCAGTATGAATTAACACTCTTAATATTATATTTTATGCTTACATTATGAAGGAAGTTCTGTGGTTATTTCATGACATCCAATGTTCTCTGACGTCCAACATCCTATGACATTACGTCATATATAAATAATCTCCAAGTTCATTTTTATAATTTCCAGGTTTATTTACATAATTTTAGAGGGTTGGTAAGCATTTTGGAAATTCATTTCACCCAATTGTTTGTAAGATCGATTTATCATGTGTTGTTTTGTGAAATCAAACTAGATGTAAAAAAATGAGTGAGTTTTCATTTTCATTTCCATCTATAGGGTTAGATTGATATACTTTGTGTGTACTGATTTAATAAAGATATCTTTTTCATCATCAGCCATACATCATAAGGTCAGTAGATATAGTTTTTTTTTTATCTACACTATTTTGAAATATACCACATAGATTTAATTATATATTTAATTCGTTTTAATGTACAACATTCATTTATGTTTTAATTTACACCATTTTGAAATTTGCTACTGTGATTGATTGATTTATTTAATGTTTTAGGTTATAACTGTCACATATACATGGTTTTGATATATTTGTTCATTTTTTATACTTATAGATATGTATCTTTTATATGTTTACATTTTACGTCACAATATTTGTTACACATATGCCATATATTTTCATTATATATATATATATATATAGAGAGAGAGAGAGAGAGAGAGAGATTTATTGATTATTCACATATGGCATCTTTCATATAAATGTGTACATATCTTTATATATTTATTTTTTTTCATGATTATTGTATTTATTTTCTTTTTATTGTATGTCTTGTCAATTGTATATTTTGTAGACTCTTGAGGAAGGCGCTTGGGTGCCGAAACACAGCTGTTGTGTTGAGTCATTCTGTTTTTCTTGCAATAAAGATTCTGTTTCCATTATTACGTCTCCTCTGGTGTTTGAGAAGAGCCAACTCTCCCTACTTTTTGCTTCCGCATCCATCTGACGTAGGGAACTAGTGCACCTCCACCTTTGGGTGGTTTACTTTTGGTCCCCTCTCCATAAAAACAGAAGTAAGGAGCAGGTTGGGAACTACATGCTCATTAGTCTGATCTCCACGGTGAGTAAATTAATGAAAATACCTCTAAAGAAGAGGAAAGTATAGTTTCTGGAATGCAATGGATTGTAGGACTCATAGCAGAATGGTTTTACTAAAAGTAGGTCATGTCAAACAAATCTGATTAATTTCTTTGACTGGATGATCAGAGAATTGGAACAAGGGAGAGTACTAGACATGGTATACTTGCATTAAGGAAAGCCTTTGTTACAGTTCAGCATAGGTAACTTATGAATAGCACCCTCAGTATGGGCTCTAAAGTGACTGAATGGGTTAACTGTTGAATAGGAAAGGTCCCAGAGAACCAGGGACAATTGTGAGTGGAGGGGGGGGGTCTTATATATCCAGACTACCATCAAATTAAGCTCCAGTTACCAGCCTTCAGCCATTTGGAAAGGAATGTCAATTAAAGAAAACCAATAGGATGTCATCAGCATAGAGATGAGTTAAATCCATGGTTGTGATTGATAGTTGCTAGGGGACTCAAAAATATATTGAAGACTATAGGTGATCAGATGGAACCCTGAGGTACACCACAAGTGGGTCAATGAGTGGAACACAGAGCCAGAACAACTTACAAAGAACAACCTATCCATTAAAAATTATTCAGAACAGGAAAGGACATATCCTCTGATACCAATGTAATAAAGCTGGTAAAACAGGACAGCATGATTGAAAGTTGAATGAGGCACTTAAATCCAGAGAAACAGCAATAATGATCTTTCTGTCATCAAGATTGGCATGAATTTCACCAAGCAATGCAGTAAATGGTGGTTTCTGTGCTAAAGCCTTCCTGAAACTGGATTGTCTAGGATGTAAGGCAGATGATTTTTCAAGGAAGGTAGAAATTTGTTGAAAAACAACAACTTTCTCTGTAAGTTTGGAAAGAAAGCAAAGTTGAGATTCAGGTTGGTAGTTGCTAGGTACAGTAGGATCAAGAGACTGTGTTTGACTACTGCTGTTTTCCAGCTTAGAGAGACTCAAGCAGCAGATAGACTTGATGTTACTACATAAACAGCAAGGGGTAGTAATCCATGGGTTGGAATATTGATCCAAGATGAAGGAAAAGGGTCTAAGGAACAGGTTGTCTGTCTCATAGTAGCAAACAGTTTTGTAAACAAAGTAAGCAAAGGTAATTCAGAAAACATCCACAGTCCAGTTCCAACAAATCCTGGAACCTAATCAAGGTCGTGACTAAGATCAAGGAGAGATGGCAATCTACCAGAAGTAGATGAATGTAGATAATAGACCTTGGTGAAGAAAAATGAAGCTAGGACATCAGATAAGAGTGGAACTATGATTTTCAGTGGTTTGTATTCCAGACAATTTATTTAAACAGAAAAAAGAGCCTTAATAGGATTAATAGACGAGGTAATAATGCATGAGTAGTAAGCTTTTTTGACACTTTAATTCTAAATTAAGAACTTTCTGGCATTCTATGTAAATACGAAGGGCTGAAGGGAGATTGCGTTTCTGACCAAGGAATTCTGCTCTCCTGGTCTGATGTTTTAGAAATCTGAAGCTCTCATATGAGAGAGAGACAGACAGAGAGACAAAGAGACACATTTAGTGTAAAATGTTTTAATTGGTTTTTATATTAAAGCAATACAAACACCAAACAGTCAAACATCTAAAACATACAAAAGACCATGAACAAAACTACACCTCTGGCAAGAGGCTTGGGTTCTTATAGCCTGCGACCCTAAAAGTCCAACAAGCTAACAGATAGCTCCTAACACCCCCATCCCATATCCCCTCCCCCAGCCCCCCCTGCACACCAAGAGTAGGGAAGCTAGGTCCAGAGATAACCAGAGAATGGACTTGTATGCTATGAAAGTTGTAATTTGTTCAGAATCAAGCACCTCATTCTCAGGAATAATACTTGGATATAAATGTTCCACACTGCAAGAAAGCATCTTCTCCATTAGAGAGTAAGACAAAACATTTAAACAGCTCCATGGCATAAATGCACAGGACATGGGCCTCTTTCAAAAGAAAGGAAGATCTGGAATGAGGGGACTAAAATGATAGCGGGGATGGGACGACTTCCCTATGAAGAAAGACTAAGGAGGCTTGGGCTTTTCAGCTTGGAGAAGAGACGGCTGAGGGGAGACATGATAGAGGTATATAAAATAATGAGTGGAGTGGAACAGGTGGATGTGAAGCGTCTGTTCACGCTTTCCAAAAATACTAGGACTAGGGGGCATGCGATGAAACTACAGTGTAGTAAATTTAAAACAAATCAGAGAAAATTTTTCTTCACCCAACGCATAATTAAACTCTGGAATTCGTTGCCGGAGAACGTGGTGAAGGCGTTTAGCTTAGCAGAGTTTAAAAAGGGGTTAGACAGTTTCCTAAAGAACAAGTCCATAAACCACTACTAAATGGACTTGGGAAAAATCCACAATTCCAGGAATAACATGTATAGAATGTTTGTACGTTTGGGATTTTTAAGAGAGAGGAAGGGGATAGTAGAGAGGAAGGGGATAGTAGAGATTAGCGGTTAGTATGGATGGCAGACTAGTTTTTATTTTTTTATTTATTGCATTTGCATCCCACATTTTCCCACCTTTTTGCAGGCTCAATGTGGCTTACAATACATCATGAGTAGTAAAAATATATAAGAAGATTGACATTTGGTGTTGCAAAAGGATCTTGGGTAACATGATAATGATAAAATATGATAGTAGTGTAACAAGCAAATATTGTAAGACAATTCTGGATATGTGTGTAGGAGTTCACATTTGTTGATCTTCGTGGTATGCCTTGTTAAAGAGATGGGTCTTCAGTAGTTTGCGGAAGTTGGTTAGTTTGTACATCGTTCTTAGGATGCGCGGCAGCGCGTTGCAGAATTGTGTACTCAAATAGGAAAAGGTTGACACATGCATTAACTCGTATTTTAGCCCTTTGCAGTTGGGGAAGTGAAGCTCAAGGAATGTGTGGGATGATTTTTTAGTATTCCTAGGTGGTAGGTCTATTAGGTCCGACATGTAGGCTGGGGCCTCTCCGTGAATGATTTTATGAACTAGGGTACATATTTTGAACGTGATGCGCTCTTTAAGTGGGAGCCAGCGTAGCTTTTCTCGTAGGGGTTTAGCACTTTCATATTTTGTTTTACCGAATATGAGTCTAGCTGCAGTGTTCTGAGCTGTCTGGTTTTTTGATTATTTGTTCTTTGCTGCCGGCGTAGAGTGCGTTACAGTAGTCTAGATCGCTGAGTACCATTTATTGTACCAGGTTGCAGAAGATGGTCCTTGGGAAGAATGGTCTTATTCTTTTTAATTTCCACATTGAGTGGAACATTTTCTTGGTTGTACACCTGTCTTTTAGATTGTAAGCTTTAGATTGTACACCTGTCTTTTAGATTGTAAGCTCCTTGAGCAGGGACTGTCCTTCCATGTTAAATTGTACAGCGCTGCGTAACCCTAGTAGCGCTTTAGAAATGTTAAGTAGTAGTAGTTGGTTGTGTTTTTCGCGTGACTCTCAAGTGTTAAGTGTCAATCGATGGTAACTCCAAGAATTTTTAGGGTGTCCGAAATTTGAAGATTCAGTTTTGGTGTGATAATGGTGGTGAATCTGTTAGGCCATATATTTATTATCTGCTGTCATTTTCTAACTTATAGGATCCGTGGTGCTGATCCCTTGTGGCTACCTTTTGCACAGGGAGTTAAGGACAACATCCACAGAAGAAGGTCCACTGAAGTGTACAGAATCAGCCCTACCCAGAAAAAATTCTTCCCTTTTCTATCTGTGCAGAAGGGGCCTCTTCTCCGTCTCATAATGATTGCAGAGTTGACGGAAGTGATGCTCTCTAGCTCCAGAAATATTCTTCTGAAGTTCTTACATTTAGCATAGATATGATCTATGCTCATATCAGCTGATGGCTGAAACCCTGGCTTGATCTGTAAAATGTTCAGCAGTGAAGAAAACAAATAGAAAATTACAAAACAAAAATCTAAATAAGTCTTTAAATAAAAAAAATAAAAAACCACCACAAAAATGTCATTAAGACTACTGAAGAGAGAAAAACAGAGGACCAAGACAACAAATGCAGGAAGGGCCACGAATGCTCAAAAGTTTACACACAGTTCAGAGCTCTACAAGAGCTGTTCCGTCCAGGTGCTGTGTGATGTTGTTACTCACTTCTATGCTCAATCAATATTGCTTGTCAAAAGAAAACAGAAGCTCATGGTGTTAGATCTGACCCCTGGTTCTAAGTGAGCTGGAGGTATAAAGGAGAGTGAAGAAACAAATCTAAAAGTGTGATTTGAAAACATAGTATACTGCTATATGTTGTTGTTAAATATTACCATAAAACCACACCAGCTATAATACTACGACCCGTGTCAGGTACTTACCTAGTCCTGGACTTTCTGCTTTACAATCCATCTGAAAAGTATTGAAAATTAAAACTGGAAGAGTAGCCTAGTGGTTAGTGCAGTGGACTTTGATCCTGGGGAACTGAGTTTGAGATTCCCACTGCAGCTCCTTGTGACTCTGGGCAAGTCACTTAACCCTCCATTGCCCCTGGTACAAAATAAGTACCTGAATATATGTAAACCACTTTGAATGTAGCTGCAAAAACCTCAGAAAGATGGTATATCAAGACCCATTTCCCTTTCCCTATAAGAGGGTATAGTGTCTTAGAGACACTAATAATATTTTTAATTCTTCTATCCAAATTACATTATCATTCTATTAAAAGGAGAGCTTTACAGTGTAGTATTTTGAAGCTAAAACACTGTCTGATACTTGTGACTATAGATCTCAATGACTCCTCCTCTTACCTGTTGGGATCCCCGTCTCTTGCTCTAATTGTTGATAAAGTTTGTTCGAATAGTCAGCCATCTTGGTTTCTATGGAGATATGCTTGACAGTGCTGACAATGCCTGCACAGAAACGTGTGGAGCCAGCTGCCAACCTACAACGGAACAGAAAGGCCATAAACTGGATATCACTTCAGCAGTTCCAGATAGCAAAATATGTATCACCAATTAAAATTCTTGATTTTAAAGTAACTTTTTAAAAAATTTTTCAGTAGCATCTTTACATTCTCTGCTACTGGAAGCAACCACATTGGTTAAGAAAGCTATAAATCAGATTATACACAGTGTGATATGATATTTGTGTATATATATTATTTATATACAATAAATATGTACGAATATGTACTGATCTTTAAAATTTTTGCATTGAGTTAACAAAATTCAACAAATTATAAGTGATACTGTTAAAGTAAGACTTGTGCAGTCTTTCCAATTACAACGGCTTGGCAAGATCAAGATTCAATAAATATCTTAGAAAAAAAATTCAACTATTTCCTGATCTTTCAAGGAAAACCCAACGAAGATGTAAACAGTTTTTGATATTAAAGCCTAGTGTTTTGCATCTAGGGGGTACCTTTTTTCTAAGATAACCCTGTAAATGTATTATTAGATACAATGCAGTTAAATATGTATTTACAGAGCTTTCTCATCTACCAACCTTTATAGCAACTAAAAGATCATTAGGAGGATAAATAAGCTCAAATAGTTAATTGCCAGCCTTAATTCTTAGGTACTATAGAGGCATATTTTCAAAGCACTTAGCCTTCCAAAGTTCTATAGGTTTCTATGGAACTTTGGAAGGCTAAGTGCTTTGAAAATATGCCTCATAGTATCTTAAAAATATTTCCTTTTTTTTTTATTAATCTTGGATCTCATTAATGTGGACTTGAGTGTTTATATTGTTCACAATGTTCTTATATTGTTTACAATGTTATGTTTCTTTAATCTTTATGAGAAAAACTAGCCGTTGAGCCAGTTAAAACAGGCTAGTGGGTCGCCGCTGGCCCCTCCCCCCGAGTTCACTGCTACCGGTACCCCCCCCCAAGTCGGCGCCGCCACCCCTTCACCCGTCCCGTCTCTTCGCTATTCAACTTACATCTCTGCAGCAGGCAGATCAGCTGAACTCCTGTCGGCCTTCCTTCTCTGCCTGTGTCCCGCCCTCGTGTGACGTAACATCAGCGATGTGCGGGACACAGGCAGGGAAGGAAGGCCAACGGCAGCTCAGCTGATCTGCCTGCTGCGGAGATGTAAGTTGAATAGCGAAGAGACGGGCCGGGTGGAGGGGTGGCGGCAGCGGCAACTCCGGGGGGGGTACCAGTGGTGGCGACCTCGGGGGGGGGGGAGCGGTGGCGACCTTGGCGGTTCCCTCCCCTTCGCGCAGTTTCCCTCTCTGTCCCGCCCCTCGTCATCACGTATTGATGCGGGGGCGGGACAGAGAGGGAAGTCTCTACTGCTCATTTGCGAGTGAGTACGGCACTCGCCGTTTATACGTTTGATAACACGTTTTCTGTACAAGTGTAAATTCTTGGTTTAAAGATGTAAAACTTATAAATAAAAAATAATAAATAAAAAAAAGATTCAACAAATAGGGTAGAAATGTTTCCAGGTAGGCAGTGGTACTGTACTCTTCTGGTCCCTTGTTTAATTGGACCTCTTTCAGACCCCTTCTTCACCCCTCTACACGGAGGGGTAAAGAGTGTTAGCTCATCCAAAAGGCTTTGAATTGTTTCCCTAACCTCCAGGGTTACCCCGTCCCATGGGGGTCTGTTCTGGGGAGGCATCAGCTGCCGCAATTCTAAACTAATTCCCATAACCACTGCTTTTTGCCTTTCTGGATCTAGGTGTATTCTGGGCCATTTATGTTCCCACATATATATATGGTTTAATCTACTCTTTGTAGTTCAGTGAGTGTGGTTTATTTGTGTATAGTAGATAATAAGGAAAGAGTACATATAATACAATATGTAGGAATAAAGACAAGGATAGTTTTCAGGAATAAGATCTTATTTATTCTTACCAAGATAAAGTCTTCAGTTTAATACATACATCTGGGTTCAAATGCACAGAGCTCTGCCGTCGGTCAAGTGCTGTAGAAGCTTCTAACTTTTCTGTCTGAATGTTAACTCTTTTATAGGCACAGATCTTAATTTTTTTTCATCTTATTGCCCAATATCTCTGTACCAATTTTTTTCCCTTTTCCGGCAGATGGTCATTTGTACTTTTTGTAACATCTTGTACCAACTTCTTTCCTGTTCTAGTTATTTTGAAACATTTCTTTTTTTTCCGGCCAGGTGTCCATCTCTACCCAACTGTCTTTTCCGGTAAACATCTCTTTCTTTTGCTATTTCAAAACCTCGCATCATTTCCGTCACCCTGAACATCTTGTCTTTATCTTTTATAGAAACATCCAGTTTCACAATCTATTTTTATATAATCTTATGACCTGTGTGCCATGTTATAGAAATACAAGCTAGATTTTACAAACCATTTTTGTCTATTATTCTATCATCATACATGCTATATTCAATTTGTAATTTGTTTCAGGTTTTATTAAGACTTCATCATATGGTCCTGCGTTTGCAGGTTCTCAACTGTTATGCCATTAGTGGGTCATCAGGCCTAGTCCAGGCTTCTCTGCTGACCTAAGTCCTGTAACCTGGCTTACCACCATTCCAGTGGATACTCAAGTTCCAATCCATATTAACATTCCCCTCTTCACTCTATCCCATAGGGTGACACCAGGGTTAACGTACCATGGTACCATCCATTCCAGAAGGTATCCTTGTAAAACTGTTGTTCTGCAGAGTCTATTCTAAAACCTGATATGGTCAAATTACTGAGATTCAGATCATAACATAGGCACTACTTCAGTCATTTCTTTTATACCAATACTTTTGCTCAACCCATTAATATGCAGGTTCTATTCTTACTCTTATATAGGTGTGTATATATATTCATAACAATCATTCATTCCTTTGGTTATATACTGATTATAGGTTATATATATATATAGTTTTGCATTGATTATATAGTTATATTCTTTGTTTTTATTGCATTATTTCATAAAGCTTAACGTTCTATATTGTATCCCTGTGTGCTATATTTGATTATACAGTGGCAGACATTTCTACCATGTCTCTAGCATTTGCATAGCGATTGGTCCTTCTCAGAGGGAGATAGTCCAATGTGTTATCTCCTGTGGTGTTGGGAAGGAGATTTTCGTACAGGACATATTGTCCAGCTGTTGTCTTTTTCATTATTGCAGTTTCGATTAAGCGTTCTACTAAGCCTCTAGTACAAGGGATTATGCAACATCCTACTAATACAAAAATTGCTACCACTATGATTATGGTCGTGGCTGCTGAAATGATAAATGTTTTCCATTTACCAAAAGCTCTATCCATCCAACCTGTCCAGGATGTATCTATGCCAGAGTTTTCTGCCAACTCTTGTGACAGTGAGGTTAAGCCTTCCAAAGCTCTGGTGATTGATCCATCTGGAGCAGTGTTGTTGGGGATAAAGGTGCAACACTGTGTACCTATTTTCCGGCACACTCCGCCCTCTGACGCTAAAATCTGGTCAAGAACTAATCTATTTTCCAACGTCATCCTGCTGGTGGCGTCTAATTGTGTTGCAATTCCTTGAACTGCATCTCTAGTGTAGTTCACAAATCTCTGCTGGTTGTAATATATATAGTTGATCCAGTCTAAATTCTTATTTATAGTAGCCCACCAAAAGAAAGCTGATTCAAAACCTGCAGCTATTTGGTTTCTGGCTTTGAACTCATCCGGAACCCCTCTTGGAACTCCAATTGCATCTATATAGACCCGATCATCAAAAGATCCAGGCATTGCATTTCTCTTCACTCGTGAGGAAGAGCTGCTATGAGGAGGGAGCAAAGATGCTATTACAATTGGAATTACCAATTTGACTAAAGCACATCTGCCTGTCCAACTTCTGTGAAGTGTATGGTGGATAGTACGGGTTCCACAATACCACCATATGTCTGCTCTAGCTTGTGAAAAGTCTGTGAGATTTAGATTTCGTAGAGTCCCTTTTTCTAAGGTTGTGTTACAATTGGTCAAATTTCCTAGAAACCGTGTATTTTTCACCCCATATCGTTCCAGACATGTATGATATCTGGTTGCAGGATCTGGGATCCTGAATGCGGGCGGGACCCTCATCCGAGGGGGTAGGTAGGGGTGGTGCTCGTCAAGATGCTGACAAGACTGATTGACTTCTTCTTTTACCTGCAATAACTCTAACATACACCAAAACCCATCTGGATCATTGCGGAGATCTAAAGGGAAAGGAACTACTGTTGGTTCTGCTCTTGCATGGGAACAAAAATAACAATTAGAGACATTCAAACTCTTTGTAGTATAATGCGCCCATTCGAGCCATAGGTTTGTCTCCCAAATCCTGTTTCTAGTGCCACTAAATCTTTGGAATTATTAATCGGCACAATCTGGTAAGGAATCTTTACTTCTGGGATTTTAGTTGGCATCAAAGGATTCTTTTCTGGTTGGGCTGGGGGTGGAACAATCTTGAATTTTCCAACGGGGTCTCTACCTGAGGCATCAATTCCTAAGGAATAAGTTCTGTAGGTAACAGCCGTTACTCCTCTGAAAGTGATAGCCACTTGATTACATTTGGTCATTGGACAGAGGCCATTCACTCGCAATTTCATGATAGAAATGCTCTTTTTGAGATCTGGAATCTCACTACCTGAGTAGGGAATCCATGAACCTGTGTACCACCATACTTGTGCCCAACTTCCGCAATTGGAGAAGGGACACAGGTATACCTCAAAAGCTGACAAATATTGCTGTACAGGATGTTCCCCACACATTGTGTAAGCACACACATCAAGGGTTATTGTGGTCGTGTCTTTTGTGGTGGGTAATGTTATTTCATAAGTGGTCGTAAATTGTTGCAGAAATTTTTCTAAATCCTGTTCTCCATGTACAATGGGCATGGTGAGCACACACAAGAAAAGGGCCAGGCACTTCATGTTGGTCGTTTTCATAATCAAACACTGTATCAAGATTGTACGAAGGGTAAATGACGGCTAATGATTAAGGTAAGCAACAAAATTATCCCTAGGGTCTTAGCAAGAGCTGCTATCACAACAATCAGTATTCCAAAATATATCAAGGCTGGATATATCATTAGGCGTAACTTGAGTATGGGGGGTAAACTCTAATAGCCCCTCTTTCAATGGGATCGGGTACTTCAAAGAGACTATATATTTCCAAAGGTCCCAATCCAACCTCTCTGAGAAACAGAAAAGGTATCCAATCAGTGTCAATTACGGCGTATGTGAATAACCAAAAATCTACCACGTCACCAGTTTCTGGTCTTATTAGGAGATCGTCGGTCTGTTCCACTTGTAGACCCAAACTTCCTCCAAACAATACCAGAGTGTGAGTAACAGTTCGACTGGGGCCAAGTGTCCAATTGTCAAGTAAAGGTTCACACAGTGTCTGATATCGAGTGAGGGGATCCCAATTGGGATTGTCTTCTGGAGCAGGGTCCCAATGGGGAATAATAATTCACGAGGATCCAGAAGGTATTCTGGGGGTACAGGGATTATCTGTTCACCTAAATTGAAGGCGACAATGGTGGAGATTCTCTTCCACGGGACATATATTGGTAGCTCCTTTGGGATGCTGAGCTATCTGGGAGGACGAGTAGCTGGGACTCTGGTACCTGGAGAGGCTAAGGAAGTATTCGTGGAAGGAGGAACGTCACTAGTAGGAACCAGATGATAAGGAGGAGGGGTGGGTCGTAATCCAGGCAAGGTAATATTATCCTCAAAAGTAATGGTACGATTGGGGACAATATGGACCGAGCTACTGATATTATTGGGAACACTTGTAGCATGAAAAACAGGAGAATTAGTGAGGACAGGAGTAGTCGCAGGGTTTTCAATAGGCACTGTAGGATTGCCAGTTGAAAAGTCTGTTGTGGCAGATGTGTCTGCCCAGGGGGTAGGATTACTGGTGGCAATGGGACTGATGTTTGTGATCGTTTGGAAGGATGTGTGTCTAAACAGGCGTGTGAATGTGGTGTTCTGTTGGGGCTCTGTGTAGGCTGCTGTAGTAGATGGGGGAGCAGTAGCAGTTGCAAGTACAGAAGTAGTTGCAAGTACTGCAGGGGTAGTTGCAAGTACTGAAGTAGTCGCAAGTACCGTGGCGTTTTCAACGGGCAAAGTAACGTTGCCAGTGGGAAAGGCCGTGAGTGAGATCCAAAGATCTAAGAGGTTACTGTCAGCAGTATAGGTAAACAGGGTAGTGAAAAACAAAACCAAACCTATACAAAGTATGATCATGCACACAAGTCCAACAGCAAACAGTCGAGCAGATGGAAAGCAGAAGAAGAGGGTGTACTGATGTAACACCGTTACTGCTGCTGAAACAACACTTGTACGGGTGCTGTTGGCATCCATATCGTCTGGAACGGTGGCGTCTTCCAGAAAAGTGCCATCAAAGTCGTTGGACCAATGAGAATTGGTTTCAGATAACTGTTCTGAGTCACACTTATCAACAGGGTAAAGTCCAGTGTGCTGGGGGTCTGGTTCCTTGATATCGTCAAGGGCAGCAAGGTTCTCAGCAGTTGGTTCCCTGCGGAGAAGTTTGCTAGCGGGGGAGGATTAACACCCTTCAGAGACCTAGCACCCTAATGTTGTCATACTAATTTCTATTCAAGTGGTCTTCAGTGTTGGCCTATAATCTTTGAATAGCCGCTCCATTATTATCCACAGGTTTCACAGCATGGGTTCCAAATACAACATTCTTTCCTCCAATTGCTTGATGCAATTTTTATGATAAATGCAACTGTGCTGAAAGATTTTCCAATTCAGTCTTAATACTTGTCGTGGTTTTCAGCTGTACCTCGAGTATTTCTTTCATGCTGAATACTTCTTCAAGGGCCTCTAACAACAAAGGAACTTGCTCTGCAACCAGTGCCATCATTTTGGGGCTTGGTGGTTCCGCTTTATGCCTTTTTAATCCCAATGACAGTACTATGACTCTGCCTTGATGCTTTTAGTGGTGGCCATTATCACAAATCCCCATGTGTATTTGGAGCACTAGGTCAGTGAAATAAATGGAGTAGATCACTGTATAAGATGTAGACTTGTGCAAAGCTTCAGTACTTCACTGCCACATTGACTGGGCTCCAACATCCCCTTCACCCCTTTGTGTGGTCTAATAATTTATGCTATATAGCACATGAATTGATAAGGAGTGTGACTGTTGGGCAGACTGGATGGAATGCTCAGGTCTTTATCTGCCATCATTTACTATGTTACTACTGTTCAGCTTTTTTCAAAGTTCTTTTCCAATTTTTACGAGGGGTCCTAACTTTTGGAGTAATTCATCACATTTATGACTTGCTTCTGAGAGAGAGTTTTATACTTCCTTCATTGTCCAAATGCAAAATAAGGTGACATTTGAGATGCAGCGACCAGAATTGAACACAATATTTGAGATGCGGTCGCACCATGGAGCGATACAAAAGGCATTATAACACCCTCATTTTTGTTTTCCATTCCTTTCCTAATAATACCTAACATTCTATTTGCTTTCTTAGCCGTAGCGGCACACTGAGCAGAAGGTTTCAACGTATCAACGTCGACACCTAGATCCCTTTCTTGGTCCGTGACTCCTAACGTGGAACCTTGCAAGATGTAGCTATAATTCGGGTTCCTCTTTCCCACATGCATCACTTTGTACTTGCTCACATTACACATCATCTGCCATTTAGACGCCCAGTCTCATAAGGTCCTCTTGTAATTTTTCACAATCCTTCCATGATTTAACAACTTTGAATAACTTTGTGTCATCAGTAAATTTAATTACCTCACTAGTTACTCCCATCTCTAGGTCATTTATAAATATGTTAAAAAGCAGCAGTCCCAGCACAGACTCCTGGTGAACCCCACTAACTACCCTTCTCCGTTGAGAATACAGACTCTGTTTTCTATCTTTTAACCAGTTTTTAATTTGCTAACCGAATGCCAAATCAAAACTTTTACAGAACTGGTACATTCTGCTACAAACTGAAGGTGATTTTAGAAGGTTTACATGTGTAAAAATATTACAGACACAAGTAAATCAGAATTTTGTAAAACTGCTCATTTAAGGGGAGCCAGTTAAGGAGTCGCACTCCCAATAATTTTGCAATTTTAGATGGTATTGAACACCAGAGGGGTAAGCATAATTCCTTCTTCAGTTACTCCTCAAAACTGCAGATCCAAATGAGCAGTTAGTTGGTAATTATATGTGCCTTGGAGCTGGTAAAAATGCTGATAGGGAAACTGTTGAAGTGTACATATACTTCTGTTGCAAAACATAACTAAAATGTATGTAAAAATTTAAGGTCTGTCCCAGAACATGCCCCTTCAAATCTATGCATGCCAGATGCATACATATAACTAGTGCCTCTTCTAAAATTGCTACCTACATGTATTAAGCAATGCTGCTTTTTTTTTTTTTTTTTTTAACGTAAAATTGCTGTTCCCACTTTACGTGCCATCAATATATGTATTACAGCAGTTTTGTTTTGTTTTTTATGTTATGTTGCAAAATGTTCCACATTCAGTATGCCTTTTTGTAAAATAAGCTGTAAATTGTGAATGTTCCAATTTGGCTATTCCTTTTTCGACCTAGAAATTCTATACAAAACTGGACTTACGATATCGCGGTCACACATGATCTAAACTCTGAATTCAGATACTTCCTAGCAGAAAACAAACTTGCACAAATAAGTGGACTGAAAAAAAGGAACGCTACTAATCATTCAAAAAAGGGTAGTTCTCTGTTTCCACAAGTGTCCAAAATCTCTCATCATACAAAATTATTCTGAGAGCGGATTATTTCCATCTCTATGCTGGCACTCATGTTTCACTATGTTGGAAACATTTTCACTGGTATCAAAAATAGTAAATGATTCTGAACATAAAACAGCAATGAGTTTGATGTCTCTAATTATCACAGTGTCTTTCAGTCTTCAGCATTATTTTTTTTTGTAAGGGGGAGGGAACTATATCATACTTTGATTGCAAACACACACATTTTTGAGCCTCCCACTACCCCTATTAAACTGTCCTTAGTCTCAATTATTATCATCTAAAAGTTTCTTTGCAATGACATAAGAAATGTAGTAACTGAAGTGTGGAAAGGATGTGGGGGAAGAAGGAGAGGAAAACTAAAAAACAAATCTGCTGGCTGTATCACATAATGTATATGTATTAATTTTAAAATGTGCTGACCAGTGTAAAAACAAAATATTAATGCAAGTGTTTAATACTTCAGGGTCTAAGACCCACCTACCTATCAGACAAGACTGTTAAATTATGTTTGAGGTTGCTCCTTAGGTCATCCCAATAAGGGATTTTATGTGTACAACAGATGGGAGAATTTGAGTTAGAAATGATTAGGACAAACAGCTTTTCTCTAGCAGCAACTAGGCTCTGAAGCAAGTTACTAGACAACTTTGAAGCCCTGAAAGACACCTCCTAGTTTTACAAAAAAAGTCGAGATCTGGCTGTTCCATGCACCTTTTCTTTTTTTTTTTTCAAAAATGATGAGCTTTAATTTGATATATATGTAAAACAATGGATGTTTTGTTTTCTTTAGAAAGCAATACTTAATCGTTATATATTTAAATGTGATTTTTGCCACATTTTTAAATGTAGATGGGTTTTATTGTTGGGTACAGTTTAAATGGGTAGGGGAGCAGCATTATTAAGAAGAACCGGTCGAAGCTCCGAAAAGACGGTCCTGAAGAGTTTTTCTTGATGCTTGTGTCCGCCATTTAAGGCTAAGACACAACTTACATGCGTCTGGGCGATGGTCGGGCCCAAGGCACTGAAGACACCATGTGTAGGGATCGGTACCTGAAATTGACCGGTTGCACCGAGTACACTTCTTGAAGCTGCTGGGAGTCCTCGATGACATGGACGGAAAAATAGTGGCGGCGAAGTCAAAATTTGCGATTGTGCCAAAAGAATGGCACAAAAATGAGAAAGAGGGCGGCGACGAAAATGAAAGGAAACTTAAAGGGCCAAACTAAGAAATAAGGGATTTGTTGTTGTTTTTTGTTTTTTTTTTAGTTTTGTAAGAGGATAAAATAAGAGAAAAGACAGACAAAAGAGGGAGAAAACTCCGAAAAGTCGCAAACACAAAACGAAGACTCTTCTCTGGGCCTGAGAAGACCGACAAAGCAGCCACTCTCCACCACAGAAAAAGAAGAACTGAGCAGGGCTTGACAGGCGGGAAAATGGCCGCGCCCCGCGCACTGGAAGACTCTGGCAAACTTGTTTTTGCTATGAAAATTGCCGTTCCTGGGCCGCCTTGGACGCCGACCCATCAGTGAGAACAAGCAGCCTGCTTGTCCTCGGATAACTAAAATTTAAGATGTTGCATTCATTGAACTAACGTGTTTTACTTCATGCTGTATTTTTTTAAGAGATTATTGAAGCGCAGCTTTTTATTCTCTCCAAAACAATGGATGTTGGAAAGATAGTCTACATAAGGGGTTATGAACATGTCTGTCTGTCTGTCTGTGGCAAATAACTCTCCAAACATTTAACAGAATGTGACCAAATCTGTCATGGTGAGAAGTGAAAAGCCACATTAAGGGCCCTGTTTACTAAGGTATGTTAGCGTTTTTAGCACGTGCTAAAAATTAGCACATGCTGTGTAGATACTGCAGTTAGGGAAATGCGCGCACACACACAACCAACAAGGCTACATACATGTGCTCGCACACACAAACTCAGCAAAGTTATTTACCTGTAGCAGGTGTTCTCTGAGAACAGCAGGCCAAGTATTCTCACATCTGGGCGACATCATCCGACGAAGACCGGTGCAGACGCTGCCTAGCTTAGCATACACAGACAATAGAAAATTCTAGGAACGTCCAATCTCGCATGCGCGAGTGCCTTCCTGCCCGACTCACGAGCACAGGTTCCTCAGTAGAATAATACAACTGAAGGAATACAACTCCTAGGGGAGGTGGGAGGGTATGTGAGAATACTTGGCATACTGTGAGTAACTTTGCTTTCTTCAAGAACAGGGCCATTAGTGTTCTCACATCTGGAAATCCCTATCTATCAGGCTCACTGAAAACACAATACTAGGACAACAGGGTCTTGAAAAGTTGAGGCCTTAAGTCAATCAACCTAGTTGTGGCGGTGCAGCGTGGAACAGAACAAAACTGAGCCTAGGAGGGTAGAGTTGGAATCTAGTCAAACAAATTCTGCAGTACTGTCTGACAAAACCAGCTGTCACATCAGGTATCCTGCTCAGCAACAGCGAGATATGAATGTGTGAACCGAAAACCATGTCACAGGTTTGCAAGTCTCCTCAATGGAGGATGACCAAGTTGGCTACCAGGTCTGGGCGTAAATGAAGGAGATTCCATCTGCTAGCGAACATGTGTTTGCTGATGGCTAGCCCCATCCTGTTTGGGTCAAAAGAAACAAAAAGCTGGGTGAACTGTCTATGGGTTTTAGACCGCTCCAGATAGAAAGCTAAGGCTCACTTGCAGTCTAAGGTATGCAGTACATATTTGCCAGGATGGGGAAAATGCTGGCAGAACAATTGACTGGTTAAGATGAAACACTGGCACTACCTTAGGAAGGGACTTAGGGTGTTGTAATGAAACTTCAGCTATTAGGGCCTGAAGTTACTGACTACGAGCTGAAGTGACCGCCACCAAAAACACAATTTTCCAGGTCAAACAATTCAGATGACAGGAATCAAATGGCTCAAAAAGGATCTCTCATCAGCTGGGTTAGAATACGTTGAGGTCCCATGTCACAGTAGGAGGTTTGATCGGGGACTTTGACATCAAACCTCTCATGAATCAAATAACTAGAGGCTGTACTCCACCTCCCCCACTCATCAAAATGGTCACTGTCTTGATCTCATCTTCTCCTCCAACTGTTCACCCTCTAGTTTCCTTGCCTCTGATCTTCCCCTCTCTGATCACCATCTTATAACTTTCACACTTAAATCTCCTCCCTCCCAGTCCCGTCCTATTATATCTAATTTATCTAGGAATCTTCACGATATTGACCCTTCATCTCTATCCTACCATGTTTCAAACCTCCTCTCTACTGTGGCACCATCCACGTCTGTCAACGAGGCTGTTTCTTCTTACAACAATACTCTATCCTCTGCCTTAGACACTCTTGCACCTTTGATGACCCGCCTATAAGGCGCACAAAACCCCAACCTTGGCTGACTTCTAATATCCGCTACCTACGTTCCTGTACCCGCTCCGCCGAATGCCTCTGGCGGAAATCTCGGGCCCTTGCTGATTTCCTACACTTTAAGTTCATGCTGACCTCCTTCCAATCTGCTCTTTTACGCACCAAACAGGATTATTATATCCATCTGACCAACTCTCTTGGCTCTAACCCTCGACTTCTCTTCACCACATTGAACTCTCTCCTCAAGGTGCCCCCTCCCCCAACTCCCCCTTCATTATCTCCTCAGACCCTTGCTGAATTCTTTCACGACAAGGTTCAAAAGATAAACCTTGAATTCTCTACCTCGCTACCTCTCCCTCCACTAGTCCGTTCCCCTCTCTCTCCTTCCCCTCATTCTTTTTCCTCCTTTCCTGAAGTTACTATAGAGGAAACTACACTTCTCCTTTCTTCCTCAAAATGTACCACCTGTTCCTCTGATCCCATTCCCATCCACCTTCTTAATGCCATCTCTCCTGCTCTTATTCCTTTTATCTGTCACATTCTCAACCTCTCACTTTCCACTGCAACTGTCCCTACTGCCTTTAAACATGCTGTGGTCACACCTCTCCTTAAGAAGCCTTCACTTGACCCTACTTGTCCCTCTAATTACTGACCCATCTCCCTCCTCCCTTTTCTCTCCAAATTACTTGAGCGTTCACCGCCGCTGCCTTGATTTTCTCTCCTCACATGCTATTCTCGACCCACTACAATCTGGTTTTCGCCCTCTCCACTCAACCGAAACTGCTCTTACTAAAGTCTCCAATAACCTATTACTGGCTAAATCCAGAGGTCTCTATTCCATCCTCATTCTTCTTGATCTTTCCGCTGCTTTTGACACTGTCGATCACAGCATACTCCTTGATATCCTGTCCTCACTTGGATTCCAGGGCTCTGTCCTTTCCTGGTTCTCTTCCTACCTCTCCCTCCGCACCTTTAGTGTTCACTCTGGTGGATCCTCTTCTACTTCTATCCCTCTGCCTGTCGGCGTACCTCAGGGTTCTGTTCTTGGTCCCCTCCTCTTTTCTATCTACACTTCTTCCCTTGGTTCATTAATCTCATCCCACGGCTTTTCCTACCATCTCTATGCTGATGACTCCCAAATCTACCTTTCTACCCCTGATATCTCACCTTGCATCCAAACCAAAGTTTCAGCGTGCTTGTCTGACATTGCTATCTGGATGTCTGAACGCCACCTGAAATTAAACATGACCAAAACCGAACTTCTCATTTTTCCCCCAAACCACCTCCCACTCCCCCCATTTTTCTATTTCTGTTGATGGCTCTCTCATTCTCCCTGTCTCCTCGGCTCGAAACCTTGGGGTCATCTTTGACTCTTCTCTCTCCTTCTCTGCTCACATCCAGCAGACCGCCAAGATCTGTCGTTTCTTTCTTTACAACATCCGTAAAATCCGCCCCTTTCTTTCCGAGCACTCTACCAAAACCCTCATCCACACCCTTGTCACCTCTCGTTTAGATTACTGCAATCTGCTTCTTGCTGGCCTCCCACTAGTCACCTCTACCCTCTCCAATCGGTTCAAAACTCTGCTGCCCATCTCGTCTTCCGCCAGGGTCGCTTTACTAATACTACCCCTCTCCTCAAGTCGCTTCACTGGCTCCCTATCCGTTTTCGCATCCTGTTCAAACTTCTTCTACTAACCTATAAATGTACTCACTCTGCTGCTCCCCAGTATCTCTCCACACTCGTCCTTCCCTACACCCCTTCCCGTGCACTCCGCTCCATGGATAAATCCTTCTTATCTGTTCCCTTCTCTACTACTGCCAACTCCAGAATTCGCGCCTTCTGTCTCGCTGCACCTACGTCTGGAATAAACTTCCTGAGCCCCTACGTCTTGCCCCTCCTTGGCCACCTTTAAATCTAGACTGAAAGCCACCTCTTTAACATTGCTTTTGACTCGTAACCACTTGTAACCACCTGCCTACACCTACCCTCCTCCTTCCTGTACACAATAATTAATTTGATTACTTTATTTTTCGTCTATTAGATTGTAAGCTCTTTGAGCAGGGACTGTCTTTCTTCTATGTTTGTGCAGCGCTGCGTATGCCTTGTAGCGCTATAGAAATGCTAAATAGTAGTAGTAGTAGTGTACAGAGATGGGCTTACTCACTATACAAAAATGGTAAGCACTGATTACACTGAGATGTACCCTTACAGAGTTGGCTTTTAAACTAGACTCAGATAGGTGCAGGAGGTATTCACTGCAGTTTTTGTTTAGGGAGAGTGAGGAGAGTGTCGGGAAAAGGGAGAGATCTAGGACTTTGCCCTCACACCAGACAGCAAACCTTCTCCATTTAAAAGAACACCTCTTAGTGCAATCTTCCCTGGAAACGAGCAAGATTTTGGAGACACTTTCAGGCAGATTCAAGGACTAAAATTCTACACTTTCAACATCCAGGCCATGAGGGCTAGGGACTGGAGGTTGAGATGTGAAAGAAAAAGAGAGAGAAAGAGAGAGAGAAAAAGACCTAACTTCTTTAGCCATTCCTCATCCCCTTTATTATTTTGGTCGCTCTTCTTTGAACCTTTTCTAATTCCGCTATATCTCTTGAGATACGGCAACCAGAATTGAACGCAATACTCAAGGTGCGGTCGCACTATGGAGCAATACAGAGGCATTATAGTATTTTTGGTCTTATTCACCATCCCTTTCCTAATAATTCCTAGCATCCTGTTTGCTTTTTTGGCCGTCACCACACAGTGAGCAGAAGATTTCAGCATATTATCTACAATGACACCTCTTTTTCTTGCGTGCTGATCCTCAAGGTGGACCCTAGCATCAGGTAACTATGATTTGGATTATTCTTTCCAATGTGCATCACTTTGCATTAGTCCACATTAAATTTCATGCGTCATTTGGATGCCAAATCTTCCAATTTCCTAAGGTCTCCCTGCAATATTTCACAGTCCGCTCATGTTTTAACAACCTTGTGTCATCTGCAAATTTAATCACCTCATTCGTTGCTCCGATTTCCATATCATTTATAAATATGTTAAATAGTACCGGTCCCAGTACTGATCCCTGCGGCACTCCACTGTTCACTTTCCTACATTGAGAGAGATGACCATTTAACCCTACCCTCAGTTTTCTGTCCAATAACAATTTCTAATCCACATCACAACCTTGCCTCCTATCCCATGACTAATTTTCTCAGGAGTCTCTCATATGGCACTTTATCAAAAGCTTTCTGAAAATCTAGATACACTATATCAACCAGCACACTACATCAACTGGCTCACCTTCATCCACATGTTCATTCATGCCTTCAAAGAAATGAAGCAAATTGGTGAGAAAAGACTTCCCTTGGCTGAACCCATGCCAACTCTGTCCCATTAAACTATGCTTGACTATGTTTTCTGTAATTTTATTCTTTATAATAGTTTCCATTATTTTGTTCAGAACTGACGCCAGGCTTACCGATCTGTAATTTCCTGGATCACCCCTGGAACCCTTTTTAAAAATCGGCATCACATTGGCCACCCTCCAATCTTCAGGTACTACGGACGATTTTAATGACAGGTTACATATTACTGCTCTCGGCGCTGGCACTTCTCAGGTACCAGAAATATGATGCACCAGTGCTCATGGCACTGTGCATCAAAGGGGACTGATGCTTGTGCTTCTTTGGTTTCCCTTGATGCTCAGCATCGCGGTCCCTCTGAGCTGATGAGAAATACATCGAACCCATACGCATCCTTGGTGTCGGGTTGATGCTTACCAGTCCCAGGGCCTACTATTAGCATCTGATGTCGGGGGAGGTGGAGACTTCCTTGATGCCAGTGCACTCCCAGTGGTAGATGAAGTCTGGGCAGTCATCAAGGTCAGTGCTTGTAGTGCCGATGCCCATATCAGTGGACCTGTCTTCAAGGAGCAAAAAAGTTTCTCCTGCAGGAACATGCCCTCTGTGTCCTCAGCTGCATTTGTAAACAGAGAGAGCAAGAATCAGGGTGGCAGTCAGGCACAAGACACCCAATGCACCAATTGTGCAGGTCCATGGCAGATCACCCGATTACATTGGGTGCACCATTTGAAGCCACTGGGTTCGAGAAAAGAATTGTGACCAAATTAAATTCCTCAGTCTGGAGAATCAAAAAGGGGCAAGGCTCTAATCAAGGTGGGTGCTCAGGTCTAAACGAAGCCTAAAGAGCAACGTGAAAAATAAAGAAAACCTGAAAGTCAAAAAATATAATAAAGAAAATAAACACTATAAAGAAAACGATAGAAATTAATGAAAAAACTGCATGGGAAGGCATTCAAAAAGGTGAAAGAGGATAAACTCAGGAGTAATATAAGAAAATATTTCTTTACAGAAAGGGCCATAGATGGCTAGAACAGACTACCAATCAAAGTGGATGAGATAAAGGTGCCATCTGAATTCAAGACAGTATGGAACAAATATATAGCAGAGGACCTCAGAAGGGGAAAAAGGGACTGCAAAGCTTAGTGGTTAATGTGATGGGCAGATTAGACACTGTCATCATTACCTATGTTTTTAATTTCTATGGTCTAATAGAAAAAGTAGCTTTTTGTTTTTTTCATCATAAAAGAGTTCATTGGTTTCTGTTACATGGAAACAATTGTTTGCTCAAGGACCAATATAAATATTTTGAAGGTTTTATATTGTTGCCTTTGTTGTAATACATATCTAAAGTTATAGCCTCAATGCAGGCAATTTGCTGAAACACAGCCACCAGATAAGATATTTTTAATTTCATTTTTCTTCATGTTTTAATGCATGGTGAACAAATTTATTAGCCTGCAAGCTTATTGATCTAACAATACTACCATCATCCTCGTTTTCTGTTGTTTCACTGTGAGTGGTTGCATTTCCCTTTTCTCCGATTGCATTTCTTTACCTTGCAACAGATCTCATCAATTAAAACAAATTGGCTGGATTCTTAACCTTTATTATATTACAATTTAAGACTGCATTTTAAAATTTCAGGTGAGTAGAGACAACCAGAAGCATAATTTAATTTAATTCCAGGACTTATCTGCCTTTTCATTCAACAGAATGTACAGATCAGAGGAAATAAAGTCTAAATAAGGAAATCAGGTAAAAGATGGAGTCCTATACTGTGCATTCTGAATTCTTACCTGCCCTGTTCCAACAGCACAACATCCTTCCATCCAAGTTTTGCCAGATGATATGCCACTGAGGTGCCCATAATGCCACCTCCACAAATTACCACCTGAACTTGAGAAGGGAGACTCGTGGCATGGGGTTCAGGTGCTGTGGAGCTGCTGCACCTATTGTTGGATAAGCTTCGCCAGCCTGGGCCCGCAGCCCACCAGCGGACATCTGGCAGTAGCCTAGGGAACATCTTTGCTGCAAGAGCCCCCTCTCTGAAGCTGCCGAAGTTCACAGTTACTCCATGCTGAAAGATAAATGTAGAACCTAAGACTTGGGGGGGGGGGGGGGGAAGCAGACAAGATACAAATATACAGTAATTAGGAGCATAACAACAGGACTCTAAAACAAGGTGCTTTTCATGTGGAATGCTTTTTGAAGTTTCTGAATTAAACACAGCTGTATCTATAAACATGCATTCTACTTCTGCACTTTATATCATTTATTAAATTTTTTTTATTCTTTATTTATAAACTAACACAAATATCCAAGTATACTGCTTGTACCAGAAACACAGAAACAATAAAATATGAAACATTTTCAAGGTAAATTAAGAAACCACATATAAGACATCTCTTCCTTAGACCAAACAAAGATGGGGAAGTGGCTAGAAATATAGGAGATTCACAAAAGAAAAAAAAGAGAATACAATAAGAAAAAGGCTTAACATGATTAATTCCATATATTATAAAATAAAGTCAGCTTCCTTATGGCAAAATCTCAGTGGAGATTCTTTTTAGGTCCAAACATGATCTCAACTGTTCAGGGGCAAAAAATACATATGTAACCCCTAAATAGCAAATCTGACATTTATATAGGCTAACAAGTAGGAAGCCCCAAGCTTCTTAACTTTATCTCTCATTGATAGAAAAATATTCCGCCTTTCCTGTGCTGATATTGCCACATCTAAAAAAAAAAAATCCAAATCCTTTCACCACAAAATTGTGCTTGATTTTGAAAGTAAAATCTCTTAATAGCATTTAAGTCCTGCTTAAAACCCAAGACAAGTAAAGATGATCTTATCTGTCCTTCAAATCAGAAAAAAATCTTCCAAAATAGTCAAATCTTTAGCGTTATTATCCTTCCCCATTATCAGAAGTCCCAGGTGTACCCTCTGATTTATTAGGGGCATCAGATAAATAATATATCTTAATAAGCAGGGGAATAGCTTCCAAAGGCAACTTCAAACTTTCAATCAATCAGGTATTTTTTAAAATAATTCCAGAGGAGATATCCCGAAGACTTTAGGGAAAATTTAATAAACGCAAATTAAGTATCCTGTTATGGTTCTTCAATTTTGCAATGAATCACCATTTTATCTTTGACAACTTCCTTAAGTTCTTTTACTTCAGTCTTAACTTGTCCCACTTATCCTTCCATTTTCTTTTTAACCACTTGTAAAGAAAGGGCCAAAGAATCGACTCAGCTTACAAGATTTGGCAACTCCTGAGCTGATTTTCCAACTGTTTAATCCAAATATGAACTCCTGTACACATATCCAGAACTGCCTCCATAATATCTACTTGCCAAAATATTAACATGTTTTTTCATTATCATGCTACCCAAGATCCTTTTGCTATTACTAAATGTATACTTTCTTACATAATTTATATATATTTCTTATTATGTTTGCTTGTTAAAATACTATCATGTTCTATCATTATCATGTTATCCAAAATCCTTCTGTTATCACTAAATGTATACTCTTCTCATGTATTTCCACTACTCATGATGTATTGTAAACCACATTGAGCCTGCAAAGAGGTGGGAAAATGTGGGATACAAATGCAACAAATAAATAAAAAAATAAAATCCTCTTCAGGACTTTCCAAACAGCCTCCAGTATAATCACCACTGGCACTGTCAATTTGGCACCTTCGTTCTCAGCAAGAGCAGAGGCATCACGGCTGACCCCCTCCACACTGGCTCCTGGTATAGTGCGCCTTTCACCTCCAAGAGCATTGTAGCCAATCCCCTTGCCTCTGCTGGAAATGGTGGTGAGCTGATTGGGGGCAGGGGGAGACAGCAAAGCGTCCAGCCCCTGGCAAGGAGACACTCCTCTGCCCTCACTTGCCATGGGGATGCCTCCAGGCGTCACTTGTGGAATCCTGATCACGAACCTCTCCAGAGTCTGCTATACCAAAGACATGGTGGAAGACAGCGGGGAAAGAGGCTTGACCACCCCCCTTTCACTCAGTGTGAGACATCAAGTAGAAGGAAAAAAGTTAAATGGACAGATCAGATCAGATACCGGAGCACATATGAGTTATCTTGTTGGGCAGACTGGATGGACCGTGCGGGACTTTGTTACTATACAGTAGATGTACAAAAATCCAGACTGCTCGGGGATTGGATCAGATTTTTGGATTTTCCGGATTCTCAGGCAACTCTGCTGTATCATTCACCCAGGACCCCAAGGCCTCTCCCCTCGTGGCTATGCCTCACCCTTCCTTCCCTCCCCTGCCCACTTGCTCACTCTTTAACCTGAAGTCCTGAAGTTTTCGCAGTGCCAGTGGCAGCCTTACTCACTGGCTGCCTCTGGCATGCACTAGGACTTTCCCCTCTGACCCGTACTTCCCCTTTTGATACAACTTCCTGTCTTAGGAAAGGACGGACGGTATAGGTCAGAGGGGAAAGGCCCAGTGCATGCCGGCGGTAGCCAGTGACCAAGACTGCTGCTGCCACTGGCACTGTGAAGACTTCAGGTTAGAGATGGAGAAAGATGCCGGATCATGCGGGACGAGATGGAGGAGGGATGCGTAACTACGGGTGGGGGGGCTTTGGGGGCCTGGGAGCGCACACAAGACCAGGAGCAGAGAGAGAGCATGCAGGACCGGAAGAGAAGCTGAACCATGTTTGGGGGGGGGGGGGGGGGGAGTCCGGATTCTCAGGCAGGCTGCACAAAAATTTAAAGGGTCCACAGTAATCTGGATTTCCGGACTTACAAATTAACATAGTATAGTAGATGATGGCAGAAAAAGACCCGCACAGTCCATCCAGTCTGCCCAACAAGATAACTCATATGTGCTACTTTTTGTGTATACCTTACCTTGATTTGTATCTGTCTGTCTTTTTCAGGGCACAGACCGTATAAGTCTGCCCAGCACTAGCCCCGCCTCCCAACCACCAGCCCTGCCTCTGCCATCTAATCTCGGCTAAGCTCCTGAGGATCCCTTCCTTCCGAACAGGATTCTTTTATGTTTATCCCACGCATGTTTGAATTTCGTTACCGTTTTCATCTCCACCACCTCCCGCAGGAGGGCATTCCAAGCATCCACCACTCTCTCCGTGAAAAAATACTTCCTGACATTTTTCTTGAATCTGCCCCCCTTCAATCTCATTTCATGTCCTCTAGTTCTACCGCCTTCCCATCTCTGGAAAAGGTTCGTTTGCGGACTAATACCTTTCAAATATTTGAACGTCTGTATCATATCACCCCTGTTTCTCCTTTCCTCCAGGGTATAAAAACAGTTACAACAGCCAAAACATGGCATAATCACATAGCTTGAAATAAATCAGTACTACCCAAAGATGGTCTCAACTGGCACAGCAGAAATCTCTTATAAAATATATTTTGTAAAACATTTTAGGGATTTCTAGCTAACATACCTCACTTTTATAGGAATAAAAGTCACCAAGCTAAAGCAAGTCTGCTGCTACTATTTGGGCTTCTGCCAGGTACTTGTGACTTGGATTGGCCATTGTTAGAAACAGGATACTTGGTTAGATGGACCATTGGTCTGACCTGGTATGACTATTCTTATCTACTGGGCCTTCTAATTGTGATCTACTGACTACCAAGGCTTCAGAATTTGCTGCGTTTTGTTGTTGTTGTTTATGTTAAGTCCATTTTTTGTATTAAACTAGGAAATAAATATAACAGTAGGAAAAATTGATAGACTTCATTCATTTAGCACTACATATCTAAGATCATTGAGAACTTTTTGAACAGCACCAGCTAAAGTGAAGACAGAATATTCTTTTGTTTTCCATGATCTACAGACATGATGGACATGTATATGAAAGCCTATGTCTTTTGAGCTCCCTCACTTCTAGTGTTTCTAGAAACCTAAGGGAAAAAAATATAAATCTTACATCATTCGCTAATAATTTCCTCTTTTTTCCCCTAACTGCTTCTAAAACGCACATTTTATTGCCAAAAATTGTAAACCCACAGTATCCCTCTATGGGGTCTACCTCTTTCAGCCAGGGTTAGCACAAGAGACCTGTTTCCTTAATCAAACATGATGCAACCATTTATTGTTAACAACCTCAACAGCTTTGTAACAGGAGTAAGTAAAAATCTGCCAGAGCAGAACCCTTTATTTTTTTCAGGCAGTCTGACAGCTCAGAACCTGAAAGGCCCAAGTTCAGGTTCCCACATCAGCTCTTTGTGGCCCTGGGCAAGTCACTTCACCCTCCATACCTTGGAAGAAAACAACAGCAACCCCACTCCTGTATCATCAAGAAAACCAGAAGTGGGTTAGGGGGTCCCTCATTCTGTGGTCACCAAGGAGTCAAATCTGCCTTGAGAGCACATCTGGATATGATAACTCAGAGACTGACTCCTGCCTGGGTTCTTCATGTCATCCTGTTGATTATGCAGAAATTGGCATTCACCCTCCAGAGACTGAAATTTTTCAAACACTTCCATTAATTTCACTAACTAGAGTTTCAGCTTCATCAGACATGTCTGAATGCTCTAATGTTGTGAATACAAGCTGGTTACCAAGATCAAGACAGTGGTAGATAAAGGGGCTCATTTTCAAAGCAATTAGATTTACAAAGTTCTGGCCCTTCCTCTCCATGTAAGGCCCAAAGACTTTTGGCACAAACATTAGGAAGTCTGATTAGCCAGGGGCAAACAAACAGCTGGGTGTCTTTCTTAGCTTGGATTACGCTGCATTGTATAAATATAATGTTAGTGATGTGAACAAGAAAATAAACCAACTTTGTGAGAAGTGGATACACCTCCCCCTCTCCCTTTTTGGACGGGTTGCCTTAGTTAAAAATGGTCTTTTTTCCTAAATTGTTATATCCCTGTGGCTATCCAGAGCAGATGAAAAGTTAATTTGTTCTCTTACAAAGGTCATTTACTTGGCATAACAAACCAACTATGATTAGACGCATCAGCTTTGTTTTGCCAAAAGAACAGGGTGGCTTAGGACTTCCTAATTTACAGTTTTACAATGTAGCAGCCCTGTTCCGTTTAATTTGAGACATAACATCTTGCCAAACAATGATTTTCAAAGAGCCTGAGTCAGCCATTGGGTTCTATTGGGCTTCCCCTGAAGAAGCGGATGTGAAACGGGTTCCCCGTTGGGATGGTTCAGACATAAGCAAAGTTTCTCTCAGTCTTTAATGCTCGCTCTATGGCTCTTGAGCAATGCAATTTGAATAATGGACAAATAATGAACATTGTTAGGATGCCAAGGCACATCGGCCAATGATATTCAGGTTGATAAGAAATATAATTTGAGAAAGCAACAAGTTACAAACGAAAAGAAAAGAAAAAAGAAAAATTATTTGTATTCTAATAAATCCAAATTTTGAGGTTTATTTTATGAGTCAATGATAGAATTCAGCTGATTGAAGGAATTTTTCCAATATAAAAGCTCTGTTGAACATTATCCTGATCTCAGCACTAACTGAGGCTTTTTCCTCCTTTTTAGGATTTGGTTGTTTATCTCCTAAGCTGGTGTTTTGATCACTATATTTTTTTGTTTTGAGTGATAACATCTTACCACCAATACTCCCTGGTAGGCCTTTTTGATAGATGCACTGCTCCAACATAATTCCTGGCTTACCTGCACGGGTTGGGTACTAGGGCACTTTCCAGTCTTCCTGCAACCCTTTAGGCAAGCATGGAGGTGGTAGAGGCTCCAGGAGGCCAGGAAGGTGGGCCTGTCTCCTTTCCTTCCCATGTGTGATAATCCCTAATTCATACCGGGTACAGGCCACTGGGTGTTCTTCCACTGGGGGGGGGGGGGGGGGAAGACATTCTTTTTATTGTTACAGAATGTCCTATGGGTGGGTAGGGGGCAAATGCCTGCTTTTTCACAGCTCCAACAAAGCTGGGGAATTCCTTCCACACACTATTTTTATTATCTACAAATCCAACATTACATACTTGGGCTAGAGGGGATAAACAGGGAGAGTACGGAGTCGGGAGGGAGGAGGCCCTCAGTAAGTTGCTGACTACTACATATCTCAATTTACGGACTGTCTTATTGTACAAGTTTATTAGAGCATTTCAGATGGAGCTGCCTCTTTAGTCCGTGGTCGATTCCTGGTCCCAAGAGCTGAAGCTCCCTAGTCTGTGTTGGATCTGCAGCACCAATTCCAGTTTTTATGTACACGTCAAAGATGCTACTCCCTGTAAGAAACCCAATTTCGGATCTTGCAGAAAGCTTATTTACGAGGGAAAGGGGTGCCCATCTGACATTTTTATTTGTTACATTTAGTACCTCCATTTTCCCACCTCTTTGTAGGTTCAGTGGCTTACATAGTGCTGGGAGCAGTTGCAGACTCCGGTGTATACAAATACAAGATGAAATTGTGATACGGTAAGGTTCACCGTGGTAGGACCACATAGAGGAATCATTCGACGGGAGAGTTCGGTGATGGCCATTACGAACTTTTGCGTTGTTGTGTAGCAGAGATCAGGCATTTACATTGGATCTGTAGGGTATGCCTTTTTAAACAGGTGGGTCTTGAGTGTCTTTCTGAAGTGTAGATGGTCGTGTATGGTTTTTTTTTTTTTGGTAGTGTGTTCCATAGTTGTGTGCTGATGTAGGAAAACCTGGATGCGTAAGTTGATTTGTATTTGAGTCCTCTGCTGCCTGGGTAGTGTAGATTTAGGTACGTTCGTGTTGATACGGATGAGTTTCTGGCTGGTAGATCGATTAGGTCTGTCATGTAATCCGGTGCTTCACCATATATGATTTTATGAACCATAGTACAGATTTTGAAGGCAATGCGTTCTTTAATTGGGAGCCAGTTTAATTTTTTTGCAAAGGGGTTTTGCGCTTTCAAATCGTGTTTTTCCGAAGATGAGTCTTGCAGCCGTGTTTTGAGTGGTCTGAAGTTTAAGGATTTGTTCTTTGCATCCTGCGTAGATGCCATTGCAGTAGTCGCATGGCTCAGTACCATCGATTGTATCAGGCTGCAAAATGTTTCCCTCGGGAAAGTATGGTTTCACACAAGTTTGAGTTCTCCACATTGAGTAGAACATTTTCTTTGTTTGTGGATTTTACTTGGCTTTCTAGTGTACTGTTGCGGTCCAGTGTAAAGCCGAGGATTTTCGGCGGTCATCTGGGGTGTTGATAGTTGCGGGATTGCCAGTGGTGTATTGGGATAACAGGATAAGACTGAGTTTTTTTCTTTATGAGTTTTAGTTTGAAATGCATTTGCCCAAGAGTCCATGGTCTTATAACGTCTGTTTACGATGTTAAGTGACAAAGGGTATTTATTTGCATACATTTCTGAACTATCGGGGCTGAAAATATGGAATTCTGTTTTTGAGAAATTGTGTCAATCCCTAGAACTGCACTTAGAGTGAAATCATAGAGCATTGCTTCTCGGGGACAATCTGGTGTTCGAGGAGCAGGGCCTAAGTGTCAATTAAGTTTCTAACTATTGCTGTACTTTTGGTAAGGCGCTAATCCTTCAGTTTGACCTCTTCTGAGGATCCCTCTATCTATTACTGGCTCCCTCCCGCAATAAAGGAACTTGCATCTTACGAGATTGCTACCTATGGTAGGAGCCCATCTCAGACTGGTCATCATACGTGTCACTTGTCGAGCAATTCTACAGAGGCCACCAATCCAGAACCCTGATATATCCCAATTTAGGGTTTCTTTATTCTCTTTTCAGTACATTAACACTCAACCCTGTCGATTAACCCCAGCACAGTTTACCTATTGGACTACAGGGGAGGGGAAGGATGAATAGGGGAGATGTGTCACTTTTTTTGACAGTTTTGGCTCCCTACGCCTCTGCCTGTTCATGCTCAGGCTGCTGGGCCTCTTTCTCCGACAAACACTGCCTAACAGAAGAACATATAGAAAAGCTACATGGAGCTAGACCAAGTTTACAATAGTGAACAATCCGGGTCACAAGTACCCAGCAGATCCTAAAAAACAATCTACATCTCACAGCTCATCTCCAGGGATATGCAATGGTTCTCCCAAATATATCTGGCAAATAATTTTTAAGTACTTTTCCTCCAGGAACTTGTCCAAATCTCTTTAGAACTCTGCTGTAGAGCATAGAGTAGTCATACTGGGTCAGACCAATGGTCCATCTAGCCCAGTATCCTGCTTTCCAGAAACCCAAATTGCGGCAACACTTCATACTACAAATCTCAGGGCAAGCAGATGCTTCCCAAGTCTGCCTCAACAGACTATGGATTTTCCTCCAGGAATTTGTCCAACTTTTTTTTTAAACCCAGATACGCTAACCGCTGTTACCACATCCTCCGGCAAAGAGTTCCAGAGCTTAACTGTATCACCTTGACCACATCCTCCCGATACCACAGCTTAATCATCTGTTGGCCATTAGTTTCAAAAAGCACATAAACAAGAGGACATTCCAGGAAAGTCACCCACCCATGATTTATAATTTTCTATCAAATCCAATCTCAGTTGTCTTTTCTTGAAGCTGCTGTTGTGGTTTGGATACCAAAAAAAATGTTTGCTACTTCTTTGGCTATTTGTTGAGCATGGAATCCAGAGCTGCAGAAGATATTATAAGGAGAAAAACTATATTACACTAGAATATCACGTGATCATCCTCTACCTGTGCTTATCAAATTTGCCAGTTGCCCTTTTGCCCAAAACATCTTTGTTCTATAAAATCAGCAAATCCTATCAAATTGCGTTCAAAATCTGCACCCTGGTTCATAAAATTATTCAGGGTGAGGCCCAGGTATACATGGCAGACCTCATAGACTTACCAACCAGAAACACAAAAAGATCAACATGCACATACCTAAATCTCCACTACCCAAGCTGCAAAGGACTAAAATATAAATCAACCTATGCATCCAGCTTCTCCTACATAAGCACGGAACTACGGAATGCACTACCAAACGTCATGAAAACAATGCACGATCTAACAAACTTTCGGAAATCATTAAAAACCAACTTGTTCAAAAAGGCATACCCTAACGATCCAACTTAAACGCTTGAACCCTGCAACACAACGAAACTTATACTACAACTGGACAAAACTTAACTCTTCCTCCTTGATTACCTAATGTATTCTGTCAGTCATGAACTCTAACGCAATAGCACTCTGTATTTGTCATACCGGAATTGGCAATCGCCATCACAGTACTATGTAAGCCACACTGAGCCTGCAAATAGGTGGGAAAATGTGGGATATAAATGCAACAAATAAATAAATTATAAGTACACTGCAGTTTATTATACATCTTGTGTCAGGTCACTGTATCACCATCATTCTATGATAGCACTGACATGTCCTTTTCTTTAAAAAATGAATTCAAATTACTTTGGAATTTAGCAATGATGCTGTAGCTAATTTTAATGTCAAAATGTCCTGTAGCACCAAATAAAAAAAAAGCACCCCCCTTCTTTACCAAAGGTAGGAAAAGGTTTGTGTGTTTTGAGAATACAGTGAAGGCCAGAGTCATGTCGCTGATGATCCCAGTATCTCCTCCCCCCTTCTACTACTACTATTTAACATTTCTAGAGCTCTACTAGGGTTACGCAGTGCTGTACAAATTAATAACTAAGGACGGTCCCCTGCTCAGAAGAGCTTACAATCTAAAGGACGAAATGTCAAGTTGGAGTATCTCGATTTCCTGAGTAGAGGTGTTGTGATTAGGTGCCGAAGGCGACATTGAAGAGGTGGGCTTGAGCAATGATTTGAGATGGGTAGGGAGGGGGCCTGGCGTATGTGCTCAGGGAGTTTCTTCCAAGCATGGGGTGAGGCGAGGCAGAAAGGGCGGAGCCTAGAGTTGGCGGTGGTGGAGAAGGGTACTGAAAGGAGGGATTTGTCTTGAGAGCGAAGGTTACGGGTAGGGACGTAAGGGGAAATGAGGGTAGAGAGGTAAGGAGGGGCTGCAGATCGAGTGCATTTGTAGGTTAGTAGGAGAAGCTTGAACTGTATGCGGTATCTAATCGGAAGCCAGTGAAAGTGACTTGAGGAGAGGGGCTCTCTTTTTTCCCTAGTTATCATGGTTTCCTCTTTCCATATAGTTCCAAAGTGTCAATGTAATAAGAGGCAGTTACAGTAGGACTTTATTAATCACTGACCAATACAGAGGTCCCACCTTCCATCTCAGCTGTCAGAAGTAGGCAGGGCCTGCACAAGATCAGCAAGTCCCTGCACTGCTTGTTGCCAGAGCCACCATGACTACTACAACTGTGACTGGGAGTCATGAAATCCAATGAATGGATAGGTAGCTGGAGCATCATGAGCTTAAGAAAATAATATTAATGGCTAGGTTTTAAGTGTTAGACCTGCTCCACCCACTTTTAAAAGTGGAGGAGAAATTGGGAGATGAAGACTCCTTAGTTGCTCCCATTTCAGCTTACAGCAGGTTTCTCAACCCAGTCAGGTTTTCAGAATACCCACAATGAATATGCATGAGATAAGTTTACATGCACTGCCTCCATTGTATGCAAATTAACTCATGCATATTCTTTGTGGGTATCCTGAAAACCTCAATGGCTAGGTGTGTCCTGTGGCCTGGGTTAAGAATCCCTGGCTTATAGTTATATTTCTAGTTTTCATACCTTGGAAAGACCCCTCTCTATCACATAATTACAGGGCTCCTCCCCATTGAAGGGTAGTTCTCTGTCCTTACCATATTCTCTTTGAATGGCCTCCTACTACTTAAAGAAAGCCACTGTGAAAGATCTGTAGATTAGGTAAAAAGTCATTAGAACCATGTTGTGGCCCCAGCATAGTTGAAAACTTCACAGTTCTTGTCACCCCAAGATTGGGGTAGATCGCTCTCTTTAACAGACACACAGATTCACAAATTCAGGAAGTTTTATTGCAGACTCACTCACTCAATCTGTCACATCACACACACTGACTTTTAATATTCAGCAAACCTCAGTACCACACAAACATTCATCCTCAGTCTCCTTGACAAAACAGATATTTAGATTCATAAGAATTTTCTTAAACTCCAGCATATCCACATACTCTCACTCCATAAATACCAATCACCTCCATTAGGCCCCTGGTCGTACCATATTTCTACAACATCTAGCTTCTCTTCCATGCTCACTCCTGCGGTCTACTACCTCTCCCTCTGTCTTCCACTCTCCCCAACCCAGAATGTCTCCCCTCTAAGGTTCCTGCACTCCCCGCCACGGTCCAACTTCTCTGTTTAATTCTCATGTATCCCCTCAGTCCTACCTTCAAACTTGTCTTTAAGGTCACCAGTAGAAGAAACACCAGCTCAACCAGGTTGCCTGCAGCGACCCCCAAGCTTTTCTCTCTCCCGCGTCCCGCCCCGCCGGAAACAGGAAGTTGCGTCAAAAGGGGGTAGGTCCGGCCCCTGGCCCTAACCGAAGGCTAGGCAACGTCACACGTGTTGTTGTTGTTGTTGCCTCAATCTCACCGCACTTGCAGATGTTGATACATTGGACCGGCTTTGACAGCGTTTGTCCTGGTATTGTCCGGAAAATGTCCCGACGAGCCGCAGTTTGCGGTAGCCTTTGCTTGTGTGATCAATAACGGCAGGATGATGCGTTCCTGGTGAATTACGTATAGACCACGCTACCTTCCAACTCTTACTGCCTTTGAATCTGTAAATGCAAGACCTTTTACGCTCTATAGCTTTATTCTGCTGTCGCAATTTTGTAAACAAAAAGAGCTTTTCCTTTATAATCACGTTGAATATAATTTCAGAAAGCATTCTCTGTGTATATACGTATGCAAGTATATGGACCAACCTTGTAAGGTCTGCCTGGAGTGGTACTGTTGAATATTTACTTTATTCTGTAAACGATGCGTGTGCATGCATTAAGTTACTCCTGCCAGAATTCTGCAAACAAAATTTGCAAAATTCTGCAAGTTTGTCATAATTTAACTACTATTACAGCACCCTCCCCTCCCTAGACCACACATAGCATCCACCTTTTTGAGCCACCGCCCCCCCACCCCCCCATTCTAGCTTATGGCAGACTATCCTGTCTCCAGTGCCCTTACTTACCTTAACAGCAATGGTGGGCTAGTAGCCTCTGAGGGAGGCACGATAGAACCCACTCTTCCTGCCCGCTGCTCTGGCAAGTGCTGCTATTTCTTTAAAATGGCCACAACTTCCGGCAGCAGGCTTAGGAGATTACAACTTGAAGTCTCAGTGCACTAGCAGAGCAGCAGTGGGCAAAAAAGAATGGGAATCTTTCCTGCCCCCATAGAGGGCACTAGACCATCAGCGGTGTTAAGGTAGCCAGCATTGCCCTGGTACTACTATGGTAGATTCTCCAGAAAAGGGGAATTCTGTGCTGCGCAGACCTTGCTAGATTCTCAGGCCCTCGTGATCAAAAGCCCTGCGCTGTTCCAAACAGCGCCCCCAAAATAGCGCCAGGACAGCACAGGGCTTTTCTGCATCGTTGATCAAAGATAATGCATGCAAATCTAAGCAGCGCTATAATCTTTGATTATCATGTTGAAGTGCGGGAGAATTGCGCCTGAGCATGCACTCAGCACAATCCTCCCACACTTGTTTGACAGGTCTGGGCTGTCAAAAGCCCAAACCTGTCAAACAGCCTGCCCCGAGGCCCGAACGAGGCCCCCCCCCCCCCCAAACCCCCAGAAAACGTTGTGGCCTCCCCCCCCCCCCCACCCAGCTACGTGGGGGGGGGGGGGCTGGAGGTCCGGTGGGTCTCCAGCCCCGAAACCCCCAGAAATCGTTGCTCCATTGACGGGGGGGGGGGCTGGAGGTCCGGTGGACCTCCAGCCCACCCCAAATCCTCCCCCCAGCGTTCTCCTTAAATTCCCTGGTGGTCCGTGGTGGCGTGACACCCCCCTGGCCCCGTCCCGGCCCACCTACCTTGTGTTGGAGGAGGGACGCAGCCTGCCTGCCTCCCTCCTCTTCCTGTCAGTCGAAGCCCAAATGGCGGCACCCAGCACCGCCCACTGCATCCTGGGATGCACTGGGTGGGGCTACATCCCCCCCCCCCCCCCCCCGTCGATGGAGCAACGAGATCTGGGGGTTTCGGGGGCTGGAGACCCACCCCCGTTGATGGATCGACGATTTCTGGGGGTTTCGGGGGCTGGAGACCCACCAGACCTCCAGCCCCTGTTCGCGTTTGCCTTGGGGGGAGGGGGGAAGGGGGGCCTGCAACTGCATGCTGGACAGGGCTCACCATTCCTCCCCAATGATCTGCAAAATCTAACGCCAGCTCGGAGCTGGCGTTGATTTTGCTGCGGCCAGCGACCCAATCTTTGGCGCGCTGGTCGCTGATCATTGGGGATGAATGCGTTAAGCGCCAATTAGCATGCATTTGCAAGCTAATTGCGCTAGAAGCCATGTTTAGCATGCATTTGCATGCTACTTATGCTGAGAGCCCTCGAGTGCGCTGTTTCAGGCGCTCGAGGGCTCTGATCATGGGTCGGCTGCAAACTCTGGCGCTAGTATGGCGTTAACAGCCTCTAGCGCCAGAGTTTACTTTTGATCATGAGGGCCTCAGGGAACAAGAGGCATGCTGCTGTGCGCAGAACTCTAGGAGGAGCCATTTAAGTACATGTACATGCTACAGAAAAGAGCCTGTTTTACAAAGGCAGTTTAAACAGAGTTTTGCTTCAGAAGCGGGTGGGGCTTTTTCCGTGTGTGTGTGTGTGTGTGTGTTTTTTTTTTAAAGCACTTACATACTACTACTCATTGCTAAAGTACTAGTACAGGCAGCACTCTGTTGTAAAATTACTTTCTACATGTATTTTTCTGGCAATACATGCTAGGCCAATAAAGTTATCTGACTCTATAAAGGATGTGATCTGCTCTTGGTAAAAGAACTTCATAGAACAGATGCCTCAGTCAAGTAGCGTATGTGGCAGTGAGCTAACAAAGTTCCTGAATCATTTTTTTTTTATTTAACAAACTAGTCAAAATGTCTCTAAACTTAACAACACAGAGGTGCATTTAAGAAACCTGAAATTTTTGTTTTGTAAAAATAGTGCTCTCAGAACAAAAGAAGGGCTATTTTCACCTAAGGGTTTGCTTCAGTAAGGGTTCCTTTTACTAAGCTACAGTAAAAAGTTGCCTTTGCATGCCCTTGACTGAGCAACAGCATGTTGTCAGGATCAGTTCAGAGCTTAACCTGAGAATTTGCCTAACCAAGGCTTCAAGGCGAACTCAGAATGTCAGCTAAAGGCATCTGGGAGGTTTTGCAAGCAGTCCTGACCTCCTCCCCCCCCCCCCCCCCCCCCTCACTAGTCCAATCTCTGGTTCAGGAACCAAGAAGAGGGGGACCAGTGCCAGACCTAATCCATAGGGGAGCTAAAACCATTTCTACTGCAGCAGTAAAATGGCAGATTCACTATTTTTTAGTATTAATGGCCATGCACGGTCACCACTTGGGTGCAGCCATTAAAAATATTACATGAGCACTTACTACCACTCATTCTATAAATAGAAAGGGCTCACATAGTAATGCTACTGTAGATTTATTTTTATTTATTTTTGTTACCCCGCGCTTTCCCACTCATGGCAGGCTCAATGCGGCTTACATGGGGCAATGGAGGGCAGTGGCGTAGCTAGGGTAGTTGACACCCGGGGCCAGTCATTTTTTAACCCCCCCCCCCCCCCAAATCCAGTACTAGGCATACCGAGAATACAAAACACTCACGACCTATAGAGCAATTCTACCATACCATAAGCAGTCGTTTCTACGAGTCACACAAGGAAAAGGAAAGCATCTTAAGCACTACAGTGAGCACTAGAACATCAATTCACTATTGTAAAACGAACCAGACAGAATAGTACAGATCATTGATCCTGCACAGTCAATGCCAACTGAAAGCCATGTCTTTTTCACAAACACAGATACACCCTAATCCACTATAGAATAAGTAATCATAAACTTTCTATTTAGACAAAAATTAAACTGAACCCCTGATGCCAGACTCTGCATACAATGCAACACCACAGAAACAGAAAATGTCTCCTAGTACTGTGCAAAATATAAAGACAGCAGATGTAAATTTGAAAAAACTAACAAATACCAATCACCACTTTACAAATTAACAAATAGAAATAAAACAAATACAGAAAATAAAATAATACCATTTTATTGGACTAATACATTTAGCTTCTAGAGGCCAAAATCTCCATCCTCAGGTCAATACAGTATAGTGCTGTTACAGTATCCTATCCTGATCTGAGGAAGGGGGTTTTGTTCTCTGAAAGTTAAGTCAAAATGTATTAAAAATTAGTCCAATAAAAAGATTACCTTATTACATGTTCTATTTATAAACATTTATTAACACAGCTAAATACTATATCCTAAAGCAAAATAATAAAAATATATATTTACAGTTTGTTGTCTTGGTTTCTGCTTTCCTCATCTTCTTTTCACCGTCTTCCTTCCATCCAGCATGTCTTCGCTCTCTCTCTGCCATCCAGTGTCTGCCCTCTCTAATGTTCCTTCCATCCACATCTGCCCTCTATTTCTGCCCCTTCCATCCACCATCTGCCCCAGTCTGCCATCTCTCTCTCCCCCTTCCATCCACCATCTGCCCTCTCTCTCTCCTTTCCCTCTAGCATTTGCCCTCTATCTCTGCCCCCTTCCATCCACTGTCTGCTCTTTCACTCCCTTCTATCCACTGTCTGCCCTTTCTCTCTGCTCCTTCGATTCACCATTTGCCCTCTCTCTTTCCCCCTCCCAGCCATTAAGGGTCTGCCCTCCCTCTCACTCCCCATTCCATCCAGGATCTATCCCCCTCTCTCACTGCCCCCTCTTTTCGGCTCCCAGTTCCCACCTGTGGCTGCCCCTAGTTCCAGATCCATGATTCTCCCATCCACCCCTGCCCCAGGCATGATCCCATTCCCCCCTCCTGCTCACTTTTCAGACCCCAGTTCCAGCTCCATGCCCCTTCTCCCATCTGTCTCCCACCCAGTCCCTTCTGCCCATCCGAGTCCCCCTCACCCCATCTGTCTCCCACCCAGTCCCTTCTGCTATCCAAGTGCCCCCCACCCTCACCCCATCTGTCCCCCACCCTCACCCGCATCGTCTTCTCCCTGCCACCCCGGTCTTTAAAAAGAAATTGCCGACGCGATAGCGAGCGCAGCACCTGCTGTGCAAGTAAAAGAAGCGGATCCGATCATCTCATTGGGCCTTCCTTCACTGTCCACCCTAGAGGAAATAGGAAGTTGCATCAGAGGAGGGCGGGACAGTGAGGAAGGCCCAATGAGATGATCGGATCCGCTTCTTTACTTGCACACGAGGTGCTGCGCTCGCTATCGCGTCGGCAATTTATTTTTAAAGGGCTGGTGCGGGGGGGGGGGGTGCCAGGAAGAAGAGCGGCGGCACCCCCCTTTCTGATAACACCCGGGGTGGACCGCCCCCACCGCCCCGCCCTTGCTACACCACTGATGGAGGGTTAAGTGACTTGCCCAGAGTCACAAGGAGCTGCCTGTGCCTGAAGTGGGAATTGAACTCAGTTCCCCAAGACCAAAGTCCACCACCCTAACCACTAGGCCACTCCTCCTGATGAATGCACACACACACCTTAACAAAAAAAAAATATTTTTAGCATGCACAGCCTGGGGAATTACCACATGACTCCTGAGAGCATCCTGTGGTAATCACACTGTAGGGCTTACTGCAGCTTTGTAAAAGGACCCTCTAAATCTTACCCCACCCCCTCATTTTGTGGAAATGGTCAAACATGAAATTTCTCTTGGCATATTTGCCTTGTGTTCTTAAATTTGCTGGTATTCAGTTCTTTGCAGTTAGCGAAATACCTTTTTATCAGACCAATCTAAGAATTTTCCAAGATTATTATTCTGCAAGAGGTCTTCAGGCACCATGGTTGCCATTCCAGGTTACAATCTTTCATCCTCACTCATAAAAAGCAGTGGCATTCATTTTTTATACTATTTTGAGTTTTATGCATTTTGAAAATTAGAAAAGGTTTCTCAAGCAGGAAGGCTCCCCATGTACAAGTTGGCACCAGAGTTCCCAAGATCAAGATGAACTGTCAGAAGTGCTGGAGGTGTCAGTAGAAAGTCACCAGATTGAAGAAACAGTGCTTACTTTCCTTCATGCCATCCTTCCAAACACTGGTACATTCCACTACAAGAAAGAAAGGACCTATTGCATTGAAATAGTGAAAACACAAGACATGGACTGTGACTTGAACTTTCCTGTCAAGTTCAACAGTTGACACTCTCACATAAGTACTGTAAGAAAGGCAGTTGGAGATTGCAAGGAAGAAGGCTAAAAGAGAATATGAAGAGAAGCTTGCCACAGAGGCCAAAACTCACAGTAACAATTTTTTTCAGGTACATCAGAAGCAAGAAGTCTGTGAGGGAATCCATGGGGCCATTAGATCATGAATGAGCAAAAAGTGCACTAAGGGAAGACAAGGCAGTAGCCGAGATACAATGAATTCTTTGCTTCAGTCTGTACAGAAGAATTCTACCTTTACCAGAAATGAACATAAGCATCACCATATTAGGACAGACCAAAGGTCCATCAAACCCAGTATGGCCAATCCAGGTCACAATTACCTGGCAATATCCCAGACCTGTATGCTGCTTATCCTAGATACAAGCAGTGGATTTTCAGTTACTTAATTGTTTTGGTATACAATTTAGAATATATGCAGACGATATACAATTAGTGATTCCCTTGGAAAAAAAAGTGTTAAAGATGCATTTGTGTCCCAATCTATTAATTGTTGGATGTATGCAAATAGTCTGAAATTAAATATTAACAAAACTCAGATTCTGTTATTGACAACAAATGAGTCACCAGATAATCCAACAGTATTTCACTATAATAATGAATCCCTATTGTTAGAACATTGAGAGATCTAGATGTGATTTTGGATGACAGTTTAACAAAGCACATGTTGTAAAGATCATTAAAGATGTTTATTTCAAATTGAGATTGATTAGGAAGATGAAAAATTTACTACAACCAAAACATTTTAGAACAGTACTACAGAGTTTAATCCCTCCATGCTTTGATTATGCAAATGTTTTGTTGTTAGGACTTTAAAAGACACAATTGAAAGCTCTACAGCCAGCCCACTCAGTGGCTAGGGTTTTGGTTGGAATGACTAAGTTTGAACATAACACACCAGTTTTGAAAAGTTTACACTGGTTGCCTATAGAATAAACGATTCACTTTAAAATAGGTTGTTTGGTGTTTAAGGTAGTCATACAACAAGTATCAGAGGTTTTAGCAATAAAGCTTCATGTGTATCAACCAAATCGACTGTTAAGATTAGCAACTGAGAAATTGTTGGACATTCCATCACATCATGTGATACACTTTAGTGAATACAGAATTAAAGTTTTCTATTGCTGGCCAAGTTTATTGGAATAAACTTCCAATGTGAATACGGATTATTACAGATTAAGGAATTTAAGAGAGTGCTCAAAACGTTGTTTATGAAAGCTTACAGCTGGGATAAAGTATGACATTTTTATTTCCTAAAGCAACAATAAATTGGGTGTGAATCTACAAAAATCCATAAATATAAACAAAAACTAAGTAATCCACTCAATATAATCATATAATAGGTATGTGAAAAGGAAGGAAAAGCCTCAAAGAACTGAAATGATCCAATGATCTACTCTTCATCATTTGCATAAACCTTCAAAAAAACATACATATTTTTACTGTCATTTTTATATATTATTTTTCAGTCTTTCAGCATTCAATGCCCATTAGACAAAAATACTACTACAAACAGCATTCAGCAGAGCTAAATAGATCAATGAGTCAACTATAAAGATCAGCAAAACTTCTTGGTTGTTAATTCAAATATCAAAAGCACTTATCTTTGAAAGGCAAAAATAAAGCAGAGTTCGTCCCACTTTCCACAAGCCCCTGGACTGATGATGGCCAACGTTTCGCTTATCTGCTTCAGGGTCCCAGACGGTGGGGCATTTTTATATAGACAGCATTCCTGATCCTTCTCGGCTGTCTCGTTGGTCCGGGGGCTTGTGGAAAGCGGGAAGAACTCGGCTTTATTTTGCCTTTTAAAGAACAAGTGCCTTTCAAAGATAAGTGCTTTTGGTATTTGAATTAACAACAAAGAAGTTTTGCTTGCTCTTTAGAGTTGAATCATTGATGCTAAATAGAGCTGCTCTGCTCACTGCTATTAGTAGTAGTATTTTTGTCTAATGGAAATTGAATGCTGAAAGACTGAAAAATGATAATATAAAAATGACAGCAAAAATACACGTTTTTTTTTTTTTTTTGAAGTTTTTGCCAGTGATGAAGAGTTGATCATTGGATTATTTCAGCTCTATAAATCTTTGGATTTGGAACTCTTTGAGGCTTTTCCTTCCTTTTTCACATAACTATTATATGATTATGTTGAGTGGATTAATTAGTTTTTGTTTGTCTTTAGATATTTTTATTTGCTTCAGGATCTTGATTTGTTGAGGGCATAGGGACTTTTCTTTTAGAAAATGATCAAAACCTTTTTTAAACCTTGCTAAGCTAACTTTTTACCACATTCTTTGGCAAAGAATTCCAGAGTTTAATTACATGTTGAGTGAATAAATATTTTCTCTGTTTGTTTCAAATTTACTACTTAGGAGGGGATGCACAAAAGTCCTCGTTAGAGCCGTTCCGTACCGAATTCCATAACGAATCGGTACGGAACAGCTATGCACGAAGGAAAGGGAATGCAAATGAGCTGCTCGTTGCAGCTCATTTGCATTCTCTAACCCTTCGTAAAACCGTCGGAAAATCGGCCCATAGAGCATTCGCAGAGCAGCCAAGCGTTATGCTGGCTGCTCTGCACATACCAAAGACGTCAAACAAACACGTCCTTTATGGACACCCTTAATTGACAGCCTTGCCCCCCCCCCCCCCGCCCGCCCGAGGTCGCCGCTGCTCCCCGCTCTCCCCTGCATTAAAATTATAACTTTAGGCAGCCCCTCCCTCCCTCCCTTTCTTTGAAACGACAGCTCCCGCCATCCTCCGCCCCCCCCTCCGTCTTACCGGCCCTCACAGCACCTCTCACCTTTGTGTGAAGGCGCTGCATGGGCAAGAACAGCTGATCGCCTCTTCGGACGTCCCTCCTTTCCTCCTGGGCCCGCCCTCATCTACGGTTACTTACGTCAGATGAGGGCGGGCCCAGGAGGAAAGGAGGGACGTCCGAAGAGGCGATCAGCTGTTCTTGCCCATGCAGCGCCTTCACACAAAGGTGAGAGGTGCTGTGAGGGCCCGGTAAGACGGAGGGGGGGGGGCGGAGGATGGCGGGAGCTGTCGTTTCAAAGAAAGGGAGGGAGGGAGGGGCTGCCTAAAGTTATAATTTTAATGCAGGGGAGAGCGGGGAGCAGCGGCGACCTCGGGTGGGGGGGGCAAGGCCATCAATAAGGGACGCTCCTGACAAGCGTTTTTCACCCCTCCCAATTTTTTTTTTTTTTTACATTTAAGTTTTGAAAGCCGGGCAGCCCCAACGAGAGGTACAGACCTCTCGTTAGCTTTCCCGGAGTTTTCCAGCGTTAGGGCAAGCGGAAAACCTTAGTGCATCTCATTTCAATAGGGTTTCTACACAATTTGCTCATCTGCATTCCGTTTTCGTTGGTGCCAGGGTGATCTACTTGGTCGTTAAAGGCTCGTTAAAGAATCGTTAAAGGATCGTTTAGTTTAGTGCATCTTGCCCTTAGTCCTAGTATTTTTGCAAAGAGTAAACAATCGATTTACATCTACCCTACTACTCCACTTAGTATTTTATAGACCTCTATCGCTTCTCCCCTCAGCCGGCTCTTCTCCAAACTGAAGAGCCCTGCCTTCTTTAGCCTTTCCTCATAGAGAAGTCATCCCATCCCTGTTATTATTTTCATTGCCCTTCTCTGTACCTTTTCTAATTCTGCCATGGCTTTTTTGAGATGCAGTGACCAGAATTACACACAGCAGTGGATGTGCGGTCAACCCATGGAGCGAAACAAAGGCATTATAACACTCATTTTTGTTTTCCATTCCTTTCCTAACATTCTGTTTGCTTCTTAGACGCCACTACTGCACACTGAGCAAAGGGTTTTAACGTATCATGAACAATGAGACCTAGATCCTTTTCCCGGGGGGGGGGGGGGGGGTGATTCCTACTGTGGAACCTTGTACCATATAACTATAGGGTCATTCCATGCCAAGTGGCCTAAAATTTAAAAATGTTCCCACCATCATGTTCTCCAATTTTGTTCAAATTTTATCTGTTGCCCGAGTCAGGTGGTAAACGAAGTTTCCCAAAATTTGAGGTCTCTAACTGCAATAGTTGCAGATCTAGACCCTGTTTTCTGAAAGGTTGTCAGACCATGAGCGCGTGACATAGTAACATAGTAGATGATGGCAGAAAAAGACCTGCACGGTCCATCCAGTCTGCCCAACAAGATAAATTCATGTGTGCTACTTTTTATTTGTACCTGTCCTCTTCAGGGCACAGACCGTATAAGTCTGGCCAGCACTATCCCTGCCTCCCAACCACCAGTCCCGCCTCCCACCACCAGCTCTGGCACAGACCGTATAAGTCTGCCCAGCACTATCCCTGCCTCCCAACTACCAGTCCCACCTCCCACCACCAGCTCTGGCACAGACCGTATAAGTCTGGCCAGCACTATCTCCGCCTCCCAACCACCAGCCCCGCCTCCTACCACCGGCTCTGGCAGACCGTATAAGTCTGCCCAGCACTATCCCCGCCTCCCAACCACTAGCCCCGCCTCCCACCACCGGCTCTGCCACCTAAACTTGGCTAAGCTCCCAAGGATACATTCCTTCTGAACAGGATTCCTTTATGTTTATCCCACGCATGTTTGAATTCTGTTACCATTTTTATCTCCACCACCTCCCGCGGGAGGGCATTCCAAGCATCCACCACTCTCTCCATGAAAAAGTACTTCCTGACATTTTTCCTGAGTCTGCCCCCCTTCAATCTCATTTCATGTCCTCTCGTTCTACTGCCTTCGCATCTCCGGAAAAGATTTGTTTGCGGATTAATACCTTTCAAATATTTGAACGTCTGTATCATATCACCCCTGTTTCTCCTTTCCTCCAGAGTATACATGTTCAGGTCTGCAAGTCTCCCCTCATACGTCTTGTAACGCAAATCCCATACCATTCTCGTAGCTTTCCTTTGCACCGCTTTAATTCTTTTTACATCCTTCGCAAGATACGGCTTCCAAAACTGAACACAATACTCCATTTTTGGGGTCTAATAAAATCCAAACACATTTATAAGAATGGCTACAAAATTCAAATCCTGTACAGTTTTTGATGCTAATTCCGATGAAATACATTTTAACATTATGGATGCAAAATCCAGTCAAACAAGTTGACTCAAAGTGTGCATCAAAATTGGTCGCGACTCATCGGAACATATTTGGACCAATATTCAGACCGCAACAACTTCCATGCAAACAAAGATACGGACTTGAACTTTTGAACAAGCATTATGCTTGTGCTGGACATCATACTGCCAGATTTGCATCTAGCCAGCATCTATAACCGCCCTGCAGGATCTCTTCAAAGTTGGCACTGTCACCGCAAATGGTAAAATGTACCAAAGTTCAAAGCCAATTATTAAAAAAGAGTCTGCCTGAATCAGCTTGTGAACAGTATCATCTGAAAGAGAAAATTGTGCTCGACAACACTGATATGTTTTTGTTTTGTAATGCCACCATTAAGTAGCCATTTACTCAGGTCAAAGTATGTTATATTTTGTGTGCGCGATGTATTGCCTATTTGGCCAGCAGGTGGTGTTTCTTTGCTGTAAAGCTGTTACAGGGAACTGAGGGGCCCTTTTACTAAACCACGTAAGCGTCTACGCACGCCCGTGTGCCAAAATGGAGTTACCACCCAGCTACCACATGGCTCTTGCAGTAATTTCCTCAGCGGAGAAAAAAACAGCTGAGGGAAGATATGATAGAGGTCTATAAAATAATGTGTGGAGTACAATGGGTAGACCGTGAATCGCTTGTTTACGCATTTAAAAAATACTAGGATTAGAGGGCACGCAATAAAGCTACAATGTAGTAAATTTAAAACAAATCAGAGAAAATATTTCTTCACTCAACCTGTAACTCTGGAATTCATTGCCAGAGAATTGGTAAAAGCAGTTAGCTTAGCAAGGTTTAAAAAAGGTTTGGATAACTTCCTAAAAGAAAAGTCCCTAAGCCATAATTAAGATGGACTTGGCGAAAATCCACTGCTTATTTCTAGGATAAGGAACATAAAATGTACTGTTTTGGGATCTTGCCAGGTACATGTAACCTGGATTAGCCACTATTGGAAACAGGATGCTGGGCCTGATGGACCTTCGAACTGTCTCAGTATGTCAACACTTACAGTGGGGGAAATAAGTATTTGATCCCTTGCTGATTTTGTAAGTTTGCCCACTGACAAAGACATGAGCAGCCCATAATTGAAGGGTAGGTTATTGGTAATAGTGAGAGATAGCACATCACAAATTAAATCCGGAAAATCACATTTTGGAAAGTATATGAATTTATTTGCATTCTGCAGAGGGAAATAAGTATTTGATCCCTCTGGCAAACAAGACCTAATACTTGGTGGCAAAACCCTTGTTGGCAAGCACAGCGGTCAGACGTCTTCTGTAGTTGATGATGAGGTTTGCACACATGTCAGGAGGAATTTTGGTCCACTCCTCTTTGCAGATCATCTCTAAATCATTAAGAGTTCTGGGCTGTCGCTTGGCAACTCGCAGCTTCAGCTCCCTCCATAAGTTTTCAATGGGATTAAGGTCTGGTGACTGGCTAGGCCACTCCATGACCCTAATGTGCTTCTTCCTGAGCCACTCCTTTGTTGCCTTGGCTGTATGTTTTGGGTCATTGTCGTGCTGGAAGACCCAGCCACGACCCATTTTTAAGGCCCTGGCGGAGGGAAGGACGTTGTCACTCAGAATTGTACGGTACATGGCCCCATCCATTCTCCCATTGATGCGGTGAAGTAGTCCTGTGCCCTTAGCAGAGAAACACCCCCAAAACATAACATTTCCACCTCCATGCTTGACAGTGGGGACGGTGTTCTTTGGGTCATAGGCAGCATTTCTCTTCCTCCAAACACGGCGAGTTGAGTTCATGCCAAAGAGCTCAATTTTTGTCTCATCTGACCACAGCACCTTCTCCCAATCACTCTCGGCATCATCCAGGTGTTCACTGGCAAACTTCAGACGGGCCGTCACATGTGCCTTCCGGAGCAGGGGGACCTTGCGGGCACTGCAGGATTGCAATCCGTTATGTCGTAATGTGTTACCAATGGTTTTCGTGGTGACAGTGGTCCCAGCTGCCTTGAGATCATTGACAAGTTCCCCCCTTGTAGTTGTAGGCTGATTTCTAACCTTCCTCATGATCAAGGATACCCCACGAGGTGAGATTTTGCGTGGAGCCCCAGATCTTTGTCGATTGACAGTCATTTTGTACTTCTTCCATTTTCTTACTATGGCACCAACAGTTGTCTCCTTCTCGCCCAGCGTCTTACTGATGGTTTTGTAGCCCATTCCAGCCTTGTGCAGGTGTATGATCTTGTCCCTGACATCCTTAGACAGCTCCTTGCTCTTGGCCATTTTGTAGAGGTTAGAGTCTGACTGATTCACTGAGTCTGTGGACAGGTGTCTTTCATACAGGTGACCATTGCCGACAGCTGTCTGTCATGCAGGTAACGAGTTGATTTGGAGCATCTACCTGGTCTGTAGGGGCCAGATCTCTTACTGGTTGGTGGGGGATCAAATACTTATTTCCCTCTGCAGAATGCAAATAAATTCATATACTTTCCACAATGTGATTTTCCGGATTTAATTTGTGATGTGCTATCTCTCACTGTTACCAATAACCTACCCTTCAATTATGGGCTGCTCATGTCTTTGTCAGTGGGCAAACTTACAAAATCAGCAAGGGATCAAATACTTATTTCCCCCACTGTATATGCTTATGATAGCTAATCGGCTGGGGAAAGACCCTATGATGTTAGCTGGGGGCAGATAAACAGACAGGCTATCAGATGGGGAAGTATGTCAGCTGGGGGGGGGGGGGGCATAGAAACAAGCAGAGAACCAAT